>NC_135233.1:321858111-322478893 GCF_051348905.1 Ranitomeya variabilis | reverse complement strand
TTGATGATCAAGAACAACCGGGAGAAGCCTGACAAACTGTAAGCTATTTTTTTTCTTCGGCTGCTGTATTTGCTGAGTCCTAGAAGTAAATTTGGCAGGTTGCTTTTGCACTGAAAGAAGGAACTACAAATAATTAGCACATGTGTAAATCATAAATTTATAACCAAAAGTTAGCTGAATAAGTTTAGTAAAGCACAGGAAATAAATCCTTTAAATCTTTAAAATGTACGAGTGATTGCGCACCCTCCATGGTGATTACGAACCACGCAATGGGGTGTAACCATGCAGCAGACTGACCTCGCAATGGGGTGTACCCACGCACCAGACTGACATATGTGCAGACTAATAGCAAACATAAATACCTGTTGTACCTTTCCTGCCACTCCTACGTTGTGTATGAAAAAGCTCTGTTGTTAATACTGTTTGGGTAGAGCTATCCAATAGCGCTATCCATGAAGAAAGTGAATGGGTAGAGCTATCCCATAGCCCTATTCCTAAAGGAAATGAATGGGTAGAGCTATCCGATAGCACTTTTCCTCAATGTTCCTGAAGCTATTTCACATAGTTGAGTGCACTTGGGATCTGCCCCCAAGTCCCTGCCCATTCCCAATGTTTGGTCCACAGACCGCGGCTAGGAGTTAGTCCCGCTTTTGTGTACAATATTTTTTGGCTTTTACAAATGTTAAAAAGCTTAATAAAACACTTCTTTGTGCACACAGTTGAAAGTAAACCATTTGTCAACGTTAGGAATAAGTTTACCCTGCTTCTGTGTCTCAAATATTTTGACTCTTATTTGTTGGCTTTTCCTTCCACTGGAGAAAGCCACATATGACTGCCCTTGTGAAAACACTGGGAGAGGCAAATACATTCCTACAATATCCAAGGACTGACCCTGAGATTTATTGATGGTCATTGCAAAAGCCAACATGACAGGAAACTGACGCCGTCAAATCTGGACTGGCAAGTTTTTATCTTTGGAAATCAGGTCAATTCTTGGAATAAGCACTGTCTGACTCTTTGCTTTTCCAATTAAAGCAACAGCCTGAATAACATTTGCTTTTAAGCTTTTCACATAAAGCCTTGTGCCATTACAAAGGCCACGCTTTCTGCTAAGATTACGCAGGAGCATAATTACAGCTCCTGGTTTCAGCTTTAGTTCATGAGGAGGCATCCCAGTAGGATTCAAAGAGTTAAGAAACTCTACAGGGTAATCTGTGAGAATCACACCCTCCTCTTCAGCAATTGTGTCGATGGAGACATTTGTTGAGTGTTCACCTTGAACTTGACTAAAAATTTTGTCGCTCAAGGCATGAACATCATCATTCAATGGCGTAAGAATTGCTTTACTGGCAATTGCTTCTACCATTGCATTGGTAATCTCAATTGAGTCGCCAAAAATAGCTGTAATTAAATCACCCTCTTCAATAAAAGAATTCGGGATTTCAATTGTGTCTTCTGGTAGACCATATACATTTGACAACTCTCCATTGCCAAGTTTCAGTAACCATGAGTTGTACTCAACTTCGTCCTGAGATGTTCTCATATTCTGTTGTAACTGGAACCGTGAAAACTGATTCTAGGATTTTGAGTATTTAATGGTGCTCTGTACAATTTGGGCTCTTTTTCCACCTATTGGTGGGGTTTGACAAAAGTCACCACCGTTTCTGAAAACTTTTCCACCAAATGGTCTTTTTTTTCCACATGTCTTGGAACAAATTATCCACAGTGTTCATATTAAAACAGGGAGCCATTGTTACTTCGTCCCAAATAACGACAGATGACTCCTTAAGATCCTTTGCTTGAAGTGAGGTTGGCTTAATTTTTGACACTGTGGTCTCATTTATTGTAATTCCAAGGCCAAACTTGGAATGGTAGGTGCTACCATTTTGTAGTAATGTAGTCGCTAATCCAGTGGAGGCTACTGAGCAAATAGACTTCTTTTCTGATTGTAGTGTCTTGTGCAAGCAGTTGCACAAAAATGTCTTCCCACTGCCTCCTGGACCATCCAGAAAAAAACAGTGTGAGCTAGAGTCGTCTGGCTGTGATGCAGCATTGACTGCTTGCATAATTGCATCGAAAGCTGATTTCTGAGCTTCATTAAGCATAGCTTTCAATTGCTTAGCCTCCTGCTTTATTACAGCATAATTCAGTTGGTCCAGTGTTTCATCTGGAACATTTACTTGAGTTGGCAATCCGTAGTTAGCACAGGACTTTTTATTGCTTAAGAGCACTTCATTAATATCACGAAAAGCCAGATACTCAGCAATTTGTGGAGTATACTGCCTGGTGTAATCCTCCCTAAATTTGGTTTATATTTTTGCCATAATGCCAATGGTTTAGATGGTTCCCCAAATGCACAAATTATAGCATATAATTCACGAAGTTGGTAGGGCATTTGGAAAGTGATTGCATGCATTATACCGTCGGGAATCGTCTTCCAAAAGATGATGATCAATGCATGCATTTTTATACATGTCATGTACAACGCCATTGACAGTCCTTAAGTCAACAAAAGACTTTGCTCCTCTTACGTGAAGTAAAAGGAGTCTTAGGTAATACAGCTCACATCTGTTAAAGAGACTGTATGCATTCGGGCAATTGTTTTTCCAAATTGAGCCCATTGTTTTTTCCATCCTTCTGGTACAGCTTTTCTATCCCAGACATAGTGTTCAGGGACTTCACTGTACAAATACTGACGGGAGGAAGCATTAACTTTGTTTACCTCAAAATAAGCCTGCAGAGTAGAGGCTTCTGAGTCCAAAATAACCATATCCACATTACCATCTTCGAAAAACACTTGCTGCATGTTTTCAAGGTGAACAGCAAGCCTTGTATGTGAAGCATCATGCATTTTATTTTTTCTGATTCTCCACATGCCCTCAGCGGCGCTTATATACCGACAATCTAGGTACTCGGCTGGTTCATTCCAGTTTAATGTATCAAACTTGATATTGTCACAGTCATGTCCTTTGTATACATATTTGAAAATATATTTAACACTTTTTATTGAAGTACATATCTCAACATTGATTGGCTTCCAATGAAAGGGGATGGTAAAATTACTGGTGTCCCAGCTTTTAGCCCTTGGTGTTACGCAACATTATGGATGTGATCCATAATGCTGGCATAACTGTCGATGCGTAATGCCTTTTGATTTTGTTTTATACATTCGATCCTGTCGGATTCAATTTTAACTTAATCTATGATAAATTGTGGCACCAATTTCCCAGCATTTAAAAGGGGATTGAACTCATCACGAATGGCAAGCCTATATGCATAGTACTGCAACAGGTTGATTCTTTCTTGTTGATCTTGATCCACTGGTATGGATGGTAGATGAATGTCACCAATTCCTTGATGTTTCACACTTAGGGCAATTGGAGTTGTCAAATTTATTGTCCATCCACTGTCCCCATATGGGAATAGAAGTGGATATGTCATTGCATCACACTTTTCGTGAAGAAAGCTGATTTGAACAGTTTGGTTTTCACTTTTGAGGTAAACTCTGATGTCCCTATTACATGGGGATTCACTGATTGCATTTTGATAAATTACAGCTACTTCATTGCACCTTGGTGCATTGTAGCGCCTCTGGTTATCGTTGTAGTCAGTTATAATGGACATTGTTATTTCGAGTGGATTGCAATTTTCTAATTCAGCAATCCTCTCTTCCTCTATTTCAAATTACCTCATCATTGTGAAGGCACTTGCAAGTGGGTTAATTGCTTTCATTTTCTCTCCAAGAGATGATAGCAATGCTAGGAGGCACTTTTTATTTGCTTGACTTCTTGTACTTAATGCTTCTTCACTGTCCAAGATAGAAATCTGGGCAAACTTGGGAGTACTACCCACAGCGGGATGCAATGGGGCAGTTCTGTGGTAAATTTGTCCATGGATTTGAAAACAATGTGGACCATGCCCTGGAGGTGGCGCTACTTGTGCTCCCATTGATGCCAAAGCAAGCAAGCTATTGTATTGCCTTATATTAGCCATAAAGTTATTGGATTGCTGATGCTCTCCTTTCATCAACTTGACTAATTGATCATCCATACGAATGGGACATAATCGGATGCGCCCTCTCTTGCAGCAGGAAGGGAATGTTTTGTCCTGTGCCATTTCGTCTTTGAAATTTTTAGATTGGCAGAACTGACATTGAAATGTCAGTTTGCCAGCATAGTGCTCTTCAATATGTGTCTCATCAATTTGATTGAGAAGTCCTCTAGCGGCAAATGTAACTTGCCGTTGTCGAGTGGCTCTTGCATTTTGGACACATATTCTATCTTGTTCTCTTTTTTGTGAAATATGTGTATCACTTTGTGCATATCGTGTTCCTTGTTGTCATGCAGCATTAGATGCTCTCCGTGATTCAGTTACTTCATTCGTTTCTCTTGCTCTGGCCACCCTCTGTCGGGCTGCATCAGCAGTTCTTTGACAATTTATTTCGTCTTCTGTTTCATTTAGACGCAGGTTACGCATCCGTGTGCGATTCACTTCTCTATGTGCAGCAGCACACTCAATTTGATCCATCTTTGCAATGTTGCCTTACACTGTTGCCTCAGTGTTGCCTGAGTGTTGCAAAAAAGGCTTATGCCTTAACTCGCCACCAGGGAGAGCTCCTCTCCTTAGGTATCCATGGTTACGCACAGGCAGTTAGCTGCTAGTGGTAGTAACTATGGATACCTAAGTTGTAGTTCAGCTGTGGATGACTCATTGTGCACAGACACACAGACAAGTCCAAATTAGGTATATTGATACCAAATAAAAAGTTGAAAATATATATTTTGAATATTTTCCTAATGTGTTTATACGTAGTTATTAGTGATGAGCGAATAGTAAAATATTCAGATTCTGAAAAAATCGACAAGAATAATTTCTAATATATGCAAGTCAATGGGAAAGCCAAATATTTTTCTGCTGGACCCAACAAACAGGTCTGGGGACCTGAGAAAAAAGCTGGAATGGATGGAAAAGAGTTAAAAATGAATGGGAACAGCATGGAGAAGATGCCTGCTTGCCTTTATGACTCACATATGGTATCTGGGAATAATGTTGTCAGACTATTGCACCGGTTTTACAGATTTATAATAAGACCTACCAAACCTATATTTTTTTTAACCCCTTAGTGACAGAGCCAATTTGGTACTTAATGACCGAGCCAATTTTTACAATTCTGACCAGTGTCACTTTATGAGGTTATAACTCTGGAACGCTTTATCGGATCCCGCTGATTCTGAGATTGTTTTTTCGTGACATGTTGTACTTCAAGTTAGTGGTAACATTTCTTCGATATTACTTGCGATTATTTATGAAAAAAATGGAAATATGGCGAAAATTTTTAAAATTTTGCAATTTTCAAACTTTGTATTTTTATGCCCTTAAATCAGAGAGATATGTCACAAAAAATAGTTAATAAATAACATTTCTCACATGTCTACTTTACATCAGCACAATTTTGGAAACAATTTTTTTTTTTTGTTAGGGAGTTATAAGGGTTAAAAGTTGACCAGCAATTTCTCATTTTTACAACACCATGTTTTTTTTAGGGACCACATCACCTTTGAAGTGATTTTGAGGGGTCTATATGATAGAAAATAACCAAGTGTGACACCATTCTAAAAACTGCACCCCTCAAGCTGCTCAAAACCACATTCAAGAAGTTTATTAACCCTTTACGTACTTCACAGGAACTAAAACAATGTGGAAGAAAAAAATTAACATTTTACTTTTTTTTGCAGACATTTTACTTCAGAACCATTTTTTTTAATTTTCACAAGTGTAAAAACAGAAATTTAACCACAAATTTTGTTGTGCAATTTTTCCTGAGTACGCCGATACCCCATATGTGGAGGTAAACCACTGTTTGGGCGCACCGCAGAGCTTGGAAGTGAAGGAGCACCGTTTGACTGTTTCAATGCAGAATTGGCTGGAATTGAGATCGGACGCCATGTCGCGTTTGGAGAGCCCCTAATGTGCCTAAACAGTGGAAACCCCCCACAAGTGACACCATTTTGGAAACTAGACCCCCCAAGGAACTTATCTAGATGTGTGGTGAGCACTTTGAACCCCCAAGTGCTTCACAGAAGTTTATAACGTAGAGCCGTGAAAATAAAAAATCTCATTTTTTCTACAAAAATGATCTTTTTGCCCCAAAATTTTTATTTTCACAAGGGTAACAGGAGAAATTAGACCACAAAAGTTGTTGTGCAATTTCTCCTGAGTACGTCGATACCCCATATGTGGAGGTAAACCACTGTTTGGGCGCACCGCAGAGCTTGGAAGTGAAGGAGCACCGTTTGACTTTTTCAATGCAGAATTGGCTGGAATTGAGATCGGACGCCATGTCACGTTTGGAGAGCCGCTGATGTGCCTAAACAGTAGAGACCCCCCACATATGACACCATTTTGGAAACTAGACCCCTTAAGGAACTTATCTAGATGTGTGGTGAGCACTTTAAACCCCCAGGTGCTTCACAGAAGTTTATAACGTAGAGCCGTGAAAATAAAAAAATCGCATTTTTTCTACAAAAATGATCTTTTTGCCTCCAAATTTTTATTTTACCAAGGGTAACAGGAGAAAATGGACCCCAGAAGCTGTTGTACAATTTGTCTTGAGTACGCCGACACCCCATATGTGGGGGTAAACCACTGTTTGGGCGCATGGCTGAGCTCGGAAGCAAAGGAGCGCCATTTGACTTTTCAATGCAAAATTGACTGGAATTGAGATCGGACGCCATGTCGCGTTTGGAGAGCCCCTGATGTGCCTAAACAGCAGAAACCCCCCAAAAGTGACCCCATTTTGGAAACTAGACCCCCCATGGAACTTATCTAGATGTGTAGTGAGAACTTTGAATGCCCAAGTGCATCACAGAAGTTTATAATGCAGAGTCGTGAAAATAAAAAATATATATTTTTTAACAATAAAGATTTTTTAGCCCCCAAGTTTTTATTTTCACAAGGGTAACAAGAGAAATTGGACCCCAAAAGTTGTTGTCCAATTTGTCCTGAGTATGCTGGTACCCCATATGTGGGGGTAAACCACTGTTTGGGCGCATGGCAGAGCTCGGAAGGGAAGGAGTGCCATTTTGGAATGCAGACTTTGATAGAATTGTCTGCGGGCGTTATGTTGCCTTTGCAGACCCCTAATGTACCTAAACAGTAGAAACCCCCAACAAGTGACCCCATTTTGGAAAATAGACCCCCCAAGGAACTTATCTAGATATGTGGTGAGAACTTTGAATGCCCAAGTGCTTCACAGAAGTTTATAATGCAGAGTAGTGAAAATAAAAAATATTTTTTTTCCCACAAAAAAGATTTTTTTAGCCCCCAAATTTTTATTTTCACAAGGGTAACAAGAGAAATTGGACCCCAAAAGTTGTTGTCCAATTTGTCCTGAGTATGCTGGTACCCCATATGTGGGGGTAAACCACTGTTTGGGCGCACGGCAGAGCTCGGAAGGGAAGGAGCGCCATTTTGCAATGCAGACTTTGATAGAATTGTCTGCGGGCGTTATGTTGCGTTTGCAGACCCCTAATGTACCTAAACAGTAGAAACCCCCACAAGTGACCAAATTTTGGAAACTAGACCCCCTAAGGAACTTATCTAGATATGTGGTGATAACTTTGAAAGCTCAAGTGCTTCACAGAAATTTATAATGCAGAGTAGTGAAAATAAAAAAATATATTTTTTTCCAACAAAAAAGATTTTTAGCCCCCAAGTTTTTATTTTCACAAGGGTAACAGGAGAAATTGGACCCCAAAAGTTGTTGTCCAATTTATCCCGAGTACGCTGATGCCCCATATGTGGGGATAAACCACTGTTTGGGCGCACGGCAGAGCTCAGAAGGGAGGGAATACCATTTGACTTTTTTAGCGCAAAATTGGCTGTCGTGTTTGGAGACCCCCTGATGTACCTAAACAGTGGAAACCCCCCAATTCTAACTCCAACCCTAACCCCAACACAGCCCTAACCCTAATCTCAACCCGATCCATAATCCTAATCACAACCCTAACGATAATCACAACCCTAACCCCAAAACAGCCCTAATCTCAACCCTAACCATAACCCTAATCAAAACCCTAAATCCAACACACCCCTAACCCTAATCCTAACCCTAATCCCAACCCTAATCCCAAACGTAACACTAATCCCAACCCTAATCCAAACCCTAACCCTAATCCCAACTCTAACCCTAACTTTAGCCCCAACCCTAACTTTAGCCCCAACCCTAACCATAACTTTAGCCCCCGTCGTCACAAAAAAAGTTCAATGTAACCTTTTTTTTGTACGTCGCGTCCGCCATTTCCGCGGATGCGTGGCCGTAACTCTGCCCCCTCCTCCCCAGGACATAGACTGGGCAGCGGATGCGTTGAAAAACTGCATCCGCTGCCCACGTTGTGCACAATTTTCACAACGTGCGTCGGTACATCGGGCCGACGCATTGCGACCGCCCCGTACCGACGCAAGTGTGAAAGAAGCCTTAGGCTACTTTCAGACATAGCGCATTTTTGAGCGCTATTTTGCGGGCGCTTTTCAAAAATGCGCAATGTCATTTTCGTCTGCCGGCAAAGTGAATGAGAAATTCACTTTGCCGTTCAGACACACCGCAAAAAAACGCGGCGCTTTTGTCTGCAAACACGCCGGCGTAAAAAGAATTGACATGTCAATTCTTTACGCAGCGGCGTGTCTGCGTATCCCCCTAGGGCCCCATATTACCTTCCACACACAGCGCCTTTGTCCTGGGTGTCGGCGTCTTTGTACGGAGGGGTTGACACCCAGGACCGGACGTGACGTCGGACAGGAAGAGGGAAGCCCCCGCCCCCCAGTGAAGCAGCATGGAGTCCTTCTGTGTGTGTGTGTGTGCGTGTGTGTGCGTGTGTGTGCGTGTGTGTGTCCCCATGCGACGCTAGTGCCACCATTGTGCTAAGTCGCCGTATGGGACTACTACTCCCATCCGGTATTAGGATGGGAGAGTTGTCCCTGTGTCCGGCGACTTAGCACAATTGTAAAGTTACACAAAACACCTACACACAATACACATACATGACACACAGTACATACAACATATAACACAGAGTATATACTCACCAACAGCACACTTGTAGGCGAAGCCCTCGATCCTCCAGGAAAAAATCCAAAAATAATAAACCAAATTCATACTCCCTGTCCGCAGAATCCATAAAACGAGTGTCCCACGCCGATCGGCTGCTCTCCGGCGATACACTGCCAGGAGCGAAGCTCCTAGCAGTGTATCGCGTACTGTTCCGGAGTTCAATGGCTCCGGCGTCTCGGTTAACGGCAGTACAGCTGCGTTGAACTTTCCCACGCAGCACTGCCGTTAAGCGAGAGTGCCGGGGTCAATGACCGCCGGTAAACTCGCTCGCGCATGCGCAGTGACACACCGACAGGAACTATGGCTCCTGTCAGTGTGTTGCTGCAGCCGTGGAGAGCAGACATATCTCTGGATGTGTCTGTTCTCCATGGAAAATCTTGATACGTGGCACTTAAATATGTGGCAATTAAATACGTGACACGTGGCACTTATACGTGATACGTGGCACTGAAATACGTGGCACTGAAATACGTGGCACGTGGCACTTTGATACGTGGCACTTTGATACGTGGCACGTGGCACTTTGATACGTGGCACTGAAATATGTGGCACGTGGCACTTTGATACGTGGCACGTGTCACTTAAATACAGGGCACGTGGCACTGAAAGATGTGGCACGTGGCACTTTGATACGTGGCACGTGGCACTTTGATACGTGGCACGTGGCACTGAAATATGTGGCACGTGGCACTTTGATACGTGGCACGTGGCACTTTGATACGTGGCACGTGGCACTTTGATACGTGGCACGTGGCACTTTGATACGTGGCACGTGGCACTTTGATACGTGGCACGTGGCACTTTGATACGTGGCACGTGGCACTTAAATACGTGGCACGTGGCACTGAAATATGTGGGACACGTCGCACAAAAAAGTTACATGTAGTTTTTTTTGTGTCGACGGTCCGCCGAAGCACGACGCATCCGTCGCACGACGGATGCGACATGTGGCAATCCATCGCAATGCGTCGCTAATGCAAGCCAATGGAGAAAAAACGCATCCTGCAAGCACTTTTGCAGGATGCGTTTTTTCTCCAACGACGCATTGCGACGGAAGCCAAAAAACGCTAGTGTGAAAGTAGCCTAACCCTAACCCTAGCCCTAACCCTAAATTTAGCCCCAACCCTAACCCTAACCCTAACTCTAACCCTAACCCTAACCCTAACCCTAATTTTAGCCCCAACTTGTCTTCTCCTGCCGGCCGGCAGATGGCAGCAGATGGCGGGCGCACTGCGCATGCGCCCGCCATGATGAAAAAGCCGGCTGGCAGGAGAAGACAGAAGAGGACCCAGGGACCCCGGGTGAGTATGATAGGGTCCCCGAATCCCCCTATTTCTCTGTCCTCTGATGTGCGATCACATCAGAGGACAGAGAAATAACTGATCGCTTTTTTTTTTTTTTTTTTTTTGCGGTCGCCGGTAAACTGTTAATTACCGGCGATCGCAAAGCAGGGGTCGGTGCAAATCGACCCCGATCATGTTCTTTGGGGTCTCGGCTACCCCCGGCAGCCGAGACCCCAAAGAACATCCGGGTGCCGGGCGGCGGGCGCACTGCGCGTGCGCCCGCCATTTTTTCCCGGAAAAAAGATGGCGGCGCCCATGGGAAGACACGAGGAGCACCGGGGGAGGTAGGTAAGTATTGGGGGGCTATTGGGGGCCATCGGGGACCACATTTCTCTGTCCTCCGATGTGCGATCACATCGGAGGACAGAGAAATTAAACGGCAAATCGCGTTTTTTTTTTTTTTGTTGCGACCGCCGGTAAACGGTTAATTACCGGCGATCGCAACTCGGGGGTCGGTAAAAACCCCCCGAATCATGTTCTCTGGGGTCTCGGCTACCCTCGGCAACCGAGACCCCAGAGAAAATCCGACTCTGGGGGGCGCTATTCACTTTTTCCACAGCGCCGTTAATTAACGGCGCTGTGGTTTAAGTACCCTTAGCGGCCGCCGTTAAAAGGCGTATCGGCGGTCGTTAAGGGGTTAAAGGGAAAAATGCTAACAAACATGTTTGCCTTCATAATTACATTTATTACCCAAAACAAAAGAATGAATCTCAGTGTAAAGTTTTATTAAATATACTCATTTGAATAATAAATAGTTCAACAAGGAATGATCATAAAATACATACAAAAGATGATAACAGGGCTAGAGACACCTAGATACCATGCCTGATAAGGTAAAAATACAGTTACTGCAATAATAGTAACACGAATGTCCCTCTAACGCTACTTAGATATTTGTGAATAGTGCAATATACAGTAGGTACAATACAAATTAAATAAAAAGAGCTCACAGCCATATGCAAGTGCAAGGCAAACTATTAAAGTTAATGTTGTGTGACATGAGAAGCTGCAATTAGTTAAGTCAAGACCTATATAAGATCCACCACCGCAGATCAGCAACCTTCATAATGAAGGCATGTTTTGGGTAATATTCCAGTTTGGATGTGATAGATCTGTATTATCTACTTGACCGTTTTTTTGGTTTACAACATAATTACATGTATCACAACAGGAGGAAAAAAAAGGAGGAAAAAACCTCCACTATTCTAGAAAAAACACCACAGAAAAACAGGCAAAGGTGCTTACCTGTCTAGGCCTCAAATCAAATGCACTCTCATGGTGCAGTGGGCCCCAAGTAAAGATGGCGACTAGACAGGTGTGGTAATACCAAATGAGACAGCCAGCCTACAATCAGGGATTGGCCGCTGGGCACACCAGTGCAAATAAATAATCTGCAGCAATGTTCACACAGAGTATGCACAGCAACTGGATCCTAGCCTATTAGTAACGCCATGTGGCGGGCTGACCAGTGCTAACTGTAATGCGTCCTGTGTGAACAGAGGCCACAACTTACAAAGCCATCAGGGCCCAACTGCACCTCAAAAAGTAAAAGTAAAAAAAGTGCACAAGAACATATTGAAAAATGTAAGGTATTAGTTAATATTATGGCCACAATACATAAGCTGGCAACCCACGTCACGGGTCCTCACGCTTGCCAGTCCTAGTTTAACAGCAAAAATCACAACAGGAGGAAAAAAAAGGAGGAAAAAACCTCCACTATTCTAGAAAAAACACCACAGAAAAACAGGCAAAGGTGCTTACCTGTCTAGGCCTCAAATCAAATGCACTATGTTCTTGTGCACTTTTTTTACTTTTACTTTTTGAGGTGCAGTTGGGCCCTGATGGCTTTGTAAGTTGTGGCCTCTGTTCACACAGGACGCATTACAGTTAGCACTGGTCAGCCCGCCACATGGCGTTAGTAATAGGCTAGGATCCAGTTGCTGTGCATACTCTGTGTGAACATTGCTGCAGATTATTTATTTGCACTGGTGTGCCCAGCGGCCAATCCCTGATTGTAGGCTGGCTGTCTCATTTGGTATTACCACACCTGTGTAGTCGCCATCTTTACTTGGGGCCCACTGCACCATGAGAGTGCATTTGATTTGAGGCCTAGACAGGTAAGCACCTTTGCCTGTTTTTCTGTGGTGTTTTTTCTATAATTACATGTATGTAACATCAAATAAAAATACATAAAAAAAATATGCCTCCCCTTTAGCATATGTTCACACAGAGCGTTTTAGCTTTAGTTTTTCCTTTTACATTTGTAAGGGCTCTCACTCCTACATTTGGGAGGTCCCTCCCTCATTCAAAATTGTTAGCTAGATAGTGGAATACATATTATGTTATATACTCATGCAGAAGTCGAATAGAGTATAAGATGAGGTACCTAATTTTGCCTTGAAAAACTGGGAAAACTTATTGACTCGAGTATAAGCCGGGTATGCATTGTCTCCTAATCCCTATTCTGAAAGGAGACACATGGCATAAGAAATGCCAAGAAAAAACGACCAAAACAGTCCAATGTAAATATAAAAGTGAAAAATACTTTATTAGAACATAGTAGTAAAAGGACAAAATGAAAGCCATCAGGCCAAGAGATGACATGCTATAAATGAAACCAACATGACAATGGTGAAAAACGGCAAGTGTGCACGCATACCAGATCGCTCAACACAAAATAATAATAACAAAAAAAAAAAATCTCCCCGTCACAATATTGCGGTGTAGGAGAAGGTGCCCAAGCAAAAAATAATTATGAAACTAGGAGAGTAAATAATGCTCCAAAAACAAGTCAGAGCACATGCTATATCACTAGAAAGATGGACAATGTAAAAAATAGAAAATACTACCTTATTGATAGGTGGCACCAATGTGGAGGATCCTGGAATGTGTGCACACACCCCAACGCACGTTTCGGATGTTATCCTTCCTCAGGGGGCATAAATAATGGTGTGGCAGGCTAGTTTTAAATAGTAGTGGGCAGAGGAAATACAAATCACCTGGGAGGCCGGAAATGCTTAGGTCGCCATAGTAACCATGATGCCTAAACACTGCTCAAAAATTACGGCAGGATATAATCAATAAAGGGGGCTTAACTGACGCGTATCCCACATAAGGCCACGCACCAGCAGACAGAAGCAGTAAAAAACCGCATCCCCTGCTGGACACGGCACAATAGAAAAAGACGCCAAACAAAAGGGGGCGGAGCTAAACCGCGCATGCGCAGACAGGCTTAGAGATGAAGCGGCGCCATCATAATGTATGGCAATAAGCACAGAGAGCCTGGCCGGCGGAAGTACATATGGTCCACACCGGAAATACTAAGGCCGCCACCACAATAATATAATAAGCTGAAAAACAGTGTAGTTTGCGGCGAACATTACGGCACACCCTGCGCGCTCCACCACAAGTTGAAAACGTAACACGGGTGTTATGGATCTGGTGGTTAGGTGCACCTGGAATGACCTGATGGTTAAACTAGATGTCAGGACAAGCTCTGGGAAGTGGGAACTCTGCTGACCACAAACCCTAATCCTATAACACACAACTAGAAATAGCTGTGGAGCGTACCTAACTCTCCCTAGACGCCTCTTCACAGCCTAAGAGCTAACTACCCCTAAAGATAGGAAATAAAGCCTTACCTTGCCTCAGAGAAATTCCCCCAAAGGTAAAGACAGCCCCCCACATATATTAACTGTGAGTTAAGAGGAAAGTCACAAACATAGGGATGAAACAGGTTTCAGCAAAGGAGGCCAGGCTTACTAGATAGACTGAGGATAGGAAAGGGATCTATGCGGTCAGCACAAAAAACTACAAAAGGCCACGCAGAGTGTGCAAAAAGACCCCCGCACTGACTCACGGTGCGGAGGTGCCACTCTGCACCCCAGAGCTTCCAGCTAGCAAGGCAATATCATATAAGCAAGCTGGACTAGAAATTAGCAAGTACTAAGAAATATATTCAGTACAAAATGAACAACAAATGAACTAGCAGGAAATTAACTTCTGCTGGAGTAGACAGGTCATCAGAAGGATCCAAGAAAGATCTGAACCAGTACTGATACATTGACAGCTGGCATGGAGTAACGATCTGAGTGGAGTTAAATAGAGAAGCCAGCCTAGCCGCAAACGAAGGCAGCTGAGTGAGCAACCTCAGAACCAGCAGTTCCACTCACAGCCACCAGAGGGAGTCCACGGACAGAACTCGCTGAAGTACCATTCATGACAACAGGAGGGAGTTCGAGAACGGAATTCACAACACACGGGGCCCCGAGCACTCCACAACTGGGTGGGCGACAACAGGGGCACTGAAAGTTCGGGGATGGAGATAAAAAAGCTGCGCCTGCGCACACCAATGCTGCAGTAAAAAAGGCACCATGTTAGATATTGGCAACTAGGAGGAACAAACATACAACCCGTTGCTTAAATAGAGATAATTAGACCCAGGGGAGAAGATACAATATAGTATATATATGCATTTAAACCAAAAAAATGTGCCACAACAGACAAGAACAAAATGCGAAATGCAACTAAATAAACAAGGTGCATACAGAAAAATAAATTATCATTGGATGAGCAATAATAATAATTAATACTTCCTAAAATTAGGTATCAGTCCATAATAATAGTCCATAAAATATGTGATAATCTGTATTTGCACAAAATTCATCATCAGAGCATTCCTCCAGATTCTTCATCCATGGAGTTGACAAAATTATTCTCATGTTGCAGGAAGATGGAACACAAATGAAGCCACATCATCAAGAACGCCAGAACAAATCACATAAGTCAGGTGAGTATACGAACAATAACCATAATATCTAAAATCGATAATAAAACATATTAAAATCAAAACCATAGCATGATGGAAAACATAGATGGTAAAACACACAGCACATGGTGATCACAGGAATGGGGCGAAGCTGAGGCTCTCATTCAGGCCGCGTGGATGGACGGTATCCAACGTCCAAATCCACCTCGCCTCTAATTGTGATAGTCGTTGGGAAATCCTTCCACTGCGAACACCAGGTGTTGTGAATTTGGTTTCTGGGCTCCCCCGGTGGTCACTGGTGGTACTGAACTTGTGTGCTTCATCTCCTCTGTTCACCTGTTTCCATCAGGATGTGGGAGTTTTCTATTTAACCTTGCTCCTCAGTCATTTCTATGCCGGCCAACAATGTTACCAGAAGCCTTTCTGTTGCATGTTCCTGCTCCTAGACTACTATCAGCTAAGTTGGACTTTTAGTCCTAAGTTTGTTTTGCATTTTTGTTCCAGTTCTCTGTGTTTGAATATTTCTGAGGCTGGAAGCTCTTGTGATCTGAAATTGCCACTCTGGTGTCATGAGTTGATATTAGAGTCTTAAAGTAATTTCAGGATGGTGTTTTGAAAGGGTTTTTCAGCTGACTGTGTAGTTCCCTTTTCTGTCTTCCTACTATCTAGTAAGCGGACCTCAATTTGCTAAACCTATTTTCATACTTCGTATGTCAATTTCCTCTGAAATCACCGACAATATATGTGGGGGCTACTGTCTGCCTTTTGGGGAAAATATCTCTAGAGGTAAGTCAGGTCTGTATTTTCCTCTGCTAGGGTCAGTCAGTCCTCCGGCTGGCGCTGGGCGTCTAGGGATAAAACGTAGGCACGCTACCCGGCCACTGTTAGTTGTGCGGTAGGTTTAGCTCACAGTCAGCTCGAGTTCCCATCTTCCAAGAGCTAGTCCTTTTGTATGCTTTACTACGTTCTCTTGCCATTGAGAACCATGACAGTTTGGCCGGCCAAGGGTTAAAATTATTGGCAGAAGAAAGGAGAGAAAAGAAGTCTGCAGAGAATTTTTTTTTTTTTTTCTGAATTAGTTGATTCACTTGCATCTCTGCTTACTGCAGCCTTCGTCTCTCTCTCCTTCTAATCCTTGAATGGTTCTGATTTCACCTGATAAAAATGGATCAGCAGAGTTTAGCTACAGGTTTGAATAATCTCGCTATGAAGGTTCAAAGTTTACAGGATTTTGTAATTCATGCTCCTATATCTGAACCTAGAATTCCTTTACCTGAATTTTTCTCCGGGGATAGATCTCGCTTCCAGAATTTCAAACATAATTGTAAATTATTTTTGTCTCTGAGATCTCGCTCCGCTGGAGATCCTGTACAGCAGGTCAGGATTGTAATTTCCTTGCTCCGGGGCGACCCTCAGGATTGGGCATTTGCTTTGGCACCAGGGGATCCTGCGTTGCTCAATGTGGATGCGTTTTTCCTGGCATTGGGGTTGCTTTATGAGGAACCTCATTTAGAGATTCAGGCTGAAAAAGCCTTGATGGCCCTGTCTCAGGGGCAAGATGAGGCTGAAATATACTGCCAAAAATTTCGTAAGTGGTCTGTGCTTACTCAGTGGAATGAGTGCGCCCTGGCGGCGAATTTCAGAGAGGGTCTCTCTGATGCCATTAAAGATGTTATGGTGGGGTTCCCTGTGCCTACAGGTCTGAATGAGTCCATGACAATGGCCATTCAGATTGATCGGCGTTTGCGGGAGCGCAAACCTGTGCACCATTTGGCGGTGTCTACTGAGAAGGCGCCAGAGATTATGCAATGTGATAGAATTCTGTCCAGAAGCGAACGACAGAATTGTAGGCGAAAAAATGGGTTGTGCTTCTATTGTGGTGATTCAACTCATGTTATATCAGCATGCTCTAAACGTACTAAGAAGGTTGATAAGTCTGTTTCAATTGGCACTTTACAGTCTAAGTTTATTCTATCTGTGACCCTGATTTTCTCTTTATCGTCTATTACCGCGGACGCCTATGTTGACTCTGGCGCCGCTTTGAGTCTTATGGATTGGTCCTTTGCCAAACGCTGTGGGTTTAGTTTAGAGCCTCTGGAAGTTCCTATACCTCTGAAGGGTATTGACTCCACGCCATTGGCTAGTAATAAACCACAATACTGGACACAAGTAACTATGCGTATTAATCCGGATCACCAGGAGATTATTCGCTTCCTTGTGTTGTATAATCTACATGATGTGTTGGTGCTTGGATTGCCATGGCTGCAATCTCATAACCCAGTCCTCGACTGGAAAGCAATGTCTGTGTTAAGCTGGGGATGTCAGGGGACTCATGGGGACGTACCTTTGGTTTCCATTTCGTCATCTATTCCCTCTGAGATTCCGGAATTTTTATCTGATTATCGTGACGTTTTTGAGGAGCCTAAACTTGGTTCACTACCTCCGCACAGAGATTGCGATTGTACTATAGATCTGATTCCGGGCAGTAAGTTTCCAAAGGGTCGTTTATTTAATCTATCTGTGCCTGAACATGCTGCTATGCGGGAATATATTAAGGAGTCCTTGGAAAAGGGACATATTCGTCCTTCGTCATCTCCCTTAGGAGCCGGTTTTTTCTTTGTATCTAAAAAAGATGGCTCTTTGAGGCCGTGTATTGATTATCGGCTTTTGAATAAAATCACGGTTAAATATCAGTATCCTTTGCCACTGCTTACTGATTTGTTTGCTCGAATAAAGGGGGCCAAGTGGTTCTCTAAGATTGATCTTCGTGGGGCGTATAATTTAGTGCGAATTAAGCAGGGGGATGAGTGGAAAACCGCATTTAATACGCCTGAGGGCCATTTTGAGTATTTAGTAATGCCTTTTGGTCTTTCAAATGCCCCTTCAGTCTTTCAGTCTTTTATGCATGACATTTTCCGTGAATATTTGGATAAATTTATGATTGTGTATCTGGATGATATTTTGATTTTTTCGGATGACTGGGACTCTCATGTCCAACAGGTCAGGAGGGTTTTTCAGGTTTTGCGCTCTAATTCCTTGTGTGTAAAGGGTTCTAAGTGTGTTTTTGGGGTTCAAAAGATTTCGTTTTTGGGGTACATTTTTTCCCCCTCTTCCATTGAGATGGACCCTGTCAAGGTTCAGGCTATTTGTGATTGGACGCAACCCTCTTCTCTTAAGAGCCTTCAGAAGTTTTTGGGCTTTGCTAATTTTTATCGCCGATTTATAACTGGTTTTTCTGATGTTGCTAAGCCGTTGACTGATTTGACTAAGAAGGGTGCGGATGTTGCTGATTGGTCCCCTGCTGCTGTGGAGGCCTTTCGGGAGCTTAAGCGCCGCTTTTCTTCCGCCCCTGTATTGCGTCAGCCTGATGTTACTCTTCCTTTTCAGGTTGAGGTTGACGCTTCAGAAATCGGAGCTGGGGAGGTTTTGTCGCAGAAAAGTTCCGACTGCTCCGTGATGAGACCTTGCGCGTTCTTTTCTCGTAAGTTTTCGCCCACTGAGCGAAATTATGATATTGGTAATCGGGAGCTCTTGGCTATAAAGTGGGCTTTTGAGGAGTGGCGTCATTGGCTTGAGGGGGCTAGACATCAGGTGGTGGTATTGACCGACCACAAGAATTTGATTTATCTTGAGTCTGCCAGGCGCCTGAATCCTAGACAGGCGCGCTGGTCGTTATTTTTCTCTCGGTTTAATTTTGTGGTTTCTTACCTACCAGGTTCTAAAAATGTGAAGGCGGATGCCCTTTCTAGGAGTTTTGAGCCTGATTCCCCTGGTAATTCTGAACCTACAGGTATCCTTAAGGATGGAGTGATATTATCTGCTGTTTCCCCAGACTTGCGACGGGTCTTGCAGGAGTTTCAGGCGGATAGACCTGATCGTTGCCTGCCTGGTAGACTGTTTGTTCCGGATGATTGGACCAGTAGAGTCATCTCGGAGGTCCATTCTTCTGCGTTGGCTGGTCATCCTGGAATCTTTGGTACCAGGGATTTGGTGGCTAGGTCCTTCTGGTGGCCTTCCCTGTCGCGAGATGTGCGAGGTTTTGTGCAGTCTTGTGATGTTTGTGCTCGGGCCAAGCCTTGTTGTTCTCGGGCTAGTGGATTGTTGTTATCTTTGCCTATTCCGAAGAGGCCTTGGACTCACATCTCCATGGATTTTATTTCTGATCTCCCTGTTTCTCAGAAGATGTCTGTCATCTGGGTGGTGTGTGACCGTTTCTCTAAGATGGTCCATTTGGTCCCCTTGCCTAAATTGCCTTCCTCATCCGAGCTGGTTCCTCTGTTTTTTCAAAATGTGGTTCGCTTGCATGGTATTCCGGAGAATATCGTTTCTGACAGGGGAACTCAATTCGTGTCTAGATTTTGGCGAGCATTCTGTGCTAGGATGGGCATTGATTTGTCTTTTTCGTCTGCTTTCCATCCTCAGACTAATGGCCAGACCGAGCGAACTAATCAGACCTTGGAGACTTATTTGAGGTGTTTTGTGTCTGCGGATCAGGATGATTGGGTTGCCTTTTTGCCCTTGGCGGAGTTTGCCCTCAATAATCGGGCTAGTTCTGCCACCTTGGTTTCTCCTTTCTTTTGTAATTCGGGGTTTCATCCTCGTTTCTCTTCCGGTCAGGTGGAGTCTTCGGATTGTCCTGGAGTGGATGCTGTGGTGGAGAGGTTGCATCAGATTTGGGGGCATGTGGTGGACAATTTGAAGTTGTCCCAGGAGAAGACTCAGCAGTTTGCCAACCGCCGTCGTCGTGTTGGTCCTCGTCTTTGTGTTGGGGACTTGGTGTGGTTGTCTTCTCGTTTTGTCCCTATGAAGGTTTCTTCTCCTAAGTTTAAGCCTCGGTTCATCGGCCCGTACAAGATATTGGAGATTCTTAACCCTGTGTCCTTTCGTTTGGACCTCCCTGCATCTTTTTCTATTCATAATGTCTTCCATCGGTCATTGTTGTGCAGGTATGAGGTACCGGTTGTGCCTTCCATTGAGCCTCCTGCTCCGGTGTTGGTTGAGGGTGAGTTGGAGTACGTTGTCGAGAAGATCTTGGACTCCCGTGTTTCCAGACGGAGACTTCAGTATCTGGTCAAGTGGAAGGGCTACGGTCAGGAGGATAATTCTTGGGTGACAGCCTCTGATGTTCATGCCTCCGATTTGGTCCGTGCCTTTCATAGGGCTCATCCTGATCGCCCTGGTGGTTCTGGTGAGGGTTCGGTGCCCCCTCCTTGAGGGGGGGTACTGTTGTGAAATTGGTTTCTGGGCTCCCCCGGTGGTCACTGGTGGTACTGAACTTGTGTGCTTCATCTCCTCTGTTCACCTGTTTCCATCAGGATGTGGGAGTTTTCTATTTAACCTTGCTCCTCAGTCATTTCTATGCCGGCCAACAATGTTACCAGAAGCCTTTCTGTTGCATGTTCCTGCTCCTAGACTACTATCAGCTAAGTTGGACTTTTAGTCCTAAGTTTGTTTTGCATTTTTGTTCCAGTTCTCTGTGTTTGAATATTTCTGAGGCTGGAAGCTCTTGTGATCTGAAATTGCCACTCTGGTGTCATGAGTTGATATTAGAGTCTTAAAGTAATTTCAGGATGGTGTTTTGAAAGGGTTTTTCAGCTGACTGTGTAGTTCCCTTTTCTGTCTTCCTACTATCTAGTAAGCGGACCTCAATTTGCTAAACCTATTTTCATACTTCGTATGTCAATTTCCTCTGAAATCACCGACAATATATGTGGGGGCTACTGTCTGCCTTTTGGGGAAAATATCTCTAGAGGTAAGTCAGGTCTTTATTTTCCTCTGCTAGGGTCAGTCAGTCCTCCGGCTGGCGCTGGGCGTCTAGGGATAAAACGTAGGCACGCTACCCGGCCACTGTTAGTTGTGAAATAGGTTTAGCTCACAGTCAGCTCGAGTTCCCATCTTCCAAGAGCTAGTCCTTTTGTATGCTTTACTACGTTCTCTTGCCATTGAGAACCATGACAACCAGGGTCAATAGAGTCAATGCCCTTAATTCGTAGGCCACTACTCACACAGTTATGATATTCCTTGAAATGTCTTGGTATAGTTTTTAGTAACGCAAGGTTATCCTGCTCCCTGGCCGCCTGTATGCCTCGCACGTGCTCCCTGACTCGAATCTTAAACTGACGTGTTGTCAATCCAACATATATCAGGGGACATGGGCAAACCGCAAAGTAGACCACATTTTTCGTGGTACAAGTGATAAACTTTTTAATTTTAAAATTTCTCTGACCAGATGAATCACAGAACACGTCATTCCGATCTATATTGCTACACGCGACACAGTGTCCGCATGGGGCACAACCATGTCGAGTCCTATAATTATCGAGGAAAGTGCGCACAGGTATTTGATCATAATGACTATGAACCAAATAGACTCGAAGGTTCCTAGCTCTTCTGAACGTGATCTGGGGTTGGTCAGGTATAAGTTTTGCAATCTTTGCGTCTGCCAAGAGAATGGGCCACGATTTTCTCAGGGAGGAACGAATATGTTCCGACTGTGTATTGAAATTAGTAATGAACCTAACAAGATTAGGATCCTGCGTCTTAACACTCTGTTTATAGAGGAGACTGTTCCTACCGGACCACTTCGCCCTATGATATGCCCTCTTAATGGCACGATGACTGTAGCCACGTTCACGAAATCGTGTTTTTAATTTCTCCGCTTCTAACTCAAAATCCGCTTGTGTTGAACAAATACGGCGGAGTCGGAGAAATTGGCCTAAAGGTACAGAGCGTACCATATGTTGGGGATGAGAAGAGGATGCATGCAAAAGGCTATTAGTGGCCATGGGTTTCCTGTGGATATTCGTGCAAATATTCCCGTTATCCCCTCTCTTTAAGGACACATACAAAAAGTCAATCTCTTCCGAGTGAAAGTTAAATGTAAGGCGTATATTAAGATTATTATTATTTAATTCGCCAATCCACTCTTGTAACTCCAAAACCGATCCCTGCCAGACCATAAAGACGTCGTCGATGTACCGCGCCCAAGAAAGGACGCGGCACACCGACAGCGACCACTGGTCCGACTGAAAGAGGTCCCTCTCCCACAGCCCCAGGAACAGATTCGCATAGAAGGGCGCAAAGGCCGCCCCCATGGCCGTCCCCTGCAGCTGCAGGAAGAAGGACCCCTTAACAATAAAAAAATTGTGGGTAAGGGTAAACTCAAGGAGTTGAAGCACGAGAGATCTAAATGGGGAGGAGTAATCAGACGAACGCAGGAAAAAACTTACTGCCCTAAGGCCATCAGCATGCCTGATGCTAGTGTATAGTGACTCTATATCAGCAGTCACAAGAAGGGTGTCTGGATCTAGTGGGAGGTCATCTACCATCCTTAACAAGTGGGTTGTATCCCTCAAATAAGAAGGTAAGTCAACCACAAGGGGCTGTAAAATCTATTGACCCTGGTGTTCGCGGTGGAAGGATTTCCCAACGACTATCACAATTAGAGGTGAGGTGGATTTGGACGTTGGATACCGTCCATCCACGCGGCCTGAATGAGAGCCTCAGCTTCGCCCCATTCCTGTGATCACCATGTGCTGTGTGTTTTACCATCTATGTTTTCCATCATGCTATGGTTTTGATTTTAATATGTTTTATTATTGATTTTAGATATTATGGTTATTGTTCGTATACTCACCTGACTTATGTGATTCGTTCTGGCGTTCTTGATGGTGTGGCTTCATTTGTGTTCCATCTTCCTGCAACATGAGAATAATTTTGTCAACTCCATGGATGAAGAATCTGGAGGAATGCTCTGATGATGAATTTTGTGCAAATACAGAATATCACATATTTTGTGGACTGTTATTATGGACTGATACCTAATTTTAGGATGTATTAATTATTATTATTGCTCATCCAATGATAATTTATTTTTCTGTATGCACCTTGTTTATTTAATTGCATTTTGCATGTTGTTGTCTGTTGTGGCGCAATTTTTTGGTTTAAATGCATATATATATACTATATTGTATCTTCTCCCCTGGGTCTAATTATCTCTATTTAAGCAACGGGTTGTATGTTTGTTCCTCCTGGTTGCCAATATCTAACATGGTGCCTTTTTTACTGCAGCATTGGTGTGCGCAGGCGCAGCTTTTTTATCTCCATCCCCGAACTTTCGGCGCCCCTGTTGTCGCCCACCCAGTTGTGGAGTGCACGGGGCCCCGTGTTACGTTTTCAACTTGTGGTGGAGCGCGCAGGGTGTGCCGTAATGTTCGCCGCAAACTACACTGTTTTTCCGCTAATTATATTATTATTGTGGTGGCTGCCTTAGTATTTCCGGTGTGGACCATATGTACTTCCGCCGGCCAGGCTCTCTGTGCTTATTGCCATACATTATGATGGCGCCGCTTCATCTCTGCGCCTGTCTGTGCATGCGCGGTTTAGCTCCGCCCCCTTTTGTTTGGCGTCTTTTTCTATTGTGCCGTGTCCAGCAGGGGATGCGGTTTTTTACTGCTTCTGTCTGCTGGTGCGTGGCCTTATGTGGGATACGCGTCAGTTAAGCCCCCTTTATTGATTATATCCTGCCGTAATTTTTGAGCAGTG
Organism: Ranitomeya variabilis; assembly: GCF_051348905.1. Classification (NCBI taxonomy): domain Eukaryota; kingdom Metazoa; phylum Chordata; class Amphibia; order Anura; family Dendrobatidae; genus Ranitomeya; species Ranitomeya variabilis. The sequence goes on along the minus strand of NC_135233.1, from coordinate 322,455,129 downwards.
TTTAGGCATCATGGTTACTATGGCGACCTAAGCATTTCCGGCCTCCCAGGTGATTTGTATTTCCTCTGCCCACTACTATTTAAAACTAGCCTGCCACACCATTCTTTATGCCCCCTGAGGAAGGATAACATCCGAAACGTGCGTTGGGGTGTGTGCACACATTCCAGGATCCTCCACATTGGTGCCACCTATCAATAAGGTAGTATTTTCTATTTTTTACATTGTCCATCTTTCTAGTGATATAGCATGTGCTCTGACTTGTTTTTGGAGCATTATTTACTCTCCTAGTTTCATGATTATTTTTTGCTTGGGCACCTTCTCCTACACCGCCATATTGTGACGGGGAGATTTTTTTCTTTTGTTATTATTATTTTGTGTTGAGCGATCTGGTATGCGTGCACACTTGCCGTTTTTCACCATTGTCATGTTGGTTTCATTTATAGCATGTCATCTCTTGGCCTGATGGCTTTCATTTTGTCCTTTTACTACTATGTTCTAATAAAGTATTTTTCACTTTTATATTTACATTGGACTGTTTTGGTCGTTTTTTCTTGTCATTTCTTAAACCATGTGTCTCCTTTCAGTGTTGTATGTAGCGACTAGTCCACATCTGAGAGGTTTATTCAGCTAATCATTGGTTATTATTAATAATTTTATTATTCAGATTTTTCTTTTGATATAGTATCATGCTGATCGTCTTTGTAAGTATTGTTTTCATAATCCCTAGTCTGGTATGCATTCTCATCCCCATCCTTGGCTGCATGGCTCCATATTCCCATTCTTGTATGCATGGCTCCTTATTCCCATCCTTGTATACATGGCTACATGGCTCCTTCTTCCCAACCTTGTCTGCATGGCTCCTTATCCCCATTCTTGTCTGCCTGGCTACTTATTCCCATCCTTATCTGCATGGCTCCTTATTCCCATCCTTGTCTTCATCATTCCTTATTCCCATCCTTGTCTGCATGGCTCCTTATTCCCATCCTTATTATTAGCACTAAAATGCTCAGGTGCTCGTTGCTCAGGTCGAGCAAATTGGAATACTCGGGTACTCGGCCAGAACAACGAGCCCAATGTAAGTCTATGGGAGACCCAAGTATTATTACCGCGATCCCCCCGGGGGTCTTTTAAGGACTAAAAACATCTGAAAATGACGGAAACACTGCTCAAATGACACAGTGACCTCATTGGGATCGCCCCTGGAAGCATTTCTGACTCCTAGTTCACAGCCTTAATCATCATTTTCCGAGATTCATGCTATTTTCCCGGTGCCACAAAAAACACATGAAAACGAAACCAAAACGGTTTTTGCTTGAAATATGTCAAGATACCTGTTTTGCAGGTTAATGACTTGCCTGTAAGGCCAAATATTTCACCCCAGACCGAAAATGTCTTCTCCCACTTAGGCTTAGTTCAGACGCTGCATTTTTGAAGCGTTTTTCAACTTTAACATTGCTTTCAACCACTACAAATGGATTCACTAGGAAATGTCATTGTAACATTTAACACCACTAGCTGGCCCTGTGGTGTGTGACACATAAGCAGACCCATCTTGTTTCATTTATGAAGGAGGGACTCTTAAAGTCACAGGGCCTATTTTTACTGGTACATCAGGCGGCATTAATCTTCTTAAAGGGTTATTGTGAAACAGTGAGTTTCCTAAGCTGTTGTGGCCTATGCTGTGAGTGGATGGGCTGCCAAGAATTACGACGCACCACAATACCCCTGTCATAAGATGTCCAGGGGGGACTCCTGAAAAAGTGTTGCACTGAATTCAAGGCCTGCCCTGCTATCAATTCATATGCACCCCAATAAGCCTTTGAACCCACATACTGGATGGGCCCAGGAAAATCCACTTCACAATATGCATGTTGTACTCCCGTACTCCTTGCTTTTACACATTGCCAGCAAGGCCTGCCCTGCTGCACAGTTAGTCATATGCACCCCATTAGGCCTTGGAACCCACATACTGGATGGGCCCAGGAAAATCCACTTCACAATCTGCATTTTGTACTCCTTGGTTTTACACATTGGCGGAAAGGCCAGCCCTGCTGCATAGTCAGTCATATGCACCCCATTAGGCCTTGGAACCCACATAGTGGATGGGCCCATGAAAATCCACTTCACAATATGCATGTTGTACTCCCGTACTCCTTGGTTTTACACATTGGCGGCAAGGCCAGCCCTGCTGCATAGTCAGTCATATGCACCCCATTAGGCCTTGGAACCCACATATTCGATGGGCCCATGAAAATCCACTTCACAATATGCATGTTGTACTCCCGTACTCCTTGGTTTTACACATTGCCAGCAAGGCCTGCCTTGCTGCATAGTCAGTCATATGCACCCCTTTAGGCCTTGGAACCCACATACTGGATGGGCCCATGAAAATTCACTTTGAAATATGCATTTTGTACTCCTTGGTTTTACACATTGGCGGAAAGGCCAGCCCTGCTGTATAGTCAGTCATATACACCCCATTAAGCCTTGGAACCCACATACTGGATGGGCCCAGGAAAATTCACTCACATTTTTTAATGGTATGATGGTTCCCTCTTTGCACAATTATTTACAGGAGAATTTTGCAATTTTATTTGACATGTTTTTAACACTAACGTTCAGATACGGCATTAAAAAAGGCAAATGCTTGCAATACAAGGCAATTTTATTGCAAACTACAAAATTCAAGAAATAGTATGATTGAACAGTGTGAGTGCGTACACTTTTGCATGTTTTAAAATACACAGGTTAATAAGTACATATAAGGATTAAGTAAATATAGTGATTACGTATATATGAAGATTAACTACATACAGTATAGTTAGATCATCACCAAGAGGCTTTTAAACATCAACCGTCTGGAATATCAGCGAAGCAACACCAAGACAGAGAACCCCTTGGAGATTACCTACACTGTATGGGCGTCCCCAATTATGCAGGTATCAACAGACTGTACATGTACAGGTACCCCAGTTTTGGCATCTGTCTTAGTCATGTTTCTCTGGTTTTATATAGTGATTTACACTATGTAGTAACTCTAGTTTCACCCACACCTTCAAGTGGCCACTTTTCAAGGTTGGATGAAACTGAGATATCATGGACTCATCAGACGAGGGGCCATAAACCCCTAGAAAATAAAAGCCACAAGGATTTAGATCAAACTACCACCGACATAGTTTCAGTAAACCTTAATATTTTTTAATGACAATCAGCAAACATTTAGAGGCTTAGAACTGTTTGTGAAGTGAGTAAACAAGCATTTATCAAGATTCTGTCACTATGATCATTGTCTGTCACATCTGTAAATGTTTTACAAGAAATGCAGTTATGTGATTGTCTGAATGCATTCGGTATACAGTATTTAAATCTTGGTTACAAATTGCTATTTGTATATTTGCCATTTGCACATTTGAGGCAACCAAAGTTATGGCTCTCAAGGAGAGAAACTAATGTAGTCGACAAAGAAATATTTGTAATGAACTACAGAGCCAAACTAACAGCATTGCTTTATCAAATTTATATGAAGTGTATTGTGTCCAATGTGAGAAACCAGGCAGCACAAAAAGGAGCTTTTTAAGGGACCTCTTTAAGGTACACAAATGTTATGAAGTCTTTGCCAACAAGGATGTGGTTTCAACAATCTGGGGTACCTTTTTTAAAAATATACTAGTTCCATCGCAGGCCCCTTCCCAAAACTCACCGGCCTATAACAGTACAGAGCACGTTCACCCTGGTGATCTAGTGGCAGTTAAAGAACACATTACAGGAGACAGAATGAAGAAGTAGGCCCAATGTGATATCATGCCCATTTCCCCAATGTGGGATCCTTTCTAAAAAAATAAGAGTGCCATCACAGCCCCCTTGCCCAAAATGCACCGTACAGAGCACTTTAACCATGGTCATCTAGTGACAGGTAAAAGACACATTGCAGGAGACAGAGTTAAGAAGTAGGCCCAATGTTGGGGTGTGGGTCTCTTAGACTTGTAATGGAGTGCCTGGCCTGACAAGCATTTGCTCATAGGTGGTTAATTTGTAAAAAATTGTTCTTGTGGATACTAGACACCCTTTCCCAAAAATTGACTTTCTGTAGCAGCAGGGAACACATTAACCATGGTGTTCTAGTGGAGGAATATGAGGAGACATTGCTGAAGGCCTCATTAAAACCTAGGCCCAATGTAAAGGATTGTGTCTCCTACACTAGTAATGCCCATACACTAAGTGCATGGGCTCACAAACATTTTCCCATGGGGATGGCAATTTTTCAAAAAAAAATTGTTTATGGCTATCATAAACACCTTGCAAAAGTACACAGTTGGAGCTGGAAAGATGCAGGTTTGTAGTAAAAATATGGTGGACGAATCGTTTGATGAAGTGATCAGGAAAAGGTGTTGACAGGAATGGGAACGTACATGATTAATAACAGTGATGGCTATGGGAGGTATGATATCCAGGATACAGCCTAAAATGATTAGTCGTTTAGCCACCACGAATTACCAGAATGTGTTTCATGCCCGTCAGAAGATCGGTGTAACAGATGCGTGTGTTTGACTCGGCCTAGAAAATGCCTGTCAAAAATATGTTGCCAAACCAAAGATGCACGTGTCTGTTTAAAGGGCAAAGTGTAACATGTTCGTGAGATGCTGAATTATAGAAAGCAGATCAGTGTTGGAGGAAAACCAAACAAACTGATGGATGCTTGTGAAAAAGTCGTAGTTACTCACCGATAACGGTGTTTCTCAGAGCCCATGACAGCACTACCAGAGAGATGGAATCCGCCCTTCAGGGACAGGAAACCTACAGGATAAAAGGGCGGTACCTCTCTCCTGCCTCAGTTTAGTTTACAGAGCATCAGAGGTCCTCCAGGTTAGTGACAACAAGAAATACACATATATTTTTAGTAAAATACTTATGAAGATTACACCATGTCTAAATGAAAACACACACTTCGTATAATAAAGTGCTCACCGCACACGTGATAAGGGGGGGAATAAGCAGGTGCTGTCATGGGCTCTGAGAAACACCGTTATCGGTGAGTAACTATGACTTTCTCAGTCGCCCATGACAGCACTACCAGAGAGAATTGCAGAGATTATTGCTTTAGGGAGGGACCACAGCCTGCAAGACCCTTCTTCCGAAGGTTAAGTCCGACGAAGAGGCTAAGTCTAAGCGATAGTGCCTAAAGAAGGTTGAAGGTGTTGACCAGGTGGCCGCTTTACAGATTTTATCTATTGGTACCTCCAACCTTTCGGCCCAGGAGGTCACCATAGCCCTTGTAGACTGTGCCTTGAGTCCTTCAGGAACTGCGTTCCCCGTGGACGAGTATGCCAAGGCTATCGCATCAGTGACCCAACGAGCTATAGTGCTTTTGGAGGCTTTGAGTCCTTTCCTAGGCCCCTGAAAACAGATAAAAAGACAGCCTTCCTTCCTACACTGACGGGAGGACTCTAAGTAGTGTATTAGACACCTTCTTACGTCTAAGGTGTGGAATTTTTCCTCTTTTTGATTTTTCGGGTTTGGACAGAAGGAAGGAAGGATTATTTCCTGGGATCTATGAAAATTGGAAGCAACTTTGGGTAGATAAGCAGGGTCTGTCCTCAATACTACCCTATCTTCCATAATTTGTGTGAATGGAGGGTTCGCAGATAGGGCCTGAAGGTCACTAATCCTACGGGCAGATGTTAGAGCTGTAAGAAGGGCCATTTTAAAGGATAAGATTTTAAGCGGTATCGAATCTATGGGTTCGAATGGGGGTTCTGTCATAGCTGAAAGAACTAAATTTAAGTCCCAAGATGGAGGGCTTCTGATATTTATTGGCCTAGAACGTGCAGCGGCTTTAATGAACCTTGCTACCCATGGGTTAGTGGCAACACTATGATTGTATAATGCCCCTAAGGCCGCTACTTGCACCTTTAAGGTGCTCACTGAGAGGCTCATATCCAAACCTTTCTGCAGGAACTCTAATATTTTGGCTATTGGAACCCCATCTTGTAGTCTTACACCAGAGGTGGACAGGAACTTTTTCCAAGTTTTACCATAGATTCTAGTAGTTATTGTCTTCCTACTTTTTAATAGTGTGGAGACTAAATTATCTGAGAATCCTCTTGCCCTTAGCAGTGACCTTTCAAGTTCCACGCTGTCAAGTGTAGATTTGCCGACTGAGGGTGGAACACCGGCCCCTGTGATAGTAGGTCCGGAAGATCCGGAAGAACCCAGGGGTCTGTGATAGATAGGATTCTCAGCCAGGAAAACCAGGCCCTTTTGGGCCAGAAGGGTGCTATTAGAATGATTCTCGCCCTGTCCTGTTTTATCTTCCGCAGGACTGCCGGTATAAGTATATGAGGGGGAAAGGCATATGTCAGACCGTGAGTCCAGGGAATCGAGAATGCATCCAGTGTTCTGGGGTTCCCTCTGTGATCTAGAGAACAAAACTGTTTTACTTTCCTGTTCTCTATAGTGGCGAAGATGTCTATTACTGGAACTCCCCACATTTTTGTGATCTGATCAAAGACCCCTTGGTTCAGAGCCCACTCCCCCTGTTTTAGCTGGGTACGGCTTAGGAAGTCTGCCTTTTTGTTCGTTACTCCTCTTATGTGTAATGCTGAGAGGGATAGGAAATGATGTTCGGCTATGGTAAAGATTTGTGAAGTAGTTTCCATCAGGGCTTGGGATCTAGTCCCCCCCTGGTGGTTCAGGTAGGCCACCACTACTTGATTGTCCGAGAAAACCCGGACATGTTGTCCCCGTAGTTTGGGAAGAAAAACTGACAGAGCATGGTTCACTGCACAAAGTTCTTTTTGATTTGAGGATACCTGGTATTCTTGATCTGTCCAGACGCCCTGAGTAACACTGTTTCCCAGGTGAGCTCCCCACCCCGTGGGACTGGCGTCCGTGGTAACTACTTGATGTACATCTATCACCCACGGAACCCCTTTTGATAGATTGTTGGAATCCAGCCACCAGTGTAGGGAACGAATAACGCCTGAACTTAGAGTCATGCGATCTTCCAGGCGTCCCCTCAGTGTAACCTGATTTCTCAGGACATCCCACTGGAGGTCTTTTGTGTGGATCTGAGCCCACTGTACTGCCGGGAGACAAGCAGAAAGGGACCCTAGTAGAGACATCGCTCCTCTTAAGGTCATATGAGGATTTGAGCGAGCTCCAGACACAATGCTTAGTATTTTTTGTTTCTTCAGGTCTGGAAGGCGACATTCCTGTAAAACCGAGTCCAGAGTTAGGCCCAGAAACTCTTGCACCATAGTCGGTTCTAGTTTTGACTTCTGGAGATTTAGGAGCCAACCTAATTCTGTTAGAGTTTTTATCACTCTGGTGCACTGTTGGCGACAATGTTGTGCTGTATCGCTGACAATCAGGAAGTCGTCTAGGTAAGGTATTATAATAACATCCTCCTCCCTTATATGGGCCATCATTTCTGCTACCACCTTGGTGAAAATACGAGGTGCTACTGAAATGCCAAACAGGAGGGCCTTGTACTGATATTCCTTCACTACTCCCTCCATGACTACTGCTAGTCTGAGGTATTTCTGTGAGTTTTTGTGGATGGGGATGTGATAGTACGCGTCGCTGAGATCCAACACTACCATGAAACAATTTGGAAACAGGTTTTTTATTGTAGATCTTATCGATTCCATTTTGAATGTTTGATTCTTTACATAGCTGTTTAATCTCCGGAGATTTATTATTGTGCGGAAGGAACCGTCCGGCTTTGGGATCAGAAATAGTGGGGAGAAAAAACCTTTCCCTCTTTCCGGTAGCGGAACTTCCCGGATCACATCTTTGGAGATGAGTTTCGAGATTTCTAGTTTCAAGGCCTGTTGTTGCCGCCATGAAGGTTTCAATGGAGTGACCACATAGTGTTGGGGAGGAAGGGTGGTAAAGTTTAATTGAAGTCCCATTTTTATTAGGTTTAAAATCCATGTATTGGAAGAGATTTTTTCCCAGGCCGGAAGGTATTGAGACAGTCTCCCTCCCACCCTGGGGGAGGTGTCACTTAGGGGCTTTTTTATTTCTGGGGGAGTTGCCAAAGAGGAAGCCCCTGTCTCTATTTCTCCCCTCCTCCCACCTGTTCTGTTCTTTAGGGGGGCGTCTGCGGAAAAATTTCCTGTTCCGAAAGGGCCGTCTGACATATGGTGAGGCCAGGTTAGGGAATCCCTTCTTTTTATCCCCTGCTTTTTGTAAAATGTCATCTAGGGTTTCCCCAAACAGAAATTTTCCCTCACATGGGATTGAGTAAAGTTTTTGTTTTGTCTGTAGATCGCCTGGCCAGTTTTTCAGCCACAGCGTTCTACGAGCTGCATTGGACAGGGCTGCCGATTTTGAAGTTAGTTTTATAGAGTCCGCCGAAGAGTCAGCCAAGAAGGCTGCCGCCCCCCTAATCATGGGAATTGATTCAATGATTTTTTGTCGGGATACTCCATCCCTTAACTGTTTCTCCAGATTGTCTAACCAAATCATTAGAGATCTGGAAGTACATGCGGCCGCTATGGCAGGTCTTAAACATCCCCCTGCTGACTCCCAGGCCCCTTTTAGGAAGGTGTCAGCTCTTTTGTCAAGGGGATCTTTTAGCGTACCCATGTCCTCAAAGGGCAGAGCAAATTTTTTTGACGCCTTAGCGACTGCCACGTCAAGTTTAGGGGCTTTATCCCATGCTGTAGAGTCATCTTCCGCAAAAGGATATTTCCTTTTAAGGGAGGGTACAGATGAATTTTTCCTTTCTGGCTTCTCCCACTCCTTTTTAATTAGGGCCTGCACATTTTCATTAAGCGGAAAAACTCTGCGTTTTTTCTGGCCCAGGCCGCCAAACATAATGTCCTGTACCGTTTTGTCAGGACGTGGGTCTATAACCCCCATTGTAGATCTTACAGTCTTTACCAGGGCATCTATTTCATCTAAGGGGAAGCAGTGGCGGCCTCCACTCTCAGAGTCTGAGGAGGAGGAGGAACCTTTCTTATCTGACACATCCTCATCAGAGCTAGAAGGATCAGAATGAGACAGGGAGACAGGTGTTCTCTCCTTAACCCCCTCCCCTTTAAGGGATTTGAATGCTGTTTCTACCTCTGATCTTATTACCGAGCGTAATTCAGAGGCAAAACTGGGGGTTTCTTCACAGAGGACTTGACCTATACAGGAACCGCATAGTTTTTTATCCCAGCTCTGTGACAGGGGTTCTCCACATAAGGGGCAGTCTCTATGTTTGTTTTTTTCCGTTTTTTTTCTTGCCTAAAAAACAAACGGAAAGGGGGACCCTAATTATTTAGTGAACTTTCACGACGATCACTCACCCATCTTGCGCAGCTACAAGTACCAATTCTGGAGGAGGAACGGGATCTTGAATGAGACCCGAAGTAGAAGGTGTCGGCTGGCTGGACATATTGGAGGCTTTACTCTGCGGCGTAGAATGGCTTCTGGAGCGGGTACTTCGGGTGCCTGCAGAGGTCCTTCCGCCCGACTTGCACTGGTGGTGACGCTGCTGTTGCTGCGGCCGTGGCTGTAAGGGCTGCGCCGGCTGGAGCTGCTGGTTGCTGTCTGCCATAGTGGGACTGCATGCAGCGACAGGTGCTCTCACAGCTGTGGTTTTAAAAAAGCGCGCCGATCACCCCTCCTCCAAGCTGCTTTGCAGGGAAGCGCTAGTCCCCAGTGCGCATGCGTGCTCCCCGGGACCCGGAAGTAGACGCATCTATATCCGGTGCGGCGGCCATCTTGGTGCTCTCACACACACCAGGCCGCCGCTCCGGACCAGGCCTCTCAGCAGAGGCACGCCGGGTCCCTAAAGCTCCTACCCCGATCCGGGGAGGCAGCGGCGTTTCCCTCCGCTCGCTCTGCAGCCCCATCGGACCCAGAAGCGGCGGCGTCGGACACCGAGCCAGCGGTGACAGGGGCCTCCCCGCCATCAAACCTCCACTGGTTGGCTCTGGATACAGGTACCGATCCTGAGAGTTCCCCTGTCAGGGACAGGAAACAAAACTGAGGCAGGAGAGAGGTACCGCCCTTTTATCCTGTAGGTTTCCTGTCCCTGAAGGGCAGATTCCATCTCTCTGGTAGTGCTGTCATGGGCGACTGAGAAATTAAGTTTAAAGAGGAGTGCACGAGGAAGGGGGAAAAGGCGGGTTATCTCCATTATAGAATACTGGCGGCACAGAGAGACTCCACACATATAGTTGCTTTGAAGGGAAAGGATGGGTTGGAGCATACTGGTCGCGGGGCAATTTTGGAGGTGATGACGGAGTATTATTCGGATCTTTCTAAGTCGCGGGTACAACCAACGATGGAGGAGGTGGATGGTTTTCTGGCAGAGGTTCAGCTTCCTAGACTTTGTACACTGGATCAGGGACTTCTTGAAGAACCATTTAATTTGGAGGAGCTTGATGCCACACTGGCCTCTATGCCTAATGCTAAAGCTCCAGGGGTGGATGGTATCCCTGGGGAGATGTAAATAAAATGTAAAAAGTAGGTATTGTTTCACGTTTTGTTGGAGGTGTATGCTGCTGGTGTGGTGGAGGGTGAGTTGTCCCAGTCCATGCCTGAGGCAATAATTGAAATGTTGTCAAAACAGGGTAAGGATCCAACGGATCCAGCTTCTTCTCGCCCAATCTCATTATTAACCATAGTTATCAAAATCTTGGCCAAAATGTTGGCTAATCATCTTAACAAACAGCCCGGTTTTATGCCCAATAGTTCTAAAGCATGTAATCTTAGACGCTTGTTTCTCAATATGCAGGTAAAGTCAGACAATATGGGTCAGAGGGTTGTGGTGTTTTTAGAAGCCGCAAAGGCTTTTCATAGTGTGGAATGGCGTTATTTGTGGGCGGTTATGAAGGCTATTGGTTTTGGCGAGAGATTTATAATTTGGGTGCAATTGTTATATGCCTCTCTAAGAGCCATGATATGGGTAAATGGGCTCTTGTCCGGGGATTTCCGTTTGTATAGGGGAACATGGAAAGGGTGCCCCTTGTCTCTTCTCTTGTTTGCAATTGCTGTTGAACCCTTGGTGGCGGTGATACGGAGGTATAGGGACATAAAGGGATTTAGATATGAAAACTATGAAGAAAAGATTGCGCTGTACGCGGACGATGTGTTACTGTTCTTGGAAGATGCGCAGTAGTCTTTGGGTGCTGTTATGAACAGCATTAAAAAATTGGGGGCTCTTTCCGGATTATCTATTAATTGGGATAAGTCTGTGCTGTTGCCCATGGACGCTGCAGCTCCTCTGACACTAGACCCTGGGGTTCCCTTCAGGGTGGTACATGAGTTTCAATATCTGGGCATCGTGGTTTCAGGCAAAATAGAGGACTATGTGCTGCTCAACATGACTCCTATGCGCATCTCATCCTGACTCCTATGCACTATGAAGTTCCAGCTGAAAATTGCGGCCTAGAAGAAGCTATTTTTGTCGATTGCAGGAAGAGTAAATTTGTTTAAAATGATACTTATGCCTCAGCTCCTATACATATTGCATAATGCTCCAGTGTGGCTGCCTCAGAGTAAATTTTATAGGATCAAAACTCTATTTAGGGACTTAATTTGGAAGGGTGGCCTGGCGGGCAACAAATTGGAACATCTGCTAAGGGCAAAGGATGAGGGTGGTTTGGCAGTCCCCAATCCATGGATTTACTATATAGTATCTCAATGCCAGCATATGGTAATTTGGGGAGAACCGGAACAGAGCGCTTAAGTGGGGATAATTGAACACGCGGTAGGGAGAGGCCCAATGTTAGCCAGTCTGGAAGCAGGTAGATTCAGAATTAACCCCAAACAATTCCCAACAATAGCTACGATGGAGAAAGTGTGGTTGAAAATTAAGTATTGGAGGGGAGTAATGGAATTTACTAGATATAAGCCGATTTGGTTTGATCCTAGTTTGGCAGAGCTCATGAGATTGTGGGGTTCGGTCAGTGGAGGTGCATTCGTATTTGGTTTGTGTCTCAGTTGCTTGATAGGGATGTTATTAAACATTAGAGACACTTAGGACTGAGTTTCCTTTGTCCCAGAAGATGTCTTTTCAATATTTGCAGTTGCAACACTCCCTAAATTGTCAAAAGGAGGGGTCGCAAGTTATTCTGCACTCCGATAGCTTGTTTAATCTTATCGGGTCTCAGAGGAGAACGAGGGGGTTCATTACCATGATGAACAGGGGTCTGATGGATACCTTCTTATTGAAACATCCGTTAAGGCTAAATGAAAAATGGGTGGTGGACGTGGGTCCTTTGTCGGGAGTCCCAGTGGGAGTCTATACTTCTATACATCCCCAGGGCGTCCTTGAGTGAGGCTAAGAGGGTGTCGGAGTTATACCTGGTGTATAGGGTGTACAGGGCCATGGCATGGATGAGGAAGGCAGGTCTGACAAGTGATTCATAATGCCAAAGGTGCGTTGAGGATGATGCAGATTTCATACATATGATGTGATAGTGTGCTCACCTCCAACCCTTTTGGGTGAAGGTGCTTAACTTGATTCAAGAGGTTGCAGGGGTAAATGTGGTGCGTGAATCTCCCCAAAAGTTTTGAATGGCCTTTACTTAACAATCCTTTAAATGCTATGGTTATCCTGGTTGCTTGTGCACCTTTTCCTACCACATATTTTCCTTCCATTCAACTTTCCATTAATATGGCAGTTAAAACCCTTTGCAAGGTTTTCTTGGATGTACTTGAACATGGCGGACATCTCTGCAGTTGATAAAGGATAGATCCGGCCTCTGGGAGGCGTGGTCCTGGGACGTAATTTGACAGGGCAGTCATAGGGCCGATGAGGCGGAAGAGTCTCAGCTTCTTTCCTGTCGAAAATATCAGAAAAAGACCAATAGGCAGGAGGCAAGCCCACAGGATAAGAGGAAGATTGAGAAACAGTAACCGAACGGACTGAAGCTAAGCACCTCTCTTGGCACAGATGTCCTCACCGAAGAATCTCACCATAATGCCAATCCAAGACAGGTTCGTGAGTCCAAAGCCAAGGAAGACTAAGCAGAAGGGGATGAGACAAGTTGGGCAGAACGTAGAGAGCAATCTTCTCTTGGTGCAGAGCTCCAACTTGCAGAGTTACCTCCTCAGTAACCATAGAGACGGACTCCTGCAGAGACTTGTAATCTACAGAAACAATCATTCGAGGACATCTCAGGGCAACCACCGGAATCCGATATTTCTTCACCTCCTTGAGCTGAATAAAGTTACCTGCCACACCCGAATCCAAATATGCTAGTTCTGAGCCACGTCTCTGACCCTGAACTATCAAAACAGAAAGAGTAAGAGGTGGAGAGGGTTCACACACACCTAGGGAGGCCTCTCTTACCTGACCTAGGTGGAGGCGTTTCCCGGCCTCTCTGGACACGAGCGCAGGAAATGAAATGCGCCACCGCAGTATAAGCAGAGACCTTGTGCCAGCCTCTCTTTTCTGCGTTGGTCCGCCATCTTGACCCGATCTACCTGCATGGGTTCTGGTGCTGCACTGCCGGAAGAAACCGAAGACCGAGGAGTGAGAGGATTATGAACAGAAGAAGAGGAAGGGCGAATAGGCCTCCTCTCCCTGGCAGCCTCTCGAGAGCGCTCTTGGAAGCACAAATCAATGCGTGTAGCAAGTGAAATGAGCTCCTCCAAGGTAGTAGGAGTATCCCGTCCTGCGAGCTCATCTTTAATCTTTTCCAACAATCCACGCCAAAAAGTACCTACCAATGCCTCGTTGTTCCACCCTAGTTCTGAGGACAGGGTACAAAAGCATATGGCATATTGCGCCACAGAGAGGGTACCCTGATGAAGGTTAAAAAGAGCCTCAGTAGTGAAAGTGAGCCTTCCGGGCTCATCAAAAACCCTTCTGAAAGTGTCCAAAAAGGTGGCTATACTGGTCACAATAGGGTCGTCTCATTCCCAGAGAGGATTCACCCAGTAAAGAGCCTCATCCTCTAATTGAGACACAATAAAGGCAACCTTAGCCCGGTCGGTAGGGTACTGCTGGGGCAACAACTCGAAGTGTAAGCGACACTGGTTGAGAAAACCCCGACACAGTTTAGGGTCGCCGCCATAGTGAGGCAGTTTACCAAAATGAGGCGAAGGCTGGGGTAGAATCTGAGAGCCGAGAAGAACCTTGCGAAGAAGCCGACTGCAAGAAAAGCAAGCGATCATCCACGGAAGCCATATAAGACAGGATGTGCACCTGAGTATCACGCTGCTGAACCAGCTCTTGCTGGAGACTGGCCAACTGAGTAGCATTCCTGGGATCTGCGGTTTGTAAGGTACACAGCCGGGAATCCATTGTCTTCATAAAAGACATGATAGAAGTCTGGTTTTCTTGCAATAAAACCAACTCTTTCTGGGCTGAGGCCCCGGCGGGGTCCATGGCCTGATTATTCTGTTACCCCAAAGGCAACGGGTACAAAGAGTGGACCCACTGGACCGTGGAAACGAACGTACCCCGAGCGAGCACTCCAGAGTGGGACCAACCCCTATACAGGGACTGTTAGGAGGCAAGCACAGGGTTCTCTAGTACCACGGAGGTAAGGACCAGGGATTGGCTCAAAGAAAACAACAGGGAGAACCGGGCAGAAGAATTAAGAGGGAAGGAACGGAGGGGAGCCAGGCAAGGAAAACAGGAATGTAGAGATGGAGGAAACCTGGAGGAGAAGTAAAGGAGCTGTGGACAAGGAAAACGGAAGCCAGAAACTGAAGGTAGAGACTGATTAGGAGATGAGAACTGGACTGAGGAAAGGACAACACTGGAACCGAGGAACACGGGAACAGGTACTGGAAGAGAGGAAGGAAAACAAGGGGTTAAACAACAAACAAGACTGGCGAAGCACAAGGCAATAAGGTGGCCTAACTATGGCAGGGAAAACATGATAATCAGGTGCCTCCACTAAGGGAGGAGGGCCTGAAATACCTGACGCCTGTCACCGATTGGCCAGGATGTTCTGCCGGGTCAGGTCGCGCAGGAGGAAAAGAGCAAAGGGAGTGCGCACGGTAAGAACCTATTGCGCCTGCGCAACCCACAGGAGAGCGCAACCGAGTGCAGGGAGGATGTGCGCCGGGATGTCAGCAGAGAGCCACGGAGCGAGGAGGACGCAGCGGGGACAGCTGTCTACCCGGACCTGGCGGCAGCAGGCGGAGCACCAGGAACAGGAGCCGAGGTAACACTGATTCTGAGTATAAATGCTCATGAAAGTGAACACGAATACGAATGTACTACGCTCGTGTCAAAGTTGAGATTGGCAAATGTTTTCCGAACATGTTCGCTCATCTCTAATTTTTACCCTACTGGTTACTTTTAGAGCTCCAAGAAGGAATCAGCTGCAGAATTTTGAATATTATTCTAATTTTACATAAAAACAAACACAAAAAGAAACTTTAAAGCATCTTTTAAGCAGAACATTTAAATTACATAAAATGGACACCTTCATTGGATTTTTGTTTGTTACTTAAACTCATTTGAAAGAGACCCTCAAAATTATAACTATTTTGAGCTTACATTATTTTTTTTTGCCAACCGGTTTAATTATTAATTTTGCACGGATTGCCCTCTATAGCCATTGTTTCACACTAGATATGGTTGGCTGGAGAATGAGTAAACTAAAATTCTGTCACTGAGTTCATTCTGACAATGAGCGTGCATCTCTTTTATGTGGTACAAAACACACCTGATGCTCGCAAACATTTTCTGAAACCAGCCAATTTCATAAACAAACTCTTCATGAGGCATGTCAGTTCATTGATAACCACTCCTGGTAACTATATAATGAATCTGCTTGAAAGAATGCTAAAGATGTGTAAAGGTGAGTACTTTGAGAAATATAAGGGTTAACACATATTATGGTTTGTTTTACCAGAATTGCAAAATTCATAATGCATTTCGGTTAGATGACAGTAAGTACATTTTATCAGTTCTGTAATGGAGCAGAAATCTTTGAATTACCATTAACAGAACACCTTGTTTTTAATTATAGAAATAGCTTTGTGTCCTGTGTTTAATCCAATTAGACTAAATACATAGAACAAAACCTAATGCATTTTGTAGCAGAACTACTTCAAAGAAAAATCATTTGGGTCTTATTTATGGCCGTTTCAACTTGATTAGCCTGCACTTTGCCAATTTCATGAACACTGTTTATTCTCCGGAATTTAATCAATGTGTAATATTGTTTTCCTCATTATAACTCTTACAGTTTTGTGTATTTTAAAAAAGGGCATCTCTAATGTGACTGAATTCTTACTAAGCAATACATTAAAGCCTCGCTTTATAATTTGTCACCAAACATTCAATATCACAGTCACTTCAGATAAAGCTTAATGTACATATGCAATTTAATTCCATTAACGCCATGATGTTTTGGGGCATATTCTTGTTGACTTAAGTATGAAACTGGGTTTTTTGTAAGAACTTGCCATTAAAATTGGTAATTTTTCTCCTTCCCTATGCAATGACATATGGAAATGTCACCTAGTAAGTAGAGATGAGCCAATATGCTTTGAAACGAATATTGCACATCTCGATTCGTGATCAGATGCATGAGCATTAGTCTTAAAATCTGAAAAAGTTGGTAAAATTTGGTAAAAGTGTGTGAAAATAATTGCATTGCAACTAAAGTATATTAAAGTGGATGATAGATTGATCGATAGATAGATAGATAGATAAAAAGCTGGCAATTCAGCCGCCACAGACAGTACACAGCCTGACCCAACAGGATAGAATAGATGGATACAGTATATGCACATAA
Organism: Ranitomeya variabilis; assembly: GCF_051348905.1. Lineage (NCBI taxonomy): Eukaryota > Metazoa > Chordata > Amphibia > Anura > Dendrobatidae > Ranitomeya > Ranitomeya variabilis. The sequence continues at coordinate 322,438,420 of NC_135233.1, read as the reverse complement.
AATGGATAGTTATACAGTGACATATACAATTAGTACAGTGTGTGCAGCTTACTGTACATGTATTTAATTATTAAATGATTATTTTTCAGAAAAAAATGATGTGGGCTCCTGCAGTGTATAGCACTGAGCTGCGGTGAGAGAGTTTACCAGAGTTAATCAGCTGATGAGCCCCAGTAATCTCACTTATGGCATTACCACACCTTGAGAAAGTTCACCGGAGTTCATCAGCTGATCATATTTGGTGATCTACCTTACGGTAGCCCAGCGCTTTTCACTGTGGGAGTTATGGCGCTCCTGTCAGTGTATCGCCAGTGGCTGGTTAGAGCTTGAGATCCCCATGGACACTCGGGATTATGTGGGCACGGAAAACAGTTGAGCATATGATGGTGTATTAATTTTGATTTTTTTTATAGGGCATCAGGGATTGGGCATTAAGGTGAGTATATGTGGGGTTTTTTTGCTTTACATTTATTATAGAAGATGGCATCGGGGATTGTGCGTTAGGTGACTATAATGTATTTCTTATTTTTATTTGAATGTGTATTTAATTCATTTACATCTGTTTTTTTTTCTTTAACTTTGAGCACAGGCTCTGGCTGATGAGAGACTACTCCCATCATCGGCTCCTACTATTACTGTTATAAGTGACAACATACGTAGCCTGATAGGAGGAATAGTATCTCATCATCTAGCACCTGCTGACCTGCGTCAACCTTTTTACCATGGGTCATTGCATCTCTGCGGGGTAACGATGACATCAGACATTGTGACACTGCAGGGCTCTGACGGCGGTAGCGATCTACCGGCGGTAAGGTTACTGCTAATCAGAACTGCTATGCCAGTGTTTCCCATGCTGTCACACAGCAAAGAAACACCAGATTTTGTGCTGTTTATCGCGATCGGCTATATTCAGCGATTAAATCGGGGAATATTGCAAATTCTGCGATCGTGATCCGAACCGAATATTGATGTGTTCGCTCATCTCTACTTGTAAGACCCCAAAACCTTTGATATAACCCTTGATTTTAGACACTGCTCTTTGTATAGAGAACAGAGGCTGTAACCATGCCTACTGCACTGACTGACAGCAGCCTCAGGTCCCTATTATATTATTTCTACCCACGTGAAATTGGTGCCACTTCAGTGGTGTCAGGCCCTAATTTTTGTAAATGTGAACACTCCTGGTTTGGTGTCCATCTGCTGAGTTTGCTGTGGTGGAAGATGTTTCGGTCCCTATCATAGCATTTCTACTGTGGTGAAACTCATGCCACTTTGTTGTAGTTGTCACAAATTTGAAAACTCCTGATTGGGTCTCTCTATCTGCTCAGTTGGCTGTAGTGTAAGAGGTGTTGGTCACTATTATGATATTTCTACTGTGGTGAAATTGATGCCACTTTGTTGGTGTCTTCCACTAATTTTTGTAAATGTGTATACTCCTGGTTGGGTCTCCTTCATGCGTGTTGCCTGTAGCAGTAGGCTACCTGTGTTACTATTCTTAGATTTTTCGGACAATAGTAGTCTCCGAAACTGATATTTGTGCCACCTGAGTGTGGCTGAGCATGAAACCAGGTTGAGCTGTTGCATGTGGTATTAGGGCTCTTAGCACAGCAGGTCTACACTGATCCCTCACCCACCTCATCTTAATTTTATGTTCAATTCAAAGCTGTAAATGATGGCCCAGACCCTGATACCTCCTACATGGCTGATTGCTGCCTTGCCATTGTACAATTTGTACTGTGGGTGAATTTATGCCAATTTTCTGTTGTCTGCACCTAATTTGATGTATTTTGGCAGCTTTTGGGCATGTTTGAAGGTGTTGTGTATGTGTATTTTTTTGCCTCCCATCGACTTGAATGGCTTTCGGCTATCTTCAGAGAATATTCGATGAATAAATCCATGAATATTGCAAATTCAGAGATCATAATCTGAAATAAACATTGAAATATTGGCTCATCTCTAGTTATTTATTTTACTCATTTATATAGCGCCTTTTATTCCACAGCACTTTACAGACATTATCGGCACTGTCCCTGATGGGGCTCATTATCTAGAATCCCTATCATTATGTCTTTGGAATGTGGGAGGAAACCAGAGAACCCAGAAGAAACCCACGCAAACACGCGGAGAACATACAATCTCCTTGCAGATGTTGTTCTTGGTGGTATTTGAACCCAGGACCCCAGCGCTGCAAGGCTGCAGTGCTAACCACTGAGGGCGTGATAACATGCTAAATGGGCTGACAAATTTGGTGACTGTAATGCCCAATCGACTAGTCAAAGACATCATTTTATATCATAAATGGACTTTAGAAATACTTTTTATAACCCCTTAGTGACTGGGCCAAATTTTCCAAATCTGACCAGTCACCATTTATGTGGTAATAACTCTGGAATGCTTCAACACATCCCAGTGATTTTGAGAGTCATTTTTCGTGACACATTGTACTTTATGTTAATCACAAATTTATGTTGATATTTTCTGAGTTTATAAAAGCATCCAAAATTTAACAAAGCAATTCTGAAAATTAGCGATTTTCAAACTTTGAATGATTATCCCTTTAATCAAGATAACAAGCCACATAAAATAGTCATTAAATAATACTTACCTCATCGATGCTTTACATCAGCACCATTTTTAAATTATCCTTTTATTTTGTTAGGGTGTTAGAAGGTTTAAAACTGTGGCAGCAATTTTTCATTTTTTCAAGGAAATTTATAAAATTATTTTTTTAAGGTCCCATGAAGTTTTGAAGTGACTTTGGCAGACCTATATGTTACAAAATCCCCAAACGTGATACTATTTTAAAAACAGCACACCTCAATGTATTCAAAAGTAGTTTATTAACCCTTCGGGAGCTTTTCAGGAATTATTACAAAGTGACAAGACAGGAAGTAAAAATGTTAGCTTTACCACCTAAATGTTGCTACCTTTTGAACAGGCTACTATACCCAGCAAAACTCTAAGGGTACCGTCACACAGTGCAATTTTGATCGCTATGACGGCACGATTCGTGACGTTCCAGCGATGCATTTACGATATCGCTGTGTCTGACACGCTACTGCGATCCGGATCCCCGCTGAGAATCGTACGTCGTAGCAGATCGTTTGAAACTTTCTTTCGTTGTCTAGTGTCCCGCTGTGGCGGCATGATTGCATCGTGTGACACAGGTTGTATACGATGTGCGCACAGTAACCAACGGCTTCTACATCACAAATACGTCATGAAATTATCGCTCCAGCGCCGTGTATTGCAACGTGTGACCGCAGCATACGACGCTGCAACGTCATGAATCGTGCCGTCGTAGCGATGAAAATGGCACTGTGTGACGGTACCCTAAGGCCTTTAGTTACCCATGAATTTCTATGGCAAACATGAGGCCCATACAATCATAATCTCGGGAAGGTAATGGTGTTAAAGAGGAAGCCCCCACACTCTCTGAACCATCTAGATGCTGTAGTCATGATTGACAGCAGCAACTAAGAGGTTAGCAAAATTTGATTGGTGCCAATACCAATCAAGGCTGATGCAGCAGGGTGACAACTATAGTGAACATCAGACAGCTGCTGCACCTTCATCCATGGGTGGGATGCTGTTGCCTGATTTGTGAGGTCAGTAAAAAGACGTAATGGTGGTCACTAAAGGGCTAAAGATCAGTTTCTGTGTGCAATGTACTGTAATAAAGAGACTGATAGGCAGGGTATTAAGCCATGTAGATACAACTGTTGGTGGTTCTGAGGGCATGGGGACCTGACAAGTTTCTTTTAAAAAACATGTAACACATGTATGTTATTTGAGAAATTTACTTTTTTTCTGAGACCAAGACTGACATTTCATTTTCAAAATTTTCAATTCACAGGTAAAATCTATAGAAAATTAAGACAGATTTTTACATTACTGTGATAAAAAGATGAGCTCCACCCTCTTCATCTCCCCTCCCTTCCATGTGCAATATTTAGAAAAATGATAATTACTTACTGGTAATTTGATTTTCCAGAGCCATGACAGCACCGCACATGAGAGATGGTTTCCTCCCCCATGAACATGAAACCTGTAGCAGAGATAAAAGAAGGGGGTAGAACCTCTCTCCTCAGTTTGTTTCAGAGTATGCAAGGTAAATGCCTAATTAGTTCACATGAATGTTATTTAAACAAAGTCAATCTTATTCAAATTCTTTTTATGTTTAGCAATATTTTTTTTTGTGCATCACACAACCATCACAAAGATAGGTTGGGAATGAATGCAGTGCTGTCATGGCTCTGGAAAAGCAAATTAAAGGTAAGTTATTATCAATTTTTCCCTTCCCCATGACAGCACCGCACATGAGAGGAAGAAATAGAAGAGACTCCTAGGGTGAGGCAACATCAGATAACACCTTTCTACTGAAGGCTAGATTTGAGAGCTCTAGCCTACAGTGGAGGAAGAAAGTGAAGGGTGAAGACTAGGGTTGAGCGAAACGGGTCGATCATTTTCAAAAGTCGCCGACTTTTGGCTAAGTCGGCGTCTCATGAAACCCGATCCGACCCCTGTGCTTGTCGGCCATGCGGTACGCGACTTTCGCGCCAAAGTCGCGTTTCAATGACGCGAAAAGCGCCATTTCTCAGCCAATGAAGGTGAACGCAGAGTGTGGGCAGCGTGATGACATAGATCCTGGTCCCCACCATCTTAGAGAAGGGCATTGCAGTGATTGGCTTGCTGTCTGCGGCGTCACAGGGGCTATAAAGGGGCGTTCCCGCCGACCGCCATCTTACTGCTGCTGATCTGAGCTTAGGGACAGGTTGCTGCCGCTTCGTCAGAAGCAGGGAGAGCGTTAGGCAGGGTCCACTAACCACCAAACCGCTTGTGCTGCAGCGATTTCCACTGTCCAACACCATCTTCGGTGTGCAGGGACTGTGGAAGCTATTTTTTTTTTTTTTCCCCTCAGCGCTGTAGCTCATTGGGCTGCCCTAGAAGGCTCCGTGATAGCTGTATTGCTGTGTGTACGCCACTGTGGAAACCAACTGCTTTTTTCAAAGCACATATCCTCTTGTTCCTTCCTTTCTGCACAGCTATCTTTTTTGTTTGTCCACACTTTTTATTTAATTTGTGCATCAGTCCACTCCTATTGCTGCCTGCCATACCTGGCTTAGATTACTGCAGGGAGATAGTAATTGTAGGACAGTCCCTGTTTTTTTTTTGTTTTTTTGGTGGGAGATTAAGATTGGCATTTCTGCTACAGTGCCATCCCTGTGTGTGCCATCTCTCACTGAGTGGGCCATAGAAAGCCTATTTATTTTTTCCGTGATTTGTGTTCTAAATTCTACCTCAACACAAAAACACTACATCAATCAGTGGGAGAAAAATATTGGCCTCAGTCAGGGCTTGTGTGCCACTGCTGTGTGCTATCTCTCATTCAGTGGGCTATAGAAAGCCTATTTATTTATTTATTTTTTTTCTTATTATTTGGTTTCTAAAGTCTCCCTGAAAAAAAAAAAAACATAAAAAAACAGTGGGAGAGTAATATTGCCCTTTCAGCTTGTGTGCCAGTCTTGACTCCTGGGTGTGCCACCTCTCTCCCTCTCATTCAGTGGGCCATAGAAAGCCTATTTATTTTTTTTTTAAAATATTATTGGGTTTCTAAAGTCTCCCTTAAAAAACAAAAAATACATAAAAAAACAGTGGGAGAGTAATATTGCCCTTTCAGCTTGTGTGCCAGTCTTGACTCCTGGGTGTGCCACCTCTCTCTCTCATTCAGTGGGCCATAGAAAGGCTATTTTTTTTTTTGTTTTTTTTAATATTATTTGGTTTCTAAAGTCTCCCTGAAAAAAAAAAAAAAACATAAAAAAACAGTGGGAGAGTAATATTGCCCTTTCAGCTTGTGTGCCAGTCTTGACTCCTGGGTGTGCCACCTCTCTCCCTCTCATTCAGTGGGCCATAGAAAGCCTATTTATTTTTTTTTTTAAATATTATTGGGTTTCTAAAGTCTCCCTTAAAAAACAAAAAATACATAAAAAAACAGTGGGAGAGTAATATTGCCCTTTCAGCTTGTGTGCCAGTCTTGACTCCTGGGTGTGCCACCTCTCTCTCATTCAGTGGGCCATAGAAAGCATTTTTTTTTTTTTCCTTGATTTGTGTTCTAAAATCTACCTCAACACAAAAACACTACATCAATCAGTGGGAGAAAAATATTGGCCTCAGTCAGGGCTTGTGTGCCACTGCTGTGTGTGCTATCTCTCATTCAGTGGGCTATAGAAAGCCTATTTATTTATTTATTTTTTTTCTTATTATTTGGTTTCTAAAGTCTCCCTGAAAAAAAAAAAAAAAACATAAAAAAACAGTGGGAGAGTAATATTGCCCTTTCAGCTTGTGTGCCAGTCTTGACTCCTGGGTGTGCCACCTCTCTCCCTCTCATTCAGTGGGCCATAGAAAGCCTATTTATTTTTTAAAAAAAATATTATTGGGTTTCTAAAGTCTCCCTTAAAAAACAAAAAATACATAAAAAAACAGTGGGAGAGTAATATTGCCCTTTCAGCTTGTGTGCCAGTCTTGACTCCTGGGTGTGCCACCTCTCTCTCTCATTCAGTGGGCCATAGAAAGGCTATTTTTTTTTTTTGGTTTTTTTAATATTATTTGGTTTCTAAAGTCTCCCTGAAAAAAAAAAAAAAACATAAAAAAACAGTGGGAGAGTAATATTGCCCTTTCAGCTTGTGTGCCAGTCTTGACTCCTGGGTGTGCCACCTCTCTCCCTCTCATTCAGTGGGCCATAGAAAGCCTATTTATTTATTTTTTTAAATATTATTGGGTTTCTAAAGTCTCCCTTAAAAAACAAAAAATACATAAAAAAAACAGTGGGAGAGTAATATTGCCCTTTCAGCTTGTGTGCCAGTCTTGACTCCTGGGTGTGCCACCTCTCTCTCATTCAGTGGGCCATAGAAAGCATTTTTTTTTTTTTCTTTGATTTGTGTTCTAAAATCTACCTCAACACAAAAACACTACATCAATCAGTGGGAGAAAAATATTGGCCTCAGTCAGGGCTTGTGTGCCACTGCTGTGTGTGCTATCTCTCATTCAGTGGGCTATAGAAAGCCTATTTATTTATTTATTTTTTTTCTTATTATTTGGTTTCTAAAGTCTCCCTGAAAAAAAAAAAAAAAACATAAAAAAACAGTGGGAGAGTAATATTGCCCTTTCAGCTTGTGTGCCAGTCTTGACTCCTGGGTGTGCCACCTCTCTCCCTCTCATTCAGTGGGCCATAGAAAGCCTATTTATTTTTTTTTTAAAATATTATTGGGTTTCTAAAGTCTCCCTTAAAAAACAAAAAATACATAAAAAAACAGTGGGAGAGTAATATTGCCCTTTCAGCTTGTGTGCCAGTCTTGACTCCTGGGTGTGCCACCTCTCTCTCTCATTCAGTGGGCCATAGAAAGGCTATTTTTTTTTTTGTTTTTTTTAATATTATTTGGTTTCTAAAGTCTCCCTGAAAAAAAAAAAAAAACATAAAAAAACAGTGGGAGAGTAATATTGCCCTTTCAGCTTGTGTGCCAGTCTTGACTCCTGGGTGTGCCGCCTCTCTCCCTCTCATTCAGTGGGCCATAGAAAGCCTATTTATTTATTTTTTTAAATATTATTGGGTTTCTAAAGTCTCCCTTAAAAAAAAAAAAAACATAAAAAAACAGTGGGAGAGTAATATTGCCCTTTCAGCTTGTGTGCCAGTCTTGACTCCTGGGTGTGCCACCTCTCTCCCTCTCATTCAGTGGGCCATAGAAAGCCTATTTATTTTTTTTTTTTAAATATTATTGGGTTTCTAAAGTCTCCCTTAAAAAACAAAAAATACATAAAAAAACAGTGGGAGAGTAATATTGCCCTTTCAGCTTGTGTGCCAGTCTTGACTCCTGGGTGTGCCACCTCTCTCTCATTCAGTGGGCCATAGAAAGCATTTTTTTTTTTTCCTTGATTTGTGTTCTAAAATCTACCTCAACACAAAAACACTACATCAATCAGTGGGAGAAAAATATTGGCCTCAGTCAGGGCTTGTGTGCCACTGCTGTGTGTGCTATCTCTCATTCAGTGGGCTATAGAAAGCCTATTTATTTATTTTTTTTTTTTCTTATTATTTGGTTTCTAAAGTCTCCCTGAAAAAAAAAAAAACATAAAAAAACAGTGGGAGAGTAATATTGCCCTTTCAGCTTGTGCGCCAGTCTTGACTCCTGGGTGTGCCACCTCTCTCTCTCTAATTGTGGGCCATAGAAAGCCTTTTTTTTTTTTTTTTTTTTAATATTATTTGGTTTCTAAAGTCTCCCTGAGAAAAAAAAATAAATAAATTAGGTGGGAGATTAATATTGACATTAGTGCTTGAGTGACAGTCCTGCGTGTGTGTCATCTCTGTGATTTTGTGCCACAGAAAACAGAGTGTGTAACATTGTGCCTGATTTTCCTTGTGGTCTCACCAACCTGTTAAGGGATATAGAAATCATACTGAAGTTATAGCTCACCGTGTAAGTTGTTTGACAGCAACAAATAAAGTTACTTTGGTTAAGATTTTAAAACAATGAGGAAGTCTGGTGCAAGAGGTCGTCGTGGGCGTTCATTGTCAGCTGGTAATGATGGTAGTGGTAGTGGAGCATCAGGTGGTCGTGGGGATAAAAATATTCCACCTAAGTCTGGAGCTGTGGAGCCAGTTTCGTCGTCAGGCTACACAAGGCCTCGAACGCTCTCTTTTCTGGGAGTAGGAAAACCGCTTTTAAAGGCGGAGCAGCAACAGCAAGTTTTGGCTTACATTGCAGACTCAGCCTCTAGCTCTTTTGCCTCCTCTTCCGAAACTGGTAAATGTAAAAGCAGCGCGTCGCTTGTGGATGTTCACGGTCAGGGACAAGTCGCTTCCTTGTCCTCCTCAGCAAAAACTACAACAAGAGAGAAGGATGCAGCAGGCGACACAACGGGTCACTCCATGGAGCTCTTTACACATACCGTCCCTGGCTTAGAAAGTGAAACATTTAACAGGCCATGCCCATTACAAGTATATTCTGACATGGAGTGCACTGATGCACAGCCACAGCCAGAGTACTATGCTGCTCCTTTGACTCAGACCACCACATTGCCCTCTCAGGGTACAGATCCACAATCAGACCCTGATGAGACTATGTTGCCCCGCCACGAACGCTATACCACCGACCGACACAGTGACACAGACGAAGTTGCACACGAGCTCGAAGAGGAGGTAATAGATGACCCAGTTATTGACCCCGATTGGCAGCCATTGGGGGAACAGGGTGCAGGCGGCAGTAGTTCAGAAGCGGAGGTGGAGGAGGGGCCGCAGCAGGCATCAACATCGCAACAGGTTCCATCTGCCGGGCCCGTATCTGGCCCAAAACGCGTGTCAAAGCCAAAACCTGTTGGAGCACAGCGTTGCCATCCGGTTAAAGCTCAGTCTGCAATCCCTGAAAAGGGATCCGAGTCTAGGAAGAGTGCAGTCTGGCATTTTTTTAAACAACATCCAACTGATCAGCGCAAAGTCATCTGTCAAAAATGTTCAACTAGCTTAAGCAGAGGTCAGAATCTGAAAAGTCTAAATACTAGTTGCATGCATAGACACTTAACCACCATGCATTTTCAAGCCTGGACTAACTACCAAACGTCCCTCAAGGTTGTAGCACCCTCGGCCAATGAAGCTAGTCAGCAACGCAACATCCCTTCCGTCACTGTAAGGCCACCATTTTCCGCACCACCGGCAGTATCTGTGCAGGTTTCTTTGCCAGCCAAAAGCAGTCAGGGTCAGGGAATCACCAGTTTTGTAGGAGGAAATATTGCATCTAGGGCACCGGCGGAAACAATACCGTCTCCAACCGTCTCTCAGTCTGCCATGTACACCGGCACACCCGAAAGTTCCACGATCTCCAGCTCTCCAGTCCAGCTCACCCTACATGAGACTCTGGTTAGAAAAAGGAAGTACTTATCCTCGCATCCGCGTACACAGTGTTTTAACGCCCACATAGCTAGACTAATCTCGTTAGAGATGATGCCCTACCGGTTAGTTGAAAGCGAAGCTTTCAAAGCCCTGATGGAGTACGCTGAACCACGATACGAGCTACCCAGTCGACACTTTTTTTCCAGAAAAGCCATCCCAGCCCTGCACCAGCATGTTAAACAGCGCATCGTCCATGCACTCAGGCAATCTGTGAGTACAAAGGTGCACCTGACTACAGATGCATGGACCAGTAGGCATGGCCAGGGACGTTATGTGTCCATCACGGCACACTGGGTGAATGTGGTGGATGCAGGGTCCACAGGCGACATCAATTTAGGGACAGTTGTGCCTAGCCCACGGTCTAGGAAACAGTTGGCTGTAGGCGTTCGCACCCCCTCCTCCTCGTCCTCCTGCAGAAGCTACAGCTCTTCCACAGAACGCAGTCGGCCAACCACTCCATCGGCAGATGACACTGTTGCACACCAGTTGTCCCATTATGGGCCAGCTACTGGCAAGCGTCAGCAGGCTGTATTGGCTATGAAGTGTTTGGGCGACAACAGACACACCGCGGAAGTTCTGTCCGAGTTCTTGCAACAAGAAACGCAGTCGTGGCTGGGCACAGTAGATCTTGAGGCAGGCAAGGTAGTGAGTGATAACGGAAGGAATTTCATGGCTGCCATCTCCCTTTCCCAACTGAAACACATTCCTTGCCTGGCACACACCTTAAACCTGGTGGTGCAGTGCTTATTGAAAACTTATCCTGGGTTCTCCGACCTGCTCCTCAAAGTGCGTGCACTTTGCTCACATATCCGACGTTCGCCTGTACACGCCAGCCGTATGCAGACCTATCAGCGGTCTTTGAACCTTCCCCAGCATCGCCTAATCATAGACGTTGCAACAAGGTGGAACTCAACACTGCACATGCTTCAGAGACTGTGCGAACAGAGGCGTGCTGTTATTTATTTGTGGGAGGATACACGGGCAGGCAGTAGGATGGCAGACATGGAGTTGTCAGGTGTGCAGTGGTCTAAGATACAAGACATGTGTCAAGTCCTTCAGTGTTTTGAGGAATGCACACGGCTGGTTAGTGCAGACAACACCGTAATAAGCATGAGCATCCCCCTAATGCGTCTGCTGATGCAAAGTTTGACGCACATAAAGGAGCAGGCGTCTGCACCAGAGGAAGAGGAAAGCCTTGATGACAGTCAGCCATTGTCTGGTCAGGGCAGTGTACAGGACGAGGTAGCGGGCGAAGAGGAGGTGGAGGACGAGGAGGATGATGGGGATGAGTATATTTTTAATGCGGAACCTTTCCCGGGGGCACTGGAAATTGGTTGCGTGTCACGGCCGGGTTCTGGTTTTTTGAGGGACACAAGTGACGTAGATTTGCCTGCAACTGCCCCTCAACCAATCACAACCGGAGATTTGACAACTGGAACTTTGGCCCACATGGCGGATTATGCCTTACGTATCCTAAAAAGGGACACACGCATTACGAAAATGATGAACGATGACGATTACTGGTTGGCCTGCCTCCTTGATCCACGCTATAAAGGCAAATTGCAAAATATTATGCCACATGAGAACTTGGAACTAATATTAGCAACCAAACAATCAACTCTTGTTGACCGTTTGCTTCAGGCATTCCCAGCACACAGTGCACGTGATCGTTCTCACACGAGCTCCAGGGGGCAGCAGACTAGGAGTGTTAGGGGTGCACACATCAGAAGTGGCGTTGGACAGAGGGGTTTTCTGACCAGGTTGTGGAGTGATTTTGCTATGACCGCAGACAGGACAGGTACTGCTGCATCAATTGAAAGTGACAGGAGACAACATTTGTCCAGTATGGTTACTAACTATTTTTCATCCCTTATCGATGTTCTCCCTCAACCGTCATTCCCATTTGATTACTGGGCCTCCAAATTAGACACCTGGCCAGAATTGGCAGAATATGCATTGCAGGAGCTTGCTTGCCCGGCAGCAAGTGTCCTATCAGAAAGAGTATTCAGTGCTGCAGGTTCAATATTAACCGAAAAAAGGACTCGTCTGGCTACCCAAAATGTTGACGATCTAACATTCATTAAAATGAACCACAACTGGATTTCGAAATCTTTTGCCCCACCTTGCCCGGCCGACACCTAGCTTTCCTATGAAAAGCTCTTGCCTGTGAATTACTTTTCTAATGTCTAATTTGCTGCAGCTGATTGTACAGCATACGACATGTTTACACCTCCCTAAATGGCCAAACTCCCCACACGGGGCCGTGGTATCGCGACTTGGCGCAAGCACCCGTGAGACTGCTGTTTGTCTGAAGAGGTGGGTGTGCTCGCTTTTGGTTGACGGCATTGCTACTGGGTCCCTCATAGTACAATGTAGTGTCTCTGGCGGTGGTGGTGCGCACCCAACGTCAGACACACCGTTGTAACATGAGGGGCCCTGGGGCGGTCCCGCCGGCCTCAAGAGAGTTCCCCCCTCCCCCAGCTCAAAATGTGCTGTACCACGTGCAAAATTATGTCGCACAGCTCCACCAATCTTTAGTCTATTCGCTGACATCACTCAATGTCTGGCACTGACAATACAAATTTGTAGACATCTATGATGCAACTTAAAGTAGTCTGTGTCTGTGTCCTATATTGGCACCATTAAATAGTTACCGCCAAATTACTATGTCAGAAACTCAGCAGATGAGCCCACCCCTGTACCTAAGTATGCCACCTTTTTTTTTGTTTTGGTTGTTTTGCGAGACATTAACATCTATTTATATTTTGGGAGTACTGGGACAGACACTCCTTGCAATACTCCTCCACTGACCACCAAGCTGCCTGTGTATCCATGTAACCGATGTAAAACTGCCATGAGCCTATTGTTTGTTATTTTAGGCCTTTGATAGCCTGTCTGCGGTCCCTACTTTCAATACTCCACCACTGACCACCAAGCTGCCTGCCGTGTATCCATGTAACCGCTGTAAAACTGCCATGAGCCTATTGTTTGTTATTTTAGGCCTTCGAAGCCTGTCTGCGGTCCCTCCTTCCACTAGGCCTCCACTGACCTGACCACTGCTGCCCGTGTACCCCTGGAACCAATTTTAAAGTGCCTACAGCCAGCCCATTTTATTGTGTTAGGCCTTCGAAGCCTGTCTGCGGTCCCTCCTTCCACTAGGCCTCCACTGATCTGACCACTGCTGCCCGTGTACCCCTGGAACCAATTATAAAGTGCCTACAGCCAGCCTATTTTATTATGTTAGGCCTTCGAAGCCTGTCTGCGGTCCCTCCTTCCACTAGGCCTCCACTGACCTGACCACTGCTGCCCGTGTACCCCTGGAACCAATTTTAAAGTGCCTACAGCCAGCCCATTTTATTGTGTTAGGCCTTCGAAGCCTGTCTGCGGTCCCTCCTTCCACTAGGCCTCCACTGATCTGACCACTGCTGCCCGTGTACCCCTGGAACCAATTATAAAGTGCCTACAGCCAGCCTATTTTATTATGTTAGGCCTTCGAAGCCTGTCTGCGGTCCCTCCTTCCACTAGGCCTCCACTGACCTGACCACTGCTGCCCGTGTACCCCTGGAACCAATTTTAAAGTGCCTACAGCCAGCCCATTTTATTATGTTAGGCCTTCGAAGCCTGTCTGCGGTCCCTCCTTCCACTAGGCCTCCACTGATCTGACCACTGCTGCCCGTGTACCCCTGGAACCAATTATAAAGTGCCTACAGCCAGCCTATTTTATTATGTTAGGCCTTCGAAGCCTGTCTGCGGTCCCTCCTTCCACTAGGCCTCCACTGACCTGACCACTGCTGCCCGTGTACCCCTGGAACCAATTTTAAAGTGCCTACAGCCAGCCCATTTTATTGTGTTAGGCCTTCGAAGCCTGTCTGCGGTCCCTCCTTCCACTAGGCCTCCACTGATCTGACCACTGCTGCCCGTGTACCCCTGGAACCAATTATAAAGTGCCTACAGCCAGCCTATTTTATTATGTTAGGCCTTCGAAGCCTGTCTGCGGTCCCTCCTTCCACTAGGCCTCCACTGACCTGACCACTGCTGCCCGTGTACCCCTGGAACCAATTTTAAAGTGCCTACAGCCAGCCCATTTTATTATGTTAGGCCTTGGAAGCCTGTCTGCGGTCCCTCCTTCCACTAGGCCTCCACTGACCTGACCACTGCTGCCCGTGTACCCCTGGAACCAATTTTAAAGTGCCTACAGCCAGCACATTTTATTATGTTAGGCCTTCGAAGCCTGTCTGCGGTCCCTCCTTCCACTAGGCCTACACTGACAAAGGTACACCTGACAACAGACACATGGACCTGTAGGCATGGCCACGGAAGGTTACGTGTCCTTTGTGGCTCAATGGGTTAATGTATTGGATGCATGGTCCACACAGGGGACAGCCTGCTAAGTCTGTCTGCAGTCCCTAATTCAAGTTGTCCTCAACTGAATAAAGCTGAGCTTCTACCTTCCGGCTCTGATTAACTGCTGTTTTTAAACACATTGGTGGTTCCGGCCTACTAACGGTGCCTGCCCCTGCCTGGTGTTGTCCTCAACTGAATACAGCTGAGCTTCAACCTTCTGCCTCTCATTAACTGCTGTTTTTTTTTTTTTTTTAAATGGTGTTTAGGGCCTACTAACGGTGTCTGCCCCTCCCTGGTGTTGCCCTCAACTGAATAAAGCTGAGCTTCAACCTTCTGGCTCTCATTAAGTGTTTTTTAAAAAACAAAATGGTGTTTAGGGCCTACTAACGGTGTCTGCCCCTCCCTGGTGTTGCCCTCAACTGAATAAAGCTGGGCTTCAACCTTCTGCCTCTCAGTAAGTGTTTTTTAAAAAACAAAATGGTGTTTAGGGCCTACTAACGGTGTCTGCCCCTCCCTGGTGTTGCCCTCAACTGAATAAAGCTGGGCTTCAACCTTCTGGCTCTCATTAAGTGTTTTTTTAAAAAACAAAATGGTGTTTAGGGCCTACTAATGGCTTCTGCCCCTCCCTGGTGTTGTCCTCAACTGAATAAAGCTGAGCTTCAACCTTCTGGCTCTCATTAAGTGTTTTTTAAAAAACAAAATGGTGGTTAGGGCCTACTAACGGCTTCTGCCCCTCCCTGGTGTTGCCCTCAACTGAATAAAGCTGTGCTTCAACCTTCTGGCTTTCAGCCTATAGTATCAGATATTAAACTGCATTTGGCCTTCAACTTTGGTTACGGCCTACTAACGGTGTCTGCCCCTCCCTGGTGTTGCCCTCAACTGAATAAAGCTGTGCTTCAACCTTCTGGCTCTCATTAAGTGTTTTTTAAAAAACAAAATGGTGTTTAGGGCCTACTAACGGCTTCTGCCCCTCCCTGGTGTTGCCCTCAACTGAATAAAGCTGTGCTTCAACCTTCTGGCTTTCAGCCTATAGTATCAGATATTAAACTGCATTTGGCCTTCAACTTTGGTTACGGCCTACTAACGGTGTCTGCCCCTCCCTGGTGTTGCCCTCAACTGAATAAAGCTGAGCTTCAACCTTCTGGCTCTCATTAAGTGTTTTTTAAAAAACAAAATGGTGTTTAGGGCCTACTAACGGCTTCTGCCCCTCCCTGGTGTTGTCCTCAACTGAATAAAGCTGAGCTTCAACCTTCTGGCTCTCATTAAGTGTTTTTTAAAAAACAAAATGGTGGTTAGGGCCTACTAACGGTGTCTGCCCCTCCCTGGTGTTGCCCTCAACTGAATAAAGCTGTGCTTCAACCTTCTGGCTCTCATTAAGTGTTTTTTAAAAAACAAAATGGTGTTTAGGGCCTACTAACGGCTTCTGCCCCTCCCTGGTGTTGCCCTCAACTGAATAAAGCTGTGCTTCAACCTTCTGGCTTTCAGCCTATAGTATCAGATATTAAACTGCATTTGGCCTTCAACTTTGGTTACGGCCTACTAACGGTGTCTGCCCCTCCCTGGTGTTGCCCTCAACTGAATAAAGCTGAGCTTCAACCTTCTGGCTCTCATTAAGTGTTTTTTAAAAAACAAAATGGTGTTTAGGGCCTACTAACGGTGTCTGCCCCTCCCTGGTGTTGCCCTCAACTGAATAAAGCTGGGCTTCAACCTTCTGGCTCTCATTAAGTGTTTTTTAAAAAACAAAATGGTGTTTAGGGCCTACTAACGGCTTCTGCCCCTCCCTGGTGTTGTCCTCAACTGAATAAAGCTGAGCTTCAACCTTCTGGCTCTCATTAAGTGTTTTTTAAAAAACAAAATGGTGGTTAGGGCCTACTAACGGTGTCTGCCCCTCCCTGGTGTTGCCCTCAACTGAATAAAGCTGTGCTTCAACCTTCTGGCTCTCATTAAGTGTTTTTTAAAAAACAAAATGGTGTTTAGGGCCTACTAACGGCTTCTGCCCCTCCCTGGTGTTGCCCTCAACTGAATAAAGCTGTGCTTCAACCTTCTGGCTTTCAGCCTATAGTATCAGATATTAAACTGCATTTGGCCTTCAACTTTGGTTACGGCCTACTAATGGTGTCTGCCCCTCCCTGGTGTTGCCCTCAACTGAATAAAGCTGAGCTTCAACCTTCTGGCTCTCATTAAGTGTTTTTTAAAAAACAAAATGGTGTTTAGGGCCTACTAACGGTGTCTGCCCCTCCCTGGTGTTGCCCTCAACTGAATAAAGCTGGGCTTCAACCTTCTGGCTCTCATTAAGTGTTTTTTAAAAAACAAAATGGTGGTTAGGGCCTACTAACGGTGTCTGCCCCTCCCTGGTGTTGTCCTCAACTGAATAAAGCTGAGCTTCAACCTTCTGGCTCTCATTAAGTGTTTTTTAAAAAACAAAATGGTGTTTAGGGCCTACTAACGGTGTCTGCCCCTCCCTGGTGTTGCCCTCAACTGAATAAAGCTGTGCTTCAACCTTCTGGCTTTCAGCCTATAGTATCAGATATTAAACTGCATTTGGCCTTCAACTTTGGTTACGGCCTACTAACGGTGTCTGCCCCTCCCTGGTGTTGCCGTCAACTGAATAAAGCTGAGCTTCAACCTTCTGGCTCTCATTAAGTGTTTTTTAAAAAACAAAATGGTGTTTAGGGCCTACTAACGGTGTCTGCCCCTCCCTGGTGTTGCCCTCAACTGAATAAAGCTGGGCTTCAACCTTCTGGCTCTCATTAAGTGTTTTTTAAAAAACAAAATGGTGTTTAGGGCCTACTAACGGCTTCTGCCCCTCCCTGGTGTTGTCCTCAACTGAATAAAGCTGAGCTTCAACCTTCTGGCTCTCATTAAGTGTTTTTTAAAAAACAAAATGGTGGTTAGGGCCTACTAACGGTTTCTGCCCCTCCCTGGTGTTGTCCTCAACCGAACAAAGCTGAGCTTCCACATTCTGGCTTTCGGCCTATACTATCAGATATTAAACTGCATTTGGCCTACTAGTGTGGTTAGGCCCTTGAAACAGTGTCTGCTGCTCTTGGGTTTGCTACTCCACTGAACAAAGCAATGCCGCCTGTTTAGTCCTGTTACCAATTTTGATCTGCATTTAGCCTACTTTATTCTTTGGCCCTATATCTGTTTCCTCCTCATCCTGCCCATTGCCCAGCCACTGCTAGATGAGTCTGCTGGTACATTAACCTAGACCACTACATTCCCCTTGTACTCTACACAGCCAGAATCTGACCCTGCTGAAAGTAAGGTTCCCCTTCCCGCATATTATACCACCTTACACAGGGACAAAGAGGAAGGTGCAGATGAAAGTGCAGGTTCCTTCATCAGGTGGGGGGGGCATACTCGTTGGCGACGTCACTGGCACAGGGCCACTCAGAGTACGCAAAAGTGTCGCTGCTGGTGGGAGGCGCCCCCGCCATGCAAACACACCGCCGTACTTTGAAGGGCCCTGTGCCAGTGCCAATGCGAACGAGTGGGCCCCCCCTGCTTGCTCAGGATCACAGCACTTGCAACGTTGAAATACTTACCTCTCCCTGCTCCACCGCCATGACGTAGTCCACGTTTCCTGGGCCCACTAAAACCTTGAACCAGCCCTACCCCCCACAACTTTTGCCAAATGACCCCCAATTTCCAGTGCCCAACTATTATTATAAAGTTAATTAAGATTGACAAGCTT
Organism: Ranitomeya variabilis; assembly: GCF_051348905.1. Classification (NCBI taxonomy): domain Eukaryota; kingdom Metazoa; phylum Chordata; class Amphibia; order Anura; family Dendrobatidae; genus Ranitomeya; species Ranitomeya variabilis. The sequence continues at coordinate 322,420,439 of NC_135233.1, read as the reverse complement.
CAGAAAACAAGAATGGATGTTTTTGGCAGTAAAATGGGCACTGTAGGTGTTTTCCTGGCCTCCACTCACTGCCGGCTATGCTTCCCCATTGACTTGCATTGGGTTTCGTGTTTCGGTCGATCCCCGACTTTTAGCGATAATCTGCCGACTTCACTCGACTCGACTCTGGACTAAATCGGGTTTCACAAAACCAGACTCGATCTTAAAAAAATGAAAGTCGCTCAACCCTTCACATAGCAACATGAACAACAGGTAAACAGTCTTACATCAGACAGATGAATGCTCAATGTCCATAGTAGAGCTCCGCTCTCTCTCAGACCTGTAGGCACAAAGGCTGTGCTATGTCCAGCACGCAGGCTCTCCAGCCTGAATATGGTCTCTGTGTGCTGTTTAGGACGTCTGTCCCCACCTGGAACCGTCCAACACACAAGCCACTCTGGTGTGTCCACACTGACAGACTCCCAAACACTCACCATGTGCTACACACACCTCCTTTTCATAGGTGTAACCACACCCAGGTACCTGTCACATGGCCAATCAGGTGAGCATGACATCACCACAGGTCCTTCAACACAAAACCATCTTAGATGTTCAAACACGCCTCTTTGGGTGGGCTTGTAGGTGACTGGACCCACCCATCTCTCCAATAACCTGGAAGCCTTCCCAATGTAAACAAATCCCTCAGCAGTAGATCTGCTTGAGCAAAACATACCCAGGCTTCCATCACAGGGCCACCCACCTCTGCGATACATACCGTCCATTAATCACATGACCAGTCGCTATGCCACATATTCCCCCCTCTGCCTAAAGCTGTGGAGCTTGGCACTTTCTATTACCCGACCAGAGATCCTTCTCAGTGGTCCCTGACAGTCAAACCATCTGTAAAAGTCAGGGCCTGTTACTGAACCCTTTTGTCGCATTCGTCAACCATTTCCGACATACCCTTTGATAAAGATGACCCCTTGTCATTTCCTCTGCTACAGGATTTCGCACCTTGGTCACTCAGCCCTGAGCTAACAGAGGAGTCTCTTCTTTGGACTCTTCTATTCTTTAGGGTATCCTTTCATATCTCCATACCCTGGGTTGGAAGTGGTCGCCATCTTATATTCTGCAGCTGTTTATTAATCTTCAGACGTTCCAGTCTTAGCTGCTCTATCTCCTTTAGATATGTCACCCGGTATTAAAGAAGCACTCGAATGCTCCTAAGGCTATCTACTGAGCCAATTACAGCAAATGGAACCATCCCATCTTCACCAGTTACCTGGACTTTGCCAACATCTGGAATCCTCACTCTTGCCACACCGGATCTATTCACCAGGTCCTGCATCACTTTTCCAAATCTACCAATGACTTTCCCCACCAGATGTCTGGGTACTCGAATGACGTCTTCCACAAAGCCCAGCCGACTTTGAGCTTTCCTGGCATGCTCCAAATGTTGAGCCGCTTCCTTGTTCCTCAAGAGGATCATTTGTTTCATGCGAAGACATTGTAGATGCATATTCTTCAGGATAGCTACCCGCTTTACTGTGACTTCCTTAGTGGACAGTATCACCAACTGTTTCGTCTCTGGTGCCCAGTTCACACTATGCGCTTCCACTGCTTTTCTAAAGGCCTCATGCACACCTTCACTGGTACAGGCTTCTTGCACCTCTTCGGGTACATCAATCACGCTCTTGAAGAGCAAGGTCTCACTCTCTTCATGGATATACAGATCCCTTTTTGCCTTGGACCTTTCCACGAAGACATCTGCCACGACCAGGTGACTGTCCTGTTCTGCTTTTAGCGCCAATTCATCCTCCGCTTTACACTCTTCCAGATCCCTGGCCAGAATGGGCACTGGCAGCTTCACCTCGTTACCACTCTGGTAGTGCCGCTGTGAGTCTTCGACCAGCATCTTCTTCTCTTGCAGAAGACCACTTAATGCTTCTCTGAGCCCTTCCACATCTTCCCTTAAGGCTTTGTTCACACTTTACCAGGTTGACAGGTGATATTTGAGCTCAGAGACTTCCTTCTCCAGTTCATCTACCAGGTGCTCAGCTGCTTGTCTCAGATGCCTTAACTCGGCCTGTAAATCTGTTACCTTTTGCTTCTCATGAGACAACTTATTAGCAAGAGCTGGTTTAACCAACAGCACTCAGATATCCATGGTGCACGCTCCACAGTCCATGAATCCAACTGGACCAATACTCACAAAGCCAATGAAGAAAGGAGCAGCATCCATGTCCAGGTGAAAAAATTCAAGATTCTTTATTCTGCCATTACAAACATGCAACGTTTCGGCTGGAAATCAGCCTTTTTCAAGCATAAAATAGACCATCAGTGGCCATCTTAAATAGTGTGGAACCCACATGTGGGCCAATCACCATCAAGGGCGGCCTTTAATACATATATCCAAAATACCACATAATATGTACATCCAATAAAAAATCATGTCATTATGGCAATACAGCATACCATAAATAGGCATATCATATAAAAATACATATAAGGAAAAAAGAAAATAGAAATACAGCCATATAAAGACACCCCATACCAGGATATCAGCCAATCACATCCCCGTTATAAAGTTGTCATGGTGATCACAAACTTGTATACATAGAGGCTGTCCAATCGCAGTTGTCGCTAATACATGCGCCAAACTAACCTCACACTGTCACATCCTGGAGTCCAGGCGCTGCAAGACGCCAGCGCACGCGCACAGGAACCCCCCACGTCACTAGGTCATGTGACCGCAACGTGAGCGAAAACCCGCGCAGGCGCACAGCAGCACGCAGCCACACACTCACACCCGGAACACCTGATCACCAGCGCAGGCACGCGTGAGGCAGGGAGGCGCCGCAGTGTAACCAAAACAGCCGCACCCCCTGCCAATCACACGGCCGCGCCGGACCCGTGTAACAGGGGAATGTAAAGGACCAGCCATATCCACGGCTCTCATACCACAGAGTGAACAGTGATGCATAAATGGAGGCAAACACCAGACATGAGGAAAACAAGCAAATAAGGAGAAGGAATACAGCATAAAAGACATCATAGTCAGTCAGATAGATATAATCCACATATGCAGATTCCTTGTATCCTCCTGATATCCATGGGTGCCAAATCCCGTAGTAGGCTAAAAAAGAGAAAAAAGGGCAAAAAGAAGAAAACATCAATAAATAAATTTTACTAAAATACATACTATATACAAAACAGAAGAGGAACCCCAGACCTGGAAGAGGAGGGTTCAGGGCAAACACACTTGAAGGTTATATTCTATATTCAACCCTTTGGGTTGCAAAGTCTCCAATATGGAGATCCACCTTAGTTCTTTTTGTTTCAATTTTTTAACCCTATCGCCCCCCCTCCTCAACATAGGGACCCCATCGATAACTCTGAACCTTAGTTGATTAATAGAGTGCCTACAATCATGGAAATGTTTGGGAATTGGCAAATCAAACATTTGCGTCCTGATAGTGCTCTTGTGTTTATTCACCCGTGATCTTATCTCCATAGTGGTCTCACCAACATATATGAGACCACATGGGCACGTTATTATATAAATCACAAATTTAGACGAGCACGTATATCGCTCTTTGATCATAAACTTCTTCCCAGTCTGAGGATGACTGAAACTATCCCCTTTCAGCATGTTACTGCAACAAGAACAATTTAAACAGGGAAAGTTACCCATTCGTGGTGGACATAGAGTCCTTTGGAGGGGAACCTTACCCGTCCCAACATCAGAATTGACCAATCGATCCTTCAGATTGCGACCCCGTCTGTATGACAGAATGGGACGCAAACTGAAGTCCTGTACAAGAGGCAAACCTCTATTCAATATTCCCCAATGTTTATTAAGGATATTGGCAATCCCATTGCTAGCTGGACAATATGTGGAGACAAATGGAATACGTCTTTGTTTCACCCTGGTACTGTGTGCTGTCAGGTCACCATCCGATAACTCCCTTACCTTCTGTTTTTGGTGAACCACCTTCCTACTCGGATAGCCCCTACGAATAAATTTCTCACACATCTCCTCCAACCTCAAATCCCGTGTGTCGCTATCCGAGACTATCCTTCGCACACGAACCAACTGACTCCATGGTAGCGAGTCCATCATCCTCCTTGGGTGATAACTATCGTAGTATAGAAGACTATTCTTGTCAGTAATTTTCGTAAATAAATCAGTACATAAAATGTCACCTTTTTTGTACACCATTGTGTCCAGAAACTGTAAACGATCCCCCGAATATGTCATGGTGAATCTCAGTTCTGGAGGCACGCCATTGAGTTCCAACAAAAACATCGAAAGCTCATCTTGAGACCCCTCCCATACACAAAAGATGTCGTCTATGTAGCGCCACCAAGCCCGGACGTGGCCCCAGAAGCTGGAACTGTACACGAATTGGTCCTCGAGCACCGCCATATAGATGTTAGCATAAGTGGGGGCCACATTGGACCCCATGGCGGTACCCCGTAGCTGCTGGTAGTAATCATCCCCAAAAAGAAAAAAATTCCTCGTGAGGATGAACTCCAGCAGCGTGAGGACCAACCGTGCACACTCAGGGGCCACCTCCGAGCCCGATAGCGCCACACCGACAGCATCCAAACCCCTTTCGTGTTCAATAGACGTATATAAAGATACAACGTCAAAGGACACTAAGGTAGTAGAAGTACCAACTCGGACATTGTTGATTTTTTCTAGGAAGTCACCTGTATCCCTAATATATGAGCGAGCGGAGGTAGCGAAACAGCGGAGAACCTTGTCCAAAAAAATCGCCACCTTATTGCACATAGACCCTCGCCCCGACACAATCGGACGTCCGGGGGGACAAAACAAATCTTTGTGGATCTTAGGGAGGGTATACAGAACTGGGGTTGGTCCTCACGCTGCTGGAGTTCATCCTCACGAGGAATTTTTTTCTTTTTGGGGATGATTACTACCAGCAGCTACGGGGTACCGCCATGGGGTCCAATGTGGCCCCCACTTATGCTAACATCTATATGGCGGTGCTCGAGGACCAATTCGTGTACAGTTCCAGCTTCTGGGGCCACGTCCGGGCTTGGTGGCGCTACATAGACGACATCTTTTGTGTATGGGAGGGGTCTCAAGATGAGCTTTCGATGTTTTTGTTGGAACTCAATGGCGTGCCTCCAGAACTGAGATTCACCATGACATATTCGGGGGATCGTTTACAGTTTCTGGACACAATGGTGTACAAAAAAGGTGACATTTTATGTACTGATTTATTTACGAAAATTACTGACAAGAATAGTCTTCTATACTACGATAGTTATCACCCAAGGAGGATGATGGACTCGCTACCATGGAGTCAGTTGGTTCGTGTGCGAAGGATAGTCTCGGATAGCGACACACGGGATTTGAGGTTGGAGGAGATGTGTGAGAAATTTATTCGTAGGGGCTATCCGAGTAGGAAGGTGGTTCACCAAAAACAGAAGGTAAGGGAGTTATCGGATGGTGACCTGACAGCACACAGTACCAGGGTGAAACAAAGACGTATTCCATTTGTCTCCACATATTGTCCAGCTAGCAATGGGATTGCCAATATCCTTAATAAACATTGGGGAATATTGAATAGAGGTTTGCCTCTTGTACAGGACTTCAGTTTGCGTCCCATTCTGTCATACAGACGGGGTCGCAATCTGAAGGATCGATTGGTCAATTCTGATGTTGGGACGGGTAAGGTTCCCCTCCAAAGGACTCTATGTCCACCACGAATGGGTAACTTTCCCTGTTTAAATTGTTCTTGTTGCAGTAACATGCTGAAAGGGGATAGTTTCAGTCATCCTCAGACTGGGAAGAAGTTTATGATCAAAGAGCGATATACGTGCTCGTCTAAATTTGTGATTTATATAATAACGTGCCCATGTGGTCTCATATATGTTGGTGAGACCACTATGGAGATAAGATCACGGGTGAATAAACACAAGAGCACTATCAGGACGCAAATGTTTGATTTGCCAATTCCCAAACATTTCCATGATTGTAGGCACTCTATTAATCAACTAAGGTTCAGAGTTATCGATGGGGTCCCTATGTTGAGGAGGGGGGGCGATAGGGTTAAAAAATTGAAACAAAAAGAACTAAGGTGGATCTCCATATTGGAGACTTTGCAACCCAAAGGGTTGAATATAGAATATAACCTTCAAGTGTGTTTGCCCTGAACCCTCCTCTTCCAGGTCTGGGGTTCCTCTTCTGTTTTGTATATAGTATGTATTTTAGTAAAATTTATTTATTGATGTTTTCTTCTTTTTGCCCTTTTTTCTCTTTTTTAGCCTACTACGGGATTTGGCACCCATGGATATCAGGAGGATACAAGGAATCTGCATATGTGGATTATATCCATCTGACTGACTATGATGTCTTTTATGCTGTATTCCTTCTCCTTATTTGCTTGTTTTCCTCATGTCTGGTGTTTGCCTCCATTTATGCATCACTGTTCACTCTGTGGTATGAGAGCCGTGGATATGGCTGGTCCTTTACATTCCCCTGCTACACGGGTCCGGCGCGGCCGTGTGATTGGCAGGGGGTGCGGCTGTTTTGGTTACACTGCGGCGCCTCCCTGCCTCACGCGTGCCTGCGCTGGTGATCAGGTGTTCCGGGTGTGAGTGTGTGGCTGCGTGCTGCTGTGCGCCTGCGCGGGTTTTCGCTCACGTTGCGGTCACATGACCTAGTGACGTGGGGGGTTCCTGTGCGCGTGCGCTGGCGTCTTGCAGCGCCTGGACTCCAGGATGTGACAGTGTGAGGTTAGTTTGGCGCATGTATTAGCGACAACTGCGATTGGACAGCCTCTATGTATACAAGTTTGTGATCACCATGACAACTTTATAACGGGGATGTGATTGCCTGATATCCTGGTATGGGGTGTCTTTATATGGCTGTATTTCTATTTTCTTTTTTCCTTATATGTATTTTTATATGATATGCCTATTTATGGTATGCTGTATTGCCATAATGACATGATTTTTTATTGGATGTACATATTATGTGGTATTTTGGATATATGTATTAAAGGCCGCCCTTGATGGTGATTGGCCCACATGTGGGTTCCACACTATTTAAGATGGCCACTGATGGTCTATTTTATGCTTGAAAAAGGCTGATTTCCAGCCGAAACGTTGCATGTTTGTAATGGCAGAATAAAGAATCTTGAATTTTTTCACCTGGACATGGATGCTGCTCCTTTCTTCATTAACTTATTAGCAAGATCCTGGACCTCCTCTTTATCAACCTTCTCACTGGGTGCAATTTGTTCAGCCCCTCTTCCTCTTTTATGTCTCTGGGAGGAAGACTTTCCACTTGTATTCGAGTCAGCTATACTGCACTCTTTCCCGCTGGTGTCCTTGTCTAAATGGGAGTCACCACCACCCGGTTGCTTATCCTGGAACCAGCAGTCGTCACTTACACAGGTCATATTTTCTGGTATGGTTGCCCCTGCAATCTTGACGTCACCTTGTGTAGCACTGTCGTTCCCCTGTGTCAGTATTTCTGTCAGCACACCATTGTACTCAGTCCTAGCGGTTACTAATGACAATGACACGTCACAGTCACCCCCGAGTTTGTGTCACACCCCACAGTACGGTGAACCCTCAAGTTCCTTTCTAACAGGGTGTCAGCTTCACAGGTTTTATTTACCAGATCACTGTCAGTCATTTTGGGTTACACGTCAGGTGACATCATGTCGGTAAGTTGGGCAGACAAACCCTTCACACTGGTCACCCCGATGTCTGACCCGTCAATTTTGGGACCCACTACTGACTTAACGTATGCCCCTGCAACAGTAATGAGACGTCCATCCTCATGCTGCAGAGGAACGCCCTCCTCCCACAAGTCTGAGAATAACTTACAGTCCCGGCCTACTATCACCGGACAAGTTAGGTTAGGAACTATGGCGGCCTCAAGATTTGCATAGCCTCTGACCGTCTCAAGTTACAACCGGGTCACTGAATAAACCTTAGTGTCCCCATGGATGCAGGTGACCTCAATCTTTTCAGACCTTACAAATTGATCTTCCGCAGACTTTACCAAGGTCACCGAGCTCCCCGAATCGACCAGACCAAATACTGCTTCTACCTCTGCCTTTAACTCCAGAACACACCCACGTAGCCTTTCACCAGGAGGGTAGTTCTTATGGCAGATTGGACATGCATAGTACCATTGTCCCTGGCTACAGTCCAATGATGCATTCACCACCACCTCTTTTTTCCCCGCCACCCCTATTTGGGTTACCGCCTCTTTTTGGGACTCTGCCCCCTTTAGGGTCACTACCCCCTTTTGCGACTCCACACCCTTTTGGGCAATTACGCTCTTTCGGGATACCGCCCCCTTTCGGGACTCTGCCCCTTTTTCAACAACCATCCCTGTTTGGGTTACCGCCACCTTTTTAGGAGACCACCCTATTAGGGACACCACCCCTCCTCTGGGGTACACCCAACGGTACTCTCAGACCCCAATTCGCAGTGTGCACCAGAATGTCTCTGGGCTTGCACTGGCCCTTTAGGAGACTGCACAACCTGGAGCACAAATAATGTTTTTTTGTTTTTTTTCAATACTTCACCAGCTCCTGCTGGCACTACTACAGCTCCTGCTGCAGTCACAAATCTCTGGCACCTCCGGGTGCTGATGACAAGCTGCTGCTACCGCCACTGCAGCTCCTGCTGCTGCGGAACCTCTTGCTGCAACCGTGCTGCACGGCTCAACCGCGCACTTCGTGGACCCGCTGATCCACAGCAAGCCGCTTGTCACCTTTGTGGATCCGTCGATCCACAGCAAACTTCGTAACCCTGCCGAGTTACCGCCAGACGCCTTCAGTCTTCATGGCCCCGCCGAGCCACAGCAAGTTGATCAGAGAAGAAAAAAAGAAACACATGGACTCGCCGGCCCACAAAAAGCACCTGCACACGTGCTTTATAGAAAAAACCTTCTCTTCATTATACTTTGTATATTAAGCGGATACTTATCTCAGTGTATCTACTTTCCCTGACGAAGCTGCTCTTCAGCAGCGATACACGTGGGATCTTTCCACACCCCACATCTTTGCCCTGATATGCCCGGGTGATTTTTGGATTTATGCCTTCCTGCCTCCATTCCTAGGAATCGCACATTGCCTCCTGCTCTCTCTGTGGTCCACACTTTCATGCCGGCTATGTGACCGGGTTTCAGGTTGTATTTATTTACCTGATTCACTTTAACCGTTTTTCCATTCTCTGTGGTTCCCAGGATTTGTCTGCAGGCTCGCACATTGCGAGATTCAACTCATTTGCAGCATTCCTTTTCACCCTTTCAGGGCCGTTGGTTCATCTTATTTGTGTATACGCTACATACTTTTTCCCTTGTCATTATTTATGACACATATAGGGACACCTATAGTGTGTTTGATATAGGGCTTGGATTGGTTATCTTTATTGCAACATTCATGCTGGGTTACTTCACGTTATGTGATACTATTGGTGCACATTTTGCCCATTAATACAGTATATACAGCGTGTTTCTTGCAGATTTTGTACTTTTTGCACATGTTGTTAGATGGGGGTGTTATGTATTCTGGTACAGTTTTAATTGATTTTATATTTGTGTTATGTTTTCGCTTGCAATAAAATTGACTTTATATTTTGTTATAATTTTTGAAGCAGGTGTGCACATTTTTATGAATCGGCTCTTTTCCTTGTTGATTTTATAGAAAAAAAAACACTCTCACTGACCCTGGTCAGCACAGCACAGACTTCTGTCTGTTACACACCCGGCTTTACAGCCCAAACACAGTTTCTCACTAACCCCGGTCAGTATAATACACGGTTTTCAGACCGTTACCTGTTGGCAACATTCATGGGTTCCTGGACACCCCTTGGCCTCAGAGGTGCCCAAACACAATGTCTCTCTCTTTTTTCACTCTGACCCCGGTCAGTACATCACGGATCTCCATCCGTTACCTGTCATTGCCACACAGGTTCCCGGATCCCTCTTCTCCTCAGAGGTATCCCATAAACAGCAGTTCTCACTGACCCCGGTCAGTATTTACTCAAGACCGTCCACTCTTCTGGCTCAGACCAGCCAGCACTGCAACATGTGTTCCTTGGATCGTTGCCCACATTCGAAACACCAATTGTAGGGGTTGTACTTGCTCAGGTGCGGTGGGTGACACTCAGGAGACATGTTCCATTAAAAGTTCACAGGGTTTATTGCTCCATAAACCACATAGCAACATGAACAACAGGTAAACAGTTTTACGTCAGAAAGATGAATCCTCAATGTCCATAGTAGAGCTCCGCTCTCTCTCAGACCTGTAGGCATGCAGGCTCTCCAGCCTGAATATGGTCTCTGTGTGCTGTTCAGGACGTCTGTCCCCACTTGGAACCGTCCAACACACAGGCCACTCTGCAGTGTCGAGCCAGCACACATGGAAGTGTGTCCACCCTGACAGACTCCCAAACACTCACTATGTGCTACACACACCTCCTTTTCATAGGTGTAACCACACCCAGGTACCTGTCACATGGCCAATCAGGTGAGCGTGACATCACCACAGGTCCTTCAACACAAAACCATCTTAGGTGTTCATACACACCTCTTTGGGTGGGTTTGTAGGTGACTGGACCCACCCATCTCTCCAATAACCTGGAAGCCTTCCCAATGTAAACAAATCCCTCAGCAGTAGATCTGCTTGAGCAAAACATACTCAGGCTTCCATCAAAGGGCCACCCACCTCTGCGATACATACCGTCCATTAATCACATGACCAGTCGCTATGCCACAGTATGTATGTAGTATGTATGTAGTATGTATGTTGTATGTATGTATGTATGTAGTATGTTGTATGTAGTATCTATGTTTGTGGTTTTTTTACATTCAACACATTAGCCGGATGATGGGACTACTACTGTCCCATCATTGGCTAATGTGTCAATCACTGTCATTTTAGCAGGCATAGCCCGATGGGACTTGTAGGCCCATCGGACGATGCCTGCACACAGACACAAAGACCCTTGAGAGGCCCGCACAGACCCCCGAGAGGCCCATACAGACCCCCAGCAGCCCCGCACAGACCCCTGAGAGGCCTGTACAGACCCCCAGCAGGCCTCCACAGACCCCCGAGAGGCCCATACAGACCCCTCCTGCACACACAGACACGCACAGTCTCCACCCATGCACCGCCCACACTCTTCCCCCCTCCCGAACTGGATGTGCAAAGAAAGAAAGGGTTTATTTTCATTCCGATATTTGTGTCCCATTGACTTGCATTGGTTTCCGGTATCGGAATCGGCGATATCCGATATTTTTTGGGTATCGTCCGATCCAATCCGATCCAATATTTCCTGATATTGGAAGGTATCGCTCAACGCTAGTGAAGACCATACTGCTGCTCTGCAAAATTGTTCTGCAGATGCATTCGCCCTGTCAGCCCTGGACATGGCTATGGCCCTTGTAGAGTGAGCCGTTACATCCAGTGGGGGAGTCTGACCTGAGGAGGAGTAAGACAGTGAAATAGCTAATACGAAGCCACCATGCAATAGTTTATTTTGAAGCTTCTTTTCCCCTGTTTGTCCCCTGGAAGGAGACAAAAAGGGCTGATGACTGTTGCCATGATTTTGAGATTTCTATATATTGGAGTAGGCAACATCTGACATCAAGACAATGGAAGGTTTGTTCTCACTGCACAAAATGAGGGCAAAATTATTTCCTGGTCCCTGTGAAATTTTGACTTGACCTTTGGGACAAAATCCGGGTTAGTTATTATGATTACTCTCTCCTCCAAAAAGGTAGTATATGGGGGATTTACAGAGATAGCTTGCAGCTCGCAGATATGCCGAGCTGATGTCAGGGCAACCAGGAGCACTGTTTTCAATGTCAAGGCCTTTACTGAAATAGAAGTAAGAGACTCGAAAGGAGATGTTAAGGCATTTAGGACCAAATTTAGATCGCAGGGAGCTACCTTGGGTAGTGATTTTGAGGGTCTGGCTGCAAAGGAGGCTCGGATGAACAGGTAGACCCTAGGGTGATCTGAAAGTTTTTGATCAAACAATGCACCTAAGGCAGAGACTTGCACTTTTAGGGTGTTAGTAGAGAATCCTCTTTCCAGCCCTCTTTGAAGGAATTCTAGAATTTCCTTTACTGGGACTTTCTGACTTGTATTGGACAACTGTCTTACTGAAAATTCCAGGAATTTTTCCCATATTTTTTGGTACTTGTCTGACGTTATTTTCTTTCTGCTAGCAAGCAAAGTGTATACTAAGGGGTTTGAAAAACCTTTTGCTAGTAACAGTCCCCTCTCAAGTTCCAGGCGATGAGATAGAGTCTGTGCACTTGGGTATGAAGCACTGGGCCCTGGTGCAGGAGATTTGGGATATCCGGGAGGATCCATGGGTCCAAGATAGACATGCGTCTGAGCCATGTGAACCATGCCCTCTTTGGCCAAAAGAGAACACATAGAAAAAAAGATCATGCCCATATATTGGGAACACCTCAGATTATATAAAAGTCAAAAAAGCTTTATTGGTAGGAATACACAGCACAAACAACAGTTAAAAACACTAAAATACAAACATATATCATTATCTATACAAGAAACCATGCCCTAGTATAGGGGCAATGATGACTAGCACCTAGAGTCCCCTTCCCCCCTTCTTTTTCATACAGAAAACAATATGCAAATAATGTGCAAAAAAATGCAAGCACACAAAATATGTGGAAAATACAAAAACTGGCTCCTAAGTAGTGAAACATACAGGTCTCAATATGCATATATCCAGACACAATTTTGTGTGCTTGCATTTTTTGCACATCACATTATTTGCATATTGTTTTCTGTGTGAAAAAGAAGGGGGGAAGGGGACTCTAGGTGCTAGTCATCATTGCCCCTATACTAGAGCATGGTTTCTTGTATAGGTTGTCGGTGCTGTTGTCGGACAGCATTGTGACATGTTTCCCTTGGACTTCTTTCTCTGCATGAAGATATGTTCACCTTACAGTTGATACAAAGTCAGTAAAAGGTGGATACTTTAGGAGCGCTGAATAGGTAGCCCTAGTGAGGGGAGGGCGCAGAGTCCCCTGTTATGATCCTTAGTGGCTGAGGATCACGAATAGACCAGCAAGTGAATAAACTAAGGACAAGCTCTAGGGAGATGGTAACTGGACTGATCGCAAATCTGAACCTATCCAACACAAATAGAGGTAGCCGGTGAACGTGCCTAAAAAATTCCTAGACGTCTCGAGCCAGCCTGAGGAACTAGCTACCCCTAAAGAGAAAGAAAGTCCTCGCTTGCCTCCAGAGAAATAATCCCCAAAGATATAGAAGCCCCCAACAAATATTAACGGTGAAGTAAGAAGAAGGCACATACGTAGGGATGAAATCAGATTCAGCAAAAGAGGCCCACTAGTACTAGAAAGCAGAAAATAGAGCAGGGGTCTATGCGATCAATAAAAAACCCTTACAAAATATCCATCCTGAGATTTCAAGAACCCACGCACCAACTAATGGTGTGTGGGGAGAAACTCAGTCCACTAGAGCATCCAGCAAGCGAGGGAATCACATTTTAGCAAGCTGGACAAGAAAACATGATAAACACTGCTGATCAAAAAATGAGCAAACAAAACTTAGCTTGTCCTGGATGGACTGGGAGCAAGGTAGTCAGAAGGAATCTGAGTAGCACTGATTACATCGACAGCCGGCAACAAGTGAAAGCAAAACAGAGCTATATAGGAACCTCCCAGAGGATAACGAACCAGCTGATAGCCAGAGACCAGCAGGATAACAAACAAAGCCACCAGGGGGAGCCCAAAGCAAAAAGTCACACCATACCACCAGTGACCACAAGAGGGAGCCTGAAAACAGAGTTCACAACAGTACCCTTCCCCTTAATGAGGGGTCACCGAACCCTCATGAAAACCCCCAGGGTGATCAGGATGAGCCACATGGAAGGCACAAACCAAATCGGCCGCATGAACATCAGAGGCGACAACCCAAGAATTATCCTCCTGACCATAGCCCTTCCACTTGACCAAATACTGGAGCCTCCGTCTAGAAACACGAGAATCCAAGATCTTCTCCACCACGTATTCCAATTCTCCCTCAACCAGCACCGGGGCAGGAGGCTCAACCGGAGGAACCACAGGTACCACATACCTTCGCAACAACGAGCGATGGAACACATTATGAATAGCAAATGATGCCGGGAGGTCCAGACGGAAAGACACAGGGCCAAGGACTTCCAGAAACTTATAAGGACCGATAAACTGTGGCTTGAACTTAGGAGAGGAGACCTTCATAGGAACGAAGCGAGAAGACAACCACACCAAGTCCCCAACGCAAAGTCGGGGACCCACACAGCGATGGCGGTTGGCAAAGAGCTGAGCCTTCTCTTGTGACAACTTCAAATTGTCCACCACATGATTCCAAATCTGATGCAACCTATCCACCACAACATCCACTCCAGGACAGTCAGAAGGCTCCGCCTGACCCGAGGAAAAACGAGGATGAAACCCCGAATTGCAAAAAAAAGGAGAAACCAAAGTAGCAGAACTAGCCCGATTATTAAGGGCAAACTCGGCCAACGGCAAAAAAGTAACCCAGTCGTCCTGGTCAGCAGAAACAAAACATCTTAAATAAGTCTCCAAGGTCTGATTAGTTCGCTCGGTTTGGCCATTCGTCTGAGGATGGAAGGCCGACGAAAAAGACAATTCAATGCCCAACTTAGCACAAAAGGTCCGCGAAAATCTAGACACAAACTGTGATCCTCTGTCAGAAACAATGTTCTCAGGAATCCCGTGCAAACGAACCACATTTTGAAAAAACAGTGGAACCAACTCGGAGGAGGAAGGCAACTTAGGCAAGGGCACCAAATGGACCATCTTAGAAAAACGATCACACACAACCCAGATGACAGACATTCTCTGAGAGACAGGCAGATCTGAAATAAAATCCATGGAAATGTGCGTCCAAGGCCTCTTCGGGACAGGCAAAGGTAACAGCAAACCACAGGCACGAGAACAGCAAGGCTTAGCCCGAGCACAAATCCCACAAGACTGCACAAAGGAACGCACATCCCGCGACAAGGAAGGCCACCAAAAAGACCTGGCCACCAAGTCTCTGGTACCAAATATTCCAGGATGGCCCGCCAACACCGAAGAATGAACCTCGGAGATGACTCTGTTGGTCCATCTATCCGGGACAAACAGTCTCTCCGGTGGACAGCGGTCAGGTTTATCCGCCTGAAACTCTTGCAGCACACGTCGCAAATCTGGGGAGATGGCAGACAAAATCACCCCTTCTCTAAGGATACCAGCCGGCTCTGAATATCCAGGAGAGTCAGGCACAAAACTCCTAGAAAGAGCATCAGCCTTCACATTCTTCGAACCCGGCAGGTACGAGACCATGAAATCAAAATGAGAGAAAAACAACGACCAACGAGCCTGTCTGGGATTCAGCCGCTTGGCCGACTCGAGATAAATTAAATTCTTGTGATCAGTCAAGACCACCACACGATGTTTAGCTCCCTCGAGCCAATGTCGCCACTCCGCAAATGCCCACTTCATAGCCAACAGCTCCCGATTACCGACATCATAGTTCCGCTCGGCAGGCGAAAACTTTCTTGAAAAGAAAGCACATGGCTTCATCAGAGAGCCATCGGGGCTTCTCTGCGACAAAACAGCCCCCGCTCCAATCTCGGAAGCATCAACCTCCACCTGGAAGGGAAGTGAGACATCAGGCTGACATAAGACCGGAGCCGAAGAAAACCGACGCTTCAGCTCCCGAAAGGCCTCCACAGCCGCAGAAGACCAATTAGTCACATCAGAACCCTTCTTGGTCAAATCCGTCAAAGGCTTAACAACGCCAGAAAAATTAGCTATGAAGCGACGGTAAAAATTAGCAAAACCCAAGAACTTCTGAAGACTCTTAACAGATGTAGGCTGCGTCCAGTCATGAATAGCCTGAACCTTGACTGGGTCCATCTCAATAGTAGAAGGAGAAAAAATGAAACCCAAAAAAGAAATCTTCTGGACTCCAAAAAGACATTTTGAGCCCTTCACAAATAAAGCATTGTCACGCAGGACCTGAAAGACCATCCTAACCTGCTTAACATGAGACTCCCAATCATCCGAAAAAAACAGAATATCATCCAGATACACAATCATAAACTTATCCAGATATTCACGGAAGATGTCATGCATAAAGGACTGAAAGACTGAAGGAGCATTAGAAAGTCCAAAAGGCATCACCAAGTACTCAAAATGGCCTTCAGGCGTATTAAATGCAGTTTTCCATTCATCACCCTGTTTTATATGCACAAGGTTATACGCACCACGAAGATCTATCTTGGTGAACCAACTAGACCCCCTGATGCGAGCAAACAAATCAGTTAACAATGGCAAAGGATACTGAAATTTGACCGTGATTTTATTCAAAAGGCGATAATCAATACAGGGTCTCAGGGAACCATCCTTTTTAGCCACAAAAAAGAATCCTGCACCAAGAGGGGATGAGGACGGGCGAATATGTCCCTTCTCTAAAGACTCCTTTATATAACTCCGCATGGCAGCATGCTCCGGCACAGATAAATTGAAAAGTCGTCCCTTAGGAAACTTACTACCAGGAATCAAATCTATAGCACAATCACAGTCCCTATGAGGAGGTAGAGAATTGAGTTTGGGCTCCTCAAATACATCCTGGTAGTCTGACAAAAACGTAGGGACTTCCGAAGGAGTGGACGAAGCAATTGACACCACAGGAGCGTCACCATGAATTCCCTGACAACCCCAACTTGACACCAACATAGCTTTCCAATCCAGGACTGGATTATGAGTCTGCAACCATGGCAGACACAACACAACGACATCATGCAAATTATGCAATACAAGAAAGCGAATCACCTCCTGATGAACAGGAGTCATGCACATGGTCACTTGTGTCCAGTACTGAGGTCTATTCGTAGCCAATGGTGTAGAATCAATTCCCCTTAGTGGAATAGGGAATTTTAAAGGCTCCAAATCAAAACCACAGCGCCTGGCAAATGACCAATCCATCAGACTCAGGGCAGCACCTGAATCTACAAAAGCATTAACCGGGTAAGATGACAGGGAACAAATCAGGGTAACAGACAAAATGAACTTAGGCTGTAAAGTACCAATGGTGACAGATTTATCAACCTTTTTTTTGCGCTTAGAGCATGCTGAGATAACATGAGCTGAGTCACCACAGTAAAAGCACAACCCATTTTGCCGTCTATAGTTTTGCCGTTCACTTCTGGTCAGAATTCTGTCACATTGCATAGATTCAGGTGTCTGTTCAGAAGACACCGCCAAATGGTGCACAGGTTTGCGCTCCCGCAAACGCCGATCAATCTGAATGGCCAGAGTCATTGACTCATTCAGACCTGCAGGCGTAGGGAACCCCACCATGACATTCTTAATGGCTTCAGGAGACCTTCTCTGAAATTTGCAGCCAGGGCACACTCATTCCACTGAGTAAGCACCGACCATTTCCGAAATTTCTGGCAGTACACCTCTGCTTCATCTTGCCCCTGCGAGAGGGCCAATAACGTTTTTTCAGCCTGGTTCTCAAGATTAGGTTCCTCATAGAGCAATCCAAGGGCTAGAAAAAGTCCAGATCTGACACCTCTGAGAGGGTTAATTCTCCCAGTTCTTCCTCTGAATCTATATCAGAACTTTGGGGTTTTTAGAAGTATGGGGAGGGGTGGGCTTTTCAGAGCTGAATGTCTTCTTTTCTGATGCCACATGCTCCTTTAACTGCTCCCTCACTGTTATCTTCACCTCATCTCAAATGATGTTTTTTATACTTTGGAGCAGGGACGGTCTTATCAATACATGGGTGACAGACCAATTTATCATATGTTTTAGGGAGGGTTTCCCTGCATAAAGCACATGCCCTATTCTTCTGTTTTGATGTGGCTTTTTTAACCTAAAAATACAAAACATGATATAGGGCCATCACTACCAATGCTTTTTTGCCTTACAAAGGCACTCACCCACTGACCCCCCTGGATACCACGGTAGGCTGCGAGTTTTCTCCATCCTCCGATGCGCATACTTCTGCAGCGGGGTCTGCCATGTCTCCTGAGGCTGTTGCTGCTGTGTATACTGGGCACTGCCTTTTTATTTAAAGTAAGAGCTGGTGTGCGTGCTCCTGCAATGACTCCCTCCCGGAAGCATCCAGCACACCCTCTCACTCCAGCATGTGATGTCACTTCCAGTGAGATTGGAATTCGTCACCCATTCAGTCGGCACCTATGAAACCAAAGAGAAAAAGGTAGACTAGTATAGTATGCACAACCACATCAATATAGAAAATATATATAACACCTTTATTGCACCTCAAAAGATATACACATGAAAACATTTAAAACATGGTACATGAATTAGTATGAAAAAAACACACTCCAAACGATAGAAACTCCTCATAACACCTATAAATATTGTCCTGCATATGCATTGAAAATGAATGGCAATCCATATATATGACAACAACAGCACTATGTATATACCCACTATCCCAGGTATGAAGAGCAAATAGCCCAAGAGGGTGACCCATATATATAGTCCCCTGTAGTAAAGGTGACAATGAAATACATCAACCCTGGATGAGATGGATCCTGAAATGTGCTGCAGAAAAATATGAGGCAGAAGTCCAAAAATAGCAAGTAAATAAACTCCCTATGAATGAACCGGGGAGACGGGCAGAATAGCCCAGAAATGGAGGAGTGTGCTGAAAGCAGGCCCCACGCGTATCGCTGCCGCAGCAGCTTCATCGGGGGAAGTGACCTGGAGGTGCATATGACCGGATTAAATAGTTAAATCAATTAGGGTAAGTTAGGGAGAGCAGGAGGACGCTGCGCCCCTAGAGGAACATGAAAGCCCGGGTAAGTTCAGCTAAACAGACCAAGCCAGCCGATAAGGATGCAGGACAAATGATCCTGCTAGACCAAAGAAAGGAGTGAGGAGAAGGGGGGGGAGAAAAAAAAATATAAGGAAAAGAGGCCGGTACCAGCGAGGAATGATACAAGAGGGAGATAGGAGGAAAGGACATATGCCAAATGAGTGGCAGAGCATAGGCCACGGTGCATGACCCCCTGATGTGTGGGCATATGCAATGAAATAGAGCCCCATAAGTAACGAATAAAGTACCTGGGGGAAGGAAGAGATGTTAATGCAATGTATATATATGTACAGATAATAGTAATCACCATGACATCTGAAGGTATAAATAAATACATATTCACATATATATATACATACATACACATAATAATAATAATAATAATAATAATAATAGAATATAATATAATGTAAGGCTACAATGCCTTAATGTGCCCCAAAGTAGGTAATACCATATAATACCCGCACAAATGAGTAAATGTGCCGGGAGCCAGCGTACAATTGCTTCGTTTAATTACTAGTGGTCCATGTGTGAAAAATATCCCACATGTCATTATAACAAAACTCATTGGGCATACACATACAAAGAATGTCCAAAGCCATGTAGAAATAGGGATCCATCATCCATAGAATTTGCATAAGGCTCATCCAGCTGCAAGAGTCCAATGAAGACGATCCTGTCCAGATCTCCAATTGAGACGTGATCTTCTCATAACCGCCAAGATGAGTCCCCATTAAGTCCATATCTCCTATTTGTTCAAAGTGTATTTTTCAATTTTCCATCCTCTTCAGTAGCCACCTCCGTCCACCCCCGATGGGATACTTCATCCTTACTTTACATCCCATGAAAAATATAAAATATAAAGCTGACACTGTGGATAACAAAAATAGAAAAAAGAGAAATCATAAAAATCATAAAAAATAGATGAATGAGCAGGGAAGCGGGTAGAAGGTTGCTGGATTCATTTCATTATATGTCAGATACACTGGGAATCAGGGCCATAAAACCAGACTACCCCAAAAATCCTGTGAAGAGAAGCTCTTCATTAAGTCCCCTTGGTGTGACCGCCTGAAGTGCAAAAATCCATCTGGACTCTGTCCGCAAAAGACAATTACGGATATTGCCACCCCTTTCGCCACAAAAAACTTTCTGCAACCCCACAATCTTAAGGTTGGTGGAGGACCCCCCATGTACTGATAGAAAATGAGCCGCCACCGGAGTGATCATTTTACCTTTCTGTTGATCAGTAGAGGCCAGATGTATAGTTGATATGTGCTTCTGTGCTCTTTTTCTTAGTTCCTGGGAGGTCTGCCCTACATAAACCAGGTTACAAGGACATATGAAAGCGTAAATCACATTCCTGGTTTTGCAATTCACATACGCTTTTAAGGTGTGATGACTAGAATTGGTGGGGTGAACGAACGAGTTCTGGATGGGTACCATAAAGGGGCAAATATTGCAAGACCCACAAGGGAATGATCCTTTAAGAATAATGCCCCTTTTTAGCTTCACTGTGGGCCTAACAAAGTGACTCTTGGTTAACAGCTGTCTCAGATTTGGGGCTCTTCTGGCTGTTAATAAAGGTCTACTGCTAATAATTTCCGTAGTCTGGGTGTCTGTTTGTAGTATCGGCCAATGTCTGGTAAGGATCTGTCTTACCTGTCCCCAGCTGCTGTTATAGTCTGTAATAAATCTCATTTGTGATTCTTGAACTCGTCCCGTAGAAGTCAGAAGTGAAGCCTGATCTTGCTGCTTTGCCCGCTGAAACGCTGTGGAGATCATGCGTTTAGGATAGTTCCTCCATCTAAAGCGATCCGTCAAGTCCCGGGCTTGCGATAAGAAGTCCTGATCCAAAGTGCAATTGCGTCTGACACGCAAGAACTGCCCCGTAGGTACGCCGACCTTGGTGTGCCATGGATGGAAGCTATTGAATTCCAAGAGGGCGTTAGTTGCAGTGGGTTTCCGATAGAGGTCAGTTGCCAACCGGTTCCCCCTCACAAAAATCTTAAGATCCAAGAAAGTGATGGAGCTGTTGGAAACAGAGTGGGTGAGAAAAATGTTGTGGGGGTTAGAGTTGAGTTCATCAATAAATTTAATACAGTCCTCTTTTGTGCCCAACCATACGAAAAATACATCATCGATATATCGATGCCAATAACGGACTTGATTTTTGAAAGTCTCGAATGGGTACACAAACTTCTCCTCCCACCAACCTAAAAAGATGTTTGCATAAGTTGGTGCACATTTAGCCCCCATTGCCACTCCTGCCATTTGTAAATAGAACGTCCTATTGAATAGGAAGAAATTGTGGTGGAGTACAAATTTGAGCAAGTCAAGGAGGAAGGAATCATGCCCCTGATCTGTGTGCATGTTCCTATCTAGGAAAAAAGCCACCGCATCAAGGCCATCCTTGTGGTCAATATTGGAATACAAGGACTCCACGTCACAGGTCACTAAGTGAAACTCCACTGGCAACTCTATCTGGCCACAGATGTCAATAAAATGGGCTGAATCTCTAACAAAAGAGGGCAAAGCCGTGGCCACTGGCTGAAAGAAGAAATCTAGGTATTCACTTGCCTTCTCACAGATGCTACCGATACTGGAGACAATTGGTCTGCCAGGTGGCCTCTTTTCATCCTTATGTATCTTCGGCAACATATAAAATGTTGCGGTAATCGGATGTTCCACCCATAAGTATTTTTTCTCCTGAGGTGAAATAATGCCAAAACGCTGGGCTCTGCAAAGCAAAGGATCAAATTTAGTCAAAAACACTTCAGTAGGGTCAGATGGTAACCTCTGGTAGCATCTTGAATTTGAAAGTTGTTTATTGGCCTCAATCAGATAAGCTTCCACAGACCACAAAATCACGTTGCCCCCTTTGTCTGCTTCCTTAATGATGAATTCCTTATTATGTTGTAGATCCATCAATGCTCGTTTCTCCACCCGACTAAGGTTAGATGGTGTACTCACCTGTGTCGGTATGGCTAGGATATCCCATCTGACCAAATCAAAAAATATCTTAATGGCGGGAACCAGGGAAAAAGAAGGAGTTCTTAGAGATCTATTTCTGCCAGGGAATCTTCTCCTTGTCCATCCGGACTCATTTTCTTCCAACAGCTCAAGTAAGTCCTGAAACGTTTGACGTTCATCTAAGGGCATTGATCGTAAAAGATCAGGCTTCTTGTAGATAACCTGGAACGTAAGATTCCTACAAAAAAGATAAAGGTCCTTGACCAAAGTAAATTTATCAGCAGTATGCGTCGGGACAAAAGTTAAGCCCTTTTGTAGGACCGAGCTCTCCACATCCGTGAGAACATGTTTAGACAGATTAATTGCCTGTAAGGTCATAGTCGTGGATCCTGAGGCCTGCTCCATATGGGAAAGGGGTACCCCATCACTCGATTCCGTCTGGTCGGATATTTGTGATGATAGGTCTGGTTGCGGCCCCTGTACCGTGTCATCCGTTTTTTTATAGCTCCTCCGTCTCCTCCCACGCCTGGTCCGTGGTCTATTTTGCTTCCGGTGGAAGATAAAAAATCACTAGAACTTTCTTCACCCCGGAACGGTATTGTGGATGTGGTGGCTACCATCGGTACATTGTTTTCATGGGATCTCATATGACGTGGGTTGCCCCTATGAGTCCATCTGTAAACAGTATGCTGTTCATAATCTGTTTTGTCCCTCAGAAATTTCTTTCGCTTCCTGCCCGTAACCTCTGCCTCATATTTATCTAGAGTGTCTTTAAGTTTAGCCTTAAAGGCCTGAACCTGTGTTGCCTCAAACGTAGCCAGCTTGGTTTCCATCTCTTTAATAGAAACCTTAGTGGAGGCGAAAAGGTCCTTATCATGTTCCAACAATAAGTTAATCAATATGTTGGAACAGCGTGTGAGGCCCTGCTCCCAAATTTGTTTAAATGACGCTGAGGGTTCCCAAGCCGGAAAAATAGGTACTCGTAGGCCCCGGGGAATCAAGCCTGATTTCACATACTCTTCTAAGCTCCTCATATTCCACCAGAGCCTCACACCCATTTTGTGAGCCCTGGTCAGATCTGTGCATAATGAGGAGAAACCAGAATAGGACACCATACAAAAGGGGCTCAATGAAAAAACCACACTCCAAACGATAGAAACTCCTCATAACTAGTGTTGAGCATTCCGATACTGCAAGTATCGGGTATCGGCCGATACTTGCTGTATCGGAATTCCGATACCGAGATCCGATATTTTTGTGATATCGGGTATCGGTATCGAAACAACATTAATGTAAAAATGTGTAAAAGAGAGAATTAAAATAAAAAATATTGCTATACTCACCTCTCCAACGCAGCCTGCACCTTACCGAGGGAAGCGGCAGCGTTCTTTGTTTAAAATTTGCGCTTTTCTTTCCTTTACGTGAGTCCCGGCTTGTGATTGGTTGCGTGCCGCCCATGTGACCGGGACGCAACCAATCACAGCAAGCCGTGACGTAATTTCAGGTCCTTAAGGATTTTAAAATTACGTCCCGGCTTTGTGATTGGTCCGCGTCCCGGCAACATGGCCGCCATTAACCAATCACAAGCCGTGACGTCACGGGAGGCTGGACACGCGCCCATTTTAAAATTTTAAAATGCGCGCGTGTCCAGCCTCCCGGCTTGTGATTGGTTGACCGCGGCGCAACCAATCACAAGCCGGGACGTCACGGGAGGCTGGACACGCGCCCATTTTAAAAAGCGCGCGTGTCCAGCCTCCCGTGACGTCACGGCTTGTGATTGGTTAATGGCGGCCATGTTGCCGGGACGCGGACCAATCACAGCAAGCCGTGACGTAATTTCGTCACGGCTTGCTGTGATTGGTCCGCGTCCCGGCAACATGGCGCCGTGACCAATCATAAGCCGGGACGTCACTGGAGGCTGGACACGCGCGCTTTTTAAAATGGGCGCGTGTCCAGCCTCCCGTGACGTCCCGGCTTGTGATTGGTTAATGGCGGCCATGTTGCCGGGACGCGGACCAATCACAGCAAGCCGTGACGTAATTTCGTCACGGCTTGCTGTGATTGGTCCGCGTCCCGGCAACATGGCCGCCCTGACCAATCACAAGCCGGGACTTCACGTAACCAAGTAAAAGCGCTAATTTTAAACAAACAACGCTGCCGGTTCCCTCGCTGAGGTCCAGGCTGCGTCGGAGAGGTGAGTATAGCGATATTTTTTATTTTAATTCTTTCTTTTACACATTTATATGGATCCCAGGGCCTGAAGGAGAATTTCCTCTCCTTCAGACCCTGGGAACCATCAGGGATACCGTCCGATACTTGAGTCCCATTGACTTGTATTGGTATCGGGTATCGGTATCGGATTGGATCCGATACTTTGCCGGTATCGGCCGATACTTTCCGATACCGATACTTTCAAGTATCGGACGGTATCGCTCAACACTACTCATAACACCTATAAATATTGTCCTGCATATGCATTGAAAATGAATGGCAATCCATATATATGACAACAACAGCACTATGTATATACCCACTATCCCAGGTATGAAGAGCAAATAGCCCAAGAGGGTGACCCATATATATAGTCCCCTGAAGTAAAGGTGACAATGAAATACATCAACCCTGTGGATACAACCTGTGCATGGATAAGATGGATCCTGAAATGTGCTGCAGAAAAATATGAGGCAGAAGTCCAAAAATAGCAAGTAAATAAACTCCCTATGAATGAACCGGGGAGAGGGGCAGAATAGCCCAGAAATGGAGGAGTGTGCTGGAAGCAGGCCCCACGCGTATCGCTGCCGCAGCAGCTTCGTCAGGGGAAGTGACCTGGAGGTGCATATGACCGGATTAAATAGTTAAATCAATTAGGGTAAGTTACATACCACTGTGCACACAATAGCCTGGTTGGGAGAGCAGGAGGACACTGCGCCCCTAGAGGAACATGAAAGCCCGGGTAAGTTCAGCTAAACAGACCAAGCCAGCCGATAAGGATGCAGGACAAATGATCCTTCTAGACCAAAAAAAGGAGTGAGGAGAAGGGGGGGGGAAGAAAAAAAAAATGTAAGGAAAAGAGGCCGGTACCAGCGAGGAATGAAACAAGAGGGAGAAAGGAGGAAAGGACATATGCCAAATGAGTGGCAGAGCATAGGCCACGGTGCATGACCCCCTGATGTATGGGCATATGCAATGAAATAGAGCCCCATAAGTAACGAATAAAGTACCTGGGGGAAGGAAGAGATGTTAATGCAATGTATATATATGTACAGATAATAGTAATCACCATGACATCTGAAGGTATAAATAAATACATATTCATATATATATATATATATATATATATATATATATATATATATATATATATATATATATATATATATATATATTTATATATACATACATACATACACATAATAATAATAATAATAGTAATAATAATAATAATAATAATAATAATGGAATATAATATAATGTAAGTCTACAATGCCTTAATGTGCCCCAAAGTAGGTAATACCATATAATACCCGCACAAATGAGTAAATGTGCCGGGAGCCAGCGTACAATTGCTTCGTTTAATTACTAGTGGTCCATGTGTGAAAAATATCCCACATGTCATTATAACAAAACTCATTGGGCATACACATACAAAGAATGTCCAAAGCCATGTAGAAATAGGGATCCATCATCCATAGAATTTGCATAAGGCTCATCCAGCTGCAAGAGTCCAATGAAGACGATCCTGTCCAGATCTCCAATTGAGACGTGATCTTCTCATAACTGCCAAGATGAGTCCCCATTAAGTCCATTTCTCCTATTTGTTCAAAGTGTATTTTTCAATTTTCCATCCTCTTCAGTAGCCACCTCCATCCACCCCCGATGGGATACTTCATCCTTACTTTACATCCCATGAAAAATATATAATATAAAGCTGACACTGTGCATAACAAAAATAGAAAAAAGAGAAATCATAAAAATCATAAAAAATAGATGAATGAGCAGGGAAGCGGGTAGAAGGTTGCTGGATTCATTATATGTCAGATACACTGGGAATCAGGGCCATAAAACCAGACTACCCCAAAAATCCCGTGAAGAGAAGCTCTTCATTAAGTCCCCTTGGTGTGACCGCCTGAAGTGCGAAAATCCATCTGGACTCTGTCCGCAAAAGACAATTATGGATATTGCCACCCCTTTCGCCACAAAAAACTTTCTGCAACCCCACAATCTTAAGGTTGGTGGAGGACCCCCCATGTACTGATAGAAAATGAGCCGCCACCGGAGTGAGCATTTTACCTTTCTGTTGATCAGTAGAGGCCAGATGTATAGTTGATATGTGCTTCTGTGCTTTTTTTCTTAGTTCCTGGGAGGTCTGCCCTACATAAACCAGGTTACAAGGACATATGAGAGCGTAAATCACATTCCTGGTTTTGCAATTCACATACGCTTTTAAGGTGTGATGACTAGAATTGGTGGGGTGAACGAACGAGTTCTGGGTGGGTACCATAAAGGGGCAAATATTGCAAGACCCACAAGGGAATGATCCCTTAAGAATAATGCCCCTGTTTAGCTTCACTGTGGGCCTAACAAAGTGACTCTTGGTTAACAGCTGTCTCAGATTTGGGGCTCTTCTGGCTGTTAATAAAGGTCTACTGCTAATAATTTCCGTAGTCTGTGTGTCTGTTTGTAGTATCGGCCAATGTCTGGTAAGGATCTGTCTTACCTGTCCCCAGCTGCTGTTATAGTCTGTAATAAATCTCATTTGTAATTCTTGAACTCGTCCCGTAGAAGTCAGAAGTGAAGCCTGATCTTGCTGCTTTGCCCGCTGAAACGCTGTGGAGATGATGCGTTTAGGATAGTTCCTCCATCTAAAACGATCCGTCAAGTCCCGGGCTTGCGATAAGAAGTCTTGATCCAAAGTGCAATTGCATCTGACACGCAAGAACTGCCCTGTAGGTACGCCCACCTTGGTGTGCCATGGATGGAAGCTATTGAATTCCAAGATGGCGTTAGTTGCAGTGGGTTTCCGATAGAGGTCAGTTGCCAACCGGTTCCCCCTCACAAAAATCTTAAGATCCAAGAAAGTGATGGAGCTGTTGGAAACAGAGTGGGTGAGAAAAATGTTGTGGGGGTTAGAGTTGAGTTCATCAATAAATTTAATACAGTCCTCTTTTGTGCCCAACCATACGAAAAATACATCATCGATATATCGATGCCAATAACGGACTTGATTTTTGAAAGTCTCGGATGGGTACACAAACTTCTCCTCCCACCAACCTAAAAAGATGTTTGCATAAGTTGGTGCACATTTAGCCCCCATTGCCACTCCTGCCGTTTGTAAATAGAACGTCCTATTGAATAGGAAGAAATTGTGGTGGAGTACAAATTTGAGCAAGTCAAGGAGGAAGGAATCATGCCCCCGATCTGTGTGCATGTTCCTATCTAGGAAAAAAGCCACCGCATCAAGGCCATCCTTGTGGTCAATATTGGAATACAAGGACTCCACGTCACAGGTTACTAAGTGAAACTCCACTGGCAACTCTATCTGGCCACAGATGTCAATAAAATGGGCTGAATCTCTTACAAAAGAGGGCAAAGCCGTGGCCACTGGCTGAAAGAAGAAATCTAGGTATTCACTTGCCTTCTCACAGATGCTACCGATACTGGAGACAATTGGTCTGCCAGGTGGCCTCTTTTCATCCTTATGTATCTTCGGCAACATATAAAATGTTGCGGTAATCGGATGTTCCACCCATAAGTATTTTTTCTCCTGAGGTGAAATAATGCCAAAATGCTGGGCTCTGCAGAGCAAAGAATCAAATTTAGTCAAAAACACTTCAGTAGGGTCAGATGGTAACCTCTGGTAGCATCTTGAATTTGAAAGTTGTTTATTGGCCTCAATCAGATAAGCTTCCACAGACCACAAAACCACGTTGCCCCCTTTGTCTGCTTCCTTAATGATGAATTCCTTATTATGTTGTAGATCCATCAATGCTCGTTTCTCCACCCGACTAAGGTTAGATGGTGTACTCACCTGTGTCGGTATGGCTAGGATATCCCATCTAACCAAATCAAAAAATATCTTAATGGCGGGAACCAAGGAAAAAGAAGGAGTTCTTAGAGATCTATTTCTGCCAGGGAATCTTCTCCTTGTCCATCCAGACTCATTTTCTTCCAACAGCTCAAGTAAGTCCTGAAACGTTTGACGTTCATCTAAGGGCATTGATCGTAAAAAATCAGGCTTCTTGTAGATAACCTGGAATGTAAGATTCCTACAAAAAAGATAAAGGTCCTTGACCAAAGTAAATTTATCAGCAGTATGCGTCGGGACAAAAGTTAAGCCCTTTTGTAGGACCGAGCTCTCCACATCCATGAGAACATGTTTAGACAGATTAATTACCTGTAAGTAGGGTTGAGCGAAACGGATCGTTCATTTTCATAAGTCGCCGACTTTTGGCAAAGTCGGCGTCTCATGAAACCGAACCGATCCCTGTGTGGGGTCTGCCATGCGGTACGCGACTTTCGCGCCAAAGTCGCGTTTCAATTACGCTAAAAGCGCCATTTCTCAGACAATGAAGGTGGACACAGAGTGTGGGCAGAGTGATGACATAGATCTCAGTCCCCACCATCTTAGAGAAGGGCATTGCAGTGATTGGCTTGCTTTCTGCAGCGTTACACAGGGGCTATAAAGGGGCGTTCCCGCCGACCGCCATCTTACTGCTGCTGATCTGAGCGTAGGGAGAGGTTGCTGCAGCTTCTTCGGAAGCAGGGATAGTGATAGGCAGGGTACATAAAGCCACAAACCGCTTGTGCTGTAGCGATTTCCACTGTCCAATACCACCTTTTGTTTGCAGGACAATGGAAGCTACATTTTTTTTTCCTCAGCGCTGTAGCTCATTGGGCTGCCCTAGAAGACTCCCTGAGCTGTGTTGCTTTGTGTGTACGCCGCTGTGTAAACCAACTGCTTTTTTCAAAGCACAAATCCTGTTTTTCCTTCGTTTCTGCACAGCTATCTTGTGTGTTTGTCCACACTTTTGTGTGCAGCAGTCCTTTTTATAGCTGCCTGCCATACTTTCCTGAGATTACTGCAGGAAGATAAAGATTGGCAAGTCTGCCTCTGTGCCAGTGCTGTGTGTGGCATCTCTCTTTCATTGTGTGGCACCGAAAACACTGTGTAATACTTGGCCTTTTTTTTTTTTTTTCCTAAATTCTCCCTTTTCCAAAAGAAAAAATTAGTGGGAGATAAATATTGTCAAGTCTGCCTCCGTGCCATTGCTGTGTGTGGAATCTCTCTCTCATTGTGTGGCACCGAAAACACTGTGTAATACTTGGCCTTTTTTTTTTTTTTCTAAATTCTCCCTTTTCCCCCCAAAAAAATTAGTGGGAGATAAATATTGTCAAGTCTGCCTCCGTGCCATTGCTGTGTGTGGCATCTCTCTCTCATTGTGTGGCACCGAAAACACTGTGTAACACTTGGCCTTTTTTTTTTTTTTCCTAAATTCTCCCTTTTCCAAAAAAAATAATTAGTGGGAGATAAATATTGTCAAGTCTGCCTCCGTGCCATTGCTGTGTGTGGCATCTCTCTCTCATTGTGTGGCACCGAAAACACTGTGTAATACTTGGCCTTTTTTTTTTTTTTCCTAAATTCTCCCTTTTCCAAAAAAAAAAATTAGTGGGAGATAAATATTGTCAAGTCTGCCTCCGTGCCATTGCTGTGTGTGGCATCTCTCTCTCATTGTGTGGCACCGAAAACACTGTGTAATACTTGGCCTTTTTTTTTTTTTTTCCTAAATTCTCCCTTTTCCAAAAAAAAAAATTAGTGGGAGATAAATATTGTCAAGTCTGCCTCCGTGCCATTGCTGTGTGTGGCATCTCTCTCTCATTGTGTGGCACCAAAAACACTGTGTAATACTTGGCCTTTTTTTTTTTTTCCTAAATTCTCCCTTTTCCAAAAAAAAAAATAGTGGGAGATAAATATTGTCAAGTCTGCCTCCGTGCCATTGCTGTGTGTGGCATCTCTCTCTCATTGTGTGGCACCGAAAACACTGTGTAATACTTGGCCTTTTTTTTTTTTTTTCTAAATTCTCCCTTTTCAAAAAAAAAAATTAGTGGGAGATAAATATTGTCAAGTCTGCCTCCGTGCCATTGCTGTGTGTGGCATCTCTCTCTCATTGTGTGGCACTGAAATCACTGTGTAATAGTTGGCCATTTTTTTGGGGGGGGTACATTCTCCCTTTTAAAAAAAAAAAAAATTATTGGGAGATAATTATTGTCAAGTCTGCCTCCGTGCCATTGCTGTGTGTGGCATCTCTCTCTCATTGTGTGGCACCGAAAACACTGTGTAATACTTGGCCTTTTTTTTTTTTTTCTAAATTCTCCCTTTTCCAAAAAAAAAATTAGTGGGAGATAAATATTGTCAAGTCTGCCTCCGTGCCATTGCTGTGTGTGGCATCTCTCTCTCATTGTGTGCCACTGAAAACACTGTGTAATACTGGGCCTTTTTTTTTTTTTTTTAGGGTAAATTCTCCCAGAAAAAAAAAAATAGTGGGAGATTAAGATTGGCATTTCTGCTTGAGTGCTGGGCCTGTGTGTGCCATCTGTCTCAAATTATTGGGCCACAGAAAACCTAGTGTGTAACATTGGGCCTGATTTTCCTTTCAGTGTCAGGCACCTATAAAGGTATATATATAAATCCTACAGAAGTTTGAGTTCACCTTATAAGTTGTTTTACAGTAACCAATAGTGTTACTTTGGTCACATTTTGCAAGCAATGAGGAAGTCTAGTGGAAGAGGTCGTGGCCGTGGGCGGTCATTGTCAGCTGGTAATGATGGTAGTGGTGGTGGAGCATCAGGTGGTCGTGGTAAAAGCAGTACAGCACCTAAGTCTCGAGTTGTTGAGCCAGGTTCGTTGTCTGGCTACACAAGGCCTCGAACGCTCTCTTTTCTGGGAGTAGGAAAACCACTTTTGAAGCCGGAACAGCAGGAACAAGTATTGGTTTTCATTGCTGACTCTGCCTCTAGCTCTTTCGCCTCCTCCTCGCAAAGTGCCAAATGTCAGAGCAGTGCATCGTCAGTGGATGCTCCCGGTCAGGGACAAGTCGCTTCCTTGTCTTCTTCACCCAGAACAAGAGAGAAGGATGCATCAGGAGACACAACGGGTTACTCCATGGAGCTCTTTACACATACCGTTCCTGGGTTAGACAGTGAAACAGTTAACAGGCCATGTCCATTAGAAGTTGAATCGGAAATGGAGTGCACAGATGCACAGCCACAGCCAGATTACTATGCTGTTCCTTTGACTCAGACCAGAACATTGCCCTCGCAGTGTACTGAGGCAGAATCAAACCCAGCGGAGACTATGGTGCCCCGTCACGGACGCTATACCACCGGCTTACACGGTGACACAGACGAAATCGCACACGACATAGAAGAGGAGGTCATAGATGACCCAGTTGTGGACCCCGATTGGCAGCCATTGGGGGAACAGGGTGCAGGCGGCAGTAGTTCTGAAGCGGAGGAGGAGGAGCCGCAGCAGGCATCAACATCACAACAGGTTCCATGTACCGGGCCCGTATCTGGCCAAAAACGCGTGGCAAAACCAAAACCAGTTGGAGGACAGCGTGGCCATCCGGTTAAAGAAGCTCAGTCTGCAATGCCTGAAAAGGTATCCGATAGTAGAAAGAGTGCAGTCTGGCATTTTTTTAAACAACATCCAAATGATCAGCGCAAAGTCATCTGTCAAAAATGTTCAACAACCTTAAGCAGAGGTCAGAATCTTAAAAGTCTAAATACAAGTTGCATGCATAGACATTTATCCACCATGCATTTGCAAGCCTGGACTAACTACCAAACATCCCTAAAGGTTGCAGCACCCTCGGCCAATGAAGCTAGTCAGCAACGCTACATCCCTTCCCTCCCTGTAAGCCGACCATTTCCCACACCACCTGCAGTATCTGTGCAGCTTTCGTCGCCAGGCCAAAGCAGTCAGGGAATCACCAGGTTAGTAGTAGGAAACACTGCATTTAGGGCACCGGCAAGAATACCATCTCCAACCCTCTCTCAGTCACCCATGTCCACCGGCACCACCGCTAGTTCCACGATCTCCAGCTCTCCAGTCCAGCTCACCCTACATGAGACTCTTGTTAGGAAAAGGAAGTACTCATCCTCGCATCCACGTACACAGGGTTTGAACGCCCACATTGCTAGACTAATCTCATTAGAGATGATGCCCTACCGGTTAGTTGAAAGCGAAGCTTTCAAAGCACTGATGGACTACGCTGTACCACACTACGAACTACCCAGTCGGCACTTCTTTTCTAGAAAAGCCATCCCAGCCCTCCAACAGCATGTTAAAGACCGCATCGTCCATGCACTCAGGCAGTCTGTGACTACAAAGGTGCACCTGACAACAGATGCCTGGACCAGTAGGCATGGCCAGGGACGTTACGTGTCCATCACAGCACACTGGGTGAATGTGGTGGATGCAGGGTCCACAGGGGACAGCAATATTGGGACAGTTTTGCCTAGTCCATGGTCAAGGAAAGAGTTGGCTGTAGGCGTTCGCCCCCCCTCCTCCTCTTCCTCCTCCTCATGCAGAAGCGAGAGCTCGTCCACACACCGCAGTCACACATCCACTCCATCCGCAGCTGCCACTGTTGCACACCAGGTGTGCCATTATGGAACAGCTAGTGGCAAGCGTCAGCAGGCTGTATTGGCAATGAAGTGTTTGGGCGACAACAGACACACCGCGGAAGTTCTGTCAGAGTTCTTGCAGAATGAAACTCAGTCATGGCTGGGCACTGTACATCTTGAGGCAGGCAAGGTTGTGAGTGATAACGGAAGGAATTTCATGGCTGCCATAGCCCTTTCCCAACTGAAACACATTCCTTGCCTGGCTCACACCTTAAACCTGGTGGTGCAGTGCTTCCTGAAAAGTTACCCGGGGTTACCCGACCTGCTCCTCAAAGTGCGCAGACTTTGCTTGCATATCTGCCGTTCGCCCGTACACTCCAGCCGTATGCAGAACTATCAGCGGTCTTTGAACCTTCCCCAGCATCGCCTAATCATCGACATTTCAACAAGGTGGAACTCCACACTGCACATGCTTCAGAGACTGTGCGAACAGAGGCGTGCTGTTATGTTTTTGTGGGAGGATACACATACACGGGCAGGCAGTTGGATGGCAGACATGGAGTTGTCAGGTGTGCAGTGGTCGAAGCTACAAGACCTGTGTCAAGTCCTTCAGTGTTTTGAGGAATGCACATGGCTGGTTAGTGCAGACAATGCAATAATAAGCATGAGCATCCCCCTAATGCGTCTGCTGATTCAAAGTTTGACGCACATAAAGGAGCAGGCGTCTGCAGCAGAGGAAGAGGAAAGCATTGATGACAGTCAGCCATTGTCTGGTCAGGGCCGTGTAGAGGACGCGGTAGCGGGCGAAGAGGAGGAGGAGGACGAGGAGGATGATGGGGATGAGTACTTTTTTAATGAGGAAGCTTCTCCTGGGCCAACAGAAATTAGTGGCGTTGCAAGGCCGGGTTCTGTTTTATTAAGGGAGACAAGTGACGTAGATTTGCCTGTAACTGCCCCTCAAACCAGCACAACCGCAGATTTGCCAACAGGAACTTTGGCCCACATGGCGGATTATGCCTTACGTATCCTCAAAAAGGACTCACGCATTACTAAAATGATGAGCAATGACAATTACTGGTTGGCCTGCATCCTTGACCCTCGCTATAAAGGCAAATTGCAAAATATTATGCCACGTGAGAACCTCGAACAAATCTTAGCAACCAAACAAGCTACTCTTGTAGACTGTTTGATTCAGGCATTCCCAGCACACAGCGCCGGTGATGGTTCTCACACAAGCTGCAGGGGGCTACATGGCAGAGGTGTTAGAGGTGCAAAGATCAGAAGTGGCGTTGGACAGAGGGGTTTTCTGACCAGGTTGTGGAGTGATTTCGCAATGACCGCAGACAGGACAGGTACTGCAGCATCTATTCAAAGTGACAGGAGACAACATTTGTCCAGTATGGTTACTAACTATTTTTCTTCCCTTATCGATATTCTCCCTCAACCGTCATTCCCATTTGATTACTGGGCATCAAAATTAGACACCTGGCCAGAATTGGCAGAATATGCATTGCAGGAGCTTGCTTGCCCAGCAGCTAGTGTGCTATCAGAAAGAGTATTCAGTGCTGCTGGTTCAATATTATCTGAAAAAAGGACTCGTCTGGCTACCCAAAATGTGGATTATCTAACCTTCATTAAAATGAACCACTCCTGGATTTCAAATTATTTTGCCCCACCTTTCTCTCTTTGTCTCGCCACTTGGCGCAAGCACCCGTTACAGTGCTGATTGTCTGAGGAGGCGGGTGTGCCCGCTTTTGGTTGACGGCATTGCCACTGGGTCCCTCATAGTACAATGTAGTGTCTCTGGCGGTGGTGGTGCGCACCCAACGTCAGACACACCGATGTAACATGAGGGGCCCTGGGGCAGTACCGCCGGCCACAAGAGAGTTCCCCCCCCCAGCTCAAACTGTGCTCTACCACGTGCAAAATTATCTCGCACAGCTCCACCAATGTTTAGTCTATGCACTGATATTATTCAATGTCTGGCACTGACAAACAATACCAATTTGTTTGCATCTATGATGCTAGTTAAAGTAGTCTGGGTCAGTGTCCTATATTGACACCAGTAAATACTAATTTACTGCCAAATTACTTTGTCATAAACTCTGCAGATGAGCCCACCCCTTTACCTAAGCATGCCACCCTTTTTTTACTTATAGTTGTTTTGCGAGACATTCACATCTATTTATTTTTTTTGTAGTACTAACTGTCAGACACTCCTTGCAATACTCCTCCAATGACCACAATGCTGCCTGCCTGTGTATCCATGTAACCGATGTAAAACTGCCATGACTGCCTTCTGTTTGTTATTTTAGGCCTTTGTGAGCCTGTCTGCGGCCCCTACTTGCAATACTCCTCCACTGACCACAATGCTGCCTGCCTGTGTATCCATGTAACCGATGTAAAACTGCCATGACTGCCTACTGTTTGTTATTTTAGGCCTTTGTGAGCCTGTCTGCGGCCCCTACTTGCAATACTCCTCCACTGACCACAATGCTGCCTGCCTGTGTATCCATGTAACCGATGTAAAACTGCCATGACTGCCTACTGTTTGTTATTTTAGGCCTTTGATAGCCTGTCTGCGGCCCCTACTTGCAATACTCCTCCACTGGCCACAATGCTGCCTGCCTGTGCATCCATGTAACCGATGTAAAACTGCCATGAGCCTATTGTTTGTTATTTTAGGCCTTTGATAGCCTGTCTGCGGCCCCTACTTGCAATACTCCTCCACTGGCCACAATGCTGCCTGCCTGTGCATCCATGTAACTGATGTAAAACTGCCATGAGCCTATTGTTTGTTATTTTAGGCCTTTGATAGCCTGTCTGCGGCCCCTACTTGCAATACTCCTCCACTGGCCACAATGCTGCCTGCCTGTGTATCTGTTATGGTTCTCAATGGCAAGAGAACATAGCCCAGCAAACATAAGTACTAGCTCTTGGAAGGATGGAAACTAAACTGACCATGAACTAAACCTGCCGCACAACTAACAGTAGCCGGGTAGCGTTGCCTACGTTTTTTATCCCTAGACGCCCAGCGCCGGCCGGAGGACTAACTAATCCTGGCAGAGGAAAATATAGTCCTGGCTCACCTCTAGAGAAATTTCCCCGATAGGCAGACAGAGGCCCCCACATATATTGGCGGTGATTTTAGATGAAATGACAAACGTAGTATGAAAATAGGTTTAGCAAAATTGAGGTCCGCTTACTAGATAGCAGGAAGACAGAAAGGGCACTTTCATGGTCAGCTGAAAACCCTATCAAAATACCATCCTGAAATTACTTTAAGACTCTAGTATTAACTCATAACATCAGAGTGGCAATTTCAGATCACAAGAGCTTTCCAGACACAGAAACGAAACTACAGCTGTGAACTGGAACAAAATGCAAAAACAAACGAGGACTAAAGTCCAACTTAGCTGGGAGTTGTCTAGCAGCAGGAACATGCACAGAAAGGCTTCTGATTACAATGTTGACCGGCATGGAAGTGACAGAGGACCAAGGCTAAATAGCGACTCCCACATCCTGATGGAAACAGGTGAACAGAGAGGATGATGCACACCAGTTCAATTCCACCAGTGGCCACCGGGGGAGCCCAAAATCCAATTTCACAACAGTACCCCCCCCTCAAGGAGGGGGCACCGAACCCTCACCAGAACCACCAGGGCGATCAGGATGAGCCCTATGAAAGGCACGGACCAAATCGGAGGCATGAACATCAGAGGCAGTCACCCAAGAATTATCCTCCTGACCGTATCCCTTCCATTTGACCAGATACTGGAGTTTCCGTCTGGAAACACGGGAGTCCAAGATTTTTTCCACAACGTACTCCAACTCGCCCTCAACACCGGAGCAGGAGGCTCAACGGAAGGCACAACCGGTACCTCATACCTGCGCAATAATGACCGATGAAAAACATTATGAATAGAAAAAGATGCAGGGAGGTCCAAACGGAAGGACACAGGGTTAAGAATCTCCAATATCTTGTACGGGCCGATGAACCGAGGCTTAAACTTGGGAGAAGAAACCCTCATAGGGACAAAACGAGAAGACAACCACACCAAGTCCCCAACACAAAGCCGAGGACCAACCCGACGCCGGCGGTTGGCAAAAAGCTGAGTCTTCTCCTGGGACAACTTCAAATTGTCCACTACCTGCCCCCAAATCTGATGCAACCTCTCCACCACAGCATCCACTCCAGGACAATCCGAAGATTCCACCTGACCAGAAGAAAATCGAGGATGAAACCCCGAATTACAGAAAAAGGGAGACACCAAGGTGGCAGAACTGGCCCGATTATTGAGGGCAAACTCCGCTAAAGGCAAAAAAGCAACCCAATCATCCTGATCTGCAGACACAAAACACCTCAAATATGTCTCCAAGGTCTGATTCGTCCGCTCGGTCTGGCCATTAGTCTGAGGATGGAAAGCAGACGAGAAAGACAAATCTATGCCCATCCTAGCACAGAATGCTCGCCAAAATCTAGACACGAATTGGGTACCTCTGTCAGAAACGATATTCTCCGGAATACCATGCAAACGGACCACATTTTGAAAAAACAGAGGAACCAACTCGGAAGAAGAAGGCAACTTAGGCAGGGGAACCAAATGGACCATCTTAGAGAAACGATCACACACCACCCAGATGACAGACATCTTCTGAGAAACAGGAAGATCCGAAATAAAATCCATCGAGATGTGCGTCCAGGGCCTCTTCGGAATAGGCAAGGGCAACAACAATCCACTAGCCCGAGAACAACAAGGCTTGGCCCGAGCACAAACGTCACAAGACTGCACGAAGCCTCGCACATCTCGAGACAGGGAAGGCCACCAGAAGGACCTTGCCACCAAATCCCTGGTACCAAAGATTCCAGGATGACCTGCCAACGCAGAAGAATGAACCTCAGAAATGACTTTACTGGTCCAATCATCAGGAACAAACAGTCTACCAGGTGGGCAACGATCAGGTCTATCCGCCTGAAACTCCTGCAAGGCCCGCCACAGGTCTGGAGAAACGGCAGACAATATCACTCCATCCTTAAGGATACCTGTACGTTCAGAATTACCAGGGGAGTCAGGCTCAAAACTCCTAGAAAGGGCATCCGCCTTAACATTCTTAGAACCCGGCAGGTAGGACACCACAAAATTAAACCGAGAGAAAAACAACGACCAGCGCGCCTGTCTAGGATTCAGGCGTCTGGCGGACTCAAGATAAATTAGATTTTTGTGGTCAGTCAATACCACCACCTGATGTCTAGCCCCCTCAAGCCAATGACGCCACTCCTCAAAAGCCCACTTCATGGCCAAAAGCTCCCGATTCCCAACATCATAATTCCGCTCGGCGGGCGAAAATTTACGCGAGAAAAAGGCACAAGGTCTCATCACGGAACAATCGGAACTTCTCTGCGACAAAACTGCCCCAGCTCCGATTTCAGAAGCGTCGACCTCAACCTGAAAAGGAAGAGCAACATCAGGCTGACGCAACACAGGGGCAGAAGAAAAGCGGCGCTTAAGCTCCCGAAAGGCCTCCACAGCAGCAGGGGACCAATCAGCAACATTAGCACCCTTCTTAGTCAAATCAGTCAATGGTTTAACAACATCAGAAAAACCAGCAATAAATCGACGATAAAAGTTAGCAAAGCCCAAAAATTTCTGAAGACTCTTAAGAGAAGAGGGTTGCGTCCAATCACAAATAGCCTGAACCTTGACAGGATCCATCTCGATGGAAGAGGGGGAAAAAATATATCCCAAAAAGGAAATCTTCTGAACCCCAAAAACTCACTTAGAACCCTTCACACACAAGGAATTAGACCGCAAAACCTGAAAAACCCTCCTGACCTGCTGGACATGAGAGTCCCAGTCATCCGAAAAAATCAAAATATCATCCAGATACACAATCATAAATTTATCCAAATAATCACGGAAAATGTCATGCATAAAGGACTGAAAGACTGAAGGGGCATTTGAAAGACCAAAAGGCATCACCAAATACTCAAAGTGGCCCTCGGGCGTATTAAATGCGGTCTTCCACTCATCCCCCTGCTTAATTCGCACCAAATTATACGCCCCACGGAGATCTATCTTAGAGAACCACTTGGCCCCCTTTATGCGAGCAAACAAATCAGTCAGCAGTGGCAACGGATATTGATATTTAACCGTGATTTTATTCAAAAGCCGATAATCAATACACGGTCTCAAAGAGCCATCTTTCTTAGCCACAAAGAAAAAACCGGCTCCTAAGGGAGATGACGAAGGACGAATATGTCCCTTTTCCAAGGACTCCTTTATATATTCTCGCATAGCAGCATGTTCAGGCACAGACAGATTAAATAAACGACCCTTAGGGTATTTACTACCCGGAATCAAATCTATGGCACAATCGCACTCCCGGTGCGGAGGTAATGAACCAAGCTTAGGTTCTTCAAAAACGTCACGATATTCAGTCAAGAATTCAGGAATCTCAGAGGGAATAGATGATGAAATGGAAACCACAGGTACGTCCCCATGCGTCCCCTTACATCCCCAGCTTAACACAGACATAGCTTTCCAGTCGAGGACTGGGTTATGAGATTGCAGCCATGGCAATCCAAGCACCAACACATCATGTAGGTTATACAGCACAAGAAAGCGAATAATCTCCTGATGATCCGGATTAATCCGCATAGTTACTTGTGTCCAGTATTGTGGTTTATTACTAGCCAATGGGGTGGAGTCAATCCCCTTCAGGGGTATAGGAGTTTCAAGAGGCTCCAAATCATACCCACAGCGTTTGGCAAAGGACCAATCCATAAGACTCAAAGCGGCGCCAGAGTCGACATAGGCATCCGCGGTAATAGATGATAAAGAACAAATCAGGGTCACAGATAGAATAAACTTAGACTGTAAAGTGCCAATTGAAACAGACTTATCAAGCTTCTTAGTACGCTTAGAGCATGCTGATATAACATGAGTTGAATCACCGCAATAGAAGCACAACCCATTTTTTCGTCTTAAATTCTGCCGTTCACTTCTGGACAGAATTCTATCACATTGCATATTCTCTGGCGTCTTCTCAGTAGACACCGCCAAATGGTGCACAGGTTTGCGCTCCCGCAGACGCCTATCGATCTGGATAGCCATTGTCATGGACTCATTCAGACCCGCAGGCACAGGGAACCCCACCATAACATCCTTAATGGCATCAGAGAGACCCTCTCTGAAATTCGCCGCCAGGGCGCACTCATTCCACTGAGTAAGCACAGCCCATTTACAGAATTTCTGGCAGTATATTTCAGCTTAGTCTTGCCCCTGAGATAGGGACATCAAGGCCTTTTCCGCCTGAAGCTCTAACTGAGGTTCCTCATAAAGCAACCCCAAGGCCAGAAAAAACGCATCCACATTGAGCAACGCAGGATCCCCTGGAGCCAATGCAAAAGCCCAATCCTGAGGGTCGCCCCGGAGCAAGGAAATCACAATCCTGACCTGCTGAGCAGGATCTCCAGCAGAGCGAGATTTCAGGGACAAAAACAACTTGCAATTATTTTTGAAATTTTGAAAGCAAGATCTATTCCCCGAGAAAAATTCAGGCAAAGGAATTCTAGGTTCAGATATAGGAACATGAACAACAAAATCTTGTAAATTTTGAACTTTCGTGGTGAGATTATTCAAACCTGCAGCTAAACTCTGAATATCCATTTTAAACAGGTGAACACAGAGCCATTCCAGGATTAGAAGGAGAGAGAGAGAGAGAGAAAGGCTGCAATATAGGCAGACTTGCAAGAGATTCAATTACAAGCACACTCAGAACTGAAGGGAAGGGAAAAAAAAAAAAAAAAAAATCTTCAGCAGACTTCTCTTTTCTCTCCTTTCTCTGTCAATTAATTTAACCCTTTTTGGCCGGTCAAACTGTTATGGTTCTCAATGGCAAGAGAACATAGCCCAGCAAACATAAGTACTAGCTCTTGGAAGGATGGAAACTAAACTGACCATGAACTAAACCTGCCGCACAACTAACAGTAGCCGGGTAGCGTTGCCTATGTTTTTTATCCCTAGACGCCCAGCGCCGGCCGGAGGACTAACTAATCCTGGCAGAGGAAAATATAGTCCTGGCTCACCTCTAGAGAAATTTCCCCGATAGGCAGACAGAGGCCCCCACATATATTGGCGGTGATTTTAGATGAAATGACAAACGTAGTATGAAAATAGGTTTAGCAAAATTGAGGTCCGCTTACTAGATAGCAGGAAGACAGAAAGGGCACTTTCATGGTCAGCTGAAAACCCTATCAAAATACCATCCTGAAATTACTTTAAGACTCTAGTATTAACTCATAACATCAGAGTGGCAATTTCAGATCACAAGAGCTTTCCAGACACAGAAACGAAACTACAGCTGTGAACTGGAACAAAATGCAAAAACAAACGAGGACTAAAGTCCAACTTAGCTGGGAGTTGTCTAGCAGCAGGAACATGCACAGAAAGGCTTCTGATTACAATGTTGACCGGCATGGAAGTGACAGAGGAGCAAGGCTAAATAGCGACTCCCACATCCTGATGGAAACAGGTGAACAGAGAGGATGATGCACACCAGTTCAATTCCACCAGTGGCCACCGGGGGAGCCCAAAATCCAATTTCACAACATGTATCCATGTAACCGATGTAAAACTGCCATGACTGCCTACTGTTTGTTATTTTAGGCCTTTGTGAGCCTGTCTGCGGCCCCTACTTGCAATACTCCTCCACTGGCCACAATGCTGCCTGCCTGTGTATCCATGTAACAGATGTAAAACTGCCATGACTGCCTACTGTTTGTTAATTTAGGCCTTTGTGAGCCTGTCTGCGGCCCCTACTTGCAATACTCCTCCACTGACCACAATGCTGCCTGCCTGTGTATCCATGTAACCGATGTAAAACTGCCATGACTGCCTACTGTTTGTTATTTTAGGCCTTTGTGAGCCTGTCTGCGGCCCCTACTTGCAATACTCCTCCACTGACCACAATGCTGCCTGCCTGTGTATCCATGTAACCGATGTAAAACTGCCATGACTGCCTTCTGTTTGTTATTTTAGGCCTTTGTGAGCCTGTCTGTGGCCCCTACTTGCAATACTCCTCCACTGACCACAATGCTGCCTGCCTGTGTATCCATGTAACCGATGTAAAACTGACATGAGCCTATTGTTTGTTATTTTAGGCCTTTGATAGCCTGTCTGCGGCCCCTACTTGCAATACTCCTCCACTCACCACAATGCTGCCTGCCTGTGTATCCATGTAACCGATGTAAAACTGCCATGACTGCCTACTGTTTGTTATTTTAGGCCTTTGTGAGCCTGTCTGCGGCCAATACTTGCAATACTCCTCCACTGACCACAATGCTGCCTGCCTGTATATCCATGTAACCGATGTAAAACTGCCATGACTGCCTACTGTTTGTTATTTTAGGCCTTTGTGAGCCTGTCTGCGGCCCCTACTTGCAATACTCCTCCACTGACCACAATGCTGCCTGCCTGTGTATCCATGTAACCGATGTAAAACTGCCATGACTGCCTACTGTTTGTTATTTTAGGCCTTTGTGAGCCTGTCTGCGGCCCCTACTTGCAATACTCCTCCACTGACCACACCAATGCTGCCCGTGTACCCCTGGAACCTATTTAAAAGTTCATAGAGCCTAGTTATATATTTTATTTACTATTAATAAGGCCATGATGGACTACGCTGTACCACGCTACAAGCTAACCAGTCGACACTTCTTTTGCGGGAAAAGCCATCCCAACCCTCCACCAGCATGTAAAAGACCGCATTGTCCATGCACTCTGGCAATCTGTGAGTACAAAGGTGCACCTGACAAAAGACGCATGGACCTGTAGGCATGGCCACGGAAGATTACGTGTCCATTACGGCGCAATGGGTTAATGTGTTGGATGCATGGTCCACAGGGGACAGCCTACTAAGTCTGTCTGCAGTCCCTAATTCAAATTGTCCTCCACTGTCTAAATCGGAGCTTCCACCTTCTGGCTTTCGGCCTATAGTATCAGAAATTAAACTGCATTTGGCCTCCAACTTTGGTTACGGCCTACTAACGGTGTCTGCCCCTGCCTGGTGTTTTTCCTCAACTGAATAAAGCTGAGCTTCAACCTTCTGGCTCTCATTAAGTGCTGTGTTTTCAAAAATTGGTGGTTAGGGCCTACTAACGGTGTCTGCCCCTGCCTGGTGTTTGTCCTCAACTGAATAAAGCTGAGCTTCATCCTTCTGGCTCTCATTAAGTGCTGTGTTTTCAAAAATTGGTGGTTAGGGCCTACTAACGGTGTCTGCCCCTCCCTGGTGTTTTTCCTCAACTGAATAAAGCTGAGCTTCAACCTTCTGGCTCTCATTAAGTGCTGTTATTTTAAAAATTGGTGGTTAGGGCCTACTAACGGTGTCTGCCCCTGCCTGGTGTTTGTCCTCAACTGAATAAAGCTGAGCTTCATCCTTCTGGCTCTCATTAAGTGCTGTGTTTTCAAAAATTGGTGGTTAGGGCCTACTAACGGTGTCTGCCCCTGCCTGGTGTTTGTCCTCAACTGAATAAAGCTGAGCTTCATCCTTCTGGCTCTCATTAAGTGCTGTGTTTTCAAAAATTGGTGGTTAGGGCCTAATAACGGTGTCTGCCCCTGCCTTGTGTTTGTCCTCAACTGAATAAAGCTGAGCTTCATCCTTCTGGCTCTCATTAAGTGCTGTGTTTTCAAAAATTGGTGGTTAGGGCCTACTAACGGTGTCTGCCCCTGCCTGGTGTTTGTCCTCAACTGAATAAAGCTGAGCTTCATCCTTCTGGCTCTCATTAAGTGCTGTGTTTTCAAAAATTGGTGGTTAGGGCCTACTAACGGTGTCTGCCCCTGCCTGGTGTTTGTCCTCAACTGAATAAAGCTGAGCTTCATCCTTCTGGCTCTCATTAAGTGCTGTGTTTTCAAAAATTGGTGGTTAGGGCCTACTAACGGTGTCTGCCCCTCCCTGGTGTTTTTCCTCAACTGAATAAAGCTGAGCTTCAACCTTCTGGCTCTCATTAAGTGCTGTTATTTTAAAAATTGGTGGTTAGGGCCTAATAACGGTGTCTGCCCCTGTCTGGTGTTTGTCCTCAACTGAATAAAGCTGAGCTTCATCCTTCTGGCTCTCATTAAGTGCTGTTATTTTAAAAATTGGTGGTTAGGGCCTAATAACGGTGTCTGCCCCTGCCTGGTGTTTGTCCTCAACTGAATAAAGCTGAGCTTCATCCTTCTGGCTCTCATTAAGTGCTGTTATTTTAAAAATTGGTGGTTAGGGCCTAATAAAGGTGTCTGCCCCTGCCTGGTGTTTGTCCTCAACTGAATAAAGCTGAGCTTCATCCTTCTGGCTCTCATTAAGTGCTGTTATTTTAAAAATTGGTGGTTAGGGCCTAATAACGGTGTCTGCCCCTGCCTGGTGTTTGTCATCAACTGAATAAAGCTGAGCTTCATCCTTCTGGCTCTCATTAAGTGCTGTTATTTTAAAAATTGGTGGTTAGGGCCTAATAACGGTGTCTGCCCCTGCCTGGTGTTTGTCCTCAACTGAATAAAGCTGAGCTTCATCCTTCTGGCACTCATTAAGTGCTGTGTTTTCAAAAATTGGTGGTTAGGGCCTACTAACGGTGTCTGCCCCTCCCTGGTGTTTTTCCTCAACTGAATAAAGCTGAGCTTCAACCTTCTGGCTCTCATTAAGTGCTGTTATTTTAAAAATTGGTGGTTAGGGCCTAATAACGGTGTCTGCCCCTGCCTGGTGTTTGTCCTCAACTGAATAAAGCTGAGCTTCATCCTTCTGACTCTCATTAAGTGCTGTTATTTTAAAAATTGGTGGTTAGGGCCCAATAACGGTGTCTGCCCCTGCCTGGTGTTTGTCATCAACTGAATAAAGCTGAGCTTCATCCTTCTGGCTCTCATTAAGTGCTGTTATTTTAAAAATTGGTGGTTAGGGCCTAATAACGGTGTCTGCCCCTGCCTGGTGTTTGTCCTCAACTGAATAAAGCTGAGCTTCATCCTTCTGGCTCTCATTAAGTGCTGTTATTTTAAAAATTGGTGGTTAGGGCCTACTAACGGTGTCTGCCCCTGCCTGTTGTTTGTCCTCAACTGAATAAAGCTGAGCTTCATCCTTCTGGCTCTCATTAAGTGCTGTGTTTTCAAAAATTGGTGGTTGGGGCCTAATAACGGTGTCTGCCCCTGCCTGGTGTTAGTCCTCAACTGAATAAAGCTGAGCTTCATCCTTCTGGCTCTCATTAAGTGCTGTTATTTTAAAAATTGGTGGTTAGGGCCTAATAACTGTGTCTGCCCCTGCCTGGTGTTTGTCCTCAACTTAATAAAGCTGAGCTTCATCCTTCT
This sequence comes from Ranitomeya variabilis, assembly GCF_051348905.1. Taxonomy (NCBI): domain Eukaryota; kingdom Metazoa; phylum Chordata; class Amphibia; order Anura; family Dendrobatidae; genus Ranitomeya; species Ranitomeya variabilis. Next base: position 322,375,624 of record NC_135233.1, on the reverse strand, counting down.
GGCTCTCATTAAGTGCTGTGTTTTCAAAAATTGGTGGTTAGGGCCTACTAATGGTGTCTGCCCCTGCCTGGTGTTTGTCCTCAACTGAATAAAGCTGAGCTTCATCCTTCTGGCTCTCATTAAGTGCTGTTATTTTAAAAATTGGTGGTTAGGGCCTAATAACGGTGTCTGCCCCTGCCTGGTGTTTGTCCTCAACTGAATAAAGCTGCGCTTCATCCTTCTGGCTCTCATTAAGTGCTGTGTTTTCAAAAATTGGTGGTTAGGGCCTACTAACGGTGTCTGCCCCTCCCTGGTGTTTTTCCTCAACTGAATAAAGCTGAGCTTCAACCTTCTGGCTCTCATTAAGTGCTGTTATTTTAAAAATTGGTGGTTAGGGCCTAATAACGGTGTCTGCCCCTGCCTGGTGTTTGTCCTCAACTGAATAAAGCTGAGCTTCATCCTTCTGGCTCTCATTAAGTGCTGTGTTTTCAAAAATTGGTGGTTAGGGCCTACTAACGGTGTCTGCCCCTGCCTGGTGTTTGTCCTCAACTGAATAAAGCTGAGCTTCATCCTTCTGGCTCTCATTAAGTGCAGTGTTTTCAAAAATTGGTGGTTAGGGCCTACTAACGGTGTCTGCCCCTCCCTGGTGTTTTTCCTCAACTGAATAAAGCTGAGCTTCAACCTTCTGGCTCTCATTAAGTGCTGTTATTTTCAAAAATTGGTGGTTAGGGCCTACTAACGGTGTCTGCCCCTGCCTGTTGTTTGTCCTCAACTGAATAAAGCTGAGCGTCATCCTTCTGGCTCTCATTAAGTGCTGTGTTTTCAAAAATTGGTGGTTGGGGCCTACTAACGGTGTCTGCCCCTGCCTGGTGTTAGTCCTCAACTGAATAAAGCTGAGCTTCATCCTTCTGGCTCTCATTAAGTGCTGTTATTTTAAAAATTGGTGGTTAGGGCCTAATAACGGTGTCTGCCCCTGCCTGGTGTTTGTCCTCAACTTAATAAAGCTGAGCTTCATCCTTCTGGCTCTCATTAAGTGCTGTGTTTTCAAAAATTGGTGGTTAGGGCCTACTAACGGTGTCTGCCCCTGCCTGGTGTTTGTCCTCAACTGAATAAAGCTGAGCTTCATCCTTGTGGCTCTCATTAAGTGCTGTTATTTTAAAAATTGGTGGTTAGGGCCTAATAACGGTGTCTGCCCCTGCCTGGTGTTTGTCCTCAACTGAATAAAGCTGAGCTTCATCCTTCTGGCTCTCATTAAGTGCTGTGTTTTCAGAAATTGGTGGTTAGGGCCTACTAACGGTGTCTGCCCCTCCCTGGTGTTTTTCCTCAACTGAATAAAGCTGAGCTTCAACCTTCTGGCTCTCATTAAGTGCTGTTATTTTAAAAATTGGTGGTTAGGGCCTAATAACGGTGTCTGCCCCTGCCTGGTGTTTGTCCTCAACTGAATAAAGCTGAGCTTCATCCTTCTGGCTCTCATTAAGTGCTGTTATTTTAAAAATTGGTGGTTAGGGCCTACTAACGGTGTCTGCCCCTGCCTGGTGTTTGCCCTCAACTGAATAAAGCTGAGCTTCTACCTTCTGGCTTTTGGCCTATAGTATCAGATATTAAACTGCATTTGGCCTACTAGTGTGGTTGGGCCCTTAAAACAGTGTCTGCTGCTCCTGCGTTTGCTACTCCACTGAACAAAGCAATGCCGCCTGTTTAGTCCTGTCCTCTTACCAATTTTGAACTGCATTTAGCCTACTTTATTCTTTGGCCCTATATCTGTTTTCTCCTCATCCTGCCCATTGCTCAGCCACTGCTAGATGAGTCTGCTGGTACATTGACCTAGACCACTACATTCCCCTTGTACTCTACACAGCCAGAATCTGACCCTGCTGAAAGTAAGGTTCCCCTTCCCGCATGTTATACCACCTTACACAGGGACAAAGAGGAAGGTGCAGATGAAAGTGCAGGTTCCTTCATCAGGTGGGGGGGGCATACTCGTTGGCGATGTCACTGGCACAGGGCCCCTCAGAGTACGCAAAAGTGTCGCTCCTGGTGGGAGGCACCCCCGCCATGCAAACACTCCGCTGTACTTTGAGGGGCCCTGTGCCAGTGCCAATGCGAACAAGTGTGCCTTCCTGCTTGCTCAGGATCACAGCACTTGCAACGTTGAAATACTTTCCTCTCCCTGCTCCACCGCTGTGACGTAGTCCACGATTCCTGGGCTCACTAAAACCTTGAACCAGCCCTACCCCCCACAAATTTGCCAAATGACCCCCAAGTTCCATTGAACAACTATTATTATAAAGTTAATTAAGATTGACAAGCTTCAGAAACAAGAATGGATGTTTTTGGCATTAAAATGGGCACTGTAGGTGTTTTCCTGGCCTCCACTCACTGCCGACTATGCTTCCGCATTGACTTGCATTGGGTTTCGTGTTTCGGTCGATCCCCGACTTTTAGCGATAATCGGCCGACTGCACTCGACTCGACTCTGGACAAAGTCGGGTTTCACAAAACCCGAGTCGACCTTAAAAAAATTAAAGTCGCTCAACCCTACCTGTAAGGTCATAGTTGTGGATCCTGATGCCTGCTCCATATGGGAAAGGGTTACCCCATCACTTACTTCCGTCTGGTCGGATATTTGTGATGATAGGTCTGGTTGCGGCCCCTGTACCGTGTCATCCATTCAGTCGGCACCAGCATCGTGATGGGCATGCCTCCTCCTGGCCCAGCCTCCCGACAGGAGCGTCCACCAGGGAGTCCAGCAGGGGGATGAGCGTGGCATCTGACAGCCCCCCTCGGCCGGGATTACAGGTGCACACCACAGCGCCCAGCTGCTTCTCTCCCTACTCGGACCTCGGCCTCCGGACTGGTTTTGTCAGAGGAAGATCACCCTGAAGTTATGGATCATTCTACAGTCATCAGCCTGCAGGAACAGGAAACTAAAACTGAGGAGAGAGGTGCCGTCCCCTTCTTTTACCTCTGCTACAGGTTTCCTGTTCCTGGGGGTGGATACCATCTCTCATGTGCGGTGCTGTCATGGGGAAGGGAAAAACAATCATCATGTCCTATCTCATTAATGTATAAATCATTCTTCAATAAAGACAGATTTTACCTGTGAATTGAGAATTTTGAGAATAAAAGATCCGTCATAGAGGAGAAAAAAGCTGATTTATTTCACAAGGTATATTGCAAAATTTCCAAATGTGTATCAATGATTTAATAAAATAAAAATGAAAATGATGGCTAATCTTTAAAGATTGCTACTTCTGGATTTCAATAAAATCAACTTCCATTTTATCTCTGATACAAACTTGTGTCTCTATGGTAACATATTATAAACAAAAAAAATGTAGATTGATTTTGCAGTCATACTCCTTACTAGCTATTTTTTCTACTGCTAACCTATAGAACATAATGAAGGTTATCAGCATGGAAGTGGTTGGATGGAAGGAAGTATACGTGTATGATAGAACTACTCAGAATTTTATAGTAGTTCATATTTGTAGATTGATTATTTTTTAATTAGATTGGCTATGTAATTAACAGTAGGTAAGATGAAAGTTGATTTTTAGCATGTGCGGAGATCACTTTTGGGAATCAGGCATGTGCTTTAAGAAATACAATATACTGGTAAGAAGAGGAATGGATTTATTTTGATTTAACATTTTTAAAGTTTAATCTCAATCTCTGCTCACCTAGCCTGATTGACAGCTCCTCAGGGTCGTTCCTCCCTGCTGCTGAAATTTCACATTGCTCAGTACAAGCTACAGCTGTCAATTAAGCTTAGTGAATGAAGTTTGAAATCACTTGAAATCATGAGCTCTCTCACTCTTTAGTTATTTTCTTGTATGGCAAGATACAAAATGTATGTTAATGTTTCTCAAGTCGCTAAAATTGATATATACAGTTTTTAGATCTGTCTCAGAATAAACTGCATACATTATATTGCATACATATTTTTGACCAGATTAGGTTAGTGTAATTACTGATAATTAGTGATGAGAGAGTATGCTCGCTACTCGAGATTTCTGAGCATGCTCTGGTGATCTCCAAGTATTTTGGGAGTGCCAGGAGATTTAGTTTGTGTCACCACAGCTGCATGATTTGCGGCTGCTTAACAGCCTGAATATATGTGGGGATTGCCTGTTTGGTAGGGAATCCCCACATGTATTCAGGCTGTCTAGCAGCCACAAATCATGAAGCTGCGGTGACACAAACTAAATCTCAGAGGATGCACAAAATGCTTGGAGATCACCCGAGCATGCACGGAAATCTCGAGTAACGAGCATACTCGCTCATCACTACTGATAATCCATGTTATAATAACTGAATGGTACTGACAGTAAAATTATCATTCTGTGAGTTCAGGTACAGCTGAGGTCTATGTATTAATATATGCAGTTGGTGAAATCTTGTGACAGATCTGCTTGAAACAAAAGTGGAAAATTTCCAGGCACTGTAAAGATAAAAATAATACATATCACAGTCAGAATTGAACTTTGACACTTGTTGGCAAATTAAAGCTGCACTCTGAAATACTACAATATATAAATATTGATTATATGAAATTGAAACCTCACTACCAAAGGTGTACGCCTTGTCGCTGGCTCTTGGGCTCACACAAGTTGGCCAATTTGTGAACATGTTTTTAACATGATTTTTTAACATGTTTTCTACAACAGTAATGCAGTTCCAATATCATATATTCAATGTTTACATATTATGGCATTTCAGAGTGCAGCCTTAAATTGTTAGTTATAAATGAGTGGCTCCCTTAGCTTGCACCTGTTCACATTTGTTTTTCTGTTTGGAAGTGCCAGTCAGTTTTTTCTATACTTTAACACACTTGCTATGCTGTGTTTTAAGAAAATAGAGTTCAACACTATAGTTAACCCAAAGATGCAAAATGTCTCGTTCTAGTAAAAAAAATCCACCTTTATTAATGATGGTGATAATTTATATCTAACAACTTGGCATTTATTAAAAGTAAAGGAACAGATGGTCTGAGCATAATATCCCAACACATCAGGCAGTAGATAGCTAAAAATGTTCATAAAATATTGATAGAAAAAGTGTATTCATTTTAGCGCTAAATGTATAATTTCTTACTTTCTGGTAGAAATACAAATGGAGAACATTATAGTAATGTAATATTTCACTCACAGGAATTACAAGTAATCACACAAGCACATGCAAAATTATCACATTGTCTCGGAATAATACTTTTTTTCTTTATTGTTAACTATTAATAATCAGAAAAAGAGTCTGTCTCTATAATAAGTATAGGTTACAATCAATATATATTAAAGTAAATTTGTAGTTGTACCTGATTGAATTAATAAGATGAAAGTGGTAGTTGGTTTAAATTTCTAATCAATAGTGTTGAGCGATACCGTCCGATACTTGAAAGTATCGGTATCGGAAAGTATCGGCCGATACCGGCAAAGTATCGGATCTAATCCGATACCGATACCCGATACCAATACAAGTCAATGGGACACCAAGTATCGGACGGCATCCTGTATGGTTCCCAGGGTCTGAAGGAGAGGAAACTCTCCTTCAGGCCCTGGGATCCATATCAATGTGTAAAAGAAAGAATTAAAATAAAAAATAGGGATATACTCACCCTCCGATGCAGCCTGGACTTTACCGCCGTAACCGGGAGCCGTTGTACCTAAGAATGCGCGCTTGAAGGGTCTTAGATGAGGTCACTGCGCTCTGATTGGTCCGTAGCGGTCGCGTGACCGCTACGCGACCAATCACAAAGCAGTGACGTCACCTAAGGTCTTTCAAGCGCTTGAAATACCTTAGAAGACGTCCGCAGCTTCTGATTGGTCGCGTAGCGGTCGCGTGACCGCTACGCGACCAATCACAAAGCAGTGACTGTTGTGAACTCTATTTTTGGGCTCCCTCTAGTGGTCACAAGTGGTACTGTGTAGTGTTGTCTTTCTGCAGGTTGCAGCATCAGCTGGTTCGTTATCCTTGGTTGGTTTCTTATTTAGCTCACCTGGATACTCAGTTCCTTGCCTGCTATCAATGTATTCAGTGCTCTTCAGATTCCTTGTGTCTACCTTGCTCCCAGTCTCTCCAAGACAAGCTAAGTTTTTGTTTGATCATTTTTTGATTATCAGTGTTTATTATGTTTTTAGTCCAGCTCGCTAAAATGTGATTTCCTCGCTTGCTGGTTGCTCTAGGGGACTGAGTTTCTCCCCCCACACCATGAGTTGGTGTGGGGGTTCTTGAAATCTCAGTGTGGATATTTTGTAAGGGTTTTTTACTGACCGCATAGATTCCCTTTTCTATTTTCTGCTATCTAGTATTAGTGGGCCTCATTTGCTGAATCTGCTTTCACCCCTGTGTATGTGCCTTCCTCTTACCTCACCGTTATTATCTGTTGGGGGCTTCTATATCTTTGGGGATTATTTCTCTGGAGGCAAGAGAGGTCTTTCTTTCTCTCTAGGGGTAGTTAGTTCCTCAGGCTGGCTCGAGACGTCTAGGATTTTAAGGCACGTTCACCGGCTACTTCTAGTGTGTTTGGATAGGTTCAGATTTGTGGTCAGTCCAGTTTGCCACCTCCCTAGAGCTTGTCCTACGTTTGTTACTTAGCTGGAGTAATTTGTGATCCTCAACCACTAAGGATCATAACAGTATAGCAGGCCAAAAAGTGTTTAATGCATCGCAGAAGTGGGATAAAAAGAAGACCTGAGTACATTTTTTTTTTCTCCTCCCGCTTTTCCTTTGCTGCAGTCTGTTTAGCTTCTTTCATCCCCTTGAACTCTGGTTGGTTTTGAGCTCAGCTGCAGACATGAATGTTCAGACTCTGACTTCTAGTGTGGATCATCTTACTGCACGGGTGCAAGGTATTCAGGATTTTGTTATTCGTAGCCCTATGTCAGAACCAAAGATACCCATTCCTGAGTTGTTTTCTGGAGATAGATCTAGGTTTCAAAATTTTAAGAATAATTGTAAGTTATTTCTATCTCTGAGACCTCATTCCTCTGGTGATTCCGCTCAGCAAGTTAAAATTGTTATCTCCTTGTTGCGTGGTGACCCTCAAGATTGGGCTTTCTCTCTGGCGCCAGGAGATCCTGCTTTGCTTAGTGTAGATGCATTTTTTCTGGCTCTTGGACTGCTTTATGAGGAGCCTAATCTTGAGAATCAGGCAGAAAAAGCATTGCTGGCTATCTCTCAAGGTCAGGATGAAGCAGAGGTGTATTGTTAAAAATTTCGGAAATGGTTGGTGCTTACTCAATGGAATGAGTGTGCCCTGGCTGCAAATTTCAGAGAAGGTCTTTCTGACGCCATTAAGAATGTTATGGTGGGGTTTTCCACCCCTACAAGTCTGAGTGATTCTACGGCTTTAGCCATTCAGGTTGATCGGCGTTTGCGGGAGCGCAAATCTGCTCATCCTTTGGCGGTATTTTCCGGACAGAGACCTGAGTCTATGCAATGTGACCGAACTCTGACCAGAATTGAGCGACAAAGTCATAGACGTCAAAATGGGTTGTGGTTTTACTGTGGTGATTCTACTCATGTTATCTCAGCATGCTCTAAACGCTTAAAAAAATCGCTAAACCTGTCACCATTGGTACTATACAGCCTAAATTTATTTTGTCTGTTACTTTGATTTGTTCTTTGTCGTCCTACCGGGTTATGGCTTTTGTGGATTCGGGTGCTGCCCTGAATCAGATGGATTTGTCGTTTGCCAGGCGCTGTGGTTTTGTCCTGGAGCCTTTGGAATTTCCTATTCCTCTGAGGGGAATTGATGCTACGCCATTGGCTAAGAATAAGCCTCAGTATTGGACGCAAATGACCATGTGCATGACTCCCGTACATCAGGAGGTGATTCGCTTTCTCGTTCTGCATAATTTGCATGATGTTGTCGTTTTGGGTCTGCCATGGCTGCAAGCTCATAATCCAGTTTTAGATTGGAAAGCTATGTCTGTGTCAAGTTGGGGTTGTCAGGGAATTCATGGCGATACTCCGTTGGTGTCTATTGCTTCTTCCACTCCTTCTGAGGTCCCTGAGTTTTTGTCTGACTACCAGGATGTATTTGATGAGCCCAGGTCCAGTGCCCTGCCCCCTCATAGGGATTGTGACTGTGCTATAAATTTAATTCCTGGTAGTAAATTCCCTAAGGGACGACTTTTTAATTTGTCTATACCAGAGCATGCCACGATGCGGAGTTATATAAAGGAGTCTTTGGAGAAGGGACATATTCGCCCATCCTCTTCCCCTCTTGGTGCAGGATTTTTGTTTGTGGCCAAGAAGGATGGTTCTTTGAGACCTTGTATAGATTATCGTCTTCTGAATAAAATTACAGTCAAATTTCAGTATCCTTTGCCACTATTGTCTGATTTGTTTGCTCGGATTAAGGGTGCCAGTTGGTTCACCAAGATAGATCTCCGTGGTGCGTATAACCTTGTGCGCATTAAGCAGGGAGATGAATGGAAAACAGCATTTAATACGCCCGAAGGCCATTTTGAGTACTTAGTGATGCCTTTTGGACTCTCTAATGCTCCTTCTGTGTTTCAGTCCTTCATGCATGACATCTTCCGAGAATATCTGGATAAATTTATGATTGTTTATTTGGATGACATTTTGGTCTTTTCTGATGATTGGGAGTCCCATGTGAAGCAGGTCAGGATGGTGTTTCAGGTCCTGCGTGCTAATGCTTTATTTGTGAAGGGCTCAAAATGCCTCTTCGGAGTACAGAAGGTCTCCTTTTTGGGTTTTATTTTTTCTCCTTCTACTGTGGAGATGGACCCAGTTAAGGTCCAGGCTATTCATGTCTGGACTCAGCCCACGTCTGTTAAGAGTCTTCAGAAGTTCTTGGGTTTTGCTAATTTTTACCGTCGTTTCATCGCTAATTTTTCTAGCGTGGTTAAACCTTTGACGGATTTGACCAAGAAGGGTTCTGATGTGACTAATTGGTCTCCTGCGGCCATGGAGGCCTTTCGGGAGCTGAAGCACCAGTTTTCTTCAGCTCCAGTCTTATGTCAGCCAGATGTCTCTCTTCCCTTCCAGGTCGAGGTTGATGCTTCTGAGATTGGAGCAGGGGCTGTCTTGTCGCAGAGAAGCTCTGATGGCTCTGTGATGAAGCCATGTGCTTTCTTTTCAAGAAAGTTTTCACCTGCCGAGCGGAATTATGATGTTGGTAATCAGGAGTTGTTGGCTATGAAGTGGGCATTTGAGGAGTGGCGACATTGGCTCGAAGGAGCTAAACATCGTGTGGTGGTCTTGACTGATCACAAAAATCTGATTTACCTTGAATCTGCCAAGCCCCTGAATCCTAGACAGGCTCGTTGGTTGTTGTTTTTCTCCCGTTTCAACTTCGTGGTCTCATACCTGCCTGGTCCGAAGAACGTGAAAGCTGATGCACTTTCTAGGAGTTTTGTGCCTGACTCTCCGAGAGTTTCTGAGCCGGCTGGTATTCTCAGAGAGGGAGTGATTTTGTCTGCCATTTCCCCAGATTTGCGACGAGTGCTGCAGAAATTTCAGGTGGATAGACCTGACCGTTGTCCACCAGAGAGACTGTTTGTCCCGGATAGATGGACCAGCAGAGTTATTTCCGAGGTTCATTCTTCGGTGTTGGCGGGTCATCCTGGGATTTTTGGTACCAGAGATTTTGTGGCTAGGTCCTTCTGGTGGCCTTCCTTGTCGCGGGATGTGCGTTCCTTTGTGCAGTCTTGTGGGATTTGTGCTCGGGCTAAGCCTTGCTGTTCTCGTGCCAGCGGTTTGCTTTTGCCTTTGCCTGTTCCGAAAAGGCCTTGGACGCACATTTCCATGGATTTTATTTCGGATCTTCCAGTATCTCAGAAAATGTCTGTCATCTGGGTGGTGTGTGATCGTTTTTCCAAGATGGTCCATTTGGTGCCCTTGCCTAAGTTGCCTTCTTCCTCCGATTTGGTTCCTCTATTTTTTCAGAATGTGGTTCGCTTGCACGGCATTCCTGAAAATATTGTGTCTGATAGAGGATCCCAGTTTGTGTCCAGGTTTTGGCGGACTTTTTGTGCTAAGATGGGCATTGATTTGTCTTTTTCGTCGGCCTTCCATCCTCAGACTAATGGCCAAACCGAGCGAACTAATCAGACGTTGGAAACTTATTTGAGATGTTTTGTTTCTGCTGATCAGGATGATTGGGTGACTTTTTTGCCTTTGGCCGAGTTTGCCCTTAATAATCGGGCTAGTTCTGCTACTTTGGTTTCACCTTTTTTCTGCAATTCTGGTTTCCATCCTCGTTTTTCCTCGGGTCAGGTTGAGTCTTCTGACTGTCCTGGGGTGGATTCTGTGGTGGATAGGTTGCAGCAGATTTGGAACCATGTGGTGGACAATTTGAGGTTGTCACAGGAGAAGGCTCAGCGCTTTGCCAACCGCCACCGCGGTGTGGGTCCCCGACTTCGTGTTGGGGATTTGGTGTGGCTGTCTTCTCGGTATGTTCCTATGAAGGTCTCCTCTCCTAAATTCAAGCCTCGCTTCATCGGTCCTTATAATATCTTGGAAATCCTTAACCCAGTGTCTTTTCGTTTGGATCTCCCAACATCGTTTGCCATTCATAATGTGTTCCATAGGTCTTTGTTGCGGAGGTATGTGGTACCTGTGGTTCCTTCTGTTGAGCCTCCTGCTCCGGTGCTGGTCGAGGGCGAATTGGAGTATGTGGTGGAGAAGATTTTGGATTCTCGTATCTCTAGACGGAGGCTTCAGTATTTGGTTAAGTGGAAGGGCTATGGTCAGGAGGATAATTCCTGGGTTGTCGCCTCTGATGTTCATGCGGCCGATTTGGTTCGTGCCTTTCACGCGGCTCATCCTGATCGCCCTGGGGGTCTTGATGAGGGTTCGGTGACCCCTCCTCAAGGGGGGGTACTCTTGTGAACTCTATTTTTGGGCTCCCTCTAGTGGTCAAAAGCGGTACTGTGTAGTGTTGTCTTTCTGCAGGTTGCAGCATCAGCTGGTTCGTTATCCTTGGTTGGTTTCTTATTTAGCTCACCTGGATACTCAGTTCCTTGCCTGCTATCAATGTATTCAGTGCTCTTCAGATTCCTTGTGTCTACCTTGCTCCCAGTCTCTCCAAGACAAGCTAAGTTTTTGTTTGATCATTTTTTGAATATCAGTGTTTATTATGTTTTTAGTCCAGCTCGCTAAAATGTGATTTCCTCGCTTGCTGGTTGCTCTAGGGGACTGAGTTTCTCCCCCCACACCGTGAATTGGTGTGGGGGTTCTTGAAATCTCAGTGTGGATATTTTGTAAGGGTTTTTTACTGACCGCATAGATTCCCTTTTCTATTTTCTGCTATCTAGTATTAGTGGGCCTCATTTGCTGAATCTGCTTTCACCCCTGTGTATGTGCCTTCCTCTTACCTCACCGTTATTATCTGTTGGGGGCTTCTATATCTTTGGGGATTATTTCTCTGGAGGCAAGAGAGGTCTTTCTTTCTCTCTAGGGGTAGTTAGTTCCTCAGGCTGGCTCGAGACGTCTAGGATTTTTAGGCATGTTCACCGGCTACTTCTAGTGTGTTTGGATAGGTTCAGATTTGCGGTCAGTCCAGTTTGCCACCTCCCTAGAGCTTGTCCTACGTTTGTTACTTAGCTGGAGTAATTTGTGATCCTCAACCACTAAGGATCATAACAAGTGACGTCTTCTAAGGTACTTCAAGCGCTTGAAAGACCTTAGGTGACGTCACTGCTTTGTGATTGGTTGCGTAGCGGTCACGCGACCGCTACGGACGAATCAGAGCGCAGTGACCTCATCTAAGGCCCTTCAAGGGCGCATTCTTAGGTACAATGGCTCCCGGTTACGGCGGTAAAGTCCAGGAGCCGCCGGAGAGGTGAGTATATCCCTATTTTTTATTTTAATTCTTTATTTTACACATTGATATTAATCCCGATACCGATTCCCGATACCACAAAAGTATCGGATCTCGGTATCGGAATTCCGATACCCGCAAGTATCGGCCGATACCCGATACTTGCGGTATCGGAATGCTCAACACTACTAATCAAATGAGACAATCCCAACTTTGGTCTTTTAAAAAATATTCATAGCAGGAGTCCTATTGTTATATCCCCTTGTATTCAGTCATTTGCTTGAACACTTCCTTGTGACTGGTTTTCTCATGATAGCTACTATGGAGAAAATAAAATACAGTTGTGTGAAAAAGTCTTTGCCCCTTCCTGATTTCCTATTATTTTACATGTATATCACACTTATATGTTTCAGATCACAAAAAAATGTAAATATTTGACAAAGGTAACACAAATAAAAACAAAATGCAGTTTTGAAATGAAGGTCTTTATTATGAATGGAAAAAGAAATCCAAACCTACGGGGCTCTGTGTGAAAAAGTGATTGCTCCCTAAACCTAATAAAAAGGTTGTACATCAAATATCTACTTTTTGTTCTACAGTCCAAAGTGGTATTTGTATTCCATAATTCTAAGAAAGACCTAGAAAGTAACAAAACATTGATTTGTCTGTAAGATTTTGCTACCACCCTTCCAGTGCTCTCCATTATGCTAATGACCTAAGATTAACATCCTCAATAATCTGAACCTCCCACTCCCATCTCCAAGACTTCTTGAGTGCTGTGCCAATTCTTTGGAATGCACTACCCAGGACATTTCAATTAATTCCCAATAACTACAGTTTTAAGCATGCCCTAAAAATGCATTTCTTCAGTCTGGCCTACCTCCTCAATATACTTATTATACTATCCCTGTTATCACACCCTTTATGCATTTTATAACGTCTGTGTCTTTACTTTTAAACATACTGGTTGGTTACCGGTTCATGCAGCATTACATGAAAACCCGATTTATTACATTCAAGGCTGGTCAGAACAATGAAAGCAATTGTTACCATCCACCTTTTGTGTCTCCCCTATTTTCTCTTAGATTGTAAGTTTGCGAACAGGGCCCTGACTTCTTTTTGTATCTGTTAATTTATGTGATTATTGTTTTTCTGTATCGTCTTTTATTGCGTGTAAAATGTAAAGCACTGTAAAATATGTTGGCGCTATAGAAATAAAACTATTATTATTATTACAAGGCAGCCTAAATTAGTGCAGGAAGAGCATCTGTAATACGTGCTATGTGATCCAAAATAATGTCTCCAACATATCTATAAAAATAATGATAAATTGTTGAATACCTTTAAAGGGATTCTATCAACTGGTTTTTGCTACTTTATCTCAGAGCAGCATCATGTAGGAAAAGAGACCCTGGTTCCAGTGATGCATCACTTAATTTATTGGATGTAGCAGTTGTGATATAATCAGAATTTTAAGATGTAGCAGGTAGCGGAGCTCAAAATCTGCCACCTACCTCATGTTGCCCTCAGGTTACATAGCAAAAAACTGCTGACAGATTCCCTCTAATTTAAACAATATATTGTAAATTCTCTCTATAAGTGGAACACTATTTATTGAACGCATGTGCCCTAAGAATCTTAGCCTTGGTTTACTGAATCATCATTGGTTTTCACTATATGATTTTTTAAGAACACTGAATGATCCTAATGTGTGAAAGTCTTTATTTTTTTTACAATATAATATTACATTTTAGAAAGGATGATACTAAAAGGATTCCATTTAGTCATTGCATTCATCTGGATTGTGTTTATTTTTCGTGGTTTAGAAATGTTTTAGTTTAAAAAATGAATATATCTCAATTTATAATGTCTAAATTTAAAAATAAAAACAAATAACCTATCAACTCATATATACCTTACAATCCAGCATGTCAACTAGTAATCTATAATTTACTCACCTAGATAAATCATCTGTCAAACTCTACAGACCATCATCCAAAATGTGAGCCCAGTGTCGATTTGTCCTATGAACTCTTCAATCTTCTGAAATTATATTCAATGCTATTCAGCAAGAAATTTCATATTCTGAACTGAGGGTCCTCTGTTACTTCAGAGAAACTTGAATTTAACTGATCTTCTATCTAAAAGCCTTTGACAGAACAGTTCAAATAATGCGGTCCATGTACTGTATGGTAATAAGACAGAATATAAATTCGGTATACTTTGACAAAAATAGAGACAAGCATACAGGAAGCATATAGTAAACTTAAAGATATACTAAGTGTAAGGACATTTTATGCTTTGCACAAAGTCAGTAAACATGATCAATTATTCCTCTCTCACTAAATTCTTTCTTTTTAATAAAGACCACTTGTTATCCAGTAAAAATTGTTTGTAAAATTGTCTGTAGATCCATCAATTCACCGCTAAAAAACACCATATATTAGAAGATAGTATACACAATAAAACTTAACATTTAATAATTTTCTATAAAAAATTTTTCTATAAAAAAATCACACCACATATGACCTTGGACTAATGTCAGTTGTTTGACAAGAAAAAAGAGCCTGCGTTGAGCGGGGGCGCCATTGCGCAGGATATAGGGTGCCAACCTCCGCAGCAAGGTAGGGGATAGATAGTTTATAGATTAGGGATACAGTGCACCTTGTATCTTTTTTCTTGTGAAACAACTGACATTAGTCCAAGGTCGTATGTGGTGTGAATTTTTTATAGAAATTTTTTTTATAGAAAATTATTAAATGTTAAGTTTTATTGTGTATACTATCTTCTAATATATGGTGTTTTTTGGTGGTGAATTGAAAAATTGTTGCACCTTCTATCTTATGATCTGTAATATAATACGATTTGTGTATGGCGGGTTTTCTATCTGGGACCATAAATAGGGATCAATGGGCTGCTGATGCCTTAGATGCCTTCTCTGAATTGGAGGAGGAGGGTGGGACTAAAAATACTGATTTGAGAAGTCTCTTCAATAATTTTACTGTTTGCTATAAGGACAATATTTGCTCATGGTTGGAAACACAGTCATTGGAGAACTATATAAAAAACAAGATAGTACCCAAAGGTTTGAGAATCTCCATTACACCAGCACATAGGGCTAGGTCTGCTGATCTCCTTAAAAAGTGGGAGGCAGAGCTAACAGTTCTTTAAGATTTATGACTATACTGCTGGAGGAAGAAAATAAAACCTTAGAGATTACCTCCAAGAAGTTAGCAGATTTAGTGGAGGAGGTTCTCAAGTTTAAAAGTCACACAGATTTTTCTAGGAGGGAAGCTACCCTTCAAACAACTGTAGAGCAATTTCAGAGTGAGATAAAAGTGAGGAAACATAAACAATTTACTCGGAACATACACGAGTTTAAAGAGAAAAGGATTTACACTTTTTTACAGGAAGATAGGAAACTACAGGTTACTACCGATATATCATCTTCAGATATTGATTCATCAGATACGGATAGAGGGGCAGCAGGACTGTTTGAAAAGAGGGGGATCTTTGGAGGGGCACGTAGAAGAAATAACAGGCAAAAATGAGAAAGACAGGAATGCAGGGGATATATGATGACAAGAAACAGTTACAAAAAGGAGACGTTCCCCTCAGGGCCTTCTTCATCATCCTCCTTATCTTTTTCAGAGAAGAAGGTGGTGGGCTCAGACCCCCAAAAGAGAAAGAGGACAACAAATCCAAAAAGTATTTGAGGATAATAGAATTATAAATCTTTCCTCTTACTCATTGACAACAGTGGAAAAATCAATCTTGTCTAGGCAGGGCCGTATTTAGAGTTTCTGCTGCCCTAGGCACTTTTAGTGCTGCCTCCCCCTTTGGTGAGTATGACACTATCGGCAGTGACTTTGCCATAAATTGCTGATTTGAAAGTAGCCTTTTGCAGCAGATCTGGCAGTTTTCCGCATCTGCCGTGTAACGGATCACTTACGGCAACACTGCTTTCGGCCTCATTCATTCCCTATGGGACTTGCGGACATGTGTGGCACTTGTGGTTTTGCCGCGATCTGGCAAATGCGGTACTTGCAGCAATGGAAAAAACGCTGCTAGCAGTGTTTTTTGTATCACCGCAAGTGCAAAACCACAAGTGCCGCACATGTCCGCAAGTAGCCATCACTTCCTGTCCCTGCACCTTCCTAGCTCATCCCTAACCATCCCTCTGACCTAAAACTACACTATAAAGCTTTAGGAAAACAATTTATTAACTGACATATTCCTATGATAATGAGGCTCCAGTCTACGGCGTAGAATGGGATGGGCAGTCTCTGGGTCTCCATTCTCTTGCTGTGCACACCCTCAGTCCAGGCCTCACTGCCTGTGCACAGACATCCCTCCACCGGACCCGGTAATCACTGCTCGCAGTGGCATACCGGCAGAGGTGTATCTAGGGTTTCTGGCACCAAGGGCAAGAATTCATTTTGGTGCCCTAACCCCACAGGACATATGTGATTTTCACACTTAGTCATGTACCGATCAGCTCCTCTCTGTAATGCTCTCAATGTTCAGTGAAAAACAGAGAAGCAGAAGAGAAGCTCATTGTCACAGGACCACAAGTATAAAAGTCACATATGAGTGAAGTGTCCATGTGACCACTACTGGAACCTGCAGAGCTGAATCCTGACATCGCAGCTTCTGAATTCTCACAACGCATGCACTGCACACTTTTAGGATTCTCCCTTGCCGGTGGACAGTCATGTCAGCACAAGCATGTGATTTGTATACTTCTGACTAGACGTGCCTGGCCTCGCTCAGTTCATTTTTATTGAGGGAGGCCACATACAGTATGTCTAGTCAGCATGTGACCGCATTAATGTAAATCCCCAGCACGAGAGAATCCTGACAGTGTGCAGTGTGCACTGTGAGAATTCAGAAGTCTTCAGTCACAAAGAATTACTGCAGACTCATCACAAACCTGGACATCCCTTTTAATGCTCCTAACATAAATAAAAACATGAGTTAGTCAGTATCACAAATAACATTTACATCCAGGTACCTTATAGATGACGTCGCCTCTGGAGCCGTTCTTCTTTTCTTCATCTTGTCCAGACCCCATGATGAGTTTTCTCATCCACAGTTTATGCAGACTTCCATCTTCTCTGCTCTTTTGCAGAAAATCTCCACATGATGCCCTTAAAGATACAAGTGTCATTATCATGCTACTGAATAAAAAATTGCCCCTCACTATATTGTCTGCACAAAATATGACCCCCACACTGTCCCTCTTATGGTACATGCTCTTCACACTGACCTCTCCTTTCCATACTGACCCCCTCTTCACATTGTCCTCTCACACTGTGTCCCCCTATAGGGTTCAGTATTTATACTGTACTCTTTCATCACACTCCCCCTCCTTGGTATACTGTCCCCTCCTGGCTGTGCCCTTACACTGTCCCTCTACGCTACGCCCCCACTACTCAGTTTCTATTCTCTGGCCACTCACTTTTCTGCCCCCATACTGTCTCCTCACACTATTCCCCTCCTCATACTGT
Source organism: Ranitomeya variabilis (assembly GCF_051348905.1). NCBI lineage: Eukaryota > Metazoa > Chordata > Amphibia > Anura > Dendrobatidae > Ranitomeya > Ranitomeya variabilis. Next base: position 322,358,344 of record NC_135233.1, on the reverse strand, counting down.
CTCCTCTCACATCCCCCCTGTTCACCATCCTGTCTCCTCATATATTTACCCCCTCACTTTCTATACTGCCTGCTCACCTGACTCCCCATACTTTGTCTGCACACATCCCATCACCCTCACTCCCCGGACTCTGTCCACATCCATTTTTCAAATCGCTACTCATACTGTGTCCACACAAATTCCCTCGATCGCTCGCCATACTGTCTGCACCCATCCCCCCATATTGTTTCCTCCCATATGCCCCCCATTTCCCCATACTGTTTCCTCATACATGCCCCCCATTCCCCAGTACCGTTTCCTCATATATGTCCCCATTAGTGTTGAGCGATACCGTCCGATACTTGAAAGTATCGGTATCGGAAAGTATCGGCCGATACCGGCAAAGTATCGGATCCAATCCGATACCGATACCCGATACCAATACAAGTCAATGGGACTCAGGTATCGGACGGTATTCCTGATGGTTCCCAGGGTCTGAAGGAGAGGAAACTCTCCTTCAGGCCCTGGGAACCATATTAATGAGTAAAAGAAAGAATTAAAATAAAAAATATCGCTATACTCACCTGTCCGACGCAGCCGGGACCTCAGCGAGGGAACCGGCAGCGTTGTTTGTTTAAAATTCGCGCTTTTACTTGGTTACGTGAGGTCCCGGCTTGTGATTGGTCAGGGCGGCCATGTTGCCGGGACGCGGACCAATCACAGCAAGCCGTGACGAAATTACGTCACGGCTTGCTGTGATTGGTCCGAGTCCCGGCAACATGGCCGCCATTAACCAATCACAAGCCGTGACGTCACGGGAGGCTGGACATGCGCGTATTTTGAAAAGCGCGCGTGTCCAGCCTCCAGTGACGTCCCGGCTTATGATTGGTCACGGCGCCATGTTGCCGGGACGCGGACCAATCACAGCAAGCCGTGACGAAATTACGTCACGGCTTGCTGTGATTGGTCCGCGTCCCGGCAACATGGCCGCCATTAACCAATCACAAGCCGTGACGTCACGGGAGGCTGGACACGCGCGCTTTTCAAAATACGCGCATGTCCAGCCTCCCGTGACGTCCCGGCTTGTGATTGGTTAATGGCGGCCATGTTGCCGGGACGTCACTGGAGGCTGGACACGCGCGCTTTTCAAAATACGCGCATGTCCAGCCTCCCGTGACGTCCCGGCTTGTGATTGGTTAATGGCGGCCATGTTGCCGGGACGTCACTGGAGGCTGGACACGCGCGCTTTTCAAAATACGCGCATGTCCAGCCTCCCGTGACGTCCCGGCTTGTGATTGGTTAATGGCGGCCATGTTGCCGGGACGTCACTGGAGGCTGGACACGCGCGCTTTTCAAAATACGCGCATGTCCAGCCTCCCGTGACGTCACGGCTTGTGATTGGTTAATGGCGGCCATGTTGCCGGGACGCGGACCAATCACAGCAAGCCGTGACGTAATTTCGTCACGGCTTGCTGTGATTGGTCCGCGTCCCGGCAACATGGCCGCCCTGACCAATCACAAGCCGGGACTTCACGTAACCAAGTAAAAGCGCGAAATTTAAACAAACAACGCTGCCGGTTCCCTCGCTGAGGTCCCGGCTGCGTCGGACAGGTGAGTATAGCGATATTTTTTATTTTAATTCTCTTTTTTACACATTATTACATTAATGTTGTTGCGATACCCGATACCCGATATCACAAAAATATCGGATCTCGGTATCGGAAATTCCGATACAGCAAGTATCGGCCGATACCCGATACTTGCAGTATCGGAATGCTCAACACTAGTCCCCATCCTCCTATCATGTATGCATGGCTCGGCTCCCCCATCATGTATGCAAGGCTAAGCTCCCCCATCCTCCCATCTCGTATGCATGGCTCGGCTCCCCCATCCTCCCATCCTGTATACATGGCTCGGCTCCCCCATCCTCCCATCCTGTATACATGGCTCGGCTCCCCCATCCTCCCACCCTGTATGCATGGCTTCCCCATCCTCCCAAACTGTATGCATGGCTTGGCTCCCCCATCCTCCCACCCTGTATGCATGGTTCCCCATCCTGTATGCATGGCTCCCCCATCCTCCCACCCTGTATGCATGGCTCCCCCATCCTCCCACCCTGTATGCATGGCTCCCCATCCTACCATCTTGTATACATGGCTCGGCTCCTCCATCCTCCCATCCTGTATGCATGGATTGGCTCCCCCATCCTCCCACCCTGTATGCATGGCTCCCCCATTCTCCCATCCTGTATGCATGGCTCTCCCACCCTGTATGCATGGCTCCCTCATCCTCCCACCCTGTATGCATGGCTCCCCCATCCTACCATCTTGTATGCATGGCTCGGCTCCTCCATCCTCCCATCCTGTATGCATGGCTTGGCTCCCCATCCTCCCATCCTGTATGCATGGCTTCCCCATTCTCCCATCTGGTATGCATGGCTCTCCCACCCTGTATGCATGGCTCCACCATCCTCCCATCCTGTATGCATGGCTCCCCCATCCTCCAATACTGTATGCAGGGCTTGGCTCCCCATCCTCCCACCCTGTATGCATGGATCGGCTCCTCCATCCTCCCATCCTGTATGCATGGCTCGGCTCCCCCATCCTCCCCTCCTGTGCGCATGGCTCCCCCATCCTCCCACCCTGTATGCACGGCTCCCTCATCCCCCCACCTTGTATGCACGGCTCCCTCATCCTCCCACCCTGTATGCACGGCTTCCCCATCCTCCCACCCTGTATGCACAGCTCCCCATCCTCCCACCCTGTATGCATGGCTCCCTCATCCTCCCACCCTGTATGCATGTCTCCCCCATCCTCCCACCCTGAATGCACAGCTCCTTCGTCCTTCCACCCTGTATGCATGGCTTCCCCATCCTCCCACCCTGTAAACATGACTCCTCCATCATCCTCCCCTGTACTCCTCCGTCTTCCTTCATCCTCCCCCTGTCCTCCTCTATCCTCCCCTGTCATACTCACCTTTCTCTCACCGTGTGGCGCTGACCTTCCCGGCATCTCTGTCCCTGCAGCGTCTTCCTTGATGTATGAGCGGTCACGTGATACCGCTCATTAAGGTGATGAATATGCGTCCATATTCATCACCTTAATGAGCGGTACCACGTGACCGCTGAGGACAGGATGAGCTGCCGGTGCTGAGACGGAGTTGCAGCAGGCAACGCTGGAGGAGGGTGAGTATGAAGTCTTCAGGTAGAGGGCGGGGGGCGGGGGCTTGACCCCCGACATTAAAAAAAAGAAAAAAAAAACCTTGCTCAAGTGTGCTCCCCGCATCCTGCCACCCTAGGCATGTGCCCTCAAGTGCCTAGAGGCAAATACGGCCCTGTGTCTAGGGGTCTCTCGTTTGTTGCTAAAAATCGGTTTGATGAGTTTGGCTGGGTTAAGGATATAAACTTATTTGTGAGAAAGATGAGGTGGAAAAAGTTTTTTAAAACTCATGATAGGGCTGATTGTGAATCCCTAGGAGTTACCGAAGAGGACTTGCCAAGTGTCAGGATTCTTACTGATCTTTTGTTGGACAGTGAGAGACCAATAGATTTGGGTCCATTTACGGACCTAAAACCAAAAAGCAAAAGAATGCCCCCTTTAGACGGTCATGATAGTATTGAGATATTTTTACGATTGGTGGTGGAAGAATTGGAAAAGATAGGCACTGTGGGAGGTAGACACTACTCCAACTTGACAAGGGGTGAAAGGGAAGAACTTGATGGACTGGCCACCAAAAAAGACTGTGTGTTTAAACCCTTTGATAAAGGGGGTGATTTTGGACCGCAGTCAGTATCAGACTATGTGTGAAGACATTCTCAAAGATGTAATGACAAATAAACTATTGAAAGGGGATCCCACAGAGGAATTTATGAATGTCCTCAAGGTGTTGCTGACTGAGGCAAAAGTTACGGGTCTGATATCAAAGAATGAGTTTGACTTTATGTGCCCTAAGTTTCCAGTACTGGCGGTGTTCTACTCATTGCCTAAGGTACACAAAGGTCTCAATCCACTGAAAGGTTGCCCAATAGTGGCAGGGATTGATTCCATCACTCAGAACTCAAGTGTTTATATTGACAGGGTGCTTTGACCTTTTGTTACCTCATTACCTTCATACATTAGGGACTCATAGGACCTCCTTCTCAAGCTGGAGGATATCACTCTCAGTGATGATGTGTATTTGGCTTCTATTGATGTTGAGGCACTGTACAGCAACATTCCACTTGACAAAAGACTACAGGCTATAAAATTCTTCCTAAGGTCAAGGGGAATGCATTTGTCCTGTCATACTCAATTAGTTGTTGAGCTACTTGAATTTGTTCTTAAGTATATTTTTTTTGCTTTTGGCAGTAGGTTCTTCCACTAGCTCAGGGGTACTGCGATGGGGAGCCCCTGTACCCCCACGTATGCTAATCTTTTCCTGGGCTGGTGGGAGAACCAGGCTGTTTTTAGAGAGGATGAGACGTTCTGGTGGAAACCCCATATATTATTCTGGGGTAGGTACATAGACGATGTGCTGATCTTCTGGTCTGGTGATGCTGTCTCCTTCTCTAATTTTGTTGATGAGCTCAATAATTACGAGATTGGCCTTAGGCTAACTTATGAATTTCAATGGGAGTCTATTAATTTTTTGGATCTAAAAATCTCCAGAAATGATATTGGTCAAATTATTACTAAGACTTTTTATAAGCCCACTGCTACAAACAATTTGTTGTGTTGGGAGAGTCATCACCCACACAGCTTGAGAAGGGGGATACCGAGGGGCTAATAATTACATGTGAGGAGGAATTGTTCAACAGACTCAGGCTTTTAACGACAGGCCAGGGATCTAAGGGACAAATTTAGGGACAGGGGTTCTCAATGAGGCCTTTATATCCTCAAATGCTAAGGAAAGAAGTTCATTGTTAATTAGCAGGAAGAAATAGGATGATGGCAATGATCTTAGGATCATAGGTGTTGTGAAATCTGCTCTTGGGCTCCCTCCGGTGGTTATAAGTAGCATTTTTGTGAATTCTGCTCTTGGACTCCCTCCTGTGGTTTTGAGTGGTATGGCTGCTTCTTGGATTTAGCATCAGCAGCTGTTCTCACTGATCGTCTTTCTGGCTCGGCTATATTAGTCTGGCTTTATCCCTAATTCAATGCCAGTTGTCAATTGTTGAGCTTGGAGTCATGGCTCTCTGAGGATTTCCCTGCCACTCTGACCATTTCAGCAAAGCTAAGTCCTTGCTTGTCTTTTTGCAGTTCACTTGTTGTGGACTTTGTTGTTTGGCATTTTCTATGTTTTGCTCATTTGTCCAGCTTATCAGTATGGATCTATTTAGCTAAGCTGGAAGCTCTGGGCAGCAGAGGTTGCCCTCCACACCTTTAGTCAGGTGTGGAGATTTTTGCATTTCTCTGCGGTGGACTTTTTCTAGTTTTTATTACTGACCGCACAGTTTTCTGTTCTGTACTAATTCTGTCTAGCTAGTAGTGGCCTCCTTTGCTAAATCTTGTATTCATACTACGTATGTAATTTCCTTCTCCTCTCACAGTCATTATTTGTGGGGGGCTGTCCTATCCTTTGGGGATTTTCTCTGAGGCAAGATAGCTTTCCTGTTTCTACCTTTAGGGGTAGCTAGTTCTCCGGCTGTGACGAGGTGTCCAGGGAGTGACAGGAACATCCCACGGCTACTGCTAGTGTCTGTGTTAAGATTAGGAACTGCGGTTGGTATAGTTACCACCTGCTCAGAGCTAGTTGCATGTCGCTCCTTAATCACCAGACCATAACAGTACAACTGGCCAAAAATGAGCTGAATGCATCTCAAAAGAAGGAAAAGAAAAAGAGTTCTGAGCCATTTTTTTTTCTTTAGTCTGTTTTGTCTTTTTCCTTCCTCTTAATCTCTGGGTGATTCAGGATTTGGATGCAGGCATGGATGTTCAGGGGTTGTTTTCTCATGTGGATCAGCTTGCTGCAAGAGTACAGAGTATTCAAGATTATGTTGTTCAGACTCCGGCCTTAGAGCCTAGAATGCCTACTCCGGATTTGTTTTACGGGGATAGAACTAAGTTTTTGAACTTTAAAAATAACTGCAAATTGTTTTTTGCTGTGAAACCCCGTTCCTCTGGTGACCCCATTCAGCAAATAAAAATAGTTATTTCTCTGCTGCGTGGTGACCCTCAGGACTGGGCATTCTCCCTTGAGTCAGGGGATCCGGCATTGCTTAATGTAGATGCATTTTTTCAATCGCTCGGATTATTGTATGACGAACCTAACTCTGTAGAGCATGCTGAGAAAACACTGTTGGCCCTGTGTCAGGGTCAGGAAGCGGCAGAATTATACTGCCAGAAATTTAGAAAATGGTCTGTGCTCACTAAATGGAATGAGGATGCTCTGGCAGCAATTTTCAGAAAGGGTCTTTCTGAAGCCCTTAAGGATGTTATGGTGGGGTTCCCCATGCCTGTTGGTTTGAGCGAGTCTATGTCTCTGGCCATTCAGATTGATCGGCGCCTGCGCAAACGCAAAGTGGTGCACCATATGGCAGCGTCCTCTGAGCAGAGTCCTGAGCCTATGCAATGTGATAGGATTTTGACTAGAGCGGAACAGAGGGGATACAGACGTCAGAATGGGCTGTGTTTTTACTGTGGGGATTCTGCTCATGCTATTTCTGATTGCCCTAAGTGTATTAAGAGGGTCGCTAGATCTGTTACCATTAGTACTATGCAGCCTAAGTTTCTCCTGTCTGTGACCCTGATTTGCTCATTGTCATCTTTTTCTGTCATGGCATTTGTGGATTCAGGCGCTGCTCTGAACTTAATGGACTTAGAATTCACTAGGCGCTGTGGTTTTTCTTTGCAGCCTTTGCAGAGTCCCATACCCTTAAGGGGTATTGATGCTACACCGTTGGCCAAGAATAAACCTCAGTATTGGACTCAGCTGACTATGTGCATGGCTCCAGCACATCAGGAAGATTGTTGTTTTCTGGTGTTGCATAATTTACATGATGTTGTTGTACTGGGTTTTCCATGGTTACAAGTACACAATCCAGTGCTGGATTGGAAATCAATGAACAAGAAAAGTTGAGTTCCAGCTCCATAAAATACAAAAAGTTTAATTAAATCCAACATAAAATAGGACAAATAACTGTGCTCCCTCCGGTATACATCTCCTCACGTTGGGAGATGTATACCGGAGGGAGCACAGTTATTTGTCCTATTTTATGTTGGATTTAAATAAACTTTTTGTATTTTATGGAGCTGGAACTCAACTTTTCTTGTTCTTTGGATTCTACTCGACTTCCCGCGGCGGAGTTCCGTGCACCTGCGTTCATCAACGGTGAGCTGGCTTACAACTTTTTTTCTTTTTCTCTCTTACAAGTATTGGAAATCAATGTCTGTGACTAGTTGCGGTTGTCAAGGGGTACATAGTGACGTTCCTTTAATGTCAATTTCCTCTTCCCCCTCTTCTGATGTTCCTGAGTTTTTGTCAGATTTCCAGGATGTATTTGATGAGCCCAAGTCCAGTTCCCTTCCTCCACATAGGGACTGTGATTGTGCTATTGACTTGATTCCTGGCTGTAGGTTCCCTAAGGGCCGACTTTTCAATCTGTCTGTGCCAGAGCATGCAGCCATGCGGAGCTATGTAAAGGAGTCTTTATAGAAGGGGCATATTCGGCCATCTTCGTCACCATTGGGAGCGGGATTCTTTTTTGTTGCCAAGAAGGATGGCTCCTTGAGACCCTGTATTGATTATCGTCTTCTTAATAAGATCACGGTCAAATTCCAATACCCTTTACCTTTGCTCTCTGATTTGTTTGCTCGGATTAAGGGGGCTAGTTGGTTTACCAAGATTGACCTTCGAGGGGCATATAATCTTGTTCGTATTAAACAGGGTGACGAATGGAAAACTGCATTTAATACGCCCGAAGGCCATTTTGAATACCTGGTGATGCCTTTCGGGCTTTCTAATGCTCCTTCTGTATTTCAGTCCTTTATGCATGATATTTTCCGCAATTATCTTGACAAATTCTTGATTGTGTATTTGGATGATATTTTGATTTTTTCCAATGATTGGGAGTCTCATGTGAAGCAGGTCAGGATGGTATTCCAGATCCTTCGTGATAATGCTCTATTTGTGAAGGGGTCTAAGTGCCTATTTGGAGTTCAGAAGGTCTCTTTTTTGGGGTTTATTTTTTCTCCTTCGTCTATAGAAATGGATCCTGTTAAGGTCCAAGCCATTCATGACTGGATTCAACCCACATCTGTGAAGAGCCTTCAGAAATTTTTGGGCTTTGCTAATTTTTATCGCCGTTTCATTGCCAACTTCTCTAGTGTGGTTAAACCCCTGACCGATTTGACGAAGAAAGGCGCTGATGTGACTAATTGGTCCTCTGAGGCTGTTGAGGCCTTTCAGGAGCTTAAACGCCGATTCACTTCTGCCCCTGTCTTGCGTCAGCCGGATGTTTCTTTTCCTTTTCAGGTTCAGGTTGACGCTTCTGAGATTGGGGCAGGGGCCGTTTTGTCACAGAGGAATTCTGATAATTCCTTGATGAAGCCATGTGCCTTCTTTTCCCCAAAGTTTTCGCCTGCGGAACGCAATTATGATGTCGGCAATCGGGAGTTGTTGGCTATAAAGTGGGCATTTGAGGAATGGCGACATTGGCTTGAGGGAGCCAAGCACCGCATTGTGGTCTTGACCGATCATAGGAATCTGATTTACCTCGAGTCGGCCAAGCGGCTGAACCCTAGACAGGCTCGGTGGTCCCTGTTTTTCTCCCGTTTTGATTTTGTGGTCTCATATCTTCCAGGATCTAAGAATATTAAGGCGGATGCCCTCTCTAGGAGTTTTTTGCCTGATTCTCCTGGAGTCCTTGAGCCGGTTGGCATTCTTAGGGAAGGGGTGATTCTGTCTGCCATCTCCCCTGATTTGCGGCAGGTGCTTCAGGAATTTCAGGCTGATAAACCTGACCGCTGTCCTGTGGGGAAGCTGTTTGTTCCTGATAGATGGACAAGTAAGGTAATTTCTGAGGTCCATTGTTCTGTGTTGGCTGGTCATCCTGGGATTTTTAGTACCAGAGATTTGGTTGCTAGGTCTTTTTGGTGGCCTTCCTTGTCGCGGGATGTGCGTTCTTTTGTGCAGTCCTGTGGGACTTGTGCCCGGGCTAAGCCTTGCTGTTCCCGAGCTAGTGGGTTGCTTTTGCCTTTGCCTGTCCCGGAGAGGCCTTGGACGCATATTTCCATGGATTTTATTTCAGGTCTTCCTTTGTCACAGAGGATGTCTGTTATCTGGGTGGTTTGTGACCGGTTCTCTAAAATGGTCCATTTGGTACCTTTGCCTAAATTGCCTTCCTCCGCTGATTTGGTTCCATTATTTTTTCAGCATGTGGTTCGTTTGCATGGCATTCCAGAGAATATTGTGTCTGACAGAGGTTCCCAGTTTGTTTCCAGGTTTTGGCGGGCCTTTTGTGCTAAGATGGGCATTAATTTGTCTTTTTCTTCAGCATTCCATCCTCAGACAAATGGCCAAACTGAGCAAACTAATCAAACCTTGGAAACCTATTTGAGATGCTTTGTGTCTGCTGATCAGGATGATTGGGTGGCTTTCTTGCCGTTGGCCGAGTTTGCCCTTAATAATCGGGCCAGTTCAGCTACTTTGGTTTCGCCTTTCTTTTGTAATTTTGGTTTCCATCCTCGTTTTTCTTCAGGGCAGGTTGAGCCTTCTGATTGTCCTGGTGTGGATTCTGTGATGGACAGGTTGCAGCAGATTTGGACTCATGTGGTAGACAATTTGACATTTTCCCAGGAAAAAGCTCAGCGTTTTGCTAACCGCTGTCGGTGTGTTGGTCCTCGGCTTCGTGTGGGGGATTTGGTCTGGTTATCCTCTCGTCATGTTCCTATGAAGGTTTCTTCCCCTAAGTTCAAGCCTCGGTTTATTGGTCCTTATAAGATTTCTGAGATTATCAATCCAGTGTCTTTTCGTTTGGCCCTTCCAGCCTCTTTTGCCATCCACAATGTTTTCCACAGATCTTTGTTGCGGAGATATGTGGTACCCGTTGTTCCATCTGTTGATCCTCCTGCCCCAGTGTTGGTTGAGGGGGAGTTGGAATATGTGGTTGAGAAAATTTTGGATTCTCGTTTTTCGAGGTGGAGGCTTCAGTATCTTGTCAAGTGGAAGGGTTATGGCCAGGAGGATAATTCTTGGGTGGTTGCCTCCGATGTCCATGCCGCCAATTTGGTTCGTGCTTTCCATTTGGCTCGTCCTGATCGGCCTGGGGGCTCTGGTGAGGGTTCAGTGACCCCTCCTCAAGGGGGGGTACTGTTGTGAATTCCGCTCTTGGGCTCCCTCCGGTGGTTATAAGTAGCATTTTTGTGAATTCTGCTCTTGGGCTCCCTCCTGTGGTTTTGAGTGGTATGGCTGCTTTTTGGATTTAGCATCAGCAGCTGTTCTCACTGATCGTCTTTCTGGCTCGGCTATATTAGTCTGGCTTTATCCCTAATTCAATGCCAGTTGTCAATTGTTGAGCTTGGAGTCATGGCTCTCTGAGGATTTCCCTGCCACTCTGACCATTTCAGCAAAGCTAAGTCCTTGCTTGTCTTTTTGCAGTTCACTTGTTGTGGACTTTGTTGTTTGGCATTTTCTATGTTTTGCTCATTTGTCCAGCTTATCAGTATGGATCTATTTAGCTAAGCTGGAAGCTCTGGGCAGCAGAGGTTGCCCTCCACACCTTTATTCAGGTGTGGAGATTTTTGCATTTCTCTGCGGTGGACTTTTTCTAGTTTTTATTACTGACCACACAGTTTTCTGTTCTGTACTAATTCTGTCTAGCTAGTAGTGGCCTCCTTTGCTAAATCTTGTATTCATACTACGTATGTCATTTCCTTCTCTTCTCACAGTCATTATTTGTGGGGGGCTGTCCTATCCTTTGGGGATTTTCTCTGAGGCAAGATAGCTTTCCTGTTTCTATCTTTAGGGGTAGCTAGTTCTCCGGCTGTGACGAGGTGTCCAGGGAGTGACAGGAACATCCCACGGCTACTGCTAGTGTCTGTGTTAAGATTAGGAACTGCGGTCGGTATAGTTACCACCTGCTCAGAGCTAGTCGCATGTCGCTCCTTAATCACCAGACCATAACACATAGGTACATTTGATGATAAATCTGATGAGGTAGAAAAGGCTATTCAAAAACATTGGGGAATCCTCAAGATGGACCCTGACATATGTGACATCATTCCTGATGTCTCATTGATCACGTATAGAAGAGGGAGGTCAATTCCTGATCAAATGGTTCACAGTGCCTTTTCCCCTCCAAAGAAGACCTCGACTTTGTTGGACAATAGACAAACTGGTACTTTCAAGTGTGGAAAATGTAAATTCTGTAAGTATGTCTCCAGAAGCCATTCTTTTGCTAGCTTCCATACGGGCAAAAGGTACAACATGAGGCATTTTGCCAACTGTAAAACTGAGGGGGTCATCTACCTTTTTCAGTGTAGTTGCCCTAAGGATTATGTGGATAAGACAAAGAGGAAGCTACGCAGAAGGGTGGGAGAACATTTGGGGGACTGTTATGATCCCAATGGCAGAGGATCCCTGATATTCCGGCAAGATAGCAAAAATATAAGTACTGCTCTAGGGAGGTGGAAACTGGGCTAACCGCATACCTGATCCTGACACAAACAACTAAAAGTAGCCGGTGAACGTGCCTACGTTGGTTCTAGACGTCTCGAGCCAGCCGGAGAACTGACTACCCCTAAAGGGAAAAAACAAGACCTCGCTTGCCCCCAGAGAAATTGAACCCCAAAGATATAGAAAGCCCCAACAAATAATAACGGTGAGGCAAGAGGAAAACACAAACGTAGAGATGAACTAGATTCAGCAAAGTGAGGCCCAATAGTCTAGATAGCAGAAAATAGATAGTGGACTATGCGGTTAGCAGAAAACCCTACAAAACATCCACGCTGAACACTCAAGAACCCCCACATCGACTGACGGTGTGGAGGGAGAATATCAGCCCCCTAGAGCTTCCAGCAAGTCAAAAATCAAATGTAAAGCAAGCTGGACAAAAACACTGAATAATGCAAACGATCCAAATTGTACAAAACAGACTTAGCTTTTCTTGCATGAGGCAGACTGAAAGGAATCCGGAGGAGACCAAATAGCGCTGGATACAACGATGCCAGGCAAGAGACTGAGTCCAGAGGAGACTCAAATAGGAAACACCCGCTGCTTAACGACACAGCTGGAGCTCAGGCCTGCAACAAGACATACCTAACACAATACCGTTAGTGACCACCAGAGGGAGCCCAGAAACACAGTTCACAACAGTACCCCCCCCTTGAAGAGGGGTCACCGAACCCTCACCAAGACCCCCAGGGCGATCAGGATGAGCAGCGTGAAAGGCATGAACCAAATCAGCCGCATGAACATCAGAGGCGACAACCCAGGAATTATCCTCCTGACCATAGCCTTTCCACTTAACTAAATACTGGAGTTTCCGTCTAGAGATACGAGAATCCAGAATCTTCTCCACCATGTACTCCAACTCGCCCTCAACCAAAAGCGGGGCAGGAGGCTCAACAGCAGGAACCATAGGCACCACGTACCGCCGCAACAAGGACCTATGGAACACATTATGAATAGCAAAAGACGCTGGAAGGTCCAAGCGAAAAGACATCGGGTTAAGGATTTCCAAAATCTTATAAGGACCGATAAAGCGAGGTTTGAACTTAGGAGAGGAGACTTTCAAAGGAACATGCCGAGAAGACAACCAAACCAAATTCCCAACACGAAGTCGGGGACCCACACCGCGGTGGCGGTTGGCAAACCGCTGGGCCTTGTCTTGTGACAACTTCAAATTGTCCATCACATGGTTCCAAATCTGCTGCAACCTATCCACCACAGAATCAACCCCAGGACAGTCAGAAGGTTCAACCTGACCCGAGGAGAAACGAGGATGAAAACCAGAGTTGCAGAAAAAGGGTGAAACCAAGGTGGCAGAACTAGCCCGATTATTAAGGGCAAACTCGGCCAGTGGCAAAAAGGTAACCCAGTCGTCCTGATCAGCAGAAACAAAACATCTCAAATAAGTCTCTAACGTCTGATTAGTTCGCTCGGTCTGGCCATTAGTCTGAGGATGAAAAGCCGACGAAAAAGACAAATCAATACCCATCTTAGCACAAAAGGATCGCCAGAATCTGGACACAAACTGGGATCCTCTGTCAGATACAATATTCTCAGGGATGCCATGCAAACGAACTACATTCTGAAAGAACAAAGGAACCAAATCAGAGGAGGAAGGCAACTTAGGCAAGGGCACCAAATGGACCATTTTAGAAAAACGATCGCACACCACCCAGATGACAGACATCTTCCGAGACACCGGAAGATCCGAAATGAAATCCATGGAAATGTGCGTCCAAAGCCTCTTCGGGATAGGCAAGGGCAAAAGCAACCCGCTGGCACGAGAACAGCAAGGCTTAGCCCGAGCACAAATCCCACAGGACTGCACAAAAGAACGCACATCCCGCGACAAGGAAGGCCACCAAAAGGACCTGGCCACCAAATCTCTGGTACCGAAAATCCCAGGATGTCCCGCCAACACCGAAGAATGAACCTCAGAAATAACTCTGTTGGTCCATCCATTAGGGACAAACAATCTCTCTGGTGGACAACGATCAGGCCTATCAGCCTGAAATTTTTGCAGCCCTCGTCGCAAATCTGGGGAAATGGCAGACAAAATTACTCCCTCTCTGAGAATACCAGCCGGCTCAGAGACTCCCGGAGAATCAGGCACAAAACTCCTAGAAAGTGCATCAGCCTTCACGTTCTTCGAACCAGGCAGGTACGAGACCACAAAGTCAAAACGGGAGAAAAACAACGACCAACGGGCCTGTCTAGGATTCAGGCGCTTGGCAGACTCGAGGTAAATCAGATTTTTATGATCAGTCAAGACCACCACACGATGTCTAGCTCCCTCGAGCCAATGTCGCCACTCCTCAAATGCCCACTTCATGGCCAACAACTCCCGATTACCAACATCGTAGTTCCGCTCAGCAGGCGAAAATTTCCTTGAAAAGAAGGCGCATGGCTTCATCACGGAGCCATCAGAACTTTTTTGCGACAAAACAGCCCCTGCACCAATTTCAGAAGCATCAACTTCAACCTGGAAGGGAAGAGAGACATCCGGCTGGCACAAGACTGGCGCTGAAGTAAACTGACGCTTCAGCTCCCGAAAGGCCTCCACGGCCGCAGGAGACCAATTCGCAACATCAGAACCCTTCTTGGTCATATCCGTCAAAGGTTTAACCACGCTGGAGAAATTAGCGATAAAACGACGGTAAAAATTAGCAAAGCCCAAGAACTTCTGCAGGCTCTTAACAGACGTGGGCTGAGTCCAGTCATGAATGGCACGGACCTTAACTGGGTCCATCTCCACAGTAGAAGGGGAAAAAATAAAACCCAAAAAAGAAACCTTCTGTACCCCAAAGATACATTTTGAGCCCTTCACAAATAGAGCATTCTCCCGCAAAACCTGAAACACCATCCTGACCTGGTTCACATGGGACTCCCAATCATCAGAAAAAAACAAAATATCATCCAGATAAATAATCATAAATGTATCCAGATATTTCCGGAAGATGTCATGCATGAAGGACTGAAACACAGAAGGAGCATTAGATAATCCGAAAGGCATCACCAGGTACTCAAAATGACCCTCAGGCGTATTAAATGCCGTTTTCCATTCATCTCCCTGCTTTATGCGCACAAGGTTATACGCACCACGAAGATCTATCTTGGTGAACCAACTGGATCCCTTAATCCGAGCAAAAAAATCAGACAACAATGGCAAAGGATACTGAAATTTAACAGTGATCTTATTCAGAAGACGATAATCAATACAAGGTCTCAGAGACCCGTCTTTCTTGCCCACAAAAAAGAATCCTGCACCAAGAGGGGACGAGGATGGGCGAATATGTCCCTTCTCCAAAGACTCCTTTATATAACTCCGCATCGCGGCATGCTCTGGCACAGATAAATTAAAGAGTCGTCCTTTAGGAAACTTACTACCAGGAATCAAATCTATAGCACAATCACAGTCCCTATGAGGAGGAAGGGCACTGGACCTGGCCTCATTAAATACATCCTGAAAGTCTGACAAAAACTCAGGGATCTCAGAAGGAGTAGAAGAAGCAATAGACACCAATGGAGAATTGCCATGAATCCCCTGACACCCCCAACTAGACACAGTCATAGCTTTCCAATCTAAAACTGGATTATGGGGCTGTAACCATGGCAGACCCAAAACGACAACATCATGCATTTTATGCAGTACCAAAAAACGAATCACCTCCTGATGTACAGGAGTCATGCACATGGTCACCTGCGTCCAATACTGAGGTTTATTCTCTGCCAATGGCGTAGAATCAATTCCTCTAAGAGGAATAGGATTTTCCAAAGGCTCCAGGACAAAACCGCAGCGCTTGGCAAACGACAAATCCATCAGACTTAAAGCAGCACCAGAATCCACAAAAGCCATAACTGAGTAAGAAGATAATGAACAAATTAAAGTCACAGACAAAATAAACTTAGGCTGAAAAGTACCAATGGCGACAGGATTAACTTTTTTCTTTAAACGTTTAGAGCATGCTGAGATAACATGTGTTGAATCACCACAGTAGAAACACAACCCATTTTGACGTCTATGATTTTGTCTCTCGGCTCTGGTCAGAATTCTGTCACATTGCATAGAATCAGGTGACCGTTCAGACAGCACCGCCAAAGGATTATCAGATTTGCGCTCCCGCAAACGTCGATCAATTTGAATGGCTAGAGCCATTGAATCATTTAGACCTGTAGGGATAGGAAACCCCACCATCACATCTTTAATGGCTTCAGAAAGACCATTTCTGAAATTTGCGGCCAGTGCACACTCATTCCATTGAGTAAGCAAGGACCATTTCCGAAATTTTTGGCAATATACCTCAGCTTCGTCCTGACCCTGAGAGATAACCAGCAACATTTTTTCAGCCTGATTTTCAAGATTAGGCTCCTCATAAAGCAAACCAAGTGCCAGAAAAAACACATCAATATCCACCAATGCAGGATCTCCTGGCGCCAGAGAGAAGGCCCAATCCTGAGGGTCGCCGCGCAAGAAGGAAATAACAATCTTAACTTGCTGAGCGGAATCACCAGAGGAACGAGGTTTCAGAGACAGAAACAATTTACAATTATTCCTAAAATTCAGGAATTTAGATCTATCTCCAAAAAACGGCTCAGGAATAGGTATTTTTGGTTCAGACATAGGGCTATGGATAACAAAATCCTGAATGCTTTGCACCCTAGCAGCAAGCTGATCCACACTAGAAGTCAAAGTCTGGACATTCATATCTGCAGCAGAGTTTCAGCCACTCAGAGAAAAAGGGGATGGAAGAAGCTAGGCAAACTGCAGCAAAAAAAACAAAAAAACTCAGAACTTCTTTTTAATCCCGCTTCTGCGATGCATTAAACATTTTCTTTCTGGCCTGGCATTCTGTTATGATCCCAATGGCAGAGGATCCCTGATATTCCGGCAAGATAGCAAAAATATAAGTACTGCTCTAGGGAGGTGGAAACTGGGCTAACCGCATACCTGATCCTGACACAAACAACTAAAAGTAGCCGGTGAACGTGCCTACGTTGGTTCTAGACGTCTCGAGCCAGCCGGAGAACTGACTACCCCTAAAGGGAAAAAACAAGTCCTCGCTTGCCTCCAGAGAAATTGAACCCCAAAGATATAGAAAGCCCCCAACAAATAATAACGGTGAGGCAAGAGGAAAACACAAACGTAGAGATGAACTAGATTCAGCAAAGTGAGGCCCAATAGTCTAGATAGCAGAAAATAGATAGTGGACTATGCGGTTAGCAGAAAACCCTACAAAACATCCACGCTGAACATTCAAGAACCCCCACATCGATTGACGGTGTGGAGGGAGAATATCAGCCCCCTAGAGCTTCCAGCAAGTCAAAAATCAAATGTAAAGCAAGCTGGACAAAAACACTGAATAATGCAAACGATCCAAATTGTACAAAACAGACTTAGCTTTTCTTGCATGAGGCAGACTGAAAGGAATCCGGAGGAGACCAAATAGGGCTGGATACAACGATGCCAGGCAAGAGACTGAGTCCAGAGGAGACTCAAATAGGAAACACCCGCTGCTTAACGACACAGCTAGAGCTCAGGCCTGCAACAAGACATACCTAACACAATACCGTTAGTGACCACCAGAGGGAGCCCATAAACACAGTTCACAACAGGGGACATACTAAATAAAGGTGATACTCCTATCTCAAACCATGTGAGGGATGTACATGGAGGGAACTTAAATTGTTCTAGTTTTACCGTAATGGAAATAGTTACACCATCAGAGTGGGGGGGGATTGGGATTGTTTAATCCTCCAAAAAGAGCCCAAATTGATTTTTCGTATGAAGAGTATTAAGCCACAAGGCCTGAATGACCAATTACAATTTGGTTGCTTTGTGTAAAAGGTGTGGTGGACTATGTCCCTATGAAAATCCCTTGTAGATGTAATTCCCATGATTCACTGCTCCTAATGGGGATTGATCACTATCATATTGTATTTATCGTATCTTGTTTATATTATGGTAATGACCTTGGTTTTTATCAGGAAGTTCTACCTTCCTCTGATATTTTGCTAGGAAATACATAGAGTAAATTAGAATAAAAGTATTTGCTCTTTTTCCATCTTATCCCCTTTTGTTCGGGTGGGGGGACCCACTGTGGGGCGCATTAATGCTATAAATATCTTAATTAGTACACAGCAGCCAGCACTGAGAGTGCTTAGTTATGCATGCTCGCTCCACTTACTGAGTGTGATATATAGGACATAGCGTCTGTGCACAGTATAATTATTAGCGTGCCATTCAATGAAAGTGATACTAATCACAAGGTACGTCACCGTATATGGGAAGGTGCACATAACATAGGGAGCCTGCGCACTGTGGAACGCATTAGCGTTCCAGGCACAGGAGGTGTCTTTTGATTCATGGCGCTTGCGCACAGTGGAGCGATTTTGCGTTCCGCATACCGGAAATGATGCACGTCACATGGTACGCTGAGCTGTTGAACCCCAAGCCCGGAAGTGATGGAATCGGTGAATGCTGTAATGAGCGGGGATATCAGGATCCATAAGGAGGTAGCTGATATATAAGACGGTTATGGTACAGATAACATAAGCCTGATAGATACCTGCGGTTTAGGATGGACATTGTTCCCCACTGCTTACCTTTGAGGACGCAGTTGTTGGAATAGAATGTGACTCCTATCCTCCTGAATCATTGTTCAGATAAGTTTTCTGGATAGTTATAAATATGTCTCCTGATCAACTGATTTCAGAGAAACACGTCGAGAATTACATACTTTAATATTTAGATTATTACCTGGCAATTGACACTTGTGTGTTGTTTTTTGAGCACTTTTCACCTGTTGGGATCTGCTTTTGATATACAATTGCTACATTGATCAAGAGTATTATCCCCGTGTAAGTAGTGCAGGGGGCAATTAGGGAGAGACTACATTGAGTGGGGGCGCCATTTGCTCAGGATTATAGGGTGCCAACCCCCGCAGACAGGTAGGGGTACCTAGGCACAATGTATAGGTGTCCCGTAGTTCCTCCTTTTTGGGAATAGGTGCAATATATAGAAAGTGTGCAAATATATCTGTAACACACACCAGTGCACTGGGGCATGTGCAATATACTGGGACACATCCTATCAATTATCATCTGAAATTATTTGTCTAGAATGAGTGGTCTGTTGTTTGGTTTTTCTTTCCTGCATGTAAGGGCCCATTAGGGTGATTTAGGGAGAGCCTGCGTTGAGCGGGGGCGCCATTGCGCAGGATATAGGCTGCCAACCTCCGCAGCAAGGTAGGGGATAGATAGTTTATAGATTACGGATACAGTGCACCTTGTATCTTTTTTCTTGTCAAACAACTGACATTAGTCCAAGGTCGTATGTGGTGTGAATTTTTTATAGAAATTTTTTTTATAGAAAATGATTAAATGTTAAGTTTTATTGTGTATTCTATCTTCTAATATATGGTGTATTTTGGCGGTGAATTGAAAAATTGTTGCACCTTTATCTTATGATCTGTGATATAATACTCTAGATCCATCAATGCCATCTAATAGAATAAATGCTCACTGGTTCGGCATCAGATTAACCCCTTATCTTCACTCTTAAAGGCAGGTTGACAGTTCTCGCACCAGGACAGGCTATGTCCATCATGCATTTTAACTGTCATTGCGTGTAAACATGCAGTGACAGTTCAGTGCTGACAGCCATCTGTGACAGCTGAGAGACACGTGAAGAGGTGCAGGGACCCATGCTGTTAGTCCCCGCACCCATATTGCTATGATCCATCAAACAATCTGACTGGCCAATCACAGCATAATCACGCAGGAGATACTGCCAGTGGCTGAGCTTCTGCACTAACAGCAGGGCCGGACTGGCCATCTGGCAATTCTGGCAAATGCCAGAAGTGCCTGTCTGGTCATGGGCTGCCTTGTCTGCTACGTTGTTAACAGAATCAGTGTTCTCAAGATACCCATACTGTTAAGAGTTTTGATGGAGCACAAAGTTGCTGACTCCATCACTTACCCCAGCAGGCCACTGGTAGCAGTAGAAATATTGGTATTGTAGAAAATCTTCCTTTCCTCCATCCAGGGTAATATTAGTAATATATCCCATCAGTTTTTTGGGGACGGGGACAACATGGGCCTGTATGATTTCAAATGCCAGGACTGAATTTGAGCCCCAGTCCGTACCTGACTAACAGCCAGATGTGATGTTAGCACCGCCCCTGGCTGTTAACAGCCTAAATACTGCGATCGAGCACAATTGAAACATTCAGGAGGCAGGCAGAGGGATAGGAGCTTCCTCTGCCTTCAAATCAGTGCTGCCGCGACATCATCGTGGGGGTCCAACTGTTGCCATGGTGACTCAGGGTCATCATGACAACCTCCAGGTCACAAAGCTATAGAAAACTTAAAACTTCTGAGACAATGCTCACAGCATGGTTTTTGAAGCTTTTAGTATAGGTATAATGCGGTGCAATGATAGTGCATTGCAATGCCTTATATCTGCAATCCGCACTAGTGAAAGTCCCATAAAGGAACGAGGTAAAAAGTAAAAAAAAAGTTTAAAAAAATCTGCAAAAAAAATACTAAATAATAATAATAATAATAATAATAAATTCCACTAATAAATACACATTTTTATGTAAAAAAAAATTAAATAAAAAAAGTACACGTTTGGTATCGCCACATCTGGAACAATCCAGTCTACAAAGGTGTCACACTAGATAACGCCTTTAGTGAACACCTTAAAAAACACCACAAAAATTAGCAAACTGTGCTATATCATAATACCTATTGGAAAAAGTGGAATAAAACATGATCGAAAAGACAAATGTAACTAAAAATAGTATCACTGAAAATGACATCTTGTCCCACAAAATACAAACTGACATACAGCTCCAATAGCGGAAAAATAAAAAAGTTATAGCTCTCAGAATAAAGTCTTGCAAAAATAATTATTTTTTCTATAAAAATTTTAATTGTGTAAAACTGCCAAAACATAAAAAAAAAATGTGGCATCACTGAAATCGTACTGACCCAAAGAATAAAGCTACCTTATCAATTTTACTACACGCAGAAAACAATTCCTGAATTGCTGATTTTTGTTCATTCAGCCTCCACAAAAATTGGAATGAAAAGCAGTCAAAATATGTTATGTGACTAAAAATGGTACCAAGAAAAAACATCAACTTAACCCACAAAAAACAAACCCTTACATGACTATGTCAGCCAAAATATGGAAAAATTATAGCCCTCAAAATATGGTGATGGAATAACTTCTTCTTGCAAAAAAAGTGTCTTTTAGTGTGTGGCAGCAGCCAAACATAAAAAAATGGATATAAATCTGGCATCACTGTAATTGCACTGACACGAAGAATTATGTCTCCTAATCACTTAAACCGCATATGGAACTACGTAAAAAATAAACAAAAACAATTCTTCACCTGATGTGAAGTTTATCATTCTGCCTCCCATAGATCGTAATAAGGCTCGGTACACATTTATCCTGCACTCTGTGCTGAGCACTTACACCAGGGTTTCTGCGCAAATCTCTAAAATACATGATTCAGACAGAACTGCCAGCGGAAGATTCCCTATAATGAGGCCAATGGAGGAACTGTGGATGCCATAGGACCTGTGATCTGGCGGGGTCCATCTTTTTAGGTGTGCATTAAAACGTGTTCCACCATAGTTTTGTGCACCTCTGAAAGGAAGAACAGCGGGAATCCACAATAATTCTACTTCCTGATTATAATGATTGGATCCCTTGGGGATACTCAGGAGAAATTGCACAATGATTTTTGGGGTCCATTTTCTCCTGCTACCTTTGTTAAAATAATAAATTTTGGGGGCTAAAAGATGATTTTTGTTGAAAAAAATGTTATTTTTTAACTTTCATGGCTTTACATTATAAACTTATGTGAAGCACCTGGGGGTTCAGGGTGCTCACCAAAGATCTAGATAAGTCCCTTGAGGGGTCTAGTTTCCAAAATGGGGTCACTTGTGGGGTTTTCCTCTGTTTAGGGACATCAGGGGCTCTCCAAACGCTGTTTGGCGTCCACCCTCAATTCAAGCCAATTTTACATTCAAAACATCAAACTGTGCTCCTGCCCTTCCAAGCCATGCTGTGCGCCTAAAGAGTGGTCTATTACACATTGGGTATCGGCGTACTCAGGGTAAATTGCAAAACAAATATAGTGTGGCTCATTTTCTCCTGATACCCTTGAGAAAATAAAAAAAGTGTCCGAAATATTTTTTTTGTGAAAAGTTAACTGTTCATTTTTTCCTTCCACATTGCTTCAGTTCCTATGAAGCACTTGAAGGGTTAACAAACTTCTTGAATGTGGTTTTGTGCACACTAAGGGGTGCAGTTTTTAGAATGGTGTCACTTTTGAGGTAGTTTCTGTCATGTATGCACCCAAAGTTACTTCAAATGTGATGTTCAAATTGCCTCTTCAGAGAGAAAGAGGACTTGAACTGTATAGTGCCACCTGTTGGAAGTAGCGATCCTACAAGCCACAATCAACCCTTTAACCAGTCTTACAATATGACTTTGGATAAAAGCGAAATCAGAATCTCAATTTTCAGACACGGTGTTTCGGGCTATTGGCCCTCATCAGTGCAAAGTATGGGATCAGATTTTGCTAGATGAGAGGCTCTGGACTGGGGACTAAGGGGTAAGGTTTCTGCTTGTGGAGAGTGTCATACCAGCTCTGGCTTGTCAAGGTAAGGAGGCTTATTTGCCGTGCAATGCACCTCTGGGAAAATTTATATGCAAATTGCCTCTTCAGAGGACTTGAACTCTATAGCGCCACCTGTTGGAAGTAGCGATCCTACAAGTCACAATCAACCCTTTAATGAGTCTTGCAATATGACTTAGGTGACACTATAGAGTTCAAGTCTTCTTTCTCTCTGAAAAGGCAATTTGCATATAAAATTTCCCAGAGGAGCTTGGAACGGCGAATAAGCCTCCTTACCTTGACAAGCCAGAGCTGGTATGTCACTCTCCACAAGGAGAAACCTTACCTCTTAGACCTCAGTCCAGAGCCTCTCACATAGCCAAATCAGATCTCATAATTTGCACTGACGAGGGCCAACAGCCCAAAACACCGTGTCTGCAATCAAGTGAAATTGGCCAGATCTGTTCATCTCTATTTGGTAGTTTCCATTGGTCCATGTAGACTGTTGTAAATGTTAATAAAATTTAGGAAGTTTTAGCACCTTTGAAGAAAATGTATTCGTGCAACTGAAATTTTAGTCTAAAAATGCAAAATTGGGAAATCACTTTGTAAATCCTCCTTAGTTCATAATGAATTATGTACCAAAGATTAATAGAGGAACATAACTCATTATGTGTGCACAAAAGCAAAAGGTACAGAAGTAGCATAAATACTCAGTTTACATATATACCGTAATTTGTTTCTTAATTATTTAATATGTGACTCAGGTATAATTTTTACATATTTTAATTAAACTTTAAAAACTTCTTTCAATTTCAGTTCCAATGACCTATCCCAATTTTTTCAAAAGGTCTTTTAAGATTTTTCATAGAACAAATTATCAACTAAGAGTGCACATTATAGCGTATTCTGAGTGCTTGTTATCATAGTGAGTCATCACAGGTTGTCATTATATGTCTTAATATTTTGCTTGTCTGAATAGTTATATTATTTTGTAATATAGAAAAATTGATCTTCATTATAATCTAACCTCTACATTGTGTTATGGCACAATAAGGAAATGTCACAGGTTCTCATTGCATGAACTACAAATGTAATTTACAGCATTGGATGCACTTTCTATTAGAACATATTTGTTTTGCTTTTTGGCTTAAGTGTTGCATTCGGCTCTAGGAAAACCTGCGTGCCTGTATGAAATGCAATTTTAGAGATCTGTACTTCTCTATTTAGTCATGGTTTTTATGTTGCTCACTGGCTATTATTGCATTGAATCTTGGTACAGACCATAGGCTAAATATAAATGAAAATATTACTGAAATAATATGGTGGATGAAAAAAAAATCTGAAATACTCATGGGAGCAGTTGAAACAAAAAAAAAAAACAAGAAAAAATTGTCCACATGTGACCTGGTCCACTCTCTTAATGACCTGCACCCTACATGTATGGCACTCATTGGCAGAGAATGAATAAAGAGGGCTCACAAGCTAACCAGTCTCATTCCCTGCAGATTATGGCTGTGTTATTCAGTCATCTGACTCTAACATCCCCAATGGATCTGAGATCTTCCTCCGGGTTTTAACCTGCTAAATTTTGCTGTCATTCTGTCACAGAGGCATATGTAGTTCACACCCTGGTAGGTACAATATTCTTACTACTAACTGGTGTTTCAATGATACGGTAATGGGGTGTCAATGGGCTTCTATGATGGTCAAGTGTTTTCTGAAAACTCCAATGCCTGTCACGGGAGTACTCCTGTGAATGAAAGCTTGTGGCTGCTATTCAAAGTTGACCGTGATTTGTGTTATATACAGCAATATATATGCTGTACATAACTTATACAGCATTGTATAAAGCTGTGAGCAGGTTGTGAGATGCAGTTACGGACAGGAGACAGAGCAAGGGTTAACAAGTTTACTTAATAGGGGAATACACCACACAGGGATATAAACAATTAAAGGGAGGATGAAAAACAGTTCAGATGCAAAAAGATGTGCGGAAACAATGAAAACAAGGGAAAAGATAGTGGCAGTTTGTGTTGGATCAACTTAGCCTGTCAGTCATCTTCCAGGCCGTGGCAATTATGGAGCAGGAGATGACGCCAACAATGGTTGGTGCTGTGCTGTTCCAGTGGGGTCCTGCAAACAACTGTCCATCTTATACAAAATACTTGTAAGGGGGCACCACAGACCGTGGGATACCACCAGGACCTATACAGAAATGAACATACACAAAGAAGAACAGACTAGGTCCTATAAATGGGGATCACTGTTGTGAATTAGACTTTTTTGGCTCCCTCTTGTGGTCACTAGTGATATGACTCTGGGATTGTCTTTCCTCAGTTTGGCACCCACCTGGGTCGTTAGTTCAGGGGTGTTGCTATTTGAACTTCCTGAATTCTCAGTCTGGTGCCTGGCATCGTTGTAATCAGTCCTTTCTGTTTGCTCCTGTCTGCTGGCCCTGGTTCTTGCAAAATTAAGCTAAGTCCTGCTTCCTTGTTTTTTGGTTATTTGTATTGCTCTTATTTTTTGTCCAGCTTGTACTAAATGTGATTTCTGATTTTGCTGGAAGCTCTAGGGGGCTGGTATTCTCCCCCCGGGCCGTTAGACGGTTCAGGGGTTCTTGAATATCCAGCGTGGATATTTTTGATAGGGTTTTTGCTGACCGTATAAGTCATCTTACTATATTCTGTTATTAGTCAGTGGGCCTCTCTTTGCTAAATACCTAGTTCATTCTTACGTTTGTCTTTTCTTACCTCACCGTTATTATTTGTTGGGGGCTTGTATCCAACTTTTGGGGTCTTTTCTCTGGAGGCAAGAAAGGTCTATCTTTTCCCTTCTAGGGTTAGTTAGTTCTCCGGCTGGCGCGAGACGTCTAGAACCAACGTAGGCACGTTCCCCGGCTGCTGCTATTTGTGGTGCTAGGAGTAGATATACGGTCAGCCCAGTTACCACTGCCCTATGAGCTGGTTTTTTGTGTTTGCAGACTTGGTATTTATTTCTGAGACCCTCTGCCATTGGGGTCATAACAGTATGCCAGGCCAAAGTTGAATGTTTAATGCATTGCAGAAGTGGGATAATAAGAAAGGAAATTCTGAGGTTTTTTTTCCCTCTCTTTTTTCCTCCCCTTTATCTCTGAGTGGCTTGAGCTTGCTGCAGACATGAATGTCCAGACCTTGATTACAAGTGTGGACCAGCTTGCTGCTCGTGTGCAGGGCATACAAGATTTTGTTACCAGTAGTCCTATGTCTGAACCTAAAATACCTATTCCTGAAATGTTCTCTGGAGACCAATTTAAGTTTAGGAATTTCAGGAATAATTGTAAATTGTTTCTATCTCTGAGACCCCGTTCGTCTGGAGACTCAGCTCAGCAAGTTAAAATTGTTATCTCTTTCTTACGGGGCGACCCTCAGGATTGGGCCTTCTCGCTAGCGCCAGGAGATCCGGCATTGGCAAATATTGATGCGTTTTTTCTGGCGCTCGGATTGCTTTACGAGGAACCCAATCTTGGAATTCAGGCAGAAAAAGCCTTGCTGGCTATTTCTCAGGGCCAGGATGAAGCTGAAGTGTATTGCCAAAAATTTCGGAAATGGTCCATGCTTACTCAGTGGAATGAGTGTGCTCTGGCTGCAAATTTCAGAAATGGCCTTTCTGAAGCCATTAAGAATGTGATGGTGGGTTTCTCCATTCCTACAAGTCTGAATGATTCCATGGCGCTGGCTATTCAAATTGACCGGCGTTTGCGGGAGCGCAAAGCCGCTAATCCTCTTGTGGTGTTGTCTGAACAAACACCTGATTTAATGCAATGTGGTAGAATTCAGACTAGAAATGAACGGAAAAATCATAGACGTCAGAATGGGTTGTGTTTTTACTGTGGTGATTCTACACATGTTATATCAGCATGCTCTAAACGCCTAACAAGAGTTGTTAGTCCTGTCGCCATTGGTAATTTGCAACCTAAATTTATTTTGTCTGTGACTTTAATTTGCTCATTGTCTTCCTACCCTCTTATGGCGTTTGTGGATTCAGGAGCTGCCCTGAGTCTTATGGATCTGTCATTTGCCAAGCGCTGTGATTTTGTTCTTGAGCCGTTGGTAAATCCTATCCCTCTTAGAGGTATTGATGCTACGCCATTAGCGGCAAATAAACCGCAGTTTTGGACACAGGTAACCATGTGCATGACTCCTGAACATCGGGAGGTGATTCGTTTTCTTGTTCTGCATAAAATGCATGATTTGGTCGTTTTGGGTCTGCCATGGTTACAGACCCATAATCCAGTCTTGGATTGGAAGGCAATGTCTGTGTCAAGTTGGGGCTGTCAGGGAATTCATGGTGATTCCCCGCCGGTGTCTATTGCTTCCTCTATTCCTTCGGAAGTTCCTGAGTATTTGTCTGATTTTCAGGATGTATTCAGCAAGTCCAGGTCCAGTGCTCTGCCTCCTCATAGGGACTGTGACTGCGCTATAGATTTGATTCCAGGTAGTAAATTTCCTAAGGGAAGACTATTTAATCTGTCTGTACCTGAGCATACCGCAATGCGTTCGTACATCAAGGAATCTCTGGAGAAGGGGCATATCCGTCCATCCTCTTCCCCTCTTGGTGCGGGATTCTTTTTTGTGGCCAAGAAGGACGGATCTTTGAGACCTTGTATTGACTATCGGCTTCTGAATAAAATCACTGTTAAATTTCAGTATCCTTTGCCTCTGTTGTCGGACTTGTTTGCCCGGATTAAAGGTGCCAAGTGGTTCACCAAGATAGATCTTCGTGGTGCGTACAACCTTGTGCGCATTAAGCAAGGAGATGAATGGAAAACTGCATTTAATACGCCCGAAGGTCATTTTGAGTACTTGGTGATGCCTTTTGGGCTCTCTAATGCTCCTTCAGTGTTTCAGTCCTTTATGCATGATATTTTCCGGAAGTATCTGGATAGATTTATGATTGTTTATCTGGATGATATTCTGTTTTTTTCTGATGATTGGGACTCGCATGTAGAGCAGGTCAGGATGGTGTTTCAGGTTTTGCGTGAGAATGCTTTATTTGTTAAGGGCTCAAAGTGTCTCTTTGGAGTACAGAAGGTTCCCTTTTTGGGTTTTATTGGTTTTATTTTTTCCCCTTCTGCGGTGGAGATGGACCCAGTCAAGGTCCGAGCTATTCATGATTGGACTCAACCCACGTCAGTTAAGAGTCTTCAGAAGTTCTTGGGCTTTGCTAACTTCTACCGTCGTTTTATCGCTAATTTTTCTAGCGTTGTTAAACCTTTGACGGATATGACCAAGAAAGGTTCTGATGTTGCTAACTGGGCTCCTGCAGCCGTGGAGGCTTTCCAAGAGTTGAAGCGCCGGTTTACTTCAGCGCCTGTTTTGTGCCAGCCTGATGTCTCACTTCCCTTTCAGGTTGAAGTGGATGCTTCTGAGATTGGGGCAGGGGCCGTTTTGTCGCAGAGAGGCCCTGGTTGCTCTGTAATGAGACCATGTGCTTTTTTCTCTAGGAAGTTTTCGCCTGCTGAGCGGAATTATGATGTTGGCAATCGGGAGTTGCTGGCCATGAAGTGGGCATTTGAGGAGTGGCGTCATTGGCTCGAGGGTGCTAAGCATCGTGTGGTGGTCTTGACTGATCACAAAAATCTGATGTATCTCGAGTCTGCTAAACGCCTGAATCCTAGACAGGCCCGTTGGTCATTGTTTTTCTCCCGTTTTGATTTTGTGGTCTCGTATTTACCAGGTTCAAAGAATGTGAAGGCTGATGCTCTTTCAAGGAGCTTTGTGCCTGACTCTCCTGGAGTCGCAGAACCAGTTGGTATTCTTAAAGAGGGAGTAATCTTGTCAGCCATTTCTCCGGATTTGCGACGTGTGTTGCAGAGATTTCAGGCTGGTAGACCTGACTCTTGTCCACCTGACAGACTGTTTGTTCCTGATAAGTGGACCAGCAGAGTCATTTCCGAGGTTCATTCCTCGGTGTTGGCAGGGCATCCGGGAATTTTTGGCACCAGAGATTTGGTGGCTAGGTCCTTTTGGTGGCCTTCCTTGTCACGGGATGTGCGGTCATTTGTGCAGTCCTGTGGGATTTGTGCTC
This sequence comes from Ranitomeya variabilis, assembly GCF_051348905.1. Classification (NCBI taxonomy): domain Eukaryota; kingdom Metazoa; phylum Chordata; class Amphibia; order Anura; family Dendrobatidae; genus Ranitomeya; species Ranitomeya variabilis. Next base: position 322,330,013 of record NC_135233.1, on the reverse strand, counting down.
GAGCTAAGCCTTGCTGTTCTCGTGCCAGCGGGTTGCTCTTGCCCTTGCCTGTCCCAAAGAGGCCTTGGACACACATTTCCATGGATTTCATTTCAGATCTTCCGGTGTCTCAGGGCATGTCTGTCATCTGGGTGGTATGTGATCACTTTTCCAAGATGGTGCATTTGGTATCTTTTCCTCAGCTGCCTTCCTCTTCCAATCTGGTTCCTTTGTTCTTTCAGAATGTGGTTCGTTTGCACGGCATTCCTGAGAATATCGTGTCTGACAGAGGATCCCAGTTTGTTTCCAGGTTCTGGCGATCCTTTTGTGCTAAGATGGGCATTGATTTGTCGTTTTCGTCTGCCTTTCATCCTGGAACTAATGGACAAACGGAGCGAACTAATCAGACTCTGGAGGCTTATTTGAGGTGTTTTGTTTCTGCAGATCAGGATGATTGGGTGACCTTCTTGCCGTTGGCTGAGCTTGCCCTTAATAATCGGGCTAGTTCCGCTACTTTGGTTTCGCCATTTTTCTGCAACTCTGGTTTCCATCCTCGTTTTTCCTCGGGACATGTGGAGCCTTCTGACTGTCCTGGGGTAGATTCTGTGGTGGATAGGTTGCAGCAGATTTGGAATCATGTGGTGGACAACTTAAAGTTGTCACAGGAGAAGGCTCAGCGTTTTGCCAACCGCCGCCGCGGTGTGGGTCCCCGACTTCGTGTTGGGGATTTGGTATGGCTGTCTTCTCGATTTGTTCCTATGAAGGTCTCCTCTCCTAAATTTAAGCCTCGCTTCATCGGTCCTTACAAGATATTGGAAATCCTTAATCCTGTGTCCTTTCGCTTGGATCTTCCGGTGTCGTTTGCCATTCACAACGTGTTCCATAGGTCTTTGTTTCGGCGGTACGTTGAACCTGTGGTTCCTTCTGTTGAGCCTCCTGCTCCGGTGTTGGTTGAGGGCGAGTTGGAGTACGTGGTGGAGAAGATCTTGGATTCTCGTCTCTCCAGGCGGAGGCTTCAGTATCTGGTCAAGTGGAAGGGCTATGGTCAGGAGGATAATTCCTGGGTGGTTGCCTCTGATGTGCATGCGGCCGATTTAGTTCGTGCCTTTCACGCTGCTCATCCTGATCGCCCTGGTGGACTTGGTGAGGGTTCGGTGACCTCTCCTTAAAGGGGGGGTACTGTTGTGAATTAGACTTTTTTGGCTCCCTCTTGTGGTCACTAGTGATATGACTCTGGGATTGTCTTTCCTCAGTTTGGCACCCACCTGGGTCGTTAGTTCAGGGGTGTTGCTATTTGAACTTCCTGAATTCTCAGTCTGGTGCCTGGCATCGTTGTAATCAGTCCTTTCTGTTTGCTCCTGTCTGCTGGCCCTGGTTCTTGCAAAATTAAGCTAAGTCCGGCTTCCTTGTTTTTTGGTTATTTGTATTACTCTTATTTTTTGTCCAGCTTGTACTAAATGTGATTTCTGATTTTGCTGGAAGCTCTAGGGGGCTGGTATTCTCCCCACGGGCCGTTAGACGGTTCGGGGGTTCTTGATTATCCAGCGTGGATATTTTTGATAGGGTTTTTGCTGACCGTATAAGTCATCTTACTATATTCTGCTATTAGTCAGTGGGCCTCTCTTTGCTAAATACCTAGTTCATTCTTACGTTTGTCTTTTCTTCTTACCTCACCGTTATTATTTGTTGGGGGCTTGTATCCAACTTTTGGGGTCTTTTCTCTGGAGGCAAGAAAGGTCTATCTTTTCCCTTCTAGGGTTAGTTAGTTCTCCGGCTGGCGCGAGACGTCTATAACCAACGTAGGCACGTTCCCCGGCTGCTGCTATTTGTGGTGCTAGGAGTAGATATACGGTCAGCCCAGTTACCACTGCCCTATGAGCTGGTTTTTTGTGTTTGCAGACTTGGTATTTATTTCTGAGACCCTCTGCCATTGGGGTCATAACAGATCACCACAACGGATATGACATGAATGTAAACACAGCTTTTATTGAAAAATACAGAAAAAGTGACAAAAACACATTTAAAAACATTTAAAAAGCATGTAAAAAGTATGTCATGCTTTTTAAATGTTTTTAAATGTAAGTGTTTTTGTCACTTTTTCTGTATTTTTCAATAAAAGCTGTGTTTACATTCATGTCATATCCGTTGTGGTGATCCCCATTTATAGGACCTAGTCTGTTCTTCTTTGTGAATGGTCCATCTTATGGCGGCAGTGGTCAGTGTCCGGTACCTTTCACTGAGCCCCCTAGTCCATGAACATATGCGGCCGGAGCAAACAAGGTCGCAGCACAATCAGGATCTCCCATGGGTGTGAAAGTATATGCTGGTAAGGTGGGTTACAAAAGTCTATCCAGTTCTCGGTTCTCCCTTTGCGGCACGTGCGCTGTAGTCACAGTCAGTAAGCACACGGCACCTCGATCTCTATCAGTATGGGGTATGCTGCACTTTTCTCTCTATGCTGCATGCTGCCTGTTCCCGCCTGCTTCTCAAGCAAGGTCCTGCGAACCATGGTCCGACAATGAGGGCAGAAGCGAATAGTCCTGAAATCTGCCCTGGCTCTTAGGCTGTCATGTGGCACTTAGCTGAACAGGGCTCCCGGCTCTTTCTTTATTACTGCGGTGGGCTCCAGCAGTGTCCTGGCATCGGATTGGCCGTGTGTCATCGCGGCCTGGCTATGAACCCCTCGGAGCCCGCTGCGCACCTTGCCTCTGTCACCACGCTGCGTGCTTTCACTTATAACCGTGCCCTCAGCTTTCTGGTCAAAGCCCAGGTCCAGTCCTTTTTGCATTCCCCCAGGAAAAAAGGGATGAAGCCTCAGCAGTTCCGGACCCGGGCTCAATACAGGTACTTTCAGCCTGGTCTTCATCCTTACACAGTAATATATATGCTATATATGCTGTGCATAGTACAAACGATTGAATGATGACATATTCAAGTCCCCTAGGGAGACTAACAAATACAGTAAACTGTGGAAACTATGGGGCAGATGTATTCAAAGTGTCATAATGGAGTTCTGTCTTCTTTAAACATTTCTTAGATTTATTAAAATAGAATTAAGGAGGGGAGATGAATGGAACATTTGCTTCGATATATGTACTGTAATAGTGTCTTTAATACATAAGTTTGTCAGCAAAAACAAATCCCTCTTTATTGAGTCTCCTTGAATTTATTTCTTTTTTTTTAGGGTCTTTGAAACAAGATGTAAATGCATATGCCACATAGCAAGATAAAGTGTTGACATTGTCATTTAGTTTGACAGCTTTGTCTAGTCTAGATGAACAAGCTCACAGCTATATGGTATTGCCATTTTGCAGCACTATACATTGATGGGAAATATTTATCTTTAGGTCAGTGTTTCAAACAATATACATATATTTCACAGACTTCCAACTTCCATATTTGTAGATAATTCATCCATTTTTTATCAGATTCAATGCTTTCTAATACTCAATTTCATATAAATGTTTCATTTTTCAAATATCTACAGTATTTATAAACATGTAATTACAAATGATGTGGGACAATGGTCAACAAAGGAGCTATTAAATACAAAAAATCAAGGTCATTCTGGAGAATCTTAGTGAGAAATTGATGTGTATGTTATAGCTATAAATACACTGGCCTATTTAGCATAATTACAATACAATGTATTTCCCATTGCTTTGCTTGGCATAATGGGATATGCTGAACTTTTATGTCTTTTTTTATACCCTATTATGTCCATAATGGCAAATTCAACCTTCAAGAAGATTTCTCTTCTGACAGTATGAAAATCACAAACAGGTAACTGTTTAGCCCATAGCAATACATTTTCATGAGAGTCAACAGGTGTAGAAAATAATGATTTAACACTTCTAATAAGTACCATATTTGCATTAACCCCTTTCTGACATCCACTATAGATATGAATGTCATGAACAGCAGTGATGGGAGCTTAACCTCTGATCTCTGCTATAAAAACCCTTCTATTCCACTGGTAATTATTATTAGGTATTTATTTTTGAAGCGCCATTAATTCTATAGTTCTCTACAGGTGGAAAGGGTTACATACATATTACATACATAAAATCAATAAAAATTGAATTTAAAATAATTATTTTTCCCCTTTCATAATACAGATTTTAATAAATGAATTAATTAACATATTAGGTACTGTCACAGTCGTAATAGGGTGATCTATAAAAACATAAAATTATTTAACCTGAATACAATAGTAAAATTGCATTTTTTTTTATATTTCCTAACATTAACATTTTTTTCCAATTTTTGTATAGTAAAAAAAATGGTTTCATTCAAAACTGTGGTTTATTCTGATAAAATTGGCTTTCAAATAGCTTACCCAATAGAAAAACTAAAAAAGTTATAACTTTGATAAAAATGTAACAAAAATAAAAATGAAACGAATATACCTGATTGCTGAGAGGACGAGTTAAAGAAGTGGCCCTAAATAGCTCTTGCAAGCTTCACTATATTATATGTCCCATCCCAGAATGTTTAATTTAAAATACTTTCTCCTGATTGTTATATCTACAAGCGCTAATGATATGATTATACCAGCTATACAGAGAGCTCAAGTCCATTTGCTGTTTTAGTCAATATGCATATCATAGTCTGATGCTAGAGACAGTATGCAAACCAAGGGGAATAAACCGTAAATGAACCAAGTACACGTCAATGTATGATTCACAAGAAATTAACTGCATTTACCCTTGATAATACTGTATGTACACTGGCATGACAGAAGTGTCATTAATGTGTCCATTGAATATACTGTAGATACACAATGAAGATTCAAAGATTCAAGTCAGACTAAGGATTATAAAATATTTCACCCAATGATTTGATGTACAAAGTGAGTGCTCTAGTTTGTGGTAATCATGTGATATTTAATATATGCGAGTTTTATAAAATGACAAAAGCTGAAAGATGCAGAGATTAAACAATTAAATAAACTTTCATTCTAGATATTTTAGACAAGTAGAATAAGGAAATTGTAGAGTATTGACTTAAAAGTATTGAATAAGATAATTTAGCAATGAGAAAAGACAGAAGAAAATGTGGTATGCAAAATACAGGGATCTCTAAAAAATAAAAATATTATTCAAACAATTACTACAGGCAAATATTAGGGGGGCCACAAGTCTAATATGGGTTTCTTGTGGTCAGTATTTGCAGGCTATAGGCCTTTTTAAAAGTTTTTATGTATTTCCTTGATTGTAGTGTTTGTTTGAATAAAATTACTGTTATTTTTAAAGAGATCCATGTATTTTGCATATCCTTTTTTCATATTTATTTTCTATATTGATTTACATAAGCATCAGGTAGATCTCTTTGAATTGGTTGTGCCCACTGTTAGTGTTTGACCATTAGTTTTGCTATGAAAGAGGGAAATATCTGTTACGAAACTGCAGCACAGAACTTGGAGAGATGGGGGAAAGCTGACCCTGCACTAAGACTAGGCTGAAACCCTACAATGGAGTGGGCGACCCATTCCTTGCGAATAGACCCACCGATGATCCTAGTCTAAACTCATCGAAGACCTATAGATAAGGGTAAGGAGGTCCCTAAGAGATCTAATGACTGGGCACAAAAAACAGGTCACCTCCTAATAGGAAACACAGAGAAGGCTGCAGAAACAAACTGAAAACAGAAACAAAAGATAGCAGAACCAGAGATCCAAGAACTGCAAAATATCAAACACAGAAAGCTGTCTAAGTACCTAGCCAGAACTCTAGTGGATTAACACTGTTGTCCAGCAAGGAATGGGAGGCAGGTGCAGGGTAATAAAGGGTGATACAATCACCTGACCAAGACAACCCAGCACCAGGGGAAAAAGACCAGCACCCTGAAAACCACAACAAGTTAGCGGATGGTCAAAACAAAACAGATTCTAACAGTACCTCCCATTTTACGAGGATCCTCTGGATCCTCTTGGCCGAACCTTAAATCTCCTGTGAAAAGCCTTAATCAGCCTTGAGGCCGAGACATCCTCAGCTTTCACCCAGCAATTATCCTCGGGACTGAAACCCTTCCAGGACATGAGATACTGCAAACTTCCTCCGTGCCACCTGGAATCTAAAATGGGTGAAATCTCAAACTCACCGTTTTCATCAACTGGAGGAACAGTCGGCATAGGCTCCTTATCTGGTGTGTCAACTTTCTTCAGTAAAGATACATGAAAAACTGAATTAATTCTCCAGTACGAGGGGATGTCTAATCTCACCGCTGCCGAGTTGACCACCTGAACTACTTTGAAGAGTCCTACAACCTTAGGCCCCAGTTTTTTTAGAAGGGATCTTCAAACGCAGATTCCTGGAGGACAACCAGACCATGTCCCCAACTGCAAACAACGCCTCCCTTCTTTTCTTGTCAAAATATTTCTTTGACTTCCTATAAGCCTCTGTCAGATTATAGCTTACATTGGTCCAAACCCTGTCCAAATTGCCAGAAAAAATCTCCTCGTCAGGCACCGCTGCCCCAATCTTAGAAAATGGATCGAAAGATGATGCCTCCCTGTACAACAAAAAAAAGGAGAACACCCAGCCGAGGAAGACGTATGACTATTAAGAGCAAACTCAGATAGTGGTAGATATTCAGACAACATCTCCTGATTGTCTCCTACAAAACATCTCAAAAACTGCTCGACGTCCTGGTTATTCCTTTCGGTCTGTCCATTGGACTCCGGATGATAACCTGATGAAAATGATAAATGAACCTTTAATCTGACACAAAAAGCATGCCAAAAGCAAGCCACAAACTGTGGTCCTCTATCTACAATGTCTGTGGGAACCCCATGGAACCTGACAATCTCTTTCACAAATGCCTTAGCTAGAGTTTTGGCGCATGGTAATTTTTTGAACGGGACCAGATGACACATCTTATTAAACCGGTCCACAACAACCCAGATGACAGAAAAATCCTCAGAGACTGGCAGATCGGTGATAAAATCCATAGCAAGATGTGACCATGGTGATTCAGGAACCTCCAAAGGGCACAGCAACCCTGCAGCCGGGGCATGTGAGACCTTTGACCTAGCACACACAGTACACTGACGCACCCACTTTATCATTTCTCTTTGCCACCCTGGCCACCAGAAACTTTGACCAATCGACTTTCTAGTTTCCAAAATCCCTGGATGACCCGCCAACCGAGACTCATGACATTCAGCAAACAAAGCTCTCCGCAAGGCTTTAGGCACAAATAATTTACCATATGGAGTGTTAGTTGGTGCAGCATTCTGGGCCTCTAGGATGCTACTCTCCAACTCAGAACCCAATGCTGCCACCACCACCCCTCTCTGCAAAGTACATTCCTCCTTCTCAGTATTAACTGCTGGAGAGAAACTGCGAGACAAAGCATCTGCTTTAACATTCTTTGTCCAGGGATATATGTGATGGAAAAATGAAACCGTGCCCACCTAGCTTGACAGGCATTCAAACGTTTAGCAGCATCCAGATGTATCAGATTCTTATGATCAGTAAAAACCTGTATCGGTTGTATGGCCCCCTCCAAAAAATGTCACCAATGCTCAAACGTGAGTTTAATAGCCAGCAACTCTCTGTTCCCAACATCATAGTTGAGCTCAGTCTTCTAATAAAGGGTGATATGATCACATGACCAAGACAACCCAGCACCAGGGGAAAGAAAACAGCAGCCAGAAAACCACAACAAGATACCTGATGGTCAAAACAAAACAGATTCTAAAAATATCGTTCATTAATTTGCCTAGGAAAAATGCTAATTTATCATAAAACAAGCGAGCTTCTATTCCTTTTTTGAATAATATTAGTTGATTGAGTGTGATTAGTTAATTTTGTTTAAGTGATTTTTCTCTACCCTTAGATATTGTTTCTACAATAAATGCACTTTCTCTTCAGATTCATCTTCACCCTTATGACTACATTTCCTACATTCCTTGTGGTGGGCTGCACAGATCCTAGAATTCCACCGAAACCCCTCACACTGCTCTCCCATTGTCATACACAGTGTAAGAATGATCTCTCGCCTAGAACACTGCTTCAGGCTAATCACGAACGCAGTGAATAAAAGTAATGCATCAGAACACCAGCTGTGGCAGTAAAGCTTATTCCTCACTGACTAATCATGTTCTGTTGTAATAGGTTGGATGGATGGAATAATGGATGAATGAATAGATAGGCAGATAAATGGATGGATAAGGACAGAGAAAGCGAGATATAAATGTACTTACATTAAAGAGTACACAGAATGGTGTAAATAGATTACACAGGTTACGAAGTAGAGATTGTACATAAATATACTGTCTGCTGTATACATACATACAGATAGAAGGGAGAGCTGTGTCTGCAGCAGCATGTAGAGGAGGATTGTGAGCTCTACTACATGGAGCCTTGCCCACTCACACAGCAAAACACATCCACCCATCAGTTTCCGGAGAGGAATGTGACATGATGTCACAGGAAGTCAAAGGATTCTCAGCCAGAGATCATGTAACCAGGAGAGAAGGCCAGGCTACAGAAGGATTTGCGAAAGCAAAGTGTTTATCACAAGTGTTTATTTATTGTAAGTAGATGACAGAGGAAGTCTGGTGTTGCTTAAGAGCATATTAGACTAGAAGTATAAAGATCATTTTGGATGGAGGTCTCTTCTCCATGAATACAGAAATTATAATGTACAGTACACAACCGATGAGAGAATGTATGTTAGTATTTTTATACTCTAGACAAATGTCATTTATAATATTTATGATCAATTCACAGGAATTAATGGAATGTGGAATAAAAAAAATAAACATTTCACAAAAAAATTTCTTTAGACTACAGTTAGGTCCATATATATTTGGACAGAGACAACATTTTTCTTATTTTGGTTATAGACATTACCACAATGAATTTTAAACAAAACAATTCAGATGCAGTTGAAGTTCAGACTTTCAGCTTTCATTTGAGGGTATCCACATTAAAATTGGATGAAGGGTTTAGGAGTTTCAGCTCCTTAACATGTGCCACCCTGTTTTTAAAGGGACCAAAAGTAATTGGACAATTGACTCCAAGGCTATTTCATGGACAGGTGTGGGCAATCCCTTTATTATGACATTCTCAATTAAGCAGATAAAAGGTCTGGAGCTGATTTGAGATGTGGTGCTTGCATTTGGAAGGTTTTGCTGTGAAGTAAACATGCGGTCAAAGGAGCGCTCCATGCAGGTGAAACAAGCCATCCTTAAGCTGCGAAAACAGAAAAAACCCATCCGAGAAATTGCTACAATATTAGGAGTGGCAAAATCTACAGTTTGGTACATCCTGATAAAGAAAGAAAGCACTGGTGAACTCATCAATGCAAAAAGACCTGGGCGCCCACGGAAGACAACAGTGGTGGATGATCACAGAATAATCTCCATGGTGAAGAGAAACCCCTTCACAACAGCCAACAAAGTGACCAACACTCTCCAGGAGGTAGGCGGATCAATATCCAAATCTACCATAAAGAGAAGACTGCATGAAAGTAAATACAGAGGGTTCACAAAGGGTTTTCAACCAAGCACTAAAAATAAACATTTTATTTAAAATTATTGAATCTGTCCAATTACTTTTGGTCCCTTTAAAAACAGGGTGGCACATGTTAAGGAGCTGAAACTTCTAAACCCTTCATCCGATTTTAATGTGGATACCCTCAAATGAAAGCTGAAAGTCTGAACTTCAACTGCATCTGAATTGTTTTGTTTAAAATTCATTGTGGTAATGTCTATAACCAAAATAAGAAAAATGTTGTCTCTGTCCAAATATATATGGACCTAACTGTATATTTTGTTTACTTTCACAAGGATAACAGAAGAAAATTGACCATACAATTTGTTTGTTTCTCCAGAGCACACCAATACCCCATAAGTGGGAACAGAAGGAGTGCCATTTCACTCTTTGATGGAATAATTAGCAGATGCCATGTCACATTTGGAGAGCTGTTATGACCCCAGTGGACAGGGTCTCAGAGGAACGTGTAAGTCTGCGAGATTCAAAAATCCAGCTCATAGGGCTGTGGTAACTGGGTTGACCAAATAGCTACTCCTAACGCCAACACTAGAAGTAGCCGGGGATCATGCCTACGGTGATCGCTAGATGACTCGCGCCAGCCGGAGAATCTAACTACCCCTAGGAGAAGAAAACAAAGACCTCTCTTGCCTCCAGAGAAAGGGACCCCAAAGCAAGATACAAGCCCCCCACAAATAATAACGGTGAGGTAAGAGGAAATGACAAACACAGAAATGAACCAGGTTCAGCAAAGAGAGGCCAGCTTACTAATAGCAGAATATAGCAAGATAACTTATCTGGTCAACAAAAACCCTATAAAAATCCACGCTGGAGATTCAAGAACCCCCGAACCGTCTAACGGTCCGGGGGGAGAACACCAGCCCCCTAGAGCTTCCAGCAAAGGTCAGGATACAGATTGGAACAAGCTGGACAAAAATACCATACAAAACAAAAGCAAAAAGCAAGGAAGCAGACTTAGCTTGAAATACAGGAACCAGGATCATAGGACAAGAGCACAACAGATTAGCTCTGATTTCAACGATGCCAGGCATTGAACTGAAGGTCCAGGGAGCTTATATAGCAACGCCCCTGAACTAACGGCCCAGGTGAGGATATAGGAAAAGACAGAAGCTCCAGAGTCAAATCACTAATGACCACTAGAGGGAGCAAAATCACAACAGAGAGCCCCTGATGTGCCTAAACAGTGGAAACCACCCACAACTGCCACCATTTTGGAAACTAGACCCCTCAGGGAACTTATCTAGATATGTGGTGAGCATTTTTAAACCCTAGGTGTTTCATGGAAGATTATAATGTTGAGCCATGAAAATAAAAACAAATCACATATTTCCCACAAAAATGTTTTTTTTTTGCTCCAAATTTTGCATTTTCACAACAGTAACGGGAGAAAATGGACCTCAAAATGTGTTGTGCAATTTCTTCTGAATACACTGATACCCCATATGTGGTTGGAAACTACTTTTGAGGCATAGTGCAAAGCTCAGAAGGGAAAAGCCCCATTTTTGAGTTCAGATCATGCAGGACTGTTTGATGGTGTCATGTCATATTGATAGAACCCATAAGATGCCAGAGCAGCAGAACTCCCCATAAGTGACCCCATTTTACAAACTTCATCTCTCAATGAATTCATCAAAGGGTGCAGTGATCATATTGACATCCTAGGTGTGTCACAGAATTTTATTCCATTGGGCACTAAAAAAAAAATTACATTTTTACTACCAAGATTGTATGTTAGCCGCAGATTTTACATTTTCATGCTGGGAAATAGGTAAAAATGTCACCAAAATTTATCCCACATTTTCTGCTGGGTAGGACCCCTGAAGGAACCCATAGCCATCTTGCAGAGCAGAGCCACCATGGAAATGTTCAGCACAACTCGATAGCATCAAGTTGTACCGATGGAAGCAGAGAGAGAGCTCACTTCCTCTGCAATTCTCCTCGATGTTGCTGTCACTATTGACAGCAGCATCAGAGGGGTTTAACATTCATGATCGGTGCTAGCACCAATCGTAGGCGTTGCTGCAGGGTGTCATCTGTCATATAGAGCTAACATCTGCACCCGATCACAGTGGTGATCAGCGTGAGCCAGCGTGATCGTGGCACTGTATATATAAGGTGATTTGCGTGAATGCAGCTCCGTATATATATATATATGGCGCATGTCAGGAAGGGGTTAAGGTGTATACGATTTAAAACTCAATATTTTTATTTGGAAAAACTTCAAGTAACTCAAAATAAGATGTATCAACCTCATTTACAACACACTCTGTATTAACATGGCAAGATGAAAGCACGTTTTTTTGTCCCTCCTCCCCCTATTCTTTTTCTTCTTCCCTTCCCTCTCCTTTGCTATTACTTTGTTATATCTTTATGGTAATTTTTATAGGCAACCCATTTTTATAGAAAGATGTCTAGAATTGATTCTAATTTGCTTTAATCAATAAATCATGTAGAAAAAAAACAAAAAGCTAATTTTTTTTATTGCTTTTGCTTTCAAAGTACCTTAAAGATGTTCTTTAGAAAATGATTATTTTTCATTTCTAAACTATAAAACATAATGTCCATTTAGGCATTAGCCCATGTTATTTTTAGGATGGGCACAGAACATATAATGTTTTAACTTTGCACTTTAGTCAGACTTAGCAAATATAGCTTCCAAATATAGCTTTCACAAAAAGTAAAGTAAAGCGTTAGCTCAATTTATTCAAATCCAACTCTTGTGTATCATTACTAATATATTCCCCACTGTATATAATAAGGATCTCTCAAGTCACTGTGGAGCACATTATTGCATACCTAATATACAGCAGCTTTTAAAAAGAACTTCAAAATGTCACTTGAGTTCTATAAATATGCAGCGACTAAGGGGAGAGACATAGGAAGTATGTAATCATCATTAAAAATTAAGAAAAGCTTATTTGCTTCACAGCTGTTCATCAAATATGATCATCCACATATTCCCGATCACAAAGTTCAATATGTTCCTTGTCACCAGAATGTCCTGACACTGGCAGACCTTAATAACAGTATATAAAGATATCTTTCAGAGCTTTTCTTGCTCTTATTCTGTACCCTCTGTTTCTTAAGGAGGTTCAAACAGTGTCGCTGCAGGTGCCGAGTAGACAAAATACTTCAAGCAGTGTGAAATAAATTATGCATACGGCATAATATTATCAGTGATTACAGAAGTATACATAGATGACTAAGTATCCAGTACAAAAAAAATCTAAGCAACTCTAATTCTCCTCCATTATGATTATTATTTAACCTGATAGTGACCAAGCACCGTACATTTATGGTGCTTTTCATTACAGAGTTAGATGAAAGCTACAGTTACCTAGTGCTCGTGAGTGTTCTGTAGCAAATAGAAGCATCAACAATGCCAATAATTTTATAGGATTTGGTGATGAAATGATCACCAGTGCCTGCCCAGCATAACAAAGCTTCTGGTTCCTAGAAGACCAAGACCATGTCACACAGTCTTTTGCTCTTTATCCCTGTAAGTGGAGCTCCTATACATATCACAGGTGCAGTGGAAAAATAAACCCAATATTTCCATTTTCTGTGCTTTTCACAAGGCTATAGTAGACCATCTTGATTGGCTGTGCTATACAATGTGATATGATAGCTGCAAAGCATTAAGTGACTGCTCCGAGGACATATGATCCTTCTCTTACTGATGCAATTTGCAAACCATAAAATTGCAGAGGTCACATTAGGTGATTCGCTCAAAGCAGTGTGTAAATTGTTAGAACTAGACAGATTCCTGGAATGTCAAAAAAAATCTGCACACATTTGATTCACATCGAATTAATTTGCTCATCTTTAGTCACTATAGGTTGATCTAAATTTTACTGGCCAGGTTTGAACTCTAAAAAATATGCAGGCTCGCAACCTGTATAATTTTTATCAACAATAGTGTTACAAAGAAAAGGAAATTAAAAGTAAATAATTATTTCTGGAGACAAAACAGTTGCTCTGTTTTGAACTTGAAGAAGCTATTGTTTATCAAACAGGAGTGACTTTTTTTCATTTTTTGAGGTCTCCAATTTTTTTGGTAAATACCAAATTATTATGCAATTACAAAGAAATGTTATCAAGCCTTCCAAAAATCGCCTTCTTTTTTGGAAACAAGGTGAACAAGTCTTAGCTTGTTTTCACCAAGTCTTTTTCCTCAGTTCTTTAAGCTCGTTTTCAGGCTGCAGCTCCTGCAAGTCAGCAGTGTCAGGGGGCAAATCCCCTACACAGTCAGTCAGATTCTTTTGCTGACAGTGGTGGTCTCCATCAGATTAGCCTGTATATGCAGGAGCTGGTTTAAAAGGTGGTCATGCTAGATGTACTGCTCCAGGAAGTCCTCAGGGCACTATTTTACTTGTGAGCAGTGCCGCCATCTGGGAATTACTGCCCTTACTGGCGTATGGGGCCCGGGAGCAGATAGTGGTCTGGAGCAGTCCCATCACTTTTTGCTTCTGCTCCCCTGGTACTAAGCTGGCATGCTGGATATCAGCGCTGCCAAATGCTCTCATTCTCTACTCCTTCACACTATGCATAGTGAGGAGCAGAGCATGGATGATGCACGTGGCTGTGCAGAGAGTTGCTGGCTGCAGTGGAGCAGGGACGCACAGTCACACAGGTTGTGACAATGCTCACCCCCGCACCTGCAGTCAGCAGCACAGCCAGGACCTGAGCATCCGATCCCTCCAATCCAGCAGTATCATAGCTCTCAGACTTTGTAGAGACATGGAGGGGCGTGGCTAAATGGAGGGGGTGGGGCCACAGACAAGCAGGGAGAAGAAGGAAGAAGAAAAGATAAAAATAAGAGTGGGAGAGAGAAAAGAAGGAAGAAGTGAGAAGAGAAAGACAGAAAGCACAACAAAGAGGCAAGACACAGGTGAGAATGCTAATAATGCTATATATAAGACACTGGCTGCAGTGGAGGGATTCAGGGGGCTCTCGCCAGTTCAGTGACACTGCTTTAAAAGTGAGCAGGAGGTTGCCCAAACCATTAAGAAGCAGTGCCACAATCTGCTTTCCTGGCCCGCAATTTTCAACTAAATATGCATCTGAGGATGCACATTCAGTTGCAATATATTGCGGTACAGAAAGCCACCGGCTTTCTGCACAGCAATAGTTACTAGCTGCCGGCCAATCACCGGCCGGCAGCTGACATCAGCACATATGTCACCGGCGTATGATGCCTCTGTCATGTGCCGGCACATCCGCACCTCAAATAAATGAGGGAGAGGGCACTGCTGGGCGGTGTGCAGGTAATCACAATCTTTTTTTTTACTTTCCCTTTGTACTAAGGATTGGAGCTCATATGGGGGCAGGATGGGAGCTCATATGGGGGCAGGATAGGAGCTCATATAGGGGCAGGATGGGAGCTCATATGGAGGCAGGATGGGAGCTCATATGGGGGCATGATGGGAGAACATATGGCTGGAGCCAGAAATGAGACACAAGGGGGCAGGATGGGGAATATTATTACTGTAGGGGCTAATTAAGGGATATTATTACTGCAGTGATGTATTTTATTTTTGTAGGATACTGTTTTCAATGGGGGGTCCTGATACTGTACAGAGCAACACTGTCGCCTTTTTTCTTCATCTGGTGTAGTATAGAAGTTGGAAAAAAAAGTAATGTGCTCTGCAAGTGGTGCTCTAGATAACTGTGTTATTTCCTGCAGAGACCTGGCTGGAAGAAGTGATAGCGGTCTGTGCTGGATGAAGATGAAAAGCAAAGATTGAGGACTTCACTTAGAGACGTCACTAGTGAATTAGTGTATTACACATACATGCACAGTATGCACTGTGTATTATATACCGAGCTCCTGTGTACAATGTCATCAGTGATCACTGTATTATCTGTACACTGACACTATATACAGAGCTCCTGTTTATAATGTCACTGGTGATCCCCTTATTACCTGTACACTGACACTATATACAGAGCTTCTGTGTGTAATGTCACTGTTGATCACTGTATTACCTGTACATTGACACCATACACAGAGCTCCCGTGTGCAATGTCACCAGTGATTATTGTATTACCTGTACACTGGCACATATACAGAGCTCCTGTGTGCAATGTCACCAGTGATCACTGTATTAACGGTACACTGACACTATATACAGAGCTCCTGTGTATAATGTCACTGGTGATACCTGTATTATCTGTACACTGACATTATATACAGAGCTCCTGTGTATAATGTCACTGGTGATCACTGTATTACTTGTCCACTGACACTATATAAAGAGCTCCTGTGTATAATGTCGCCAGTGATCACTGTATTACCTGTACAATGACACTGTGTACAGAGCTCCTGTGTATAATGTCACTGGTGATCACTGTATTACTTGTACACTAACGCTATATACAGATCTCCTGTGTATAATCTCACCAGTGATCGCTGTATTACCTGTACACTGACACTGTATACAGAGCTCCTGTGTATAATGTCACTGGTGATCACTGTATTACCGGTACACTGACACTGTATACAGAGCTCCTGTGTATAATGTAGCTGGTGATCCCTGTATTATCTGTACACTGACACTATATACAGAGCTCCTGTGTATAATGTCACTGGTGATTACTGTATTAACTGTGCACAGACACTATATACAGAGCTCCTGTGTATAATGTCACTGTTGATCACTGTATTACCTGTACACGGACACTGTGTTCAAAGTATAGATCTCCTGTGTATAATGGCACTTATGGTTATATTAGCATCATTTTTTTATAATGATCAGTATTGTAGTATTCAGTCACTATGTGATGGCAATATGTGACCTGGTCATGGTGTAGTGGTATTTGTTCCTTGTATGTGCTATTATTCGGTCACTATGTGGTGGTAATATGTGATCTGGTCAAGGCGTGTTGGTATTTGTTACTTGTATGTGGTATTATTGCTCTATTTAAAGAAAAAAAAAAAAAAAAAAAACATATCTAAATTGTATTGGATATTTTAACAAATGGTTAATAAGTTACAGTAGAGTAGAGCACAGCCAAAAGAGTCTACAAATGCTGCTGGCGGGAGGCGTTCCCGGAATTGGATGGAGTAGGACGCATGTTGCTGAATTCTGCTCCTTGTCAGCCCTAAAATAACGGTTTTATATCTGAAAAGGCAGCCCCAGGACCATAAATTATGGTCAGAAAAACTGCACAGCATTCACAGACAAGAATGATGACACTTAATGCCGGCACAGGCAGACACCTCAGCCTCAGCAGCTGCCCACAGAGCAATGGTGCCCAAGGCCACTATACTGGAACAAGAGGGCAGCGGCAAGATCCTTGGAGCATTAGAGGGGAATCAGAGGGAATTATGCACAGCGGTGAGAGCAGTTTCCCCTGAGACACTGGAGGGTCGTGTGGATGTGAGACAGGAGCAGAAGAGTCTGCAGCCCCCCTCAGGTCCACTCCTGCCCCCTCTCCCAGTTACACATGCAAAAGGAACTTTCCAAGCAGAGCTGTGTAGCTCAGCCTGCAGCACAGGAGACATCTCCAATCCCAGAGCCAGGTCAGGGCTCTAACTACAGACAAGATCAATGTATAGCAGATTTAGAAGGGAATAAGGCTGATATATCAAGTACTCCCTGCCTGTCTTAATTTGCTAGTAATACAGACCAGGAATTCTCTTCAGACTCTGAGTTTACTGCACCTTATGATGCTCATGATAAATGGAGCTCATATATGAAACAACTTCCCACAAAAGCAGATTTTAAATTGCATATAGCTGAAGTGCGTGATGCATGCAGAGTGGAGATCGTGACTGTAAGGAGGGATATTCAACTTAATTCACACAGAGTTGAGACCCTAGAAGATGACCATGATCTAACCCGTACATTTGTTTCTCAGCTCCATCCCACAGTTATGGCGCAGCATGATGCAATTAGTGACTATCAAAGACACCTGGAAGATTTGGACAATAGGGGTCGCAGACATAATATTAGGGTTCCAGAACCTCACGGCGAGGAAAATCTTCCTAAGATTTTACAGAATATTTTTAACAAAATAATGGATGCTCCTCCTGCTCAACAGATCAAACTAGATAGGGCACATAGAGCACTAAAGGCCCCGTCACACACAGCGACGCTGCAGCGATACAGACAACGATGCTGATTGCTGCAGCGTCGCTGTTTTGTCGCTGTGTGGTCGCTGGGGAGCTGTCACACAGACCGCTCTCCAGCGACCAACGATCAGGGGAACGACTTCGGCATCGTTGAAACTGTCTTCAACGATGCCGAAGTCCCCCTGCAGCACCCGGGTAAGCAGGGTAAACATCGGGTTACTAAGCGCAGAGCCGCGCTTAGTAACCCGATGTTTACCCTGGTTACCAAAAAAAACAAACCGTACATACTCACCATCTGATGTCTGTCAGGTCCCTTGCCGTCTGCTTCCCGCTCTCACTGAGTGCCGCCATACAGTGAGAGCAGAGCGCAGCGGTGACGTCACTGCTGTGCTGTGCTCTCACTGTACGGCGGCACTCAGTCAGAGCAGGAAGTAGACGGCAAGGGACCTGATGGACATCAGATGGTGAGTATGTACTGTTTGGTTTTTTTTACATTTACGCTGGTAACCAGGGTAAACATCGGGTTACTAAGCGCGGCCCTGCGCTTAGTAACCCGATGTTTACCCTGGTTACCAGTGAAGACATCGCTGGATCGGTGTCACACACACCGATTCAGCGATGTCAGCGGGACCTCAACGACCAAAAAAAGGTCCAGGCCATTCCGACGACCAGCGATCTCGCAGCAGGGGCCTGATCACTGGTACGTGTCACACATAGCGAGATCGCTACTGAGGTCGCTGTTGCGTCACAAAACTTGTGACTCAGCAGCGATCTCGCTAGCGATCTCACTATGTGTGACGAGGCCATTCCGACACGCCCAGCGATCTCGCAGCAGGGGCCTGATCACTGGTACGTGTCACACATAGCGAGATCGCTACTGAGGTCGCTGTTGCGTCACAAAACTTGTGACTCAGCAGCGATCTCGCTAGCGATCTCGCTATGTGTGACGGGGCCTTAAGTCTTAAAGGATCATCTCCACTGCCCCGTGATATCATATGCTGTGTCACAGATTATGGACTAAAGGAAGAAGTAATGTTCCATGCCAGGAGAAAATTGAACATTGAGTTTGAGGGAAATCAACTCCAGATCCTGCCAGAATTCTCCCGGGTCATACTGCAAGAGAGGCGTCTGCTACGTCCTCTTCTTACAACATTGAAAGATAACCAAATCATGGACAGATGGGGGTTCCCAATCAGCCTTACAGCCAGAAGAAATTGCCAATCAACCACCCTTAGAGTTGCAGCTGACCTGCACCAGTTTTGCTCAGCCTTACAAATTCCGGTCCCAAAACTACCAAACTGGGAACTGTCCCCCTCTGCTCCACCGCCGTCCCCAGCTTGGCAGCAAGTTTCAGCTAAAAAATAGCATGCCACCCCCCCAGTCCTATCTCAGGAGAAAAACCACCACCCTTCTAGGCGCTGATGGAAAATTAAGAATTAAGAGGACTATTTTGCCTGTGTTGTCAACATGAACAGACCCTGGGACTTGCACTATGGATCATCTTATATCTACAGAAATATGACCGCATAAGATAATAGTGCCCCAACTACAAGGCTGGCAGGGAGTGCAAGAAGGCACCCTAATGGCTCAGACTACTTGAAATCTCCAGAATCTTCTAGTTCGTTTTTTTTTTTCCTGTTTTTTACCCCTGTACTGACATTTCCAGTTTCCTGATGTCAGTTCGGGAGTCAGAGAAGGAATATGGTCAATGCAGAGTTAGTTTGTTCCCTACCTTCCTTTCTCCCTCGTCCCTTCTTGTCTTCCTTCTTTTCTTTTTCTTCTCCTAGGTAATGGCATCATGTGTCTATCCCAGTATGGAGTGGGCAGCTTGGTGGGCCACTACTTGGTCAAGAGAGGGGGCCAGTGGACCTGGAAGGAGGTGAGATATATTGCTTCATCTCGTTTATATTGGTTTTTTTTGGAGACAATGGCTTTATCATGGTGCGTCTCATGTCATTATATGTTCAGGGGCTCAACTTGGATGTTAAGAGACGCCTCCTTCTATGAGAATTGAAGGGTTCAAAGGCAGATATTGTGTTTCTGCAGGAGACATACCATGATGGAACAAGATCCTTCAACTCTGCTAGGGGAAGATTCCCAATAGTATATACAGCCACCCAAAATAGGAAAAAAGCGGGAGTGGGGTGATTTTAATTTGATTTTTTCAACATTAAAGGACAGGCTTTCTGTAAGTGGCGCCCCAACCCCATTGACGTTGACTAGTCAAACGAAGGCGTTCCTTGCACTAATTCGGAAGCATGGCTTCTATGACCTGTAGCGTACTTCGAACCCGACAGCCAAGCAATACACATTCTATTCACATCCACACTCAACCCACACGTAGATAGACTTTCTTTGGCAATCTCTTGGCTTTGTGAGGAACTGCAACAGCAGACATTGGCCAAATTACGTGGTCGGATCATGTGCCAGTTATACTGGATCTCCGCCCGGCCTCCTCGCCAAGACGGGAATGTCATTGGAGGCTAAATGATTATTTACTCAAACACCCAATGCAAAAAGCCAAACTCCAAGAACAGTTGGAGGATTACTTTACTCTAAATAATGACTCTGTCCCTTCGCTCTCCTCAGTTTGGGAGGCGCATAAAGTTGTAATGAAAGGGAACCGCATTTCATTAGCATCACACTTAAAAAGAGACAGTAATCATCAACAGATGACCTTTTGGCACGTCTCAAAAAGTTGGAACAAAGAATGTCTGTGCAACCCTCTAAACGTACAGTGAAAAAAATTGTTGAGGTAAGGGGTGGGCTGAGGGATCTCGCTATCCAGAAAGTTGAAAAAATGATGGTGTATAATAAGCAAAAATACTATGAGAGGGTTAATAAGGCCCACTCTCTCTTGGCAGCTCAGTTGAGGGAGAGATTGGTTCAGGCTTTCCCCTTTGCCATCAAAAATAAACAGGGACACCTCATATATGACCCACAGAAACAAGCAAATATTTCAGGATTACTATTCCCGTCTATATTAATTTCCCTCCACTCTAACCATAGACCAGATTGATAGATCTGAAAGACTCAAAACTTACTTGGACTCCTGTCAATTACCAACCTTGAGTGCGGAAGCCCTTTTAACACTAAACAACATAATAACCGAAGAACTGGAGAATACAATTAAAGAATTGCCCCAGGGTAAAGCCCCAGGACCTGATGGGTTCACATATTTATACTACAAAACATTCCAGAAAGAATTAATGGCCTTTATGTTACCGCTCTTTAATTCCTTCATGTCGAGTTCTCCCATTCCCCCCTCTATGCTGAGCTCACATATCACAGCAATACATAAACAGGGAAAGGACCCTGCTGATTGCGCCAGCTATCGTCCTATATCCCTACTAAATGCTGATCTTAAAATATTTACTAATATCCTGGCTAATAGATTGAGTTTGCTTCTTCTGGATTTAATCCATAAAGATCAGGTCAGTTTTGTGGCTAATAGGCAAGCGAATCATAACACTAGACATACTATAGATCTTATTGATGTCCTTGAAAGAAATGGCCAATCTGGTCTTCTGCTCAGTTTAGATGCTAAGAAGGCATTCGACCGACTGAGTTGGCCTTTTTTATTTGCATCTTTACACAGGTATGGCCTATCGGGTCCATTTCTTCAGTCTACACAAGCTTTATATTCCTTGCCCAATGCTGTGGTTAAACTCCCCCATGCGTCTTCCTCTCGTATCAATATCTCAAATGGATGTAGACAGGGGTGTCCTCTCTCTCCCCTGCTGTTTGTCCTTTGTATAGAGCCCTTAGCTTCCAAAATAAGGAATAATCCAAATATCCAGGAGGTACGGGAGAGAGAGTTCAAGTTGTCTCTATTTGCGGATGATATTCTCCTCACCCTCACATTTCCCTCCCCAATCTTCAATAAACCTTGACAGAATATGGACTACTCTCAGGATACAAGGTAAATACAACAAAGACTGAAACTCTCCCACTTAACTTACTACCATGCGCAATAGTGGACGCTCTGAAATCAAAGTTTAAATTTGCTTGGAAGGACACCAAAATTAAATATTTGTGTATTTTCCTGACTGGCTCTTACGACTCCCTTTATAGACATAATTTCCCAGCCTTCTTTCAAGAGATTAATGGGTTACTTTCTAGATGGTCTAAACTTCCTCTCTCACTTTTTGGCAGAGCAAATGCGATAAAGATGTCTATTATACCTAAATTCTTATACATGGTGGAGGTTTTGCAGGTGCCAATAACACGAATGGTGTTGAGGAGGTTTCAGACTGTGCTTCTTAATTTTTTGGGGGGTCAGAGACGACATCGAATAGCTAAATCAGTCCTCACATCTCCAAAAACGCAGGGGGGTATTGCCTTTCCAGACATCTGGAGATATTACTTGGCCGTTCACCTTAGAAGGATACCAGCTTGGGCCTCGTTGCGGGCTTATAGCAAATGGGTAGAAATCGAGAAACTTTGGATGGCTCCAGTGCACCCCAATTCATTGCTATGGGGAGATGGGAGTACATGCCCCTCAATGCCTCTGCTGGGCTCTATGGCATTTACAATGAAAATTTGGAGGATAAGCAGCAAGGCCTTTCCATTTATCTCCCCCAAGTCCCCTATGATCTCCTTCCTTTTTACACCCTCCATACCTGCTAGTCTTACTGCAGCTATGATAGAACCATTGCTTCAAGCACAATTATCTTATTACGCGGATACTGTAGTCCCCTTTAATAGAAATATTCTTCCTTTTCAGACTCTTAGAGAGCGGTTTAAACTCCAATTTAGGACCTACTTCTCATACTTACAAATCCACCACCTGGCCCTAACTTTATATAAAAACACAACGTTCTCCACCCCCACTCGCTTTGAGCGACTCTGTAAAGGGAATCCCTCTACAAAGGGTTTGATCATGGACATTTATAGTATACTGTTCATTCCGCCATCAGTCCCCCCTCCTAAACATGCTTACATGATAAAGTGGGAGAGATACCTGGGGAGGGAACTTCCGCTTCCTCTCTGGCAGGTCATATGGTCTAAGGCAGCTAAATCTTCACCATGCATAACACAAAAGGTAAATCAGTACAAGATACTGATGCATTGGTATCATACAACGGAGGTTTTACATAATATTTACCCTGCCACTTCGGATAAATGCTGGAAATGCCTGGGGGCTGTGGGCTCATTGCCACATATATTCTAGGATTGCCAGACTATATCCCCATTCTGGAAGAGAGTACAGGGGTTGATTTCTCGGGTGTAATATGTAGAGATTCCTCTGGATCCTGTGACTTCTTTGCTTAATGTTCCCCCCGTGCCCATGACAAAGTGCCCTGCCAGGTTGCTCCTCCATATCCTAACATCGGCAAAGTGTCTATTAGCCTCATACTGGAAGAAAAGATCAGCTCCCACAATGAAAAAACTTTGGATGAAGATTAAAGAAATGAGGCGTATGGAGAATATTAGGGCCTGTATTAATAATCAGCTTGATTTGCTCAATCGCATCTGGGCTCCATGGGATGACTATGTAACTAAGCTAAAGAACTGAGGTTACGTGCCTTTTTTATTTCTTTCTGTGTATTTTCCCCTCCCTGACTTTTTCCCTATTCCTTCTCTGTACCCCACCTACTCTTAGATAATACATTAGATGTTTGCCCTAATTTTAGTAGGAGCCGCAGTGCTGCGCACTGTGCCACTGGAGGCAACATCTAAAATGTTTTGCATTGTTTTGCATAATTTTGCTGCAACTATACTTATGTTTATGATGTTATTTGTATGAAAAAAAGGAAAATCTTTCAAAAATAAACAGATTAAAAAAAAGCTGCTGGCCATGTATGTGATCTGGTGATGGGAACTGTTAAAGTGAACTTGTCACCAGGTTTGGCCGATAAAAGATATGGCCACTGCCTTTCAGGGCTTATCTAAAGCATTCTATAATGCTGTAGATAAGCCCCTGGTCTGTCCTGCAAGTGAAGAAAAATATGTTATATTATACTCACCCAGGGGGGGGCAGTCCGGTCTGATGGGTGTCGCAGGTCCTGGTCTGGCTCCTCCCATCTTCTTGCGATGCCGCCCTCCTGCTTCTCCATCGCTCTCCAGCATCGATGCTCCTGTGCAGGTGTACTTCTCTGCCCTGTTGAGGGCAGAATAAAGTACTGCAGTGCGCAGGTGCTGGGAAAGATCAGAGAGGCTCAGCGCCTGAGCACTGCAGTGCTTTACTCTGCCCTCAACAGGGCAGAGAAGTACTCCTGCGCATGAGCACCGATGCCAGGGTGCGATGAAGAAGCAGAAGGGTTGTGCTGCAAGAAGATGGGAGGCGCCAGACCTGGACCTGCAACACCCATTGGATCGGACCGCCCCCCACGTGATTATAATATAACTTATTTTTCTTCACTTGCAGATTGGACCAGGGCTTATCTACAGCATTATAGAATATAGAGTGTGATTGGTGAGGATGTGGTGCAGAAGTGGAGTTTTTCCAAGAGAGGGTGGTGGGACTGTGGAAGGTTCGAGAGGTGAGGGCAGAGCTAGGGTGGAGCCTGGGCAGAGTCTCAAGGGGGCTCTGAAAATGTGGTCAGTATGGGACCTCAAAATTCCCAGTGGCAGCCCTGCTTGTGAGCAGTAGATGGCAGCGGAGCTACAACTTAACACTTCTAGTATAGGATGCAGCAACAAGCAGCCTCTGGAGCAGACTTTTATGTTTCATGCTTCATATGTGCAATTTAAGTGTTCCCTTTTCCCCTGAGGGGGTACAAAATAGTTCTGTCCTGGTAGTTGCCCCCACCAAAGGTAGCTAGTGCTGATTGGCACTCAGGTCCCTCCAAAACCTGTCACTGATGTTATGGGGGGCAGGGTTGGATCTCTCCCCTAGGTTCATGTGCTCAGCTCTCTGGGTCCTCCCCTGCCTTCTATCCCACAGTCCCCACTCTCACATGCTCTACCAAATGTTTGCAGCCGTGGATACAAAGGTGTCATGCGCCTAAGCAGCTGTCACGGGGAGACTAGGTGGGCAAGAGCTAATAACCCGGGCCCCTGCAATTTCCCTCAGACTAGGGAAATCCTGACTCACCCTCTACCTAGAGTTTACACTGATGGTGTGCATGTCTAGGCCTCGACCCTCACCCTGTCTCCTGTTTCAACCCTAGGCTGAAACCACTGCCCACCACCCAGTGAAAAGATCATACACCAATACCCACAGTTAGCACAGACAAGGATAACGGAAAATATGCAACACGCCGCAGTCACTCAGGAATACACTATAAATGCACAGGGCAAAATAAATACAAATATAGGAAGGAGTAAATAAGACAAAGGGAAATACACCACCATGTTGTGAATTTGCTTTTTGCTCCCTCTAGTGGTTACTAGTTTTTTGACTCTGGTTTTTCTGTCATTCCTTTTATCCGCACCTGGGTCGTTAGTTAGGGGTGTTGCTATATAAGCTCCCTGGACCTTCAGTTCAATGCCTGGCAACGTAGTTATCAGAGCTAGTCTGCTGTGCTCTTGTCTACTGATCCTGGTTCCAGTTATATCAGCTAAGTCTGCCTTTTGCTTTTTGCTATTTGTTTTGGTTTTGTATTTTTGTCCAGCTTGTTCCAAATCTATATCCTGACCTTTGCTGGAAGCTCTAGGGGGCTGGTGTTCTCCCCCCGGACCGTTAGACGGTTCGGGGGTTCTTGAATTTCCAGTGTGGATTTTGATAGGGTTTTTGTTGACCATATAAGTTACCTTTCTTTTTTCTGCTATCAGTAAGCGGGCCTCTCTGTGCTAAACCTGATTCATTTCTGTGTTTGTCATTTCCTCTTACCTCACCGTCATTATTTGTGGGGGGCTTCTATCCAGCTTTGGGGTCCCCTTCTCTGGAGGCAAGAAAGGTCTTTGTTTTCCTCTACTAGGGGTAGCTAGATTCTCCGGCTGGCGCGTGTCATCTAGAATCAACGTAGGAATGATCCCCGGCTACTTCTAGTGTTGGCGTTAGGAGTAGATATATGGTCAACCCAGTTACCACTGCCCTATGAGCTGGATTTTTGTATTCTGCAGACTTCCACGTTCCTCTGAGACCCTCGCCATTGGGGTCAAAACAGTTTGCCAGGCCAGTATTAAATGTTTAATGCATTGCAGAAGAGGGATTATAAGAAAGAAGATTCTGAGTTTTTTTTTTTTTTTTTCTTCTTCCCCTTTACCTCAGAGTGGCTATGCTTGCTGCAGACATGAATGTCCAGACCTTGATTACAAGTGTGGACCAGCTGGCTACTCGTGTGCAGGGCATACAAGACTATGTTATCAGAAATCCTAGGTCAGAACCTAAAATACCGATTCCTGAACTGTTTTCCGGAGACAGGTTTAAGTTTAGGAATTTCGTGAATAATTGTAAATTGTTTTTGTCCCTGAGACCCTGTTCATCTGGAGATTCTGCTCAGCAAGTAAAAATTGTTATTTCGTTCTTACGGGGCGACCCTCAGGATTGGGCTTTTTCGCTGGCGCCAGGAGATCCGGCATTGGCTGATCTTGATGCGTTTTTTCTGGCGCTCGGTTTACTTTATGAGGAACCCAATCTTGAGATTCAGGCAGAAAAGGCCTTGCTGGCTATGTCTCAGGGGCAGGACGAGGCTGAAGTGTATTGCCAAAAATTTCGGAAATGGTCCGTGCTGACACATTGGAACGAGTGTGCACTGGCCGCTAATTTTAGAAATGGCCTTTCTGAGGCCATTAAGAATGTTATGGTGGGTTTTCCCATTCCCACAGGTCTGAATGATACTATGGCACTGGCTATTCAAATTGACCGGCGGTTGCGGGAGCGCAAAACCGCAAATTCCCTCATGGTGTTGTCTGAACAGACACCTAATTCGGTGCAATGTGATAGAAAAACCGCAAATTCCCTCATGGTGTTGTCTGAACAGACACCTGATTTAATGCAATGTGATAGAATCCTGACTAGAAATGAGCGGAAAATTCATAGACGCCGGAATGGCTTGTGCTACTACTGTGGTGATTCTACACATATTATCTCAGCATGCTCTAAACGTATAGCTAAGGTTGTTAGTCCTGTCACCGTTGGTAATTTGCAACCTAAATTTATTCTGTCTGTAACTTTGATTTGCTCACTGTCATCTTATCCTGTCATGGCGTTTGTAGATTCAGGTGCTGCCCTGAGTCTCATGGATCTCTCATTTGCTAAGCGCTGTGGTTTTGCTCTTGAACCATTGGAAAATCCTATTCCTCTTAGGGGTATTGATGCTACACCATTGGCAGCAAATAAACCGCAGTATTGGACACAGGTTACCATGTGCATGACTCCTGAACACCGCGAGGTGATACGTTTCCTGGTTTTACATAAAATGCATGATTTGGTTGTTTTAGGGCTGCCATGGTTACAGACCCATAATCCAGTCCTGGACTGGAAGGCTATGTCAGTCTCAAGTTGGGGCTGTCGTGGTATTCATGGGGATTCCCTGCCTGTGTCTATTGCTTCTTCTACGCCTTCGGAAGTTCCGGAGTATTTGTCTGATTATCAGGATGTCTTCAGTGAGTCTGAGTCCAGTGCACTGCCTCCTCATAGGGACTGTGACTGTGCTATAGATTTGATCCCGGGCAGTAAGTTTCCTAAGGGAAGACTGTTTAATCTGTCGGTACCTGAACATACCGCTATGCGTTCATATATCAAGGAGTCTCTGGAGAAAGGACATATTCGTCCGTCTTCTTCCCCTCTTGGTGCGGGATTCTTTTTTGTGGCAAAAAAGGACGGATCTTTGAGACCTTGTATTGATTATCGGCTTTTAAATAAGATCACTGTCAAATTTCAGTATCCTTTACCGCTGTTGTCTGACTTGTTTGCCCGGATTAAGGGTGCCAAGTGGTTCACCAAGATAGACCTTCGTGGTGCGTACAACCTTGTGCGCATTAAGCAAGGTGATGAATGGAAAACCGCATTCAATACGCCCGAAGGTCATTTTGAGTACTTGGTGATGCCTTTTGGGCTCTCCAATGCGCCTTCAGTTTTTCAGTCCTTTATGCATGACATTTTCCGGAAGTATCTGGATACATTTTTGATTGTTTATCTGGATGATATTTTGGTTTTTTCTGATAATTGGGATTCGCATGTGGAGCAGGTCAGGTTGGTCTTTAAAATTTTGCGTGAAAATTCTTTGTTTGTCAAGGGCTCAAAGTGTCTCTTTGGTGTACAGAAGGTTCCCTTTTTGGGGTTCATTTTTTCCCCTTCTGCTGTGGAGATGGACCCAGTCAAGGTCCGAGCTATTCTTGATTGGACTCAGCCCTCGTCAGTTAAGAGTCTTCAGAAGTTCTTGGGCTTCGCTAACTTCTACCGTCGTTTTATTGCTAATTTTTCTAGCATTGTGAAACCTTTGACGGATATGACCAAGAAGGGCTCCGATGTAGCTAACTGGGCTCCTGCTGCCGTGGAGGCTTTCCAGGAGTTGAAACGCCGGTTTACTTCGGCGCCTGTTTTGTGCCAGCCTGACGTCTCACTTCCCTTTCAGGTTGAGGTGGATGCTTCGGAGATTGGGGCAGGGGCCGTTTTGTCGCAGAGAGGCCCTGGTTGCTCTGTTATGAAACCTTGTGCCTTTTTCTCTAGGAAGTTTTCGCCTGCCGAGCGAAATTATGATGTGGGCAATCGGGAGTTGTTGGCCATGAAATGGGCATTTGAGGAGTGGCGTCATTGGCTCGAGGGTGCTAAGCATCGTGTGGTGGTCTTGACTGATCACAAAAATCTGATGTATCTCGAGTCTGCTAAACGCCTTAATCCGAGACAGGCCCGCTGGTCATTGTTTTTCTCCCGCTTTGATTTTGTTGTCTTGTATTTACCAGGTTCAAAGAATGTGAAGGCCGATGCTCTTTCTAGGAGCTTTGTGCCTGATGCTCCTGGAGTCGCTGATCCTGTTGGTATTCTTAAAGATGGAGTTATCTTGTCAGCTATTTCTCCGGATCTGCGACGTGTGTTGCAGATGTTTCAGGCTGATAGGCCTGAGTCTTGTCCACCTGACAGACTGTTTGTCCCGGATAAGTGGACCAGCAGAGTCATTTCCGAGGTTCATTCCTCGGTGTTGGCAGGTCACCCGGGAATTTTTGGCACCAGAGATCTGGTGGCCAGGTCCTTTTGGTGGCCTTCCTTGTCAAGGGATGTGCGGTCATTTGTGCAGTCCTGTGGGACTTGTGCTCGAGCTAAGCCTTGCTGTTCTCGTGCCAGCGGTTTGCTCTTGCCCTTGCCTGTCCCGAAGAGACCTTGGACACATATCTCCATGGATTTCATTTCTGATCTTCCGCTATCTCAGGGCATGTCCGTTATCTGGGTGATATGTGATCGCTTCTCCAAGATGGTCCATTTGGTTCCTTTGCCTAAGCTGCCTTCCTCTTCCGATCTGGTTCCTGTGTTTTTCCAGAACGTGGTTCGTTTGCACGGCATCCCTGAGAATATTGTGTCAGACAGAGGATCCCAGTTCGTTTCCAGGTTCTGGCGATCCTTTTGTAGTAGGATGGGCATTGATTTGTCGTTTTCGTCTGCTTTCCACCCTCAGACTAATGGACAGACGGAGCGAACCAATCAGACTTTGGAGGCTTATTTGAGGTGTTTTGTCTCTGCTGATCAGGACGATTGGGTGACATTCTTGCCGTTGGCTGAGTTTGCCCTTAATAATCGGGCTAGTTCCGCCACCTTGGTTTCGCCTTTTTTCTGCAACTCTGGTTTCCATCCTCGCTTTTCTTCGGGTCATGTGGAGCCTTCTGACTGTCCTGGGGTGGATTCTGTGGTGGATAGGTTGCAGCAGATCTGGAATCATGTGGTGGACAACTTGAAGTTGTCACAGGAGAAGGCTCAGCGCTTTGCCAACCGCCGCCGCGGTGTGGGTCCCCGACTACGCGTTGGGGATTTGGTATGGCTTTCTTCCCGCTTTGTTCCTATGAAGGTCTCCTCTCCCAAATTTAAACCTCGTTTTATTGGGCCTTACAAGATATTGGAAATCCTTAATCCTGTATCTTTTCGTCTGGATCTTCCTGTGTCGTTTGCTATTCACAATGTATTTCATAGGTCCTTGTTGCGGCGGTACATTGTGCCTGTAGTTCCTTCTGCTGAGCCTCCTGCTCCGGTGTTGGTTGAGGGCGAGTTGGAGTACGTGGTGGAGAAGATCTTGGATTCTCGCCTCTCCAGGCGGAGGCTTCAGTACCTGGTCAAGTGGAAGGGCTATGGTCAGGAGGATAATTCCTGGGTGGTCGCCTCTGATGTTCATGCGGCCGATTTAGTTCGTGCCTTTCATGCCGCTCATCCTGATCGCCCTGGTGGTCGTGGTGAGGGTTCGGTGACCCCTCACTAAGGGGGGGGTACTGTTGTGAATTTGCTTTTTGCTCCCTCTAGTGGTTACTAGTTTTTTGACTCTGGTTTTTCTGTCATTCCTTTTATCCGCACCTGGGTCGTTAGTTAGGGGTGTTGCTATATAAGCTCCCTGGACCTTCAGTTCAATGCCTGGCAACGTAGTTATCAGAGCTAGTCTGCTGTGCTCTTGTCTACTGATCCTGGTTCCAGTTATATCAGCTAAGTCTGCCTTTTGCTTTTTGCTATTTGTTTTGGTTTTGTATTTTTGTCCAGCTTGTTCCAAATCTATATCCTGACCTTTGCTGGAAGCTCTAGGGGGCTGGTGTTCTCCCCCCGGACCGTTAGACGGTTCGGGGGTTCTTGAATTTCCAGTGTGGATTTTGATAGGGTTTTTGTTGACCATATAAGTTACCTTTCTTTTTTCTGCTATCAGTAAGCGGGCCTCTCTGTGCTAAACCTGATTCATTTCTGTGTTTGTCATTTCCTCTTACCTCACCGTCATTATTTGTGGGGGGCTTCTATCCAGCTTTGGGGTCCCCTTCTCTGGAGGCAAGAAAGGTCTTTGTTTTCCTCTACTAGGGGTAGCTAGATTCTCCGGCTGGCGCGTGTCATCTAGAATCAACGTAGGAATGATCCCCGGCTACTTCTAGTGTTGGCGTTAGGAGTAGATATATGGTCAACCCAGTTACCACTGCCCTATGAGCTGGATTTTTGTATTCTGCAGACTTCCACGTTCCTCTGAGACCCTCGCCATTGGGGTCATAACACCACCAGCAACGATACTCCAACTACTAGCTCACCACTCCAGACCGAGATAACAACGCACAAGACAGAAGCTATAATCGGCGACGCCCAATGTTCAGGAGAACTATTTAAAGGCAATGGGCATGGCCCAGCTTCCAATCCGAGCATCAGGTAAATTAACCCCGGACCAGCTAGATAAAATCTAGCCGACGCCAATGAGCACATAGTGGTCAAAAGCGGAATTACCGCTGTCTGTCGAACAACCTGGTCTGAACAGCGTCCGACATGACAGCAGCACAGAGTCTCTTCAGCTCAACTCACAGCTCGGTGTCCTCTCTCGGCAGCTGAGGTGCTGCTCGGTCACATGCCATGTAAGTTGGGGGCCACTTTGTGTGCGTCTGCCAGGTCTGCATTGCGATGTGACCCCATCCAGTCCCTATTGATTTTCTTTATAGTGTTCTAGAACATGTGAAAGAAGTGCAGTGAAATTGCAAAAAATTATAAATGGTAAAATTGACCTGGCAATATAGAAAAAAAATAAAACAATGTATCAACTCACCAAGGTGAATCATGGTAATTTGAAGTTCATGTGGTGATGGAAGGAATCAATAGGAACAAGAAAAGCAAATACAAAAAGTTAAAATTCAAATGAAAAATTAAATATTTAAAAGTATTAACATGTCATTAAAAAAATATCAAAAAACAAAATGGAAGAAAAAGAGGATAGGGGGAGCAATAAGGGAAACATCATGTATTTTGGACAGGCATGTCCTTATTCATAGGCATATGTTTTTTTAATGACACATTAATAAATGTAAAATTTTATTTTTCGTTGGTGCTGCAATTTTTCCATTTTGTATTTGCTGACATGGCAATATGATTCCCCATGTCAGTACGAGTATGCAGATACCAAACATGTATTTTTTATTTAAGTGGTGCAAAAAAATTCTAACATTTGTTTGAAAATTTTTTTTTTGCATTTGTCTCTATTTTCCGAGACCCTTTTTTTTTCATTTTTTTGGATCTGGGGCTCGGTGAAAGCTTTTCATTTTGTGCCCTGAGCTGATATTTTTATTCATACCATTTTGCGGTAGATATGATGTTTTGGTGCTTTTTGTTGACATGCTGCGGGATCCAAAAATACATAATTCTGGTGTTTATATTTTCCTCTTGTTACGCCATTTACCGATCTGGTTAATTTACTTTATATTTTGAAAGATTGGACTTTTCTAAACACAGAAATACCAAATATGTCATTTGTTTTTTTGTTATTTTTAGTGGAGCAAAAGGGGGGTGATTTGAACTTTTGTTGGTCTTTTTTTTCATATTTTTTAAATCTTATTTTTTTGACATTGCAATCTTCCAATCGCCTGTGCTATACATAGCAGTGCTCTAGCGCTGTTATGTATAGCAAAAATCACAATCTCCTATAATCGCTGGTGATGAGCCTGCTGTTCACAGAACTATTGAAAGGACAGGCACAGGGGTCATCTGAAGACTTCCAGCTGTCATGACAACCCATCGTCACCCTATGACTGTTAAAAAAGTTAACCCCTTCCCGACCCATGACGCCTATGTGGCGTCATGGAATGATCGCATCCCTGCAGATCGGGTGAAAGGGTTAATTCCTATTTTACCCGATCTGCAGGGAGAGGGGGAGTTGTACTTCAGCCTAGGGGGGGTGGCTTTGCCCCCACGTGGCTACGATCGCTCTGATTGGCTGTTGAAAGTGCAACAGCCAATCAGAGCAATTTGCAATATTTCACCTATGAAAATGGTGAAATATTGTAATCCAGCCATGGCCGATGCTGCAATAGCATCTGCCATGGCTGGAAATCATGTTCTGGCCCCCCCCACCGCCCCCGATCTCCTCCCCAGTCCTCCGTTCTGTCCGGTACCCCCCTCCGTCCCCCTGTTCGCTCCCCCGTGCTCCTGTCCGCTCCCCCGTGCTCCTGTCCGCTCCCCCCGTCCTCCTATCCCACCCCCTGTGCTCCGATCCACCCCCCCACCATCCCCTCATACTTACCGATCCTCCCGAAGTCGGTCCGTCTTCTCCCTGGGCGCCGCCATCTTCCAAGATGGCGGGTGCATGCTCAGTGCGCCCAAAGAATCTGCCGGCTGGCAGATTCGTTACAAGTACATTTTGATCGCTGTGGTAGGTTCTACCACAGCGATCAAAATAAAAAAATAATAAATAAACCCCCCCCCCTTTATCACCCCCATAGGTAGGGACAATAATAAAATAAAGAAATTTTTTTTTTTCTTTTTCCACTAGGGTTAGGGTTAGAACTAGGGTTAGAACTAGGGGTAGGGTTAGGGGTAGGGTTAGGGTTACGGGTAGGGTTAGGGTTAGGGGTAGGGTTATGGCATGTGCACACAGAGCGGATCGGCCGCGGATCCGCAGCGGGTCGGCCGCGGATCCGCAGCGGATCGGCCGCGGATCCGCAGCGGATCCGCAGCGGATCGGCAGCGGATCGGCAGCGGATCGGCCGCGGATCGGCCGCGGATCCGCAGCGGATCGGCAGCGGATCGGCCGCGGATCGGTAGCGGATCGGCCGCGGATCGGCAGCGTATCCGCAGCGGATCGGCCGCGGATCTGCAGCGGATCGGCAGCGGATTGGCCGCGGATCGGCAGCGGATCGGCAGCGGATCGGCCGCGGATCGGCAGCGGATCGGCCGCGGATCGGCAGCGGATCGGCCGCGGATCGGCAGCGGATCGGCAGCGGATCGGCCGCGGATCGGCAGCGGATCGGCCGCGGATCCGCAGCGGATTGGCCGCGGATCTGCAGCGGATCGGCAGCGGATTGGCCGCGGATCCGCAGCGGATTGGCAGCGGATTGGCCGCGGATCCGCAGCGGATTGGCCGCTGCGAATTCGAAGCAGTTTTCCATCAGGTTTACAGTACCATGTACACCTAAGGAAAACCAAATCCGCTGTGCCAATGGTGCGGAAAATTCCGTGCAGAAACGCTGCATTGTATTTTCCGCAGCATGTCAATTCTTTGTGCGGATTCCGCAGCGTTTTACACCTGTTCCTCAATAGGAATCCGCAGGTGAAATCCGCACAAAAAAACACTGGAAATCTGCTGTAAATCCGCAGGCAAAACGCAGTGCCTTTTACCTGCAGATTTTTCAAAAATCGTGCGGAAAAATCTCACACAAATCCGCAACGTGGGCACATAGCCTTAGGGTTAGGGTTGGAATTAGAGTTAGGGTTGGAATTAGGGCTAGGGTTTGAAATAGGGTTAAGATTAGGCTTGTGGTTAGGGTTACGGGTAGGGTTAGGGGTGTGTTGGGGTTACAGTTGTGGTTAGGGTTGGGATTAGGGTTACGGTTGGGATTAGGGTTAGGATTAGGGTTGGAATTAGGGTTACGGTTGTGTTGCGGTTAGGGTTGTGGTTAGGGGTGTGTTGGGGTTAGGGTTGTGATTAGGGTTATGGCTACAGTTGGGATTAGGATTAGGGGTGTGTTGGGGTTAGTGTTGAAGTTAGAATTGAGGGATTTCCACTGTTTAGGCACATCAGGGGTCTCCAAACGCAACATGGCGCCACCATTGATTCCAGCCAATCTTGCGTTCAAAAAGTCAAATGGTGCTCCCGCCCTTCCAAGCCCCGACGTGCGCCCAAACAGTGGTTTACCCCCACATTTGGGGTACCAGCGTACTCAGGACAAACTGGGCAACAACTGTTGGGGTCCAATTTCTCCAGTTACCCTTGCAAAAATAAAAAATTACTTGCTAAAACATAATTTTTGAGGAAAGAACATTTATTTTTTATTTTCACGGCTCTTCGTTATAAACTTCTGTGAAGCACTTGGGGGTTGAAAGTGCTCACCACACATCTAGATAAGTTCCTTCGGGGGTCTAGTTTCCAAAATGGGGTCACTTGTGGGGTGTTTCTACTGTTTAGGCGCATCAGGGGCTATGCAAATGCAATGTGACGCCCGCAGACCATTCCATCAAAGTCTGCATTTCAAATGTCACTACTTCCCTTCCGAGCCCTGACGTGTGCCCAAACAGTGGTTTACCCCCTCATATGGGGTATCAGCATACTCACAACAAACTGGGCAACAAATATTGCGGTCCAAATTCTCCTATTACCCTTGTGAAAATAAAAAATTGCTTGCTAAAACATCTTTTTTGAGGAAAGAAAAATGATTTTTTATTTTCACGGCTCTGCGTTGTAAACTTCTGTGAAGCACTTGGGGGTTGAACGTGCTCACCACACATCTAGATAAGTTCCTTGGGGGGTCTAGTTTCCAAAATGGGGTCACTTGTGGGGGGTTTCTACTGTTTAGGCATATCAGGGGCTCTGCAAACGTAACATGATGCCCGCAGACCATTCCATCAAAGTCTGCATTCCAAAACGTCACTACTTCCCTTCCGAGCCCCGGCATGTGCCCAAACAGTGGTTTACCCCCACATATGGGGTATCAGCGTACTCAGGAGAAACTGGACAACAACTTTTGGGGTCCAATTTCTCCTGTTACTCTTGCAAAAATAAAAAAATTCTGGGCTAAAAAAATATTTTTGAGGAAAGGAAACACATTTATTATTTTCACGGCTCTGCGTTATAAACTTCTGTGAAGCACTTGGGGGTTCAAAGTGCTCACCACACATCTAGATAAGTTCCCTTGGGGGTCTAGTTTCCAAAATGGAGTCACTTGTGGGGAGTTCCTACTGTTTAGGCACATCAGGGACTCTGCAAACGCAACCTGATGCCCGCAGAGCATTCCATCAAAGTCTGCATTTCAAAACGTCACTACTTCCCTTCCGAACCCCGACGTGTGCCAAAACAGTGGTTTACCCCCACATATGGGGTATCAGCGTACTCAGGAGAAACTGGACAACAACTTTTGGGGTCCAATTTCTCCTGTTACCCTTGCAAAAATAAAAAAATTCTGGGCTAAAAAAATATTTTTGAGGAAAGGAAACACATTTTTTATTTTCACGGCTCTGCGTTATAAACTTCTGTGAAGCACTTGGGGGTTCAAAGTGCTCACTACACATCTAGATAAGTTCCCTTGGGGGTCTAGTTTCCAAAATGGAGTCAATTGTGGGGAGTTCCTACTGTTTAGGCACATCAGGGGCTCTGCAAACGCAACCTGACGCCCGCAGAGCATTCCATCAAAGTCTGCATTTCAAAACGTCACTACTTCCCTTCCGAACCCCGACGTGTGCCAAAACAGTGGTTTACCCCCACATATGGGGTATCAGCGTACTCAGGAGAAACTGGACAACAACTTTTGGGGTCCAATTTCTCCTGTTACCCTTAGGAAAATAAAAAATTGTGGGCTAAAAAATCCTTTTTGAGAAAAGAAAAATTATTTTTTATTTTCATGGCTCTGCGTTATAAACTTCTGTGAAGCACTTGGGGGTTCAAAGTGCTCACCACACATCTAGATTAGTTCCTTGGGAGGCCTAGTTTCCAAAATGGGGTCACTTGTGGGGGAGCTCCAATGTTTAGGCACACAGGGGCTCTCCAAACGCGACATGGTGTCCGCTAATGATTGGAGCTAATTTTCCATTCAAAAAGCCAAATGGCGTGCCTTCCCTTCCGAGCCTTGCCGTGCGCCCAAACAGTGGTTTACCCCCACATAAGGGGTATCATCGTACTCAGGACAAACTGGACAACAACATTTGGGGTCCAATTTCTCCTATTACCCTTGGGAAAATAAAAAATTCTGGGCTAAAAATCATTTTTGAGGAAAGAAAAATTATTTTTTTATTTTCACGGCTCTGCGTTATAAACTTCTGTGAAGCACCTGGGGGTTATAAGTGCTCACTATGCATCTAGATAAGTTCCTTGGGGGGTCTAGTTTCCAAAATGGGGTCACTTGTAGGGGAGCTCCAATGTTTAGGCACACAGGGGCTCTCCAAACGCGACATGGTGTCCGCTAACGATTGGAGCTAATTTTCCATTCAAAAAGTCAAATGGCACGCCTCCCCTTCCGAGCCTTGCCGTGCACCCAAACAGTGGTTTACCCCCACATATGAGGTATCGGCATACTCAGGAGAAATTGCCCAACAAATTTTAGGATCCATTTTATCCTGTTGCCCATGTGAAAATGAAAGAATTGAGGCTAAAAGAAATTTTGTGTGAAAAAAAAGTACTTTTTCATTTTTGCGGATCAATTTGTGAAGCACCTGGGGGTTTAAAGTGCTCACTATGCCTCTAGATGAGTTCCTTGGGGGGTCTAGTTTCCAAAATGGGGTCACTTGTGGAGGAGCTCCAATGTTTAGGCACACAGGGGCTTTCCAAACGCGACATGGTGTCCGCTAACGATGGAGATAATTTTTCATTCAAAAAGTCAAATGGCGCTCCTTCCCTTCTGAGCCTTACCATGTGCCCAAACAGTGGTTTACCCCCACATGTGAGGTATTGGTGTACTCAGGAGAAATTGCCCAACAAAATTTAGGATCCATTTTATCCTGTTGCCCATGTGAAAATGAAAAAATTGAGGCTAAAATAATTTTTTTGTGAAAAAAAAGTACTTTTTTTATTTTTACAGATCAATTTGTGAAGCACCTGGGGGTTTAAAGTGCTCACTATGCTTCTAGATAAGTTCCTTGGGGGGTCTAGTTTCCAAAATGTGGTCACTTGTGGGGGAGCTCCAATGTTTAGGCACACGGGGGCTCTCCAAATGCGACATGGTGTCCGCTAAAGATTGGAGCCAATTTTTCATTCAAAAAGTCAAATGGCGCTCCTTCCCTTCCGAGCCCTGCCGTGCGCCCAAACAGTGGTTTACCCCCACATATAAGGTATCAACGTACTCAGGACAAATTGGACAACAACGTTCGTGGTCCAGTTTCTCCTTTTACCCTTGGGAAAATAAAAAATTGTTGCTAAAAGATCATTTTTGTGACTAAAAAGTTAAATGTTCATTTTTTACTTCCATGTTGCTTCTGCTGCTGTGAAACACCTGAAGGGTTAATAAACTTCTTGAATGTGGTTTTGAGCACCTTGAGGGGTGCAGTTTTTAGAATGGTGTCACTTTTGGGTATTTTCAGCCATATAGAACCCTCAAACTGACTTCAAATGTGAGGTGGTCCCTAAAAAAAATGGTTTTGTAAATTTTGTTGTAAAAATGAGAAATCACTGGTCAAAAATTTAACCCTTATAACTTCCTAGCAAAAAAAAAAATTTGTTTCCAAAATTGTGCTGATGTAAAGTAGACATGTGGGAAATGTTATTTATTAACTATTTTGTGTCACATAACTCTCTGGTTTAACAGAATAAAAATTCAAAATGTGAAAATTGCGAAATTTTCTAAATTTTTGCCAAATTTCCGTTTTTTTCACAAATAAACTCAGAAATTATCGACCTAAATTTACCACTAACATGAAGCCCAATATGTCACGAAAAAACATTCTCAGAATCGCTAGGATCCGTTGAAGCGTTCCTGAGTTATTACCTCATAAAGGGACACTGGTCAGAATTGCAAAAAACGGCAAGGTCATGAAGGGGTTAAGAAACCTTTACATCCTATTATTTTTTTATTATTTATTTTTTTTAATAATGAAGTTCAATGAAAAAGTAATTTAACAAAAACCTAAAATTATATGTTGCAAAGTTGCACATGTAGATTTGCAACCAGTGACAAACGTGAAAACAGGAGAATGGTTGTGGAATGTACAGCATCTACAGTAGACGCGTAAAACAGGTATTCAAAAAGAGGCCTTTTATATTAAGGTAAAGGAAAAAAAAGCCTACATGCCTTTATAAAGTTGGATGGGACTAGAAAATCTATCTAGAATTACATTCCAATTGCAAGCATATGAAACTCACTGCTGTATTTGGATGGTGTATCTAAGTATCTAATGTTAGACTATTGAAACAGGGACAAAAAAATATTTTGAACAACGTTCATACTTTAACCCCTTTCTGACATATGTCATAATAATAAGTCCATGGGCCTATAGACCAGGGACATATTATTACTGCATGGTGATCATACTCGCACATGGTGTCGCACATGATTCTGACAGCTGACACCTGGGAATAAGTGCCAGGAGGGGTCACACACTGCTACTGGCACTTTAGCCCCCTAAACGCTGTGATTGAAAGAGATTGCAGCATTCCGAGAACTGTCAGAGTGATGACAGCCCCTCTGCCTTTGGATCGGAGACCTCGCAGCGTAACACGGGGTCCCGATTGTTGCCATGGTGACTCAATGTCATAAGGACGACATCCAGGTAACCAGAGCTAGGAAAGTAGCTGATCATGCGCAGTGCATGATCAGCAACTATCCCTGTCAGTGCAGAACTGACAATTTGGACAGCATAGGGATGCTGCTGCATCCCCATGCTATATAACAGATCATTTTCAAAGCCAAAATTTCATAAAATGTAAATTTTATTTAAAATAAGAATACCAGACCACAGTTACACACATATATTCTTTATCAGAGATGTATTAAAACAAATAATATATAAATATATGTAAAATTGATGGACAAGAAAACCTATTTTTACATTTAATATACACAATAAATAAAAGAAAATCCAAATGTGGCAGGGGACAGGGAATAACAGACTGTAAGGCACTTAAATATATATACAAAATCCTGTTATCAGAATGTGCAAAAGCACCGGCAGTATAGCAATGTGATATGTGAATATAAATATTCAAGTACATACACATATGTATATATATACACCCATATGAGCACACCAGTGAGTGTGCATAAATATAAATAAGTGAAAAAAGCTAGTGCTTAAAAAATGAAAAAACAGCTACAGGTATATAAATACAATAATATATGAATCACCAATAAATAAATAAATAATGTGCAAAGATATGCAAAAATAAATATTAAAATATACGTGCAAACATATTGCCAATTGATAAAACTGTGATGGTTGTAAGCAAAAAATCCAAACCAGTGCACAAAAAATCAATCTAAAATAACAACCACCAGCTAAGGTGTGCTACACTGAATGAAAGATTTACTAATGCCGTTTGTAACGAAGGTAAATTTGTACCAACCAGTCTGAGATTCAAGCTGTCCCCCGCACACAACACTCCAACGCGCGTTTCGCTTCCGCTTCGTCTTTTATTTATTGTGTATATTAAATGTAAAAATAGGTTTTCTTGTCCATCAATTTTACATATATTTATATATTATTTGTTTTAATACATCTCTGATAAAGAATATATGTGTGTAACTGTGGTCTGGTATTCTTATTTTAAATAAAATTTACATTTTATGAAATTTTGGCTTTGAATATATTCTTTTGGGTAATATATTAGTAATATGTATTCTTAGTCTGTTTTATTCTATATTATTGTGGTATTTCTTTTCTATATAGGTATTATATAACAGATCAACCTGCAAACACTGATAGGCACATAGTGGAACAAAGTAAAACAGTTATAAAAAAAGTAAAAAAAAACAATGGTATAAAACTCTGACATACCTTTTGCTAGAGTTTGGCGGAGCACACCAAATATAATATAAGAGTTAGGTGCGTTCGCTACTCAGGGTCCACCATGCAGAGATGGAACCTGCTGCTAAGCATTGGCGGACAAGATGGCAGGCGAGCACCGGAAACACGCGGGTTAAAGGTCTGTTAACCACAGAGCCTCAGTAACAAACGTAAAGGATGCTGTTCCCTGTTAACTGTCACAGGGCACAGCAAATTTAGCGCAAGTGAGGTCTCTAGGCTCAGTCCCTAGAATGCTGGGGTAGAACCAGACCAGACCCAGAATGCGCATGGCATCGCACAAGCAATGCCACTACTTTGGCGCTGTCTCTAGCTCCAATCTCGCCCGAACACACACACAACAAGAGGGTAGGGGATCGATAGGAGCTTGCACCAGAGACAATCATACATGCATACAACTCATATTACATGGTCTATACTAGCGCCTGACCGTGAGATCCTTTTATAGCTCCCAGTCTGCCAGGACAATGCTAGTGGACCAATCTGGACTCGCTTGAGGACCTGATCACTTAACTGCCGACCACCAATGAGTGGTTGTCTCACGGACATGCTCAGAAGGGCAAATCCTGGACTTAGTCCCAGGAACATCTGTTCGCTGCTGTCTAATGCTGCTTGCTATAGCTGAACCTGGAGAGGCAGCAGCAACCAAAAGCACAGCTTGAGTCTGGGCAAAACACTGAGACTGACATCTCTGCTGAGCAGGAACCACTGCGGCCAAGACTAAATGGGAGGCCACAGGAGAAGACATGGCTTGAGATTTTTGCTGTGCAGAGGGAGAATCCCGACGCCTAACATTACCCCCCCTCCTAGAGCCCCTCTCCCCATGAGCCTCACCATGCTCGAAAGCTGCAATAAGCTGAGGGGCCCGAATGTGGTCAATCGGCTCCCAGGTCCTATCTTCAGGACCCTTCCAATACACCAAATAATTTTTTTTTCTGCATACCACCTTAGAGCCGAGAATGGCATTTACTGCAAAATCGCTCGCGGATGCACTCAACATCCAGGCAGATGACTCTGAAAACTGGGACATGTGAACGGGTTTCAAAAGTGAAAAGTGGAATGCATGCAGGAAGAGCCAAATGATATACCACAGGATTTACCTACTCTTGGACTTTGAAAGGACCTAGGTAGTGGGGAGCAAACTTAGTGGACTCAACATGCAGCCTGATGTAAAGGGGCAGAGAGCCACACTAAGTCACCAGGAGCGAAGATCAGAGTGGGACACCAATGCACGTCAGCGGAGACCCTCATTCTCTCCTTAGAGGCCCAGATGGCATCCTGCGTGTGGTCCCAAATGTCACGGGCCTCCACGGCCAGTCTGCCATTCTAGAGTCAGTGGATGACATGGGAATAGGCACAGAGACACGTGGATGCTGGCAGTAAATGAGGAGGAAAGGAGTCTGATCTGTGGAATCAGCAACAGCATTGTTAAGCGCAAACTCCACCCACGGTAGTAAGGATGCCCAGTCATCCTGCCTTGTGGAGTCAAAATGTTGCAGATATGTGATCAGGGTCTGGTTGGCCCTCTCTACCAACCCATTTGTCTCGGGATGATAAGCTGAAGAGAGATTTAACTCAGTAGTGAGCAGAGGACAAAGCTCTCTCCAGGACCGAGAAGCACAGTGAGGACCCGCCACTGACAATTTTGTCAGGCATTCCGTGTAAGTGAAAGACGTGCTTAATAAAGAGTGCTGCCAAAGCCTGTGCTGATGGTAACCATGGAAGAGGCACCAAGTGCACCATTTTGGCCAAGATGATATTGCCCAGGAAAGGCAAGAACTCCTGCTAAAACACACACATCTCCAGCTTAGCATACAGAGAGTTAGCCCATAGGAGTTCGAAGACCTTGCAGACATCTCTCCGGTGGGAATCTATATCTGGAGAATAGATGAGAATATCAACCAGATAGACTACGATCGAGGTAGATAATAGTTCCTGGAAGATGTCATTCACAAAATCTTGGAAGATGGCTGGGGCGTTACAAAGCCCGAAGGGCATCATCAGATATTCATAGTGGCCATCCCTTGTGTTAAATGCCATCTTCCATTCGTCCCCCTCACGGCTACATATCAGGTTATATGTACCCCGCAGATCTAGTTTGCTAAAAACTAGGGTTGAGTGAAACGGATCGGACAAATTCAAAAATTGCCGACTTTCGGCAAAGTTGGGTTTCATGAAACCCAACCCGATCCTAGTGT
The DNA here is from genome assembly GCF_051348905.1 of Ranitomeya variabilis. NCBI lineage: Eukaryota > Metazoa > Chordata > Amphibia > Anura > Dendrobatidae > Ranitomeya > Ranitomeya variabilis. Next base: position 322,287,755 of record NC_135233.1, on the reverse strand, counting down.
GGGATCGGCCATGAGGTCACCGATCTGCGTGCAAAAGTGGCATTTCGTATGACGCTTACAGCGCCATTTTTCAGCCAATGAAAGAGGATGCAGAGTGTGGGCAGCGTGATGACATAGGTCTCGGTCCCCACCATCTTAGAGAAGGGCATGACAGTGATTGGCTTTCTTTCTGAGACATCACAGGGGCAATAAAGGGGCGTGCACACCGACCGCCATCTTACTTGTGCCAATCCTAGCATACAGGAAAGACATATATCTTGGTACCATGTTAGCCAGTAACAATGGTAACAAATAGTGTTGAGCGATACCTTCCGATATCGGAAAGTATCGTTATCGGAAAGTATCGGCCGATACCGGCAAAATATCGGATCTCTCCGATACTGATACCCGATACCAATACAAGTCAATGGGACGAAAATATCGGAATTAAAATAAACCCTTTCTTTCCTTGTAGGTTCATTCTACATGAAGGAAAACAACTAAGAATAATGTAGGATGTATTGGAGAGGTGGCGGAGACATTAAAGGCATAGAGGTTTAGCCCAATCAAATAGAATAGCAGGAATTTTATTTTTTTTTAAGATGTTCGGAGTTACAAAGATATTGACTATGTTAAGAATTTTTTTTATTTTGTCAGATATTGATGTTTCACTACTTCCACGCCCTTCACCTTTTTTTAACTTCTCCCACACTTTCTTCTTCATCATCATCAGCATCTTTGACATCAACTTCTTCTTCACCTTATTCATCTTCTTCTTCATATTCTACCTATTATTTTTTTTTGTTACATTCTTCATATTCTTTTTATTCAACTATTATTCTTCTTCATATTCTACTTCTTCATCATATTCTTATTTGTGACAGGCATTCCTGTAGTTGTTATCTATAAAAGTTTGTCCGCGTTCAGTTTGGCCTGCAGCATCAGGCTTTATCCAGGGGCACCACGAGGAGGAACATACTCACCCCCATACACTGCTTAGTCTTCTTCTGCTTATAATTTAGATAATATCTTTTGCTCTGATATTTAGTGTTATGCTTAATGTTCTTCTGCTCTTTGTTCTGCAGCCTCTTGTTCTTCTGCTTCTCGGTCTTCCATGTCGTCGTCTCCAGGGTCGTCGTCTCTGGGGTCATCGTCATCGTCGTCACCGGGGTGGTCTTCAGGGTCATCGTATCCAGGGTCGTCGTCATCTGAGTGGTTGTCATCTCTGGTGTCGTTATCTTACGGGTGGTCTTCCGGGTCGTCGTCTTTAGGGTCTTGAACTTGGAAATGTAGCAGAAGGTACAAGAAGGCTGAGAAAATGCCGAGAACCAGCTGATGGAACTGGAACTCGGATGGCTACCCGAACGTCCAAGAGCCAATGGAACTACCGAGGACCAGCTGACGTTACTGGAACCCGGTAACTAAGCAGGAGGTACCCATGCCAGAAAGCACTACCAAGGACCACCTGACGTTGGTGGAACTCGGATACCCAGAAGGAGGCACCTAAGCCAAAGGCTCTACCCGGAACCAGCTGACGGTACTGGACCCAGGATGGGGACCTATTCAAGATTGTCTTCCTAGAGCCCCAACTAGCGGTGTTGGACCAAATGGTCAGCAGGGGAGCAGAGTGTAGGCCGAAGCCTGCACTGGAGGCAGCTTTGTGTCTGCGAGTGATAGGCGAACATATGCACTGCTCATGCTCATCAAACACACCCTCGCAGTCAAAATAAATAAGACACCGAGGGGCGTTATGTCAGGCAGGGCGGCCGCAGAGGCGCAGCCAGCCAACCAATGATGTCCGAAGATGGACAGGGGCTGCTGCGTGTCATTACAAAGGAAAGTCACACCTCAGGGACGGTTTAATGGTCTCAGGGGACACATTTTATACGTGTTGAGTTCAACGTGTGCAAGGACAATAACTGAATGAGCCACCTTGTACAAATGCAGCATTACTGCTGTACAAGGTGGCTGTTATACATACAAATGCCTGGGGGGGGACAGGTTCCCTACAATTTCAGTTGTGTCTGCATGGCGTTTGCAGGACACGATGCCGGCTACACAGCAGGGGAACAGCTGGCGTTACTGAACCACCACTGACACATTGGCTGGTGTTTTTCTCTCTGCAGCCAGCATTTCCAGGCACCAACTGGCGGTGTTAGAGCCCAGGGACAGCAGGAGGAGAGGGAGCAGAGTGTAGGCCGAAGCCTGCACTGGAGGCAGTTTTAGGTCTGTTGTGTCTGCGTGGCGTTTGCAGGACTCGTTGCCGGCTACACAGCGGGGGAACAGCTGGCATTGCTGGACCCCACTGACACATTGGCGGGTGTTTTTCTCTGTGCAGCCAGCACTTCTGGGCACCAACTGGCAGTGTTAGAGCCCAGGGTCAGCGGGAGGAGCAGAGGAGCAGAGTGTAGGCCGAAGCCTGCATTGGCGGCAGCTTTGTGTCTGCGTGGCGTTTGCAGGACACGTTGCCGGCTACACAGCGGGGGAACAGCTGGCATTGCTGAACCCCACTGACATATTGACAGGTGTTTTTCTCTGTGCAGCCAGCACTTCCGGGCACCAACTGGCGGTGTTAGAGCCCAGGGTGTGCAAGAGGAGCAGAGTGTAGGCCGAAGCCTAATTGAACCAATTTTAAAGGTAACCTTTAACCCCACCTCAGGTGTTACAAACTAGAAGAGCCACCTTGTGCACCAGTAATGCTGCACAAGTCAAAGGTTGCTCTTGTAATTTTGTTCCTTGCACACGCTGAATGAAACACGTATAAAATTTAGCCCCTTATACAGTCAAAACTGTCTTGGAGGCGTGAGTTCCCTTCTTAATGAGACGCAGCACAGCTGTCAAAACTACCACCTTGGTGATGACGTGGCCTCCTGAGCGTCGCATTTTGCTGTACAGGAGTCTGCGCTGTTGTGTTATCCCTTGGCCCTGTGCTGTTAGTGCTGCCCGTCTTCTGACATCATTTCATGTCGGCCGGTGCGGTTCGCGATGCCCATGAATCCCAGCCCCGCAGTGTCTTTTCATTAATTCACACTGCGGGGCTGGGATTCATGGCCTTGTGCAGTAAATATGTTCGCCTCTCACTCGTGTCCTTACACCTGCTTCAGACTGTGCGGCGTCAGATGATCCCTTATCGCATGCCACGGCCATGAAGCCGCACAGTCGGAAGAAGGTGGAAGGAGATGAGTGACAGGTGAACATATGCACTGCTCATGCCCATCAATCACACCCTCGCAGTCAAAATAAATAAGACACCGAGGGGCATTGTGTCGGGCAGGGCGGCCGCACAGGCGCAGCCAGCCAACCAAATGATGTCAGAAGACGGGCAGCGCTACCAAGGGGGTTGCTGCGTGTCATTACAAGGGAAAGTCACACCTCAGGGACGGTGTAATGGTATCAGGGGACACATTTTATACGTGTTGAGTTCGACGTGTGCAAGGAGAATAAATTAATGAGCCACCTTGTACAAATGCAGCATTACTGCTGTACAAGGTGGCTGTTATACATACGAATGCCTGGGCGGAGACAGGTTCCCTTCAATTTCAGTTGTTGCGTCTGCGTGGCGTTTGCAGGACACGATGCCGGCTACACAGCAGGGGAACAGCTGGCGTTACTGAACCCACTGACACATTGGCTGGTGTTTTTCTCTGTGCAGCCAGCACTTCCGGGCACCAACTGGTGGTGTTAGAGACCAGGGACAGCAGGAGCAGAGCGAGCAGAGTGTAGGCTGAAGCCTGCACTGGAGGCAGTTTTAGGTCTGTTGTGTCTGCGTGGCGTTTGCGGGACACGATGCCGGCTACACAGCGGGGGAACAGCTGGCATTGCTGAACCCCACTGACACATTGGCCGGTGTTTTCCTCTGTGCAGCCAGCACTTCTGGTCACCAACTGGCGGTGATAGAGCCCAGGGTCAGCAGGAGGAGCAGAGGAGCAGAGTGTAGGCCGAAGCCTGCACTGGCGGCAGCTTTGTGTCTGCGTGGCGTTTGCAGGACACGTTGCCGGCTACACAGCGGGGGAACAGCTGGCGTTGCTGATCCCCACTGACACATTGACGGGTGTTTTTCTCTGTGCAGCCAGCACTTCCGGGCACCAACTGGTGGTGTTAGAGCCCAGGGTCTGCAGGAGGAGCAGAGTGCAGGCCGAAGCCTAATTGAACCAATTTTAAAGGTAACCTTTAACCCCCTCTCAGGTGTTACATCTAGAAGAGCCACCTTGTGCAGCAGTAATGCTGCACAAGTCAAAGGTTGCGCTTGTAATTATGTTCCTTGCACACGCTGAATGATACACGTATAAAATTTAGCCCCTTATACAGTCAAAACTGTCTTGGAGGCGTGAGCTCCCTTCTTAATGAGACGCAGCACAGCTGTCAAAACTACCACCTTGGTGTTTGGCGCGGCCTCCTGAGCATCGCATTTTGCTGTACAGGAGTCTGCGCTGTTGTATTATCCCTTGGCCCTGCGCTGTTAGCGCTGCCCGTCTTCTGACATCATTTCATGTCGGCTGGTGCGGTTCGCGATGCCCATGAATCCCAGCCCTTGTACAAATGCAGCATTACTGCTGTACAAGGTGGCTGTTATACATACGAATGCCTGGGGGGAGACAGGTTCCCTTCAATTTCAGTTGTTGCGTCTGCATGGCGTTTGCAGGACACGATGCCGGCTACACAGCAGGGGAACAGCTGGCGTTACTGAACCCCACTGACACATTGGCTGGTGTTTTTCTCTGTGCAGCCAGCACTTCCGGGCACCAACTGGCGGTGTTAGAGCCCAGGGACAGCAGGAGGAGAGGGAGCAGAGTGTAGGCCAATGCCTGCACTGGAGGCAGTTTTAGGTCTGTTGTGTCTGCGTGGCGTTTGCAGGACACGTTGCTGGCTACACAGCGGGGGAACAGCTGGCGTTGCTGAACCCCACTGACACATTGGCGGGTGTTTTTCTCTGTGCAGCCAGCACTTCCGGTGTTATGATCCTGGTGGTTAGAACACATGAACTGACCTGATAAGTAAACCCAAAAATAAGGACAAGCTCTGGGAATGTGGGAACTTTACTGACCGCAATTCTGATCCTATCAAACCACACTATAGGCAGCTGTGGAGCGTTCCTAACTTGGCCTAGACGCCTCGTTCACAGCCTGAGAAACTAGCTACCCCTAGAGAGAAACAAAGCCTCACTTGCCTCAAAGAAATTTTCCCCAAAGTGTAAGCAGCCCCCCACAAATAATAACGGTGACTTTAAGGGGAAAACACAAACATAGAAATGAAAATAGGTTTTAGCAAATGAGGCCCGCTAATAACTAAAGAGTCAGAAGATAGCAAGGAATCTGTGCGGTCAGTATAAAATACTACAAAAGTATCCACGCAGAGAATACAAAAAAGACCCCCACACCGACTCACGATGTGAGGGGCGCAACTCCGCACCCCAGAGCTTCCAGCTAGCAATCAAATAGCATATAAGCAAGCTGGACTGAACTCATAACATACTGAGAAACATTTTCAAATAGAAATGAGCAAAAATGGACTAGCATGAACTTAGCTTCTCCACGAGGAGACAGGTCACAAGGGAAGTCCCAGAGAGATCTGAACCAGTACTGAATACAACGACAGCAGGCAACAAGTAAAGGTCCAGATGGAGTTAAATAGGCAGCAGGCCCAGCAGGAAACGAGGCAGCTGGAGTCCAGCTACAGACCAGCCGTAACACTAAAAGCCACCAGAGGGAGCCCATGAACAGAACTCACAAAGTACCACTCATGACCACAGGAGGGAGCCCGAGAACGGAATTCACAACAGTACCCCCCCCTTGAGGAGGGGTCACCGAACCCTCACCAGAGCCCCCAGGCCGATCAGGACGAGCGAAATGAAAGGTACAAACCAAATCGGCAGCATGGACATCAGAGGCAACAACCCAGGAATTATCCTCCTGACCATAGCCCTTCCATTTAACCAAGTACTGAAGCTTCCGTCTCGAAATACAAGAATCCAAGATCTTCTCCACCACATACTCCAATTCTCCCTCGACCAACACCGGAGCAGGAGGGTCAACAGATGGAACCACAGGCACCACATACCTCCGCAACAATGACCTATGGAACACATTATGAATGGCAAAAGATGCTGGGAGGTCCAAACGAAATGACACCGGATTGAGGATTTCCAAAATCTTATAAGGACCGATGAAATGAGGTTTGAACTTAGGAGAGGAAACCTTCATAGGAACATAACGAGATGACATCCATACCAAATCCCCCACACGAAGTCGGGGACCCACACAGCGACGGCGATTAGCAAAGCGCTGAGCCTTATCCTGTGACAACGTCAAATTGTCCACTACGTGGTTCCAAATCTGCTGCAACCTATCCACCACAGAATCCACCCCAGGACAGTCAAAAGGTTCAACCTGACCTGAGGAAAAACGAGGATGAAAACCAGAATTACAAAAAAAAGGCGAAACCAAAGTAGCGGAACTAGCCCGATTATTGAGGGCGAACTCAGCCAATGACAAAAAAGTCACCCAATCATCCTGATCAGCAGAAACAAAACATCTCAGATAAGTTTCCAAGGTCTAATTCGTACGTTCGGTTTGGCCATTCGTCTGAGGATGGAAGGCCGAAGAAAAAGACAAATCAATGCCCTTCTTAGCACAAAAGGACCGCCAAAATCTGGACACAAACTGGGACCCTCTGTCAGACACAATGTTCTCCGGAATACCATGCAAACGGACCACATTCTGAAAAAACAGCGGAACCAAATCAGAGGAGGAGGGTAACTTAGGCAAAGGCACCAAATGGACCATTTTAGAAAAACGATCACAAACCACCCAGATGACAGACATCCTCTGAGAGACTGGAAGATCCGAAATAAAATCCATGGAAATATGCATCCAAGGCCTCTTCGGCACAGGCAAAGGCAAAAGCAATCCACCGGCACGAGAACAGCAAGGCTTGGCCCGAGCACAAATCCCACAGGACTGCACAAAGGAACGCAAATCCCGTGACAAAGAAGGCCACCAAAAGGACCTAGCCACCAAATCCCTAGTACCAAAGATCCCAGGATGACCCGCTAACACTGAAGAATGAACCTCGGAAATAACTCTACTGGTCCATCTATCCGGGACAAACAGTCTCTCCGGTGGACAACGGTCAGGTCTTTCGGCCTGAAACTCCTGCAGCACCCGCCGCAAATCAGGGGAGATGGCAGACAAGATCACCCCCTCTCTGAGGATACCAGCCTGCTCAGAAACTTCCGGGGAGTCAGGTACAAAACTCCTAGAAAGGGCATCAGCCTTCACGTTTTTCGAACCCGGAAGATATGAAACCACGAAATTGAAACGAGAGAAAAACAGCGACCATCGAGCCTGTCTCGGATTTAACCGCTTGGCAGACTCGAGATAAATCAAATTCTTGTGATCCGTCAAGACCACCACGCAATGCTTGGCTCCCTCAAGCCAATGTCGCCACTCCTCGAATGCGAGCAGCAGGCCTAGCAGGAAACAAGGCAGCTGGAGTCCAGCTACAGACCAACCATAACACTAAAAGCCACCAGAGGGAGCCCATGAACAGAACTCACAAAGTACCACTTATGACCACAGGAGGGAGCCCGAGAACGGAATTCACAACATTCCGGGCACCAACTGGCGGTGTTAGAGCCCAGGGTCAGCAGGAGGAGCAGAGGAGCAGAGTGTAGGCCGATGCCTGCACTGGCGGCAGCTTTGTGTCTGCGTGGCGTTTGCAGGACACGTTGCCGGCTACACAGCAGGGGAACAGCTGGTGTTGCTGAACCCCACTGACACATTGACGGGTGTTTTTCTCTGTGCAGCCAGCACTTCCGGGCACCAACTGGTGGTGTTAGAGCCCAGGGACAGCAGGAGGAGCAGAGTGTAGGCCGAAGCCTGCACTGGAGCAAGTTGAAAGGGAACCTTTACCCCCCCAGGCGTTTGTTGCTGAAAGAGCCATCTTGTACAGCACTAATGCTGCAAAAGGAAAAGGTGGCTCTTTTAATTATGCTCCTTGCAAACGCTGAACTAGACACTTATGAAATGTGTCCCCTCACACCGTAAAACCGTCCCGGAGGTGGGACACTCCCCAGCTGTGTGTGCGGCAATACTTCCAATCTGCTCCTCCTGCTGTCCCTGGGCTCTAACACCGCCAGTTGGTGCCTGGAAGTGCTGTCCGCACAGTCAACAGTCGCTCCTCTGTTATTGGGGTTCAGTAACGTCAGCTGCTCCCCTGCTGTGTATCCGGCAACGTGTCATGCGACCGCCACGCTGGCACACTAACAGACATTGACATGCCTCCAGTGCAGGCTTCGGCCTACACTCTGCTCCTCCTGCTGTCCCTGGGCTCCAACACTGCTGGTTGCTGCCCGGAAGTGCTGTTTGCACAGAGCCAAACACCTCGCCAATGTGTTAGTGGGGTTCAGTAATGCCTGCTGCTCCCCTGCTGTGTATCAGGCAACATGTCATGCACCCGCCACGCTGGCACAACTATAATGTAAGGGAACCTGCCCCTCCAGGCGTTTGTTACTGAAAGAGCCACATTGTGCAGCAGTAATGCAAGGAAAAAATGCCTATTTTCGTTGTGCTCCTTGCACACGCTGAACCTAACACTTATGAAATGTGTCTCCTCACACCGTTAAACCGTCCCGGAGGTGGGACTTTCCTTTGTAATGGGACGCCGCACAGCCATCATTCCTACACCCTTGGTGCCGTGTGCCGCCTCCTCAGCGTTGTTTGATTCTGTCCCGGAGCCTGCGCTGTTATGTTATCCCTTGACCAGGTGCACTTAGCGCTGCCCGTCTTCTGACATCATTTGGTGTCAGGCTGGCTGTGCCTGTGCGGCCGCGCTGCCCGAGATCCCGCCTCGCAGTGTCGTCTAGTGTAATCCCACTGCGGGCCTGGGATCCATGGGCATGCGCACTGCATATCCTCGCCTCTCACTCCCCTCCCTCCGGCTTCTTCAGACTGTGCGGCGTCCCGGCTGTGGCGTGCTATTAGGGATCAGCTGACGGCGCACAGTCTGAAGAAGGCGGAGGGAGATGAGTGAGAGCCTGAGGTGAAGATATGCACTGCGCATGGCCATGGATCCCAGGCCCGCAGTGTGATTAAATCAGAAGACACTGTGAGGCGGGATCTCGGCCAGCGCGGCCGCACAGGCGCAGTCAGCCTGACAACAAATGATGTCAGAAGATGGGCAGCGCTAAGTGTGCCTGGCCAAGGGATAACATAACAGTGCAGGCTGGGGGCGACAGGTTCCCTTCAATTTCAGTTGTTGTGTCAGCGTGGCGGTCGCAGGACACATTGCCGGCTACACAGCTGGGGATCAGCTGACGTTACTGAAACCCAATAACATTGGGTCGTATGTTTTGACTGTGCAGCCTGCAATTCTGAGCCTCAACTGGAGGTGTTGGAGCCCAGGAATTACAGTTCAGGTGGTAGAAAGATGAACACAACAGTAGTCCTGGATACTGTAGACAGTCACCCAATTATTTAATCAGGAACAGGAGTGGCAAATTCCTGCGAGATCCAGGCCTGGTTCATTTTCAGAAAAGTAAGCCGGTCAACATTATCGGAGGATAGTCGCATGCGATGGTCTGTTAGTACACCACCTGCAGCACTAAAGACGCGTTCCGATAATACACTAGCCGCAGGGCAAGCCAGCACCTCCAATGCATACTGGCTTAGCTCTGGCCATGTATCCAGCTTAGAGACCCAAAACTTGAAAGGGGAAGAGCCATCTGGGAGTACAGTAAATGGGCAAGACATGTAGTCTGTCACCATCTGACGGAACCGTTGCCTCCTGCTGACTGGAGCCACCTGTGATGGTGTTGACATTTGTGGCGGGCACACAAAACTGTGCCACAGTTGGGCCATACTGGTCTTGCCTTGGGCAGAGGCACTGCTTCTGCTCCCTCTTTGTGTAGAGCCTCCTCCACTGCCTCGACGCACTGAGCTGCTTTGTAAAGCACTAGCAGCACTGCTCTCAGTTGGACTGGAGAAGATGATGGAATTCACCAGTGTGTCTTGGTACTCCCGCATTTTACGCTCCCAGTTCAATGGTGTGATGAGGCTTTGTACGTTGTCCCGGTAGCGAGGATCGAGGAGGGTCTACACCCAATAATCAGCCATGTTGAGAATGTGGGCGATGCGGCGGTCGTTTCTCAGGCACTGCAGCATGTAATCAACCATGTGCTGCAGACTGCCAACTATCCAAGAAATGCTGTCCCCTGCTTGAGGCGTGATCTCTGCCCGCTCTTCATCACCCCACCCTCGCTGTACACACTGACTACTGGACAATTGTGTAACTCCCTCCTCTGGACGGATGTCTTCCTCCTATATTGACTCCTTCTCATCCTCCTCACAAAGTGTCCCCTGCCTACGCATTTGTGAGGAACCACGTGGCGCTGACTGTCCAGAAGCTGATGGAAATGGTGACTCCTCATCCTCCACCTATTCCACAACATCATCCCTTAGCGCTTGCAGTGTTTGTTGAAGCAGGCAGATAAGGGGGACAGTCATGCTGACTAGTGCATCATCTGCACTCGCCATCCGCATGGAATAATCGAAGGGACGCAAAACCTGCAGACATCCTTCATAGTGGCCCACTCTGTAGTTGTGAAGTCTGAACAGCGCGGAGTGCGACTTCTTTGCGCCTGATGCAGCTGGTACTCCATTACTGCTTGCTGCTGCTCACACAACCGCTCCAACATATGTAACGTGGAATTCCACATGGTAGGTAGGTCACATATGATGCGATGTTCCGGAAGGCGGAATCGGCGCTGCAGAGCTGCAATGCGCGATCTTGCCGTGCTGGAACGCCGCAAGTGAGAACACTCTAGGCGGACCTTGTGCAGCAGTGCATCAAGATCCGGATAGTCCCTCAAAAATCTCTGCATGACCAAGTTGAGCACATGTGCCAGACATGGGATGTGAGTGAGGTTGCCGAGGCCCAGAGCTGCCACCAGATTTCGGCCATTGTCACACACTACCATGCCTGGCTGGAGATTCGCTGCCACAAACCACACATCGCTCTCCTGCTTAATGGCATTCCAGAGCTCCTGCACTGTGTGGCTTTGATTCCCCAAAGAAATTAATTTCAAGACGGCCTGTTGACGTTTGGCTACGGCTGTGCTCATGTCGGTCGTAACAGGTAAACGTTCACGGGTCCATGTGGAGGTGGCTGTGACGGCTCCTGCAGCGATGATTCAGAGGAACTTGTGTATGAGGAGGAGTCAATGCATACAGACTGGATTCCTGCAATCCTTGGAGTGGGCAGGACACGTCCTGCGCCACTCGCATGATCTGTACCCGGCTCAACAACATTAACCAATGGGCAGTGACAGAAAGGTATCGCCCTTGTCCATGGTGACTGGTCCACGCATCGGTGGTGAGGTGGACCTTGCTACTGACGGCGTTCAGTTGCGCGTGTTTTATGTGTCCCTCCACATGCTTGTGCAGGGCAGGGACGGCTTGCCTGCTGAAATAAAAGCAGCTGGGCACATTGTACTGTGGGACTGCCAATGACATCAAGTCACGGAAGCTGTCAGTCTCCACCAGCCTTAATGACAGCATTTCCAGTGACAGAAGTTTGGCAATGCCTGCAGTCAGAGCCTGTGCTCGTGGGTGGTTTGCCGAGAAAGGCCGCCTTTTCTCCCATGCCTGTACTACCAATGGCTGTAGACTGGGCTGAGAGTGTGAGGATGACTGGGAACGTGGTGCTGCGGTTGGAATTACAGTGGGTCTCTGGACAACAGTGCCAGAGGTTCTTCCATGGCGATCCTGGGAGGAAGCCAAACCAGCTGTGTGTGAGCTGGAGGAAGAGGCAACATGAGCTGAAGAGGTGGTAGCTGCCGCTGTTGGTTGGCCTAGGTCTTCAGTGTGTTTTTGTAACTCCACCGCGTGCCTGGTCCGCACATGTTTCCACATGTTTGAGGTATTGAGGTTGCCGACATTTCTCCCTCTTTTGATTTTATGATGACACACCTTGCATTTGACAAAGCAAATGTCATCTGCAACTGTGTCAAAAAAGGACCAGGCACTGCAAGTCTTGGGAGTGCCCTTTTTGGCTTTTGGAAGAGACATGCTCCTAACGGGTGCCGAAGTGGAGGCTACAGGCTCCGCAGTCTTCCCCCTCCCTCTTTGGCCCGTTCGGGGAATCTCTTCCTCAGAGCTGCTTCCACCACCTTCCTGTCCCTCACGCCACGATGGGTCAAGGACCTCATCATCTACACTACCCTCTGCCACCAACTGCTCCTGCTGGGTAGTCTTGGCAGCACAGCACGCACCAGAAAGTGGCACCTGAGTGTCGTCATCAGATGAGTACTGCGGTGTGGTGACCGGAGGCACTGGCCCACCCGCCTCTTCAGAGTCAGAGAGACAAAGCTGTTGCGCATCACTGCACACTGCCTCTTCTTCCATTTCTCCAATGCTGCTTGGCTGGCCCCGTTTCCAAGCCAAGAGATTCAGAGAACAGAAGTAGAGACGGCTCCTGTCCTGGGCTCTCTGACTGCCTGGGCAATTTGGCAGGTGGTGAAGAGACAGATGGGTGCTCTCCAGTGCTCTGTGCCTGAGAGGATGTGGCACTAATTGAAGTCGATGCGTTAGCTGCCATCCATCTGACAATGGCTTCAATTAGGTATTCACGCAGCAGCGGTGTACGGCGCTCTCCGACAAAGCTGCGCATGAAGGACTGTTCCCTCCTGAAACTGGGTGATGATGAGTCACCGGTGCCCGCAGCAAGCACAGAATCCCCACGTCCTCTCCCTGCTCTGTGCCCACGCCCACGTGCCCACTCCCTGCCTTCTTCATCTTGGTTGACTGATAAAGATAAGCAGAAAAGTACTAAGGGCTTAGTGTGCTTATTCCTGAACAGCTCCTAACAGGTATGAGAAACACTAATTTTCTAAACTGTGGACTAGACTTTAATATGAGCTAATGTGGCCTACACAACTGTAAAGTGGTGTGTTTGGTGAACTTTATTATTTATTTATTTTTTTTTGGCAGAACTGACTACAGGGCGAGCTGGACTCACACGGAGACCATGCAGACAGCCATAAACGGTGCTGCAAGGCCCAAAAAAACTCCTCTAGGTTATCCTATGTAGTGTTTTTCCACAATTTAGCTGGATACGGGTGGAAAGCCACTAATAGGAATTATTTGAAAAAACTGTGCAGCAGCCTGCACTATTTGCAAAAAAGGACTATGTATTTTACGGTATGATGCAGTGACGCACCCTGAGCTGGATACAACCGGCTGTGGCTGCACACCGACTGCAGGGCGAGCTGCACTCACACGGAGACCATGCAGACAGCCATAAACGGCGCTGCAAGGCCCAAAAAAACCTCCTCTACGTTATCCTATGTAGTGTTTTTCCACAATTTAGCTGGATACGGGTGGAAAGCCACTAATAGGAATTATTTGAAAAAATGTGCAGCAGCCTGCACTATTTGCAAAAAAGGACTATGTATTTTACGGTATGAGGCAGTGACGCACCCTGAGCTGGATACAACCGGCTGTGGCTGCACACAGACTACAGGGCAAGCTGCACTCACACGGAGACCGTGCAGACAGCCGTAAACGGCGCTGCAAGGCCCAAAAAAACCTCCTCTACGTTATCCTATGTAGTGTTTTTCCACAATTTAGCAGGATACGGGTGGAAAGCCACTAATAGGAATTATTTTTAAAAATGTGCAGCAGCCTGCACTATTTGCAAAAAAGGACAATGGATAGAACAGTATGAGGCAGTGAACCACCCTGAGCTGAATACAACTGGCTGTGGCTGCACACAGACTACAGAGTGGGCTGCACTCACACGGAGACCATGCAGACAGCCGTAAACAGCTCTGCAAGGCCCCAAAAAACTTCCTCTACATTATCCTATGTAGTGTTTTTCCACAATTTAGCTGGATACGGGTGGAAAGCCACTAATAGGAATTATTTGAAAAAATGTGCAGCAGCCTGCACTATTTGCAAAAAAGGACAATGTATTTTACGGTATGAGGCAGTGACGCACCCTGAGCTGGATACAACCGGCTGTAGCTGCACACCGACTGCAGGGCGAGCTGCACTCACACGGAGACCATGCAGACAGCCATAAACGGCGCTGCAAGGCCCAAAAAAACCTCCTCTACGTTATCCTATGTAGTGTTTTTCCACAATTTAGCTGGATACGGGTGGAAAGCCAGTAATATGAATTATTTGAAAAAATGTGCAGCAGCCTGCACTATTTGCAAAAAAGGACTATGTATTTTACGGTATGAGGCAGTGATGCACCCTGAGCTGGATACAACCGGCTGTGGCTGCACACAGACTACAGGGCGAGCTGCACTCACACGGAGACTGTGCAGACAGCCGTAAATGGCGCTGCAAGGCCCCAAAAAACCTCCTCTACGTTATCCTATGTAGTGTTTTTCCACAATTTAGCTGGATACGGGTGGAAAGCCAGTAATAGGAATTATTTGAAAAAATGTGCAGCAGCCTGCACTATGTGCAAAAAAGGACAATGGATAGAACAGTATGAGGCAGTGAACCACCCTGAGCTGAATACAACCGGCTGTGGCTGCACACAGACTACAGAGTGGGCTGCACTCACACACACACACAGAGACCTTGCAGATCGCTGTGAAAACAGCACTGCATGGCAAAAGCAAGGTGAACACACAGCGGTTGCTAAATTAGCCTGGGAAAAGCACAATGAAGCAAATCGCTATCTCAACTGGCCCTCAGTCAGAACACAGCGTCCTATGCCTAGCTGAATTCGCAGCAGAGTGAGGCAGAAAGGGCGGCAGCATTTTTTATAGTGCATCATGACATCATTTCAGCAGCCAATCACAGCCTTGCCAGTAGTTACATGCCCACCATGCTGAACAGGATGTGCCCACACTTGTAATCATTCCTCATTGGCTGAATTAATGCAGTTTGAATCCTGGGAACTTCCGATTCCGGTATCCGATATGCGGTAAGTATCGGAACTCGGTATCGGAATTCCGATACCGCAAATATCGGCCGATACCTGATACTTGCGGTATCGGAATGCTCAACACTAGTAACAAATTATCAAGGAATCACCTGCTACATTACAAAGCCATTACAAATACCATCTTTTCAACCATGATAGTAACCCACTGGGCAATATAACAAGTCAATACCTAGATGGCAAAAAACTGCACCTATGTGGCTCATGGGATAAAAATACACCAAGCTATCTAGCAAATAAGAGTGACCAAATGGACTCCAACATAAGTCCCAAGGTCACCATGAATATGCACGCACACGCTATCATCTCCCCTGATGAAGCCCTATCAGTGAGGGCGATACGCGTGGGGCTGCACTGGGCCTTGTCCTCTCCACCTGCTTGCCTGTGGATCTGTTTTTGGGTTGCTACCTCGCACTGGGTAACTTGGCCTCAGCATTTTCTGGGGTCTTTCATTATGTATTGCTGCATCTCCTCACCATATTCATGGTGACCTTGGGACTTATGTTGGAGTCCATTTGGTCACTCTTATTTGCTAGATAGCTTGGTGTATTTTTATCCCATGAGCCACATAGGTGCAGTTTTTTGCCATCTAGGTATTGACTTGTTATATTGCCCAGTGGGTTACTATCATGGTTGCTAGGGGGCTTTATATTGCTAGCCTGAAGGACTGTTTTCTGGCTTGCTTCTATTAACCCCTTTTTGCCTATAGCTGCACAGGCTTGCATTCAGGTAGTCTTCACACTATTTTGTTGAGTATTCACTCTTATACTCAGATTTATATGATTGTGTATGGACAAGGCTCTTTGCTGTTTTTAATTATGTTTTATATTGTGTGTTGTGTGTCAATAAAAATCTTGTTTTTTCATATATGATTTATTATCATGTCTCTTATTTTTGTGTATGTGGTGTGCATATTTGGAGTGATGCTTTTTCTCTCATTATTCATTTGATTTATCACTCACTTGCACCCCATACTATTTTGTGTACACCTTTGTAGTGCGCCTAGGGCTTTTTTGGTTACTAACTGTGTCTGCCACTCATTACAGTTTTCCTCCACTGAACAAAGCAATGCTGCCTGGATAGTCCTGTTACCAATTTTGAACTGCATTTAGCCTACTTTATTATTTGGGCCTATATCTATGTTTCCTCCTCATCCTGCCCATTGCCCAACCACTGCTAGATGAGTCTGCTGGTACATTGAACCAGACCACTACATTCCCCTTGCACTCTACACAGCCAGAATCTGACCCTGCTGAAAGTCAGGTTCCCCTTCCCGCATACTATACCACCTTACACGGGGACAAAGAGGAAGGTGCAGATGAAAGTGCAGGTTCCTTCATCAGGTGGGGGGCATACTCATTGGTGACGTCACTGGCACAGGGCCCTTCATAGTACGCAAAAGTGTCTCTGCCAGTGGGAGGCGCCACCCGCCGTCAAACACACCGCCGTACTATGAGGGGCCCTGTTCCAGTGCCAACGAGTGGGCCCCACTGCTTGCTCAGGATCACAGCACTTGCAAAGTTGAAATACTTACCTCTCCCTACTCCACCGCCGTGACGTATTCCGCGTTTCCTGGGCCCAAGAAAATCTTGAGCCAGCCCTACCCCTCCACAACTTTAGCCAAATGACCCCCAGTTTTCAATGCCTAACTATTATTATAAAGTAAATTGATATTGACAAGCTTAAGTAATAACAATTTAATAATAATAATCTTTATTTTTATATAGCGCTAACAAATTCCGCAGCGCTTTACAGTTTGCACACATTATCGTCACTGTCTCCGTTGGGGCTCACAATCTAAATTCCCTATCAGTATGTCTTTGGAATGTGGGAGGAAACCAGAGTACCCGGAGGAAACCCACGCAAACACGGAGAGAACATACAAACTCTTTGCAGATGTTGTCCTTCGTGGGGCTTGAACCCAGGACTCCAGCGCTGCAAGGCTGCTGTGCTATCCACTGCACCACCGTGCAATTTATGTTTTTGGCATTAAAATGGGCACTGTATGTGTTTTCCTGTCCTCCACTCACTGCCGACTTTGATTCCCTATTGAATTGCATTGGGTTCCGTGGTTCAGTCGGCCCCCAACTTTTCGCAATAATCGGCCGATTTCATAGGACCCGACTTTTGACAAACTCGGGTTTTGCGAAACCCAACTCGATCCGAAAAAAGTAAAAGTCGCTCAACTCTAGTAAAAACCCTTGCTCCCCGTAGCCCATCAAAAAGCTCAGAAATAAGGGGTAGAGGGTATTTGTTCTTAACGGTTATGGCATTAAGACCCCTGCAGTCAATGCATGGACGTATTTCCCCATTCTTCATCTATACAAAAAAGAACCCATCCCCTGCTGGAGACCATGACTTCCTAATGAACCCTCTTGCCAAATTCTCCTTAATATATTGGGACATAGCCTCCCTCTCTGGAAGAGATAGTGGATAGACTCGACCCCGGGGAGGCTCTGCACCTGGCAACAGATCAATAGGGCAGTCATAGGGACGATGAGGTGGAAGAGTCTACGCAGTTTTCTTGGAGAACACATCCGCGTAAGACCAATAGTGTTTGGGGAGAGAGGTTAGATCTGCGGGCATATTATGTCATTGTGGACTTTTTCTGTAGATTTGTCACCAAATTTCACAATGTAAACTGCATGCAATGTTAATAAAACCTGAAAAGTCTTGTGTAATTATTTTTTAAATCAATTCATATCTGGATAATTGTGAAAGTTTTTCTACCTATTATTAAATGGGGCGTTTTTATATACTCATAAAACATTCGGACCAAGATGTTCCAGCGACATAAGTTTTTGTTGAGAAATCTGCTGACAGATTTACTTTAATTGTTTGAAATACAGTAAATTCACAAATTAAAAAGACTGATAAAATTGTTTCAATGATTAATAATACAATGCCTTTTTGATCTCACACTTAGATATATTTGTTTTCACCTTTTTAGCTACTAAAGCTACTAAAATAAAAGACAATGATTTTTTGTATGGTTTATTTTTTAGGAGTAAACATTTCCTATTTTTAATTATGGATTTGATTATTAAAGAAAAATGCCAGCCTGTTCATTGAATAGTTTTGCATCTGTTCATTCACTGGAAAGATACACAAAATGGAAAAAAAACTGTACACATGATTGATCAACTAGCTGCAGAAGCTCACTTATTTTCAATGTGTTCTGTTTCTATGCTAATTCTGCAAGTTCTGTGCTGACTACTGATTTGGTAATATTACCTTATTTATCCTGTGCTGGAGGATCAGTAGCACATTACTTGTTCACAGTAATGTGCACCTCTTGGGCTGAATACATTTTAACCTAACCAATAGATACATTTACTAATGCAAAAACCTATAAAATATTCAGTAGTAGGCATTTCTTAATAATTTTGTCATGAAGTCATTTGCATTCTATATCCAATGTACGTTGTTATCCACCACATTGTTATTGCATATATTTATGTAATCAGTGCACACACTTTCTTGCTTCTACATGCAATGAAGATTGAAACTCTCTGAAACCCTGCTTGGTTTCTAATGGTACTGTGTTAAAGAATGAACATCTAATGGATGATGCCATGATTTTTTCAAAAAGTCTTCGAGTCTTCATGTAAGATTGAATTTACAAGCAGGTACAATAGAGCCCCCAGAGATGTATGGATGGCATATTACAACTTTATACAACTGGGAGGTTTAATTAAGCCTATTTTACTGGCTTGGTGTTAAAAAATGCATACAATACACCAGTCTAGATTAACCTTTTACAGTTTTTTTGTCATTTTCTTGACTTTATTTTTCAATATATACAGTAATATGGAACAAACCACTTTTCTTTTAATGAATCAGCATTAAATGGGTTGTCTGGAAACGTGACATTTACAGCCTATTCATAGAAATAAAAATATCTAATGAAAGGGATTAGCATAGTTAAACGGTACATACAAACATGTAGTATATTAATATATCATAGGAAATGATAATTTAAGTACAGGACTAAATCAGGACCCATCGTCGTACATGACATGAACATGATAAAGGTTTGCATTCAAAACGCGTGTTGGGGCAGGCGCACAGGCTTCATGAGCTCTTGCTGGTGTTACTGTTCAGGTACATTCATTATCATGGTATCACCTTGGAATGTAATGTTTGGGCTGTTACCTCATGGCCATGTACTCTATATCACTTCTCCTTTGGTGATTGCTGTATATGAGGATACCTAGTTCTTCCAATCTTGTGTAATTTCCTCTACTGGATATTGTATACTTTGTTTAAGTTGACCTCACTATTGGCACAGGGAAGATGTGGCGGAGTGTTATGCCAGTGTTCACAATATCTTCTGTGCTACTGCATTTCCATTTCTCAGCACAAAACTGCAGATATGTGGCTTGGCTATCAATGGCATTAAAGGTCAAGTTAAAATCTACGTTAGACAAGCAGAATTCAGAAACATTAAAGAATGATGACCAGGGTCAAGTTAGAGCAGAAGACCACTGACCATTATCCACATTCAGTATCATTGGGCTACTCAGGAGTGTTCTGGCACCCTCAACTTTGTGCTTAAGAAAAGCAAGTTGACAGACAGCTAAACTCTTTCCTATGGATGCATTGAGGTAGACACAGGGGGTCCTTTACAACTTTCATTGATAGGATCAGTGTAAAACTACAAGAAAAATGAAAGTACTCAGTACAAGTCATAGAATATATCTATAGTACATAGCATTATGTATGGTACAGGACATTCGCAGAGTAATTACACAACATGGCGAATAGTGTAAATTAATAGCAGAAGACTACTATGATATAAAACATGCAGAACAGAGTAGCTACATAATACAATATGGTGAGCCCTAACAAGGGGAAAATAATAACTCACCGACTGTACTATGTGGAGGTTATCAACCAGATGGGCTGAAAATCAACGTTTGATGATAAGCATGTCAGCATCCATGAGGCCAAAATGGCTGCTGAAGAAGAAGGGGGCAAGGCTAGTGCAAAGGCTGATGGGAAACTACGGAAGCCTTGATGAGCAAAGATTAATTGCACAGTAACCAATGAAATAGGAAGTAAAGCTTTAATGAGAACTTTGTCAACAGATGGTGCTATTGGATAAGTTATCACAATACAGTGATTCAATGTTATCAATACACTACAATTAAATATTACAAAGCATTGTAAACTGATTATATGCATTTGTTTAAAGGCATGACAAGGAGAATGGTGAGGAACAATACTAGTCAAAAGGATTAACCACTTTTACTGAGACAACCCTTTTCTCCAAAATACACAAAATGGGCAGCAGCAAATAGGTCTATACAACAGGGTGGAAACTTGAACACTTAAGTTCTGTAACAAGGATAAGTAAATGGATCATTATGCTATAGGGTGCTTCAGGTTAGATAAAATGAAAGAAAAGATGTGCATCAAATCAATAGAAGTCTTTGTTTTTATATCTACAAAGTAGATCATTATTGTCTTGCAGGATTCAACAGAACAACAAACAACATATTGGTCCACTTGTAACCAATCTTTTTCTCCAGTCTAGCAATTTTTTTTCACATAAACTCAGCATCCATTAAACATTGCAAGTCATCCAGAGGAGGCTTATTATTTCTACAGTCTACAAATGTTCATATTGATCCAGCTTCTCTTTTATTAGCTCAATATTTTTGTACCATCTTTACTTTTATGCTTTTATAAATATAGAAAAAAATATTCTATTTATTCTGGTAAACTTATCAACAAGACTGCTGTGAGGAGTAAAATATACTTCACTAACTTTGAATATATGCCATGTACAGTGTGTTGTGTGAGTATTTAATAAATGGACCCATTTTATGTATGTGTTCTGGTGAAACTCACCTTCACACATTGCTAATTGCTAAGCCAGGCCATCTAATTCAAGAAAAGTTTCAGCACCTTAGTGGTTTTACTTACTCTAGAAATGTTAATCCAATTCCTGACAGAAGCATATTTCTGCCAGATGATGCACTTAATTAGTGTACTCGTTGCTCGGGTATTCCCGAGCACGCTCGGTTAGTCTCCGAGTATTTATGACTGCTCAGAGATTTAGTTTTCCTTGCCGCAGTTGAATGATTTGCAGCTGCTAGACAGTCTGATTACATGTGGGGATTCCCTAGCAACCAGGCAACCCCCACATGTACTCAGGCTGTCTAATAGCTGTAAATCATGCAGCTGTGTCAACAAAAACTAAATCTCCAAGCAGTCACAAATACTCGGAGACCACCCGAGCGTGCTCAGGAAAACCCGAGCACGAGTATACTTGCTCATCACTACACTTAATTCATTAAGTGGCATGCATGGCAAGTGAATTAGGTGAATCTTATTCCAGTGGCCTCATTTAATAAGACTGACATGTACAACTCCAATCTTAATGATTCGGTGCAGTGGCCTTTGCCAAATAAGCACTTAAACCCACAGGATACTAATCTTTTACTAAGCTTTGTAAATTGGACAAATATGTCATATCATGAGCCAAGGTGTAAAATCAAGTTTTCTGGCCCTGTGAAAAATCTACAATATGACATTTACAAATGTGCCCATCCTTACCCTTTTATTGAATGTCGTTAATAATTTCAATTTCTCACAAAGCAAGTTTTATGCAATATCACAAAATTGTAGCAAAATTTGACAAGCTGAAAACCACACTGCAACCACTGAGTGTGTTATGGAAATTTGGTTTGGATAAATCTATCCCTGTGTGTGCTGTGGCCATTCCGAATTAGACTGAGTATTTTGAGCGCTCAAGAATGAGACTGCACAATATTGTGACAATATCATTCCACCCATACTGATGATTTATTGTACATACATGGTTTTATAATTGCATATAGAAAGGAGGTGGTTAGGGGTGGTTAGTTAATTAACATACAATTTAGCTGTTATCTCATTGGTTAACTGAGTACATAATATATTTTGACTAAGTGCATGGCATATTCTGACTAAGGTCTACCTAGCAAGTAGTTTATCCTGCTATTCAGCAGGATTCTAGACATTAGTTCAAGACATCTGGCCTAAGTTCCTGTTTTTGGTGTCTGGAAAGTACCAAGGAACCATCTGGCCTAGCTCATGTGGTCAAGTTGAGCAATTGATTATAAATTAGCTGAGTATATAGATATATATTTGCTATTATGTGAGTATATATGATTATAAAGGAGTATATGGAGCGCCCCCAGATGCAGGGCCACGGGGTACTCAGTAACTGGCCTCTCAGTCTCAGTCCTGGGGTTGTCATGGTGGCTAGACCCGGTCCATGACCCTGCTAAGGGGCGTCCAATGAAAGGTGTGATGGTGGTGCATGGTGCGAGGCGCGATGAATAACGAGGACACAGGGTTGCAGTCTCTTTACCTCTTTACTGAAGGCTTCAGGATCCGCAATCCAGAGTACTGTTAACAGGGCTGGCTGAGACCAACCGGTCCGAAGGCACTTCCAGAGATTCCTTTGCAGGTGGAAATCAGTGCCTACCTTCTAGCACCTGTGTGTTGTAGTACCTCCCTGCTGAGCACCACAGGATAGTCCTCACAACTGTTGTGTCTGTTCCTGATGTTCTTTCTCACAACTCGTATCTATTCTGATGTTCTTCTCCGTCCCCCAGATGATATGGCTAGGATGCACCCGTATGACGGGTAGGCCTGGAGTTCTTCCGGGACCCTAGCGTCGCCCCTCTCCCACAATTGCTCCCTATGTCTGCTTAGGTGTTTTAGGTGAGACAGCCAACCTATAATCAACTGTCCTGCCGCTGTTTGAAGTACTGTTTGGAGCCCAATACTTCCTCGGTGTTCCGGCCACCGGCTACGCGCCTCAGTAGGATGTTGCCACGATCTTAAAGCACGACTCCTACTGGCTTTATCTCCTTTTTGCTGCAATCTCATTTCTCACTTCTCCACAATAAACTTCTCTTCGTTTCCTCTCTTAAGATGCCACCGCAACGGGTGCAGGCACGGCTCCGTAACGTTCTGTTCTTTTCGCTAGGCCTCTGTCAGGATCCCACCCCTGACAGGGACCCCCCTGAATCTTCCCCCTGCAACACCCTCTGCCACAGGATGTTGCCTGGATCCAACCCAGTCAGCTTCTGACTAACTTCCTATCCAGCCCCCAGTTTTACCAGATTGTGAGGAGTGGCCTAATACATAGAACCCTTTGCTCCCCCTGGTGGCTGAAGTGTGAAATGTAATGTGTGACTGTGATACCTGGTCAGGTGAACTCCTTTAGTGCCATCAGATGTACCATCAATCCCCTTAGTGGCGGAGCATCAGTACTGCAACGACCAGGACTCTGGGGTGCTGCATATACATGCAAGTGAGATCTACATGATATATATATTTTCATCACAAGTGGCCGCACACATATCCATATATCATTTATATTCTAAGTCCACCATCACATATTCAGTATTTGGTCAATATTTTACATCAGTATTCATAAGCCAAAGTCAGGAGGGGAACAATCAGAGGAAAAATATAATAGAAACACGTCACCACTTCTAGATTATGGCTTGCAAATACTAATATAAAAAACTGCTCAAATACTGAATGTGTGAATGTGGCCTAAGGCAGAGTATCACAGAATCATATTATTTTGCAAAAGCTAGTAATGTTACTCCATACCCCAGGATAAGTTGAACAAAAGATAACGGACACATTTGAAAAACTATGACATTTTGTAATGTGGTCAATGTGGCAGAGGCATTAGTATCATTTTAGACAACATAATTCAAGTCTAAATACTACCATCATAGCCTATATAGATGCATCTCAATATGAGAACTGTGCAAAACATAAAATGGTGAGCAGACACCAACAAAGGTAATAATTATATAAGCGAGTTATGGTCAACTATGTACAAAAAAACCCCAAGAGTAAGAAAATATGAAGTAATATATAATATGAAGCAAAATATATGACATCCAAAAATATATAGAAAACATATTTATCATTTACTACACGCACATTGCAAATGCTAACAAGCAACATAAATAGATGAATACAACTAAAAATGAACTTGAAAATTGATAAACATATAGAAATATCCTATGTGACTAGCCAAAATAAATTAAGAAATAAAACAGTATGCAGAAAAGCATATATATATAGATCACCTGGAAGGATACTCTAATATAAAGGCCATATTCACACATTTGGTGTTTGCTCAGTGTTTTACATCAGTATTTCTAAGTCAAAACAATGAGTGGGTGAAAAATACAGAAGTGGTGCATATGTTTCTATTATACTTTTCCTCTCATTGTGCCACTCCTGGTTTTAGCTTACAAATACTGAGGTAAAATACTGACCAAACACTGGTCATGTGAATGTGATATTACGTGCATATTGGTTAAACATCAACATGCCAAAACCCAAACTAATAATAATAATAATACATAATGGTATGTGATATCCCTACTGGCATGCTGGTGTGAAGAAGGTCCCCACTGCATGGTGGCTGGTAAGTAAATTACTAGGTGGAGGGAACTTACATTAGGCTGGGTTCACATTACATTAGGGCAGTCCGTTAGACGGACTGCATTACACCATGTCATAACGTGGTGTATCGCAGTCCGTTAATGCTGCCATTAATCTCTATTTTGGGCGCATCACTAGCGCACGCCCAAAATGGTCATGTGCTAGGGATGTGCAGTCATTGAGTGATGGATCCTGGGATGCGGGCTGCAGCGTTTCCGGGTCCATCACCGCTGGCGCAGATAGAACATCTGCTAGCTCTATCTGCGCTAGCGCGATCACCTTTCAGCACTTGCATTAACGCAGCCCGTTTAACGCATGTGTTGAACGGGCTGCTGTTAACACAATGTGAACCTAGCCTTAATGATACCAGCTTTGCAGAAAATTTTTTAATAAAACACCAGAGTGATGTTTTAATATACAATCTGTAACAGGGCCCCCATTTGAATTAAAAGGTATATTATATGGTGGAGGAGCCACCAATGCACCTTTTATAGCTTCTACCTGGGCAGACATAACTTTGTTTGTGATCTGAAACTGATCTGTCGAATGCCCTTCAGCGATAATCTCTTCAAATAACTGGTTTGCATAAAGCACATTTCCATAAATCTTAGTGCACTGCTTCTCTGCATATGTTACTGTGAGTAAATGGCAGCTATTGAACTCAATTCAAGGTATGGAAAAGCCAATCATTTAATATTTTGCCAGTATATTGAATGAAAACATAAAGCTGAAAATGAAACTGCAGCGTTTTGTGAATTATTTTTTCCCTTTTCTTTTGCTTACAGAAAGTAGTGAAAACACAACAAATATTATACAAGGACATAAAGCATTTTACTATTACTAGAGGGCAAAATAGATTGGCAGTCACACAAGTTGTATGAATATATTAACTGGCACTTTTCTTAATGCTTTAAGGAAATATTATTTTTTCACAAATAATCTAAAGCACAGTATGGAAATTCGGCAATGAATCGTTAGTCACAACATGGCAGTCCTATTTCCCTTGTTCGAATATTCATGGTTGAAATAAATTAAGAAATTATTCATAGCATGTGGGATTGAAACAATAATGAAATCAGGTTTAAGTTGCAGTTGAACATAACATGTCTGCTTAACGCTTGCGGCCTAGTTATTTTTTTTAAAGCATTTTTGATTATACAGTGGTATATTATGTTTGCATGACCTTCAAAGATATGCTCGGCTTCTCCATAGAGCAATTATTAATTTATGTTTTACTCAGAGGGATTAAGTGCATTTGAACATTTTTTTAGTGCTTCTCGGTTTCCATTTGCTTTCGACCTACAAAGTGATGTTTAATAAATGATTCAGTCTGCAGATGATATTATCTAAACAAGCTTATGTCTGTATATTACCACTAAAAAAATTGTAAAGCATACAGAAACTTAGGCATTAAATACAATCAAATATATGCATATGCTGGTTGAAAAAACGGAGTGCACATGATTTTTCTTATACATTGCAAGCTCAACTGGAAAATAAAAATATTGTTTCGAGTGAAAAATAAAGGTTAATGATTAAGGAAAATAGAAATTTGCAAATTGATATAATTGAAAGCATATGTGTCATTTCACCCAAAAACCATATAAAAGCAAGGTCTTGTTGCCCTCACTGTCCCATGAATCCCACTAATCCCACTGATTCTGAGCCTATTCTTTCATGACATATTGTACTTTATGATAGTGGTAACATTTCTTCAAAGTAACTTGCATTTTCAGTGGATAAGGAAAGTATTCAGACCCCTTTAGATTTTTCACTCTTTGTTTCATTGCAGCCATTTAGTAAATTCCAAAAAGTTTATATTTTTTCTCACTAATGTAAACTCTGCTCCCCATCTTGATTGAAAAAAAAATAGAAATGCAGACATTTTTGCATATGTATTAAAAAAGAAAAACTGAAATATCACATGGTCATAAGTATTCAGACCCTTTGCACAGACACTCACATTTAAGTCACATGCTGTCCATTTCCTTGTGATCCTCCTTGAGATGGTTCTACTCCTTCATTGGAGTCCAGCTGTGTTTAATTAAACTGATAGGACTTTATTTGGAAAGGCACACACCTGTCCATATAAGACCTCACAGCTCACAGTGCATTTCAGACCAAATGAGAATCATGAGGTCAAAGGAACTGGCCATGGAGCTCAGAGACAGAATTGTGACAAGGCACAGATCTGACCAAGGTTACAAAATAATTTCTGCAGTACTCAAGGTTCCTAAGAGCACAGTGGCCTATATAATCCTTAAATGGAAGAAGTTTGGGAACACCAGAAGTCTTCCTAGACCTGGTGGTCCAGCCAAACTGAGCAATCGTTGGAAAAGAGCTCCAAGATCACTGTGGCTGAGCTCTAGAGATGCCGTAGGGAGATGAGAGAAAGTTCCACAAATTCAACTATCACTGAAGACCTCCACCAGTCGGGTGTTTATGGCAGGGTGGCCCGACGGAAGTCTCTCCTCAGTAAAAGACATATGAAAGCACGCATAGAGTTTGCTAAAAAACACATGCAGAACTCCCAGACTATGAGAAATAAGATTCTCTGGTCTGTTGAGACAAAGATAGACCTTTTTGGTGATTATTCTACGTGATATATGTGGAGAAAACCAGGCACTGCTCATCACCTGCCCAATGCAATCCCAACAGTGAAATATGGTGGTGGCAGCATCATGCTATGGGGATGGCTTGCAGCTGCAGAGACAGTAGGACTGGTTGCCATTGAAGGAAACATGAATTTGGCCAAGTAGAGAGATATTCTGGATGAAAACCTCTTTAGGTGCTCTGGACCTCAGACTTGGCCAAAGGTTTATCTTCCAACAAAACAATGACCCTAAGCACACAGTAAAAATAACAAAGGAATGGATTCAGAGGAACTATGTGACCATTCTTGACTGGCCAAGCCAAAGCCCTGACCTAAACCCAATTGAGCATCTCTGGAGAGACCTGAAAAAGGCTGTCCACCAATGTTCACCATTCAACTTGAGGGAACTGGAGAGGATCTGCAAGGAAGAATGACAGAGGATCCCCAAATCCAGGTGTGAAAAACTTGTTGCAAGGCTCATGGCTGTACTAGGTCAAAAGGGTACTTCTACTCAATACTGAGCAAAAGGTCTGAATACTTATGACCCTGTGACATTTCAATTTCTCTTTTTTAATAAATTTGCAAAAATTTCTACATTTCTGTTTTTTCAGTCAAGATGGGGTGCAGAGTGTACATTAATGAGAAAAAAATGAACTTTTTTGAATTTACCAAATGGATGCAATGAAACAAAGAGTGAAATATTTATAGGGGTCTGAATATTTTAAGTATCCAATGAACTTGTGAAAAAAAAGGAAATTTTTAAAATTTTTTGAAAATTTAGCAATTGTTAAAGGGAACCTGTCACCTGAATTTGGCGGGACCAGTTTTGGGTCATATGGGCAGGGTTTTTGGGTGTTTGATTCACCCTTTCCTTGCCTTGCGCTGGCGTGTACTCCGGAGGACAGAGAATGAACTTCAATCCAATATTGCGGCCAGCATGCAGCCAGCAAGTAAGGAAAGGGTGAATCAAACACCCGAAAACCCCGCCCATATGACCCAAAACTGGTCCCGCCAAATTCAGGTGACAGGTTCCCTTTAAACTTTTCATTGTTATAGCCTTAAATAGTTAATAAATAAAATTTCCCACATGTTAACTTTACATTAGCAGAAACATAATTTTTTACTTGTTAGGAAGTTATAAGGGTTAAAAGTTCACCAGCGATTTCTCATTTTTCCATCAAAATTTACAAAACTATTTTTTTAGGGACCACCTCACATTTGAAGTGAGTTTGAGGGGTCTAGATGACAGAAAATATTGAAAAGTGACATTGTAATAACTGCACCCCTCAAGGTGATCAAAGCCAAATTCAAGAAGTTTATTAACTCTTCACATGCTTCACAGGAATTTTTGGAATGTGGAAGGAAAAAATGAACACAAAAAATTCACAAAAATGGTACTTTAAACCTAAAATTTTAAATTCTTTCAAGGGTTGCAGGAAAATATAGACACCAAAATTTGTTGTGCAATTTCTCCTCAGCATTCCGATACTTCATATGTGGGAGGAAATCACTGTTTGGACACATGGCGGGGCTTGGAAGGAAAGGAGCGCAATTTGACTTTTTGAATGTAAAATTTGCTAGATTACTTAGTGGACGCAATGTTTCACTTCAAGAGCCCATCATGCACCTAAACAATGGAAACTGCCTACAAGTGAAACCATTTTGGAAACTATACCCCTCAGGGAATTTATGTGGACATGTGGTGAGCACCTAAAACCCCCAGGTGCTCCACAAAATGTTATAACGTTGAGCCATTAAAATAGAAGAATCACATTTTCCCCACAAAAATGTTTTTTTACCACCAAATTCTGCATTTTCACAAGTATATACTCGAGTATAAGCTGAGAATTTCAGCCCATTTTTTTAGGCTGAAATTGCTCCTCTCGGCTTATATTCGAGTCATTCCCAGGGGTTGGCAGGGGAGGGAGAGTGGCAGCTATCTAATAATACTCACCTGCTCCTGGCACGGTCCCTGCACATCCCTGGTTCTCCGGGCACTGACAACATCTTCCTGTATTGAGGGATCACATGGTACCGCTCATTACAGTAATGAATATGGACCCGACTCCACTCCCATAGAGGTGGAGCCGCATAGTCATTACTGTAATGAGTGGTATCATGTGACCACTCATTACAGAAAGAAGCTGCTGGCGCCTGGAGAACCAGGGATGTGCAGGGACCGCACCGGGAGCAGGTGAGTATGACGGGGGGCAGTGCACGATATTCACCTGTCCCCTGTTCCACCGTCGGCACCGCTGTGTCTTCTGTGTCCTCTGCAGTGACGCTCAGGTCAGAGGGCACAATGACGCAATTAGTGAGCGTGCCACTCTCTGCCTGAACAGTCAATGCAAAGGACGCGGAAGACACAGCGGCGCCGATGGTGAAATGCAGACAGGTGACTATAGCAAATGCCAGGGGACTGAGCTACGAGAGGTGAGTATGTGATTTTTTTTTTTTATCGCAGCAACAGCATATGGGGCATAGTCTATGGAGCATCTTATGGGGCCATAATCAGCATTTGTGCAGCATTATATGGGGCAAATATCTCTATGGAGCATCTTATGGGACCATAATCAGCATTTGTGCAGCATTATATGGGGCAAATATCTCTATGGAGCATCTTATGGGGCCATAATCAGCATTTGTCGAGCATTATACGAGACAAATGTGTCTATGGAGCATCTTATTGGGCCATGATCAGCATTTGTGGGGCATCATACGGGGCAAATGTGTCTATGGAGCATCTTATGGGGCCATAATCAGCATTTGTGGAGCATTATACGAGGTAAATGTGTCTATGGAGCATCTTATGGGGCCATAATCAGCATTTGTGCAGCCTTATATGGGGCAAATATCTCTATGGAGCATCTTATGGGACCATAATCAGCATTTGTGCAGCATTATATGGGGCAAATATCTCTATGGAGCATCTTATGGGGCCATAATCAGCATTTGTCGAGCATTATACGAGACAAATGTGTCTATGGAGCATCTTATTGGGCCATGATCAGCATTTGTGGGGCATCATACGGGGCAAATGTGTCTATGGAGCATCTTATGGGGCCATAATCAGCATTTGTGGAGCATTATACGAGGTAAATGTGTCTATGGAGCATCTTATGGGGCCATAATCAGCATTTGTGCAGCCTTATATGGGGCAAATATCTCTATGGAGCATCTTATGGGACCATAATCAGCATTTGTGCAGCATTATATGGGGCAAATATCTCTATGGAGCATCTTATGGGGCCAAAATCAGCATTTGTGCAGCATTATATGGGGCAAATATCTCTATGGAGCATCTTATGGGGCCATAATCAGCATTTGTGGAGCATTATATGGGGCAAATGTCTGTATGGAGCATCTTATGGGGCCCATCATAAACTGTATGGAGCATTATATGAGGCGTATTTTGTATGGAGCATCTTATGTGGCACATCATGAACTGTATGGAGAATTATATGGGGCTCCTGATTCAATATGGATATTCAAAAACATCTAACCTACTGATGTCTCAATTAATTTTACTTTTATTGGTATCTATTTTTATTTTTGACATTTACCGGTAGCTGCTGCATTTTCCACCTTAGGCTTATACTCGAGTCACTAAGTTTTCCCGTTTTTTGTGGCAAAATTAGGGGTATCGGCTTATACTCGGGTCGGCTTATACTCGAGTATAAATGGTAATTTCTATTGAGTAAGCTGATACCCCATATATGGGATAAAATTACTGTTTGGGCGCACAACAGGGCTGAGGAGGGTGAAGGGAAGGAGCGCCATTTGACTTTTTGAATGCAAACATTGGTGGAATAATTAATTGATGCCATGTCGATTTGGAGATTCCCTGATCCCATGGAGAATGGCAGCATCAGTTGATGTGACCGCTCTCTAGGGGCTTCAGGAACACAATGACGGGAGGACAGTATCCTTCTGCACTGTATTCCTCCACCGCTGTAAAAAAATAGTCCCTAGTCTCACTTTTGGCATTGCTGTGTGAGAAATTTTCCCACGCAGCAATTGCCATAAAGTACAACATAAAGTGCAACATACATACAACATGCTACATTCACGCTACATATATACATACAACATACTACATACATACATACATACATACAACATGCATACAGCATACCAAATACATACAACATATGTACAACATACATACAACATGCTACATACATCCATACAACATAAATACATCCATACAACATACATACTACATACATACTACATACAACATACAACATACATACATACTACATACATACTACATAAATACATACTACATACATACTACACATATACTACATACATACTACATACATACATACA
Organism: Ranitomeya variabilis; assembly: GCF_051348905.1. Classification (NCBI taxonomy): domain Eukaryota; kingdom Metazoa; phylum Chordata; class Amphibia; order Anura; family Dendrobatidae; genus Ranitomeya; species Ranitomeya variabilis. Next base: position 322,256,416 of record NC_135233.1, on the reverse strand, counting down.
ACATACATAATACATACATACAACATACACACTACATACATACATACTACATGCATACCGCATACATACTACATACATACTACATACATACTACATACATACATACATATTACATACATACAACATACTACATACATACTACAAACATGCTACAAACATACATACATGTATGAACAGAATACCAGACAACCACATAATGCTTCAAAAGTTGCGTTCAATAACGCTATAGGAAACAAAAATGCCCCACTCCATATAAGCATGAAGAATCGGAGGAAACAAGCGTAAATGGGGTTAAAAAATGTTAACTTTATTACAAAAATATATATAAAATAGTACAAATATATTTTCAAAAAAGTAATATTAAAACCGGATGATGTACCGGATCAACAGCGCCACCTATACCCCAATAGTATATAATACATAGTCCAAATATAAGGTATCTATGGGCAGACCAAGTGGTCAAAAGTGTACCAATGTACAACAAAAGTAACACTCACCAAAGTATAGATGGGGGAGGTGACACTAAGTCGCATCCGGGAACGTACGTTTCGCTTTGTCAATGTGTCAGCTTTCTCAAGGGGAGGAAAGCTGACACATTGAAACCTTATATTTGGACTATGTATTATACACTATTGGGGTATAGGTGGCGCTGTTGATCCGGTACATCATCCGGTTTTAATATTACTTTTTTGAAAATATATTTGTACTATTTTATATATATTTTTGTAATAAAGTTTACCATTTTTTAACCCCATTTACTCTTGTTTCCTCCGATTCTTCAAACATACATACATACATACATAGTACATACATACTACATACATACAACATACTGCATACATACTACATACATACATGCATACTACATACATACTACATACATACATACTACTTGCATGCTACATACATACTACATACATACTACATACATACATACATACTACATGCATACTACATACATACTACATACTACATACATACTACATGCAATACATTCATACATTACATACAATACATACATATAGACATACAGTACATATAACATAGTGTACATACTCACCATCACTTGTCATTTTGATCCCCGAAGCAAGTGTCATCTGTAAAAAATATGAAAATAATGAACAAACACAATACTCCCTGATCCGCAGAAATCCACTAGTGTAACACGACCATCTCCCGTGGAGAATGGCAGCATCAGCTGATGCGACCGCTCTCTAGGGGCTCCAGGAACACAATGACGGGAGGACGGTATCCTTCCGCACTGTATTCCTCCGCCGCTGTAAAAAAATAGTCCCTAGTCTCACTTTTGGCATTGCTGTGTGAGAAATTTTCCCATGCAGCAATTGCCATAAAGTGAGACTCTGAACTCTAGTAACCTCTCAGTGATGCACTGAAGGAGACATTGTTTCCTGTCACTGTGTCACTAAAGGTCCTATAGAGCAGTGACATCACCCGATGTCACTGTTCTATAGGGGAGAACGTCGTGGGACACTCGTTATTAATTGGACTACGGCAGACAGGTAGTATACGGTTTATTTTTTTACTTTTTTGCAGGCGCTGAAGTATGGTAAGTATGGTTAAATGAAGAATATTAAAATACTTTTTCCTAAAGTGTGTGTTTTATTAACTATTTACTAGTATTGGATTAATAATGGATAGGCGTCTTATTGACGCCTCTCCATTATTAACCCAGCTTAATGTCACCTTACAATAGCAAGGTGACATTAACCCCTTATTACCCCATATCCCACCGCTACACGGGAGTGGGAAGAGAGGGGCTAAGTGCTGGAATTGGTGCATCTTACAGAAGCGCCATTTCTGGGGCGGCTGCGGACTGGTATTTGTAGGCGGGGGGCATTATCCATGCCCCCTCTCTAGGCTATGAATAAAAGCTCGCAGCTGTCTGCGTAGCCTTTCTGGCTATAAAATATAAGGGGACCCCACATCATTTTTTTGGGGGTCCCTCTATTTTAATAGCTAGTAAAGGCTACGCAAACAGCTGCAGGCTGATATTCATAGCAGGCTACAAATATTGCCCCCACCGTCGGCTTTCCCCCTCTGACGCAGAAAATTGTGTGGGAGCCTATGCCTTTTTTTTACCTTTTTTAAAAAAATTAAATGCTCATTAAGGCCTCTTTCACACTTGCGTCGGTACGGGTCCGTCGCTATGCGTCGGGCCGACGTACCGACGCACGTTGTGAAATTTGTGCATAACGTGGGCAGTGGATGCAGTTTTTCAACGCATTCGCTGCCCATTCTGAAGTCCGGAGAGGAGGGGGCGGAGTTTCGGCCGCACATGCGTGGTAGAAAATGGTGGATGTGACGGACAAAAAAACGTTCACTTGAACGTCTTTTCGTGCAGACGGTCCACCAAAAACACGATGGATCCGTTGCACGACGGATGCGACGTGTGGCCATCCATCGCGATCCATCTCTAATACAATTCTATGGGTAAAAAACGCATCCTGCGAGCACATTTGCAGGATTATTTTTTCCCAAAACAACGGATTGCGACAGATTGCTAAAAATGCAAGTGTGAAAGTAGCCTTAGAAACAATGGCCTTTCTATTATATATCTATGGATATATCTATCTATAGATATATTTATTGATAGATACATCTATAGATACATAAATGTATCTATCCATATATCTGGCTGCTTTCACACGTGCTGCCAGGCACAATCCGGCGAGTTTTGAAAAAAACGGATCAGAGAGTTGTATTAGTGCCAAATTGCACCTGATGGCCACACATTTCATCCGTTTTTTGCTGGATCCATCTCTGTGCGCTTTTTCGCCGGACAGAAAAACCGTTCCTCTGTATGTATTTTCCATCTGGCGGAAGCAGCTTTTTTGACGGATCCGGCAAAAAACGGATGATACGTGTGGCCATCAGGCGCAATCCGGCACTATTACAACTCTATGAGAAAAAACGGATCCAGCAGAAAAACTGGATCTTTTTTTCAAAACTCGCCGGATTGTGCCTGACGGCAAAAACCTGATGTGTGAAAGCAGCCAAATATATGGATAGATACATCTATGTATCTATAGATATATCTATCTATAAATATATCTATAGATAGATATATCCATAGATATAAAAACGCACATAGACGGATCCAGCAAAAAACGGATGAAATGTGTGGCCATCAGGCGCAATTTGGCACTAATACAACTCTCTGATCCGTTTTTTTCAAAACTCGCCGGATTGTGCCTGACAGCACGTGTGAAAGCAGCCAGATATATGGATAGATACATCTATGTATCTATAGATATATCTATCTATAAATATATCTATAGATAGATATATCCATAGATATATAATAGAAAGGCCGATGTTTCTAAAGCTACTTTCACACTTGCGTTTTTAGCAATCCGTCGCAATCCGTCATTTTGGGAAAAAAGCGGATCCTGCAAATGTGCTTGCAGGATGCGTTTTTTACCCATAGACTTGTATTAGCGACGGATCGTGATGGATGGCCACACGTCGCGTCCGTCGTGCAATGGATCTGTCGTGTTTTGGCGGATCATTGGCATGAAAAAACATTCAAGTGAACGTTTTTTTGTCCGTCGCATCCGCCATTTTCTACCACGCATGCGAGGCCGAAACTCCGCCCCCTCCTCCCCGGACATCAGAATGGGCAGCGCATACATTGAAAAACTGCATCCGCTGCCCACGTCGTGCACAAATTTCACAACGTGTGTCGGTACGTCGGCCCGACGCATAGCGACGGACCCGTACCGATGCAAGTATGAAAGAGGCCTTAATGAGCGTTTAATTTAAAAAAAAAACACGGAAGAAAACGGCGTGGGCTCCCGCACAATTTTCTGCACCAGAGGGGGAAAGCCGACGGCCGGGGGGCAATATATGTAGCCTGCTATGAATTTTCTGCCCACAGCTGTCTGCGTAGCACCACGTGACAAGTGATGGTGAGTATGTACTTTATGTTATATGTACTGTATGTCTATATGTATGTATTGTATGTAATGTATGAATGTATTGTATGTAATATGTATTTAGTATGTATGTAGTATGTATGTAGCATGTATGTATGTAGTATGTATGTTGTATGTATGTAGTATGTATGTAGTATGTTGTATGTATGTATGAATGTAGTATGTATGTAGTATGTATGTAGCATGTATGTGTGTTGTATGTATGTTGCATGGATGTATGTAGTATGTTGTATGTATATTGTATGTATGTAGTATGTATGTATGCTGTATGTATGTAGAATGTATTTATGTTGTATGCATGTATGTATGCAGTATATAGTATGTTGTATGTATGTTGTATGTATGTGGTATGTTGTATGTATGTATGTAGTATGTATGTGGTATGTATGTTGTATGTATGTAGTATGTTGTATGTATGTATGTATGTATGTAGTATGTAATATGTATGTAGTATGTATGGTTTTTTTTTTTACATTCAACACATTAGCCGGATGATGGGACTACTACTGTCCCATCATTGGCTAATGTGTCAATCACTACCATTGTAGAAGACATAGCCCGATGGGACTTGTAGTCCCATCAGACGATGCCTGCACACCTGCACAGACCCCCGGCAGGCCACACAGACCCCTGAGAGGCCCGTACAGACCCCCAGCAGGCCGCTCAGACCCCTGGCAGGCCGCACAGACCCCCGAAAGGCCCGTACAGACCCCCGGCATGCTGCACAGACCCCCGGCAAGCCACACAGACCCCCGAGTAGCCCGTACAGACCACCGGCAGTCCCTCACAGACCCCCGGCAGCCCGCACAGACCCCTGAGAGGCCCGTACAGACCCCGGCAGGCCCGCACAGACCCCCCACAGTCCCACACAGACACGCAGTCTCCGTCCACGCACCGCCCACACTCTTTCCTCCTCCAGAACAGGATGTACAAGGAAAGAAAGAGCTTATTTTAATTCCGATATTTGTGTACCATTGACTTGCATTGGTTTCCGGTATCGGTATCGGCGATATTAGATATTTTTTGGGTATCGGCCATTCCAATCCGATCCCGATATTTCCAAATATCGGAAGGTATCTCTCAACACTAATTATCAATAATAGGTCAAACCCTATACCCAGTGGTGAGGGGGTGTTATATTAGTATGGGATTCTCCCATAATTATAAAAACACACAGAAGAAATAAAGAGCAAAAATTATTCCATATAAAATACAGCTCTGGCAAAAATTAAGAGACCACCACATCAAAGCCCTGTCATGGGCAGCCCAATCTCCAAACCTGAACCCCATTGAAAACCTCTGGAATGTAATCAAGAGGATGATGGATAGTCACAATCTATCAAACAAAGAAGAACTGCTTACATTTTTGCGCCAGAAGCAGTGTGAAAGACTGGTGGAAAGCATGCCAAGACGCATGAAAGCTGTGATTAAACATCATGGTTATTCCATAAAATATTGATTTCTGAACTCTTCCTGAGTTAAAACATTAGTATTGTTGTTTCTAAATGATTATGAACGTGTTTTCTTTGCATTATTTGAGGTCTGAAAGCACTGGGTTTTTTAATTTTGACCATTTTTCTTTGTCAGAATAAAAAAATACTACATTTATTGCTTGGAAATTCAGAGACATGTTGTCAGTAATTTATAGAATAAAAGAACAATTTACACTTTACTCCAAAATATACCTATAAAGAGAAAAATTAGACAAACTGAACACTTCTGCAGTGGTCTCTTAATTTTTGCCAGAGCTGTATATCAAAAGTTCATTCTAGGAATATGATACAACAGACCAAGTTACACAAATCACATAAAAAGACAAAGTGGATAGTTGGTTTTCACAGGTGTAAAGTACCTGGTCCCAAGAATATGTATAGTGGATAGGGAAAACCGAAAAATGGTAACAAGTCTAATAAAGTGCCAGTGCTCATGCATGTGGAGAAAATTGCTAGTTCATAAACCACATATATACAATATATACGTAAAAAATGTGTACTGCCACTTGAGTATTGAGGTGTGTATCACTTTAAGAGAGTGAAAACTGCAAAAAATCAAGCCACATTCAGTTCTAACCCATTATATCCACCTGGGACCAGAAACTGTCAGCCCCACACTGCATGTTATACAAACTACATGATTATAAATCTTACACACACACTGCATGACACACACACACTACGTGTTATACATGAGTGAATACACACAAACTGCATGTTAGACAGACTAAATGTAACACACACCTAGTGTACAGGTTAGACTGGGCTTTTTTTTCCTCTTTAGTTCCGTCATTACATTCTCATTGTGAACGACCTTTGGTCACATGATTATGTTGTCACCAAAGGTTCTTCTACACTTCTGAACTCAGAAATTGCACAGTTTATTCAAAAATACCATTATTATTTTTTGTTTGGTAAAGGCTTGTGTGACCCATTTGAGAATGGGGACCCTGGACAATTGACCTGTTTGCTCCCCTTAATGCCAGCCCTGTCCTTGGATTTTCGAATCATATACATTCAGATCTGTTAGAACATGATGTACATTTAAAAAGATTTAAATAAAACAATGTAGGTATAATGTCCCACAGCATCGAGATTAAATTGCCATCTTTGTAATTGACTCAGATATTGGCATTTGCAGGAGGAACAAGACTGTATAATGCAGAACGATTAATGACTCTGATTTTGCTAGAGCATGATGAGCACTGGTGAAGAAAATATATATAATACATACAAAGTTAAAACAGATGGACACCAATGATGTTCAGTTTTATCACAGCCTGCAGGTCATTACAGGGTGTTATTATTATTAATAATATTATTATTTTTTACACTGGTGTTGTTATAGGAACATACTCCTTGAAAACTTTGAAAACTTGAGCATTTTTTCAATAAAGAGTTGATGGACATGCAGAAAAAAATCCAATAAAAAAACAAAGCTAAGCCTTTTCATTTGCATTTTTTTATTTTTGTCATTTCACTCTTCTATGAAATCTCATCTCATCTGTGCTATAAATCACCTAGATTAATTTTGAATCTCTTTAGCTTAAGTTTTGAAAATTTCAAATGCAGAGAGTGACATGACTAAAGGCTCGTCTGACTCGCAACTCACACCTGGCACAGCCTTCATTATTATCAAAAATAGAGGTTCTAAATGTATTTATGGAAGAAGTAAAGATATATTAGATACATTAAGCAAAGAACATGAAATTCTGCAAGAGGTGCACCTAGTAATAAAATGTCCCAATTAAGCTCAATCACATCCAAGAAATAAAAAACTGCTTGGAACATAAGCATATTCATTTATCAATGCCCAAATCAATCAATGCCCAAGTTTTTGCAAAAGTTTTGTCTTAAAGCTATAAAGGAAAATTCAATAGGGACCTCAGGTTTTTCAGATATGTTAAGTACACACCACACAGAAAACAATGTGAAGCTAGTCAACAGAAGTAAATCCCAAGGAGACATGTAAACAAATAGGTTAAAAAATGGGTATCACCATTATTTTAGCAAAAAGTAATTTAGGAAATGGAGGGAATAAAGTATGTCAGCAGGAACTTTAGGTGTTCGTCCCCCACTTCCAGACTGCCTACTTTCATACACTTTGCAATGAAAAGTACTATAAAGTGAGTAATTTTCCATCTCATACAGTATGATGTCTGAAAAGAAGTGCCAAACTTACAGTGGGTATGGAAAGTGTTCAGACTCCTTTACATTTTTCACTCTGTTTCATTGAAGCCATTTGGTAAATTCAAAAACGTTCATTTTTTTCATTAATGTACACTCTGCACATCATCTTGACTAAAAGAACAGAAATGTAGAAATTTTTGCATATTTATTAAAAAAGAAAAACTGAAATATCACATGGTCATAAGTATTCAGACCTTTTGCTCAGTATTGAGTAGAAGCACCCTATTGAGCTAGTACAGCCATAAGTCATCTTGAGAATGATGCAACAAGTTTTTCACACCTGGATTTGGGGATCCTCTGCCATTCTTCCTTGCAGATCCTTTCCAGTTCCCACAGGTTGGATGGTGAATGCTGGTAGATAGCCATTTTCAGGTCTCTCCAGAGATGCTCAATTGGATTTCAGAGCCCCTGATTTTCCATTTGTTAATCACAGTTTGAATGCTGCTGACAGGCATTATCAATTCCTTGGAAATCTTTTTTTATGTCTTTCCTGTTTTATACAGTTCAACTACAATTTTTCGTAGATCCGTTGACAAATCTTTTGCTTTCCCCATGACTCACAATCCAGAAATGTCAGTCATTGGATGAAAGATGCAAGAGTCTGTCTGGATCTCAGAAACTCATTCAGCTTTTTATTATTATTATTATTATTTATTGTTATAGCGCCATTTATTCCATGGCGCTTTACATGTGAGGAGGGGTATGCATAATAAAAACAAGTACAATATTCTTAAACAATACAAGTCATAACTGGTACAGGAGGAGAGAGGACCCTGCCCGCGAAGGCTCACAATCTAAAAGGGATGGTTGAGAATACAGTAGGTGAGGATAGTGCTGGTCATGCAGCGGTTTGGTTGATCGGTGGTTACTGCAGGTTGTAGTGCTTTTATGCACACACTGATTACACGCAAATAGGTCACAGGTGAGGATGTTACCTATAGTAGCCATTCAAACCTATTTGTGTAAACTTCTTTGCATGTTATCAGGCCAAAATCACCAGGGTATGTGAACTTTTAATCAGGGTCATTGGCTGTGTTGGGTTGTCATTATGATTTAAAAAGCGAAAACACAGTATGACAATAAATGGCCTCACCCAACCATTAACCATGAGTGCAGAAACAGTTTTGGTGTTATCATTCATATTCTCTGGAGAAAGGCCAAGAAAGCAGGGGTATGTAAACTTTTGAGCACAACTGTATTATATATATATATATATATATATATATATATATATATATATATATATATATAATTCCAGCCAACATACAACATATGATTATTACTGGAGATGAGTGTTTTAGACATGGAAAGCCACTTGATATTTTTCATTTTATGTTGCCACATAAAATGCACTGTAAATCAGCATCATTCATGCAAATTTTGCGAAAAGTCAAGATGCTACATGTTATCCAATCGTAAGTTGATTGTGCTACACATCACCTATAGATTTCCTCCTATAGTGCATAAGATGTTTACTGACCTTTACCTTATTGGCTAAATTATACCTTAATAAGTACAGTTTGGAATATAAAATATAACCTATCATTTAAAGCAATTTTCTTCTTACATTTTTCTAGAAATTGCAATAGAATGGGCATAGGGCTGCACTTTTGTCATCAAAGCAATGAAGGCTATAATTTACAGCCAACATCAAACTCAAATAGCCTAGATTAAGAGTTACTTCTATTTGTGTCCATTAAACCCTTTAATTATCGAATGAATGAGATAGAGGGATCATTTTTCCTAAGTCTAAACAATTGGTAAGAGCTTATGGTTTCTATAGTTTCAGGAGTCCTGGCAAAGCCCTCCTGGTCTGACAGAGGAATGTTTCAATTCCGTGATGCTAGAGACATTGTCTAGAAATTAGACTCAGGCAGATTAACATACAATATTTCAAAGTCTGAGAACAGACAATGTTGTGTGGACCCGCTGCCGATCTCCTGCTTTAAACTCAATAGCCTCATATATAGGGATGGGAGCACCCGTAGAAGTTTGGGCTTTGATAGCCGACCCGAACTTTATTCCAAAGTTTGGTTTGGGCACTAAAACTGTCACTAAACTTAAACCAGAACCCAAACCCTATTGAAAACAATGGGGACCTAGACTTTGAGCTGGAAAATTCTCTCTCTCTAACAAACAGGCAATCCCCACATGTATTCAGGCTGTCTGTCATGGTTTGTTTGGAAGTTTTGGCTGGTACCTAAGGGGTTAAGGTTTTTTGGCCTCTCTGGCTGTGTGAGGGCTTTAAATAGCCTCAGCTGGGCTCCGGTCTTTGTCAGTTATACTTCTGCCCTCGGATGAGTAGTTCGACCCTTGTATGCTTGTGCCTTGTGCCTGGTCTTTGCATGTTATTCTGTTACTGAACCTGTTCATTTCCCCATTTTGGCTTTTGTATATTGATTTGGTATTGCTTATTCGTTTTCTGACTTCTGCTCCATCCTGACTGCCCATTTTGCCTGGACCCCTGGTACTTATGCTTCCCTCTACTGTTTCTGACACTTGGCTAGTATTTGATTCCTCTTTTGTACCTCACTCTTGTACCTTGCTGTCCTCTAAGTATTGACCTCGGCTCTCCTGATCTACTCCTGTTCTGTTGGTGTTCGCCATTCTCCGCTATCTTCCCTGGGAGCATTGCAGCTGGCTCTGCCCTGGTTCCACCCCCATGCGGTCACCTGCTGCAGGCCCTGCATGCCAGTGATCGTGCCCTGTCCCGGTAAGCTTTCTGTATGCTACCCAGCCTCGCTCGTCTGGGACATAGCGGGACATGTTTACTGAGTGAGCCTTATCAGTCACTGTGTTCCTGATATTATAGATGACCAACAGAGTCTTCTGCTGCTGGAGGTAGTATGACCCCATGTGCACCCTTTCTGAGCAGGTGAATCACCTGATTCAGATGATGCAGAAATTGACTATGGAGCAACAAGCCCTTGCACATACACAGCAGCACGTATCTGATGCGGTTCAAGGAGCTTTGTCATCGGGGATTCAGGGGGCAGGGGCTAGAGATGTTTGTCCAATTACTCCTGAACCTCCGGTTTAATTGCCGGATACCTTTTCTGGGGACGAAGTGAAATTTAGAGCCTTTAAGGAGGACTGTAAGCTTTTTTTCGTTAAGACCCCGATCTTCTGGGGATGAAAGTCAGGGAGTGGGGGTCATACTATCTCTATTAAGGGGAACCCCGCAGGCTTGAGATTTTTCTCTCCCTTCCACAGCCCCTGAGAGATTGTCGGTGGATGCATTTTTTGAGGCCCTTGGGTATATCTACGATGAACCTGGTCGTGTGCATCTGGCTGAGGACATGGTGATGAGTGTTTGTCAGGGGAAGCACTCGGCCAAGTGGTTCTGTACTGAGTTTAGATGCTGGGCCGCTGAGGTTTCCTGGAACGATGCCGCCCTTCAGGGCTTGTTCCACAGAGGCCTGTCTGAGCATCTGAAAGATGCCTTGGCCCCTCACCCTCCACCTGATTCTCTGGAGGATGCGATGATCCAGGTTGTCCTTATGGACCGTAGGTTGCAGGCAAGAGGGATGATGCAATTAGAGACCCCGTTGTTCCCCAGTAGGAGTGAAGCTGCGTCCACATCTAAGGCCATGGAAGAGGGTGCTGTCACCCTCAAGGAGAAAGAGAGGTGATGCTGTCGCAAGAAGCAGCTCTGCTTCTATTGTGGGGAGTCGGGACACTGGAAGAAGGACTGTCCCTCCTGCCCTTCGTCGACCAAGGTGTCGGGAAATGACTAGGTCTGGGTAGTTGTCAAGGAGACTACCCAGACCCTCAGGTACACTTTTCCTCGTTCTCTAAAGTTTTGTTGCAAGTGGAACTGCTGGTGGATGGTTGTCCATTTTCTACAGCTTTTGTTGACTGCGGTTCATCAATCAATTTGGTCATCTCTCTTTTACTTTCTTAATGCAAGATAGGGAAAGTCAGGCTTAAGACTCCGATTAAAGTGGTGGCTATTGACTCGTCTCCCCTAACTAGAGAAGGGATTCTCTATGTGTCAGAGATTTTTTCACTCAAGGTGGGCTCTGTTCATGTTGAAAAAATAAGTTGTTTTGTCTTGGAAAATCTGCCTGCTGTACTGGTGTTGGGGATGCCTTGCTGGCAACGTCACAACCCCGTCATCAATTGGGAGACCAGGGAAATTGTTCAATGGGGCCTAACTGTGTCCATCAACGTTATACATGTACATTTTTGTCTGAACCTGTCAGATCTGTCTCTGTGTCGTCTGTCAGTCTGGAAGTTATTCTTGAGTACCTGAAGGACTTCAAAAACGTTTTCTCCAAAACAAGTCCAAGGTTTTACCGCCACATAGACCCTTTGACTGTGCCATTGAGTTGGTTCCGGGGGCTAAGTTGCCTAAAGCCCATCTGTTCAATTTGTCCGGTCCTGAGCATTTAGCCATGAAGGAGTATATTGCAGAAACGCGCCGCAAGGGGCATATACATCCTTCTGTCTCTCCAGTGGCTGCTGGATTCTTTTCCATTAAAAAAAAGATGTCCCTGCCTCGACTTTCGAGAACTTAACAAAATAAACATGAAAAAAATACCCTCCTCCCCTTATCCCAGGTCTATGTAATCAGTTGTCTGGGTCTAAATGGTTCTCCAAACTTGATCTCCGGGGTGCCTATAATCTGACAAGGGTTCAGGAGGGAGACGAGTGGAAATCAGCCTTCCTGACATCTGAGGGACTCTTTGAAAACCTGGTTATACCATTTGGTCTTACAAATGCTCCGGCCATATTTCAGAATTTCATTAATGTAGTGTTCGTAATCTTATAGGGCTTTTTGTTGTTATCTGTCTTGATGACATTTTGGTGTATTCCCCAGACAGTCATACTCATTTGCAACATTTACAAACTGTTCTCCAGAGACTCAGGGAAAATCAGTTGTTCGGTAAATTGGAGAAATGTTAGTTTTTCATACAGGAACTGTCTTTTTTGGGCCTGATTGTGTCCTGTGAGGGGTTTCGTATGGATGCTAAGAAGGTACAGGCTATTGCTGACTGGGTCCAACCCCGGGATCTTAAGGGACTCCAGTGCTTCTTAAGGATCGCAAATTTATTTAGGGTTTTTCACAAGTGGTCAAGCCGCTTACTGATCTTACACGTAAGGGTGCAGATATAACAAAAAAATTGTCTGTATCTGCAAAAAATTCCTTTTGACTCTGAAAAAATGTTTCATGTCCCCTCCGATTTTGGTGCAGCCAGGCCCGTCTAAACCTTTTATTGTGGAGGTGGATGCCTCTGAGGTGGGGGTGGGAGCAGTGTTGTCACAGGGACCAGCCACTTTGACCAATTTTCAGCCATGTGCCTTCTTTTCCAGGAAATTCTCTTCAGCTGAAAGAAATTACAATGTGGGAAATAGAGAACCTCTTGCGGTCAAATTGGCATTTGAAGAATGGAGGCACTTTTTGGAAGGGGTGGCTCATCTGATCACTGTTATTACTGATCATAAAAATGTAGCCTATATTGAGTCTGCTAAGAGATTGACTCCCAGACAGGCCCGCTGGTTGCTTTTTTTTGTCGGTTTAAGTCTTCCATTACTTTCCATCCTGGGTCCAAGAATGTTAAGGCTGATGCTTTGTCCCGAAGTTTTGATTCTGTGTCTCCCACCGAGCCGCTGTGCTCCATTATTCATCCTGAGGTGGTGGTGGCTGGGATCTTGTTAGAGTTGGAGCGGGAGATTGTGGGGCCTCAGTCTCTTGCCCCAAACCAGGGGTAAATTGTTTGTCCCGAGAGGTTTCGGCTTAGGCTCCTTCAGGAGTTCCATGAGTCTAAGCTGAGTGCTCATCCTGGCATTTCGGCCACACGGGAGGCGGTGGCAAGGGTTTTTTGGTGGCCCTCACTGGGCACGGATATCAAAAAATTTGTATCTGCATGTGGGGTTTGTGCCCGTTCTAAGAGCTCTCATTGCCAGCCGGCCAGGGAACTGGTGCCTTTGCCAGTTCCTGAAAGACCATGGACTCACCTGTCCATGGACTTTATCACCAATCTCCCTCCTTCCAAGGGTAGTACTGTGAAATGGGTGGTGGTGGACAGGTTTTCTAAACAAGCCCATTTAGTACTCTTACCTGCTCTTCCCTCAGCTGAAAACTTGTCTAAGTTAGTGTTACATGTGGTTTGCTTGCATGGGGTACCCTTGAATATGGTGTCTGACAGAGGTGTGCAGTTCGTGGCCAAGTTTTTGAGGGCATTCTGTAAGAAACTGGGTGTTTCTTTGTCTTTCTCTTCTGCGTACCATCCTGAGAGCAATGGTCAGACAGAACACACCAATCAGTCCCTAGAACAGATTCTTAAGTGTATGGCCTCAGTTAAGCAGGATGACTGGTCTGATGCAATATCTTTGGCTGAGTTCACCTTTAACAATCGTGTGAGTAGGTCCACCGGTATGTCCCCATTTCTGGTCCACTATGGGTTTAGCCCACATTTTGGGGAGTCTTCCTGCCTGGAATCTGGTTGCCCTGGGGCGGAGAGGTCTGTACAGTGTTTAAAAAATCTGTGGGCTGAGGTCCATCGTAATATCTCCAAGGCTCACAGGAGGTATAAATTCTTCACTGACAAGAAAAGAGTTTCGGGTCATGCATTTCAGGTTGGGGAGAAGGTTTGGCTTTCCACATGGAATATCAACCTTAAGCTTCGTCGTCCAAGTTGGGTCGTAAGTTTATTGGGCCATATGAAATTGTGGAGGAGGTCAATCCTGTAGCATATAGGTTACGTCTCTCGGCCTCTTTTAAGATTACTAATGTGTTTCATAAATCTCTTCTGAAACTCTTGGGGGAGGTTGAGGAGGACTCTGGGTCAGCTCTCCCTCCAGTGTTGGTTGCAGTTCATATGGAGCATGAGGTTGTATACATTGTGGGTTCTCATCTGGTGCGTCGCCCCTTGCAGTATCTGGTTCATTGGAAGGGGCATGGTCCAGAGGATTGGTAGCGGGTTCCTGCCCACTCTGGCTGACCGTCTAGTTCAGACCTTTCATGCCAGACACCCTGAGAAGCCTGGGGGTCCAGTGGTCCCCCATTGAGAGGGGGTACTGTCATGGATTGTTTGGAAGTTTTGGCTGGTACCTCAGGGGTTAAGGCTTTTTGGCCTCTCTCTTTGGCTGTGTGAGGGCTTTAAATAGCCTCAGCTGGGCTCCGGTCTTTGTCAGTTACACTTCTGCCCTCAGCTGAGTAGTTTGACCCTTATGTGCTTGTGCCTTGTGCCTGCTCTTTGCATGATATCCTGTTATTGACCAGGTTCGTTTCCACGTTTTGGATTTTGTCTATTGATTCTGTACTGATTGTTTGTCTGGTTTCTGACTTCTGCTCCATCCTGACTGCCCGTTTTGCCTGTCCCCCTGGTACTTCTGCTGCCCTCCACAGTTTCTGACACTTGGCTTGTATTTGATTCCACTTTTGTACCTCACTCTTGTACCTCGCTATCCTCTCGATATTGACCTTGACTCTCCTGACCTACTCCTATTCTGTTTGTGTCTGCCGTTCTCTGTTCTCTTCCCTGGGAGCATAGCGGCTGGCTCCGCCCCTGTGCCACAGGTCCTGCATGTCAGTGATCGCCCCCATCCTGGTAAGCTTTCTGTGTGCTGCCCAGGCTCGCTTGTCTGGGACATAGCGAGACATGTGTACTGAGTGAGCCTTATCAGTCACGGTGTTCCTGATACTGTCTAGCAGTCACAACAGCTGCGGTGACACAAACTAAATCTCCAAGCATGCTCAAATACTCAAAGAACACCTGAGCATGCTCGGGAAATCTCTAGTAATTTGCACAATCGATCATCACTAGTCAGCACTATTTCAAATCATAACTATGCATGTTATGTTGCAGATAATGATGCAAGAAGGCGCTCCTGGGTCAGTCTCTTTCATGAGATCCAATGCCACAGTGTGTTGGTGGTGGGATAGCACTGAAGCATTCCTCCTCCATCCACTCCTGAAAATGACGGTCAATAAAGAGGGAATCATTATCGTCTTCATCTCCTAACTGTTGCATATCCATCACCTCATCCTTCTTATCCATTTTATTGTCCTTCTCCATTTGTTCCTTTCATGACAACCACCTGTGAAAAAACAGACCTGAACTTATAGATATTGTTTACCCTAAAGGCATCCTCCATTGCTTCCTCCTTTTCCCCTGGGACCACCACCACATCCTCACCCAGACTATCTAAAGTGTGCTCCAGCATGTAGAAAACAGTAATAGTGATGCTGATGATGGCATCGTCACCACTAACCATTTTAGTAGCCACTAAAAAATGTGCAGAAGGGTGCAGGCATTCTTCATCTGTTTCCATTACGCAAGTGTGAATTGCACCCCATCCGTACTGTGTTGTGCCAGGCTATTAAAAATATCATACTGCACCAGGTCTCGTCACTGCTGTCAGAATCACTGCAATATTTGCAGAGTTGAATTCTACGGTGTGATCACGTGACATATAAACCGGATAACCGGTAGTCTGAGAGATCTCTATACCAACTGAAGTGGAATGGTGGAAGTGAGCACCCAACAACAGTGGTTTCTGCAGCAGAGCAACCAGACTGGGAGAGTGGAGGATCAATTGCTGTACCATCAGATTGAAGATGCGAGCCATGCAAGGCACATTTGTATGATTGGCCCAGCGTAGGGCCACCACCAGGTTTGCACTGTTTTTGTCATCCTTCCCTGGCTCCAGGTTGAGTGTAGAAAGCCATTGATCAAACTCAGCATGGATAGCTGTCCACAACTGTTGATCTGTATGACTGCGGTTTCCAAGGCATATTAAAGGAAAAAATGCCTGATTGCGGTGAGCCCTGGCGTTGCAGTACAAAGGTGTGGTGGATTCTATCTGAAGTGTTGGAATGTGTGTTTCATTAAGGCAGAGGTTTGGGCATAGATGGAGGCCCTAGAGGAGGTGGACGAGACAGAAGCACTGGAGGAACTTTCACATACAGGGGTTTGTTCCACAAGCCCTGGGGATTCTAAGACTCGGTTTCTAATGACACATTGGTGTCAACTGCTTTAGTTCTCCATCCCCTGGTGTTTACTAGTTTAGTTCTCCATGTTTTGGTGTGTATTTGTTTCATCCTGCAATTATAGCTATTTAGTAGTTTTGTTCTCCAACCTCTGTTGCCTATTAGTTTAGTTCTCCATGTTCTGATGCTAATTTGTTTAGTTCTGCAATAATAGCTGTTTAGTAGTTTAATTCTACAACTCCTGTTGTCTATTTTTTTTAATCCATGTTATGGTGTGTAGTGGTTTAGTTCTGCAACCCTAGCTGTTTAGTAGTTTAGTTCTCCAGCCCCTGTTGTCTAGTAGTTTAGTTACCTATGGTGTGTAGTGGTTTATTTCTCCATCCCCAAGCACCCTGCAAGCCTTGAGGATTGCAATAATTGTGTAGGAGCCCCTGCCTTGACTGCCTCCACAGCCACCATAGTCACCCAGTGTCCATTAATCAAGATGTAATTCCCCTGTCAATTTCGACATGTACCATGACAGACATAGAATTCCTCTGGGAACTGGTGATGCTGTCTGTGACTTGCTGCTGTAGCACAAGCACATCTTTCTTAGACAAGTAATGGTGCCTGGGCAGCAACTGGTACTGGGGGACTGCGATGGCCATTAGCTTTCCGAAACTGTCCGTATCCACAAGGTGGAAATAATGCATTTCCATGGCCAACAGGTAGGAATGGCCATGCAAAAATCTTACAGAGATCACAGGGTATGAGTCTTTCAGAAACAAGCACTGCGATCTTTGTAGCGAATAGCTCTAAGCAGGCCCCTATTGTACAGAAAATGACACAATTGAGTGATGATCATCTAAGGAGACTGAAGGCTGTTCACCATAATTAGTTCTCTGAAAAGTAATAGTGAGCATAAGGCTTATTCACCTCTGGTTTACAACGCATGGAATTTGTGAATATCCCACCATACAATCACTGGTAACTGTCACGGGAAGCCTAGGTGGGCAAGAGCTAATAACCCAGACCCCTGCAATTTCCCTCAGACTAGAGAAATCCTGACTGACCCTCTACCTAGAGTTTACACTGATGGCGTGTATGTCTAGTCCTCCACCCTCACCCTGTCTCCTGTTTCAACCCTAAGCTGAAACCACAACCCACCACCCAGTGAAGAGATCATACACCAATACCCACAGTAAGCACAGACAAGGATAACGGAAAATATACACCATGCCGCAGTCACTCAGGAATACACTATAAATGCACAGGGCAAAACAAATACAAATATAGGAAGGAGTAAATAAGACAAAGGGAAATACACCACCAGATACGATACTCCAACTCCTAGCTCACCACTCCAGACCAAGATAACCAAGCACTAGACAGAAGCTATAATCGGCGACGCCCAATGTTCAGGAGAACTATTTAAAGGCAGTGAGCATGGCCCAGCTTCCAATCCGAGCACCAGATAAATTAACCCCGGACCAGCTAGATAAAATCCAGCCGACGCCAATGAGCACATAGTGGACAAAAGTGGAATTACCGCTGTCTGTTGGACGACCTGGTCTGAACAGCGTCCGACATGACAGTACCCCGCCTTCTACGAGGGACCCCAGGGCCCTCACGGCTTATAGGACCCGGCTTGTCCGGATGGCGGCGGTGAAACAACCTGACCAGCCGATCCACATGAACGTCCGAGGCTGGTACCCAAGACCTCTCCTCAGGCCCATAACCACGCCAGTGCACCAAGTACTGTAAAGTGCGGCGCACTACACGAGAGTCAACCACCTTGGAGACTTCAAATTCCAAATTACCATCCACCAAGACTGGAGAAGGCATTGGTGTCGTGTCCACAAGACCCACCACATTCTTTAACAATGATCTGTGGAACACTTTGTGTATTTTATACACTGTAGGAAGCTCCAACCGGTACGCTACTGGGTTAATGACAGCGGCGACCCTAAATGGACCAATAAACCGTGGACCCAATTTAAAGGATGGTATTTTGAGTCTTATGTTTTTTGTGGATAACCACACCCAGTCATCAACACTCAGGTCCGGACCTGGCACACGCCTACTGTCAGCCACACGTTTGTACCTAGCACCCACACTCAGCAAGCGCTGTTTAACTCTCCTCCAGACTGATGACAGGTGTGCTCCTAACTGGTCTTCCTCCGGGACGCCGGAAGAGCCCCCCTGACTCAAAGTACAAAATTGAGGATGTAGCCCGTAAACACAAAAAAACGGAGACTCCCCAGACGACTCCTGGCGGTGATTATTGATGGCAAACTCAGCCAAAGTAAGGAACATTGACCACTCCTCCTGGTTATCAGAGACAAAACAGCGTAAGTACTGTTCCAAATTTTGGTTCATACGCTCGGTCTGACCATTTGACTGAGGATGAAACGCCGAAGAATGAGACAACTTGATCCCCAGCCATGAGCAAAATGCTTTCCAAAATTTTGCCACAAACTGAGTACCCCTATCAGACACGATGTCAGACGGAACCCCATGAAGTCTGACCACCTCCTGCACAAATACCTGAGCCAGAGTCTTAGCGTTAGGCAACGAAGGCAAAGACACAAAGTGCGACATTTTTGAAAACCGATCAACAATCACCAAGATGACCGTGTTCCCAGCTGAGGAGGGCAAATCAGTGATGAAATCCATGGAGATTTCCCTCCATGGCTTACTAGGTACCTCAAGAGGAAGTAGTGTGCCAACAGGACGGGAGCGGGGTGTCTTAGCCCTAACGCACGTGGTACAAGCTGACACGTATGAGACCACATCCTGTCGGATCTTGGGCCACCAAAATCGACGTGACACCAACTCCAAGGTACCTCTAACCCCTGGGTGGCCAGCCAGGACAGCATCATGATGCTCCGCCAAAACCTTTAAGCGGAGATGAAGCGGTACAAAAGATTTGTTGATGGGAAGCTCAGATGGTACCTCCTCCTGAGCCTCGGCAATCTCAGCCTCAACCTCGGTATTGAGAGCCAAAACCACAACACCCTTTTGGAGGATGGGTACTGGATCCTCCCAAGGTTCTCCCCCCGGAAAACACCTGGACAGAGCATCCACCTTAGTGTTTTTAGACCCCGGTCTGTAAGTAACAACAAAGTTGAACCGCGTGAAAAACAATGCCCAGCGAGCCTGCCTGGGAGACAGACGCTTGGCAGACTCCAAATAAAGCAAATTCTTATGATCGGTAATAACAGTAACCTGATGAACTGACCCCTCCAAGAAGTGTCACCATTCCTCAAAGGCCAACTTGATTGCCAACAACTCCCTGTTGCCGATATCATAGTTACGTTCGGCGGGCGACAGTTTCTTGGAAAAATAGGCGCATGGACGCAAATCACTCAAAGATGAGCCTTGTGATAGTACCGCACCCAGACCAACCTCAGATGCATCGACTTCCACAACAAAAGGTTTTGATACGTCTGGCTGCACAAGAATTGGGGCTGAAACAAAACTGTTCTTAAGAAATTCAAATGCGCGCACAGCAGCCTCAGGCCAAACGGAGAAATTGGTACCCTTTTTAGTCATGTCAGTTAGCGGTTTAGCAATGATGGAAAAATCTTTGATAAATTTCCTATAGTAGTTAGAAAACCCAAGGAACCGCTGAAGTGCTTTCAGGTTATCATTCCGTTCCCAATGCAGCACCGCTTGCACCTTAGCGGCGTCCATTTTAAAACCAGAAGCAGACACAATATAACCCAAGAAAGGCAACTCATGAACAGAAAATACACATTTCTCAAGTTTAGCATATAGCTTATTCTCTCTGAGAAGCTGTAACACCTGCCTGACATGATCTAAATGAGTATCACGGTTGCAAGAATATATGAGAATGTCATCTAGGTACACGATAACGAATTTCCCCAAAACATGCGAGAACACATCATTAATGAAATGTTGGAACACTGCAGGTGCATTAGTCAACCCAAATGGCATCACCAAATTTTCAAAATGACCCTCAGGGGTATTAAAAGCCGTCTTCCACTCATCACCTTGATGGACTCTTATGAGGTTGTACGCCCCCCTGAGGTCAAGCTTGGTAAACCATTTAGCACCTGCCACCTGATTGAACAAATCTGGTATCAATGGCATAGGGTATGGATCACGAACCGTAATCTGGTTCAACTCCCTGAAATCCAGACATGGGCGTAATCCACCATCTTCTTCACGAAGAAGAACCCTGCTGCCACAGGCGAGGATGAAGGCCTGATGTGCCCTTTGCTCAAACTTTCAGCAATGTAATCCTGTAAAGCTTGTCTCTTTGGACCGGAGATGTTAAACATCCTTGCTTTAGGCAATTTGGCCCCTGGTTTAAACCTGATAGTACAGTCATAGGGACGATGTGGTGGCAACTCTGAACAACCCTTCTCGGAGAACACATCCACAAAATCCAGAAGTGACTCCGGAACGCTTGAAGTCACAGCAGACACACATGTGGCCAGGCAATTCTCCTGGCAGAACTCGCTCCACTGAATTATGTCCTGAGTTTTCCAGTCAATTACCGGGTTGTGCATAGACAACCATGGAAAACCCAAAACCACCTGTGCAGGAAGATTCCTGAGCACCTTACATGTAACCTGCTCGGAATGTAGAACCCCAATGTGGAGTTTCACCTCAGCCACAAACTCAGTAATCTCCCCCTGTGAGAGAGGAGCAGCATTGATGGTGACCATGCGGATAGGATGAGGCAGTTTTTCAATCCTAAAACCTGCTGTGCGCGCAAACTCCTCATCAATGAGATTTGTGGCAGAACCACTATCCACAAAAACAATAATTGGCAGCTCACTGCCAGCGATAATAACCTTAGCAGGAAGCATGCATTGAGAAACAACCATGGAGGATATACATAAGCTCAGATTGGCCTCCACACCCCCTGAGCTTAGAAGTTTTCCGCCGTTGCGTTTTTCTTAGACAGCAGAGGACAGATGTTAACAAAATGACCAGTTTTACCGCAGTAAAAACAGGCTCCCTGCTTCCTGAGCACAGGGGCTCGGCACGTAACATGTGACACCCCTGCAATTTGCATAGGCTCCATGGGCTCACCTTCAGCAACCTCACGTGAACCTAAACCCTCTCCCATAGGCAGTGTCTCATGCTCCCCCTGACGCACACGGCGATCAATGCGGACAACCAGACTCATAGCGGAATCTAGAGAGGCAGGAGTCTCGTACATCAGAAGGGCTTTTTTAACCCTTCCAGAAACCCCATGAATAAACTGACTCCGCAGTGCTGGATCATTCGACTGTGTGTCGACCACCCAGTGACGAAATTCAGAACAGTAATCCTCTGCAACTCGCTCCCCCTGACGAATAGTGCGTATCTTAGATTCTGCTAGAGCCATTCTGTCAGGCTCATCGTAAATGTTTCCAAGAAAGGAAAAAAAAACTCTCCACAGAGTCAAATGCAGCAGAATCATATGGCAAAGAAAATGCCCATGCTTCGGGATCCCTGCTTAACAATGACAACACCAGGCCCACACGCAGAGCCTCATTACCCGAGGAGATCGGGCGCATACGGAAATATAGTTTGCAAGCTTCACGAAAAGAAACAAATTTACTGCGTTCCCCAGCAAACTTTTCAGGCAAAGGAAACAGGCTCAGCAACTCTACCTGTCGCTCCTGCTTGCACATTAGATACTGCTAGTCCCTTTTGCTGCACTGCCCCCCTCAACTCAGTGACCTGTAGGGACAGCGCCTCCAACTGGCGGGTTATGGAAGTCATGGGATCCATGACAATACAAAAAAAAAAGGAAACCTTTTTTTTTTTTATACGGCCGATTATAATGTCACGGGAAGCCTAGGTGGGCAAGAGCTAATAACCCGGGCCCCTGCAATTTCCCTCAGACTAGAGAAATCCTGACTGACCCTCTACCTAGAGTTTACACTGATGGTGTGCATGTCTAGGCCTCCACCCTCACCCTGTCTCCTGTTTCAACCCTAGGCTGAAACCACAACCCACCACCCAGTGAAGAGATCATACACCAATACCCACAGTAAGCACAGACAAGGATAACGGAAAATATACTCCATGCCGCAGTCACTCAGGAATACACTATGAATGCACAGGGCAAAACAAATACAAATATAGGAAGGAGTAAATAAGACAAAGGGAAATACACCACCAGATACGATACTCCAACTCCTAGCTTACCACTCCAGACCGAGATAACCAAGCACTAGACAGAAGCTATAATCGGCGACGCCCAATGTTCAGGAGAACTATTTAAAGGCAGTGGGCATGGCCCAGCTTCCAATCCGAGCACCAGATAAATTAACGCTGGACCAGCTAGATAAAATCTAGCCGACGCCAATGAGCGCATAGTGGACAAAAGCAGAATTACCGCTGTCTGTCGGACGACCTGGTCTGAACAGCGTCCGACATGACAGTAACTCCATGATAACCCTTCACTCCTCGCTGCCAAAACCAATCCTGTTTTTAACAAAAAAATAACTACACAACTTAGACATTTTTAGGCGCTCCTTAAAAACATATCTGTTTAGGGCAGTCTATCACGTTCCCCAATCAAAGTCCTTTTAATATATATAGCCTATTCTTTACTTATCTGAACATAATTCTACCATATATATCCCATTTCCTCAAGATGGTTGGACCATCATTGTAAATAAGCACATGTATTTGTGTCACCCCAACCTTATTGTAGATTATACAGAATTAGAACTCAGCCACATATAAATCCAAAACTGGATAAAACAGAAGCGGGGTACCGCTATGGGGGCGGCATGTGCGCCCTCGTATGCAAATTTATTTTTGGGTTTTTGGGAGAGGGAAATTTTCTCAGATGACGCACATGCCGCCCCCCAGATCTATGGCTGGTACCGCTTCATAGATGACATCTTTTTTATTTGGAAAGGATCGGTCAATGATTTGGATTTATTTGTATCCGGGCTGAACCGCAACGACTTCAACATCAGACTCACATATTCATGGCATGCTAAGGAGATTTCCTTTTTGGATCTCAAAATACAGGTGCAGCCTGATGGTTCACTGTGTACGGATGTACATAGAAAGGAAACTTCAGTGAATGCACTATTGCACGCGTCCTCCGCACACATAGGATCAACCATCAGAGCTGTACCTGTTGGGCAATTTCTCCGGATGAGGAGAATTTGCACCTCCGAGGAGGCTTTTGAGTGTCAGGCGTTGGACCTTGGGGAGAGCTTCAGTGAACGTGGGTATAGTAAGAGATCAATAAAAAAAGGGTATAAGAGGGCCAAACATACAAATAGGACCTCTCTTTTGTCCCAGGACCAACTACACCATGTGTCTGGGAAAAAGAAGGTGGGTAAGAACGTACAACAGGAGGTTACTAGGTTCATTACCACTTTCAATTCAAAATGGGATGAAGTCAGGTCCATCCTATCAAAGCATTGGTCTGTTCTACGAACAGATCCTTTGCTGAGTCAGCACCTAACAGACAATCCAAGATTAACGGCCAGACGCAGTCAGAATCTGCGTGATATACTAGTGAAAAGCCATTATGTGGCAAAACCACCCACTTTCCTTGGAATCAACTCACCACGGGCAGGTTTCTTCCCTTGCATGGATTGCATGGCGTGCAGAAACCATCGGCGCGCCAAATCTTTCACGTCCTCGGATGGGTCACAGGAATTCACGATCAAAGAATACATTACCTGTAAAAGCACGCATGTTATTTATTACGCAAAATGCACTTGTAACCTTATATATATAGGGCTTACATCCAGGGAGTTACGTGTAAGAACACGTGAGCATGCGAGAGAGATCATAGCTGCAAAGGATGAGAGCGAGGTGGGAAATTTAAAAACTATTCCGAGACATTTTTGGTTAAAACATAAGTGCAACCCTAATGAGCTAAAAGTATGGGGTATCGATAGGATCCATACTGGTATTAGAGGTGGTGATAGTAAACGCCTGTCATTTCAACGTGAATGCAGGTGGATTACTATCCTTAATACAGTGACCCCACATGGACTCAACGAGCAGAATAGTTTTGCCTCCTTCCTTTAGATTCTGATGTTCTGGTTTCTCTGGACTTAGATTTTATTGTCTCTGTGTGTCTCTTGATATTTTAATAATTTTTGTTTGTATTGTATTTTATTTTCAGTGTTCCTAATGTGAATATTACCAGTAGTGATTTCCACCGCATCTTGAGATAGGTGATCTGAGCGGAATAGGCACTTATGAATATGGCTGTTCACTTCATCACTGGAGAACTTCAAGTCTTGACACGCCGCTCTTTTGGTTATAACAATGTTGCACTTTATCATGTTTTTTATAATTATTGTTCTCCTGTTATGCAACTGATTTTTATTCTGTACGTATATGTATATATATATATTTTGTTTCACTTATCTTGCTGACTGCACTGATTATGCACTGCACTTTAGCACTTTTTCACTTTGTACTTTCAATAGAATTGGTTATACATACCGATATCCGCTCTCTTCCCCTTATTCCTCCCTCGAGGCTTGTGCGCATGTCTGTGACATCGGCGTGACGGTGCATCGCCGCGGGCGCCCATTGGTTCTGGCGTGTGCGACATGGTTGCCGTGGTTACGGCTCCCTGTCTCGCCGCTAGACCCGGACGTCCGGGCGGCGATGCTAGTTCCGGCGCTGAGGCCACTTGGACATGCGCCGCTTCATAGCCTCCTAATTTATATCAGGTGCGGTTACCATATATAAGAATCACCTAGTGACACATACTGGACAGCCCCCCGAAGAAGCCTACGCGAAACGCGCGTAGGGGCTGGCGGTTCCACAGGTTCATACCACGTCTAACATGGGTGAGGTCCGGTCTCTTATTAACTGATAGCCCTTTATTTTACACATATTGTGGGTGGGATCAGTAAGTTGGTATGGCCACTTACTAATTGTGTTTACCCGGACTCTCTAGGCGTACACTGTAGGTACGACCTGTGGATTTTGTCTACCCGTTTTCCATTATTCACAGTATTACTCTGTATGATTCTGTATGTATACTTAAATATTAGCATTCCTTATATTTATGGTTGTTAAATAAACATGTCATTTTGTACCTCTAAAGACAACTCTATGACTCCTTTTTCCGGATTTTCATACTTATTGTAGATTATAAGCTCTGAACAGCAGGGTCATCATTATTTTTGCTTTAATTGTTTTATTATCTTAAACTTTGTAACTTTTGACTGTTTTATATGAACTGCTGACTTGTAAAGCTATGCGGAATATGATTGCGATACATAAATGTAGGTAATTAGTAGTAGTAGATAGAACATGGTGAAGTTCAAGCTGTTAGCTTTGACATGTGTAGGAGGAAAGAATCTTTTACATGAGCACAACTGCACAAATGTGGGTTCGCTGATATGCTGACACAGGGTGGAGTAGGGTGAACATGACAATCTGCACACTGTGAGAGGTGCAGGCAGAGATGTTACAGTGGATTGAGAAAGATGAGGTGTGCTTAGCATGTAAGATCAGTCAAAAACAGCAGGCATGTCCATTTTTGTATCAGCTGACAGGCTCTCAGTTACCCCAACTGTAAGGGGTAAACAAGTGGAGGTTCTACGCCTGGAGATCTGTGTGACAACACTTGCCACAGTATGGGAGGAAGAAGAATCAGAAGATGCGGTTGATGGGGTGGACAGTGGTTGGCAATGGCCCACTAGTCTGCATTTTAGAGCAGTGACATTCCCAGATTAAGGCATGTTGATCGCTCATGTACCAGTTCATGCATGTGATACTCAAATAATTCCCTTTTTCTCACTCTACTATGTCGTTTTTAAAAAAGTTTACAGATAACGTGATTTTTTTTTTATTTTTTCTGGTCTGAAAAAAAGACCCAAGCTAGGCAACTGCAGATCAGCAAATTATGCTGTACACTGCCAGAGTTGGGGCTCAGGATGCATTCATTGTCATGGTTGCATAACTCTGTGTCTACGTAACCTCGTCTTCTTCCTCCTCCTCCTCTGCTGAGCTACTCAGCTGCATGCCTCTGGGTTTACAGCAAGTGTGATCTAGTACCAAATCGTCATCCTGTTTGTTCTCCCACTCCTCACCATGAGTCACCATCCTCCTTTTCCTGCCCTGAGAGCAAAGTACAGTCTGTGGACACCTCAAGTATCTGAGTCTCGTCAGAAATGGACCACCTCCACCCAACAGGGTTGCCATCTGTTGATAAGGGTTTGGATTCTGCTCAGACCATACTTCATATAGCTCTGGATCATATTGAGAAAAAATTTGGCCATCGCTGCAGATAATTGCCTCCTCTTGACTCTGTGAATCTTTGTAGTACACTTCTGATGTCCATGGCATAAAATATGCAAACAGATCTACAGACTCAGCCATCTGTAATTCCCAACAGTCAGTTGAGTGGGTGGAGAGTTGTGCCATGGGAGAAAACAAGGGTAATTGGGTACCACCAATGAGGACTGTACTGTGTGTGATGCTAAGGTGGATGAAGAAGAGCAGAGGCCACTAGATGCAGTGCTTGCCATTTACTGGAGCACATGTTCTTTCGCAGTGCTTGCCATTTACTGGAGCACATGTTCTTTCTGGCCCTCATCTACAAAGTGTACTGCTGTATGGCTGTCAAAGAAAGGGAGTGGAGTAGCCCATCCAGTAACAGAAGTTGTAAAAAGGTTGTGCAATTTCTCACTGAAGCAAAACAAACTGACTTCTTATCCCTCATATCATACCTGTTTCACACCTTAAACAGCTATTCAGTATTTTTAATTCTCTCCTCCGTCCACCAGCTTCAGCTTCCTTTCTTCTCATCTCAGCAGAAGACTTTGCCTCACCACCTGTGAATTTGACACAATAGCATCCCACCTCATTCCAAACAGTCCACAGTCTTCATTCCAAGCTTAACCCACCTCTTCAACCTGTCACTAACAACTGGTGTCTTCCCTCCTCATTGAAACATACCTCGATCACACCCATCCTCAAAAAGCTCACCGTTGACCAATCCTCTGTGTCTGGCTATCACCCCATCTCATTTCTCTCTCTCTATGCCTCCAAACTGCTGGAACAACACATCCATTTTTAACTGTCCTCCAACCTCTCCTCTTGCTCCCTCTTTGACCGCTTACATTCTAGCTTCAGACTGCACCATTCCACTAAAATTGCCCTGACTAAAGTCACCAATGACCTACTAACCACTAAATGAAAGCAACGCGAGTTTGTCCTCCTCCTTCTCCTGGACCTTGCATCTGCCTTTGACACTGTGGACCATTCCTTCTTACTACAGACTTTCTGATCTGTTGCCATTACAGATTTGGCCCTTTGTTGGATCTCCTTGTACCTAACTGACAAGATATTTAGTGTATCCCACTCACAAATGACCTCCTCATCTCGCCTCCTATGTGTCAGTGTCCCCCAAGGTTCAGTTGTAGGCCCAGACACTATGCTTATGGTGCACGCTCCGTCCCTCTTAAAGGGACCACACACATCAGCCCAAGGTATATAGCTGGGCAACATCTGCTTGTTTACCCTGTACCCGTCTGCTCATACCTGTCTGTGCCCATCTACTTGTATATGTCTGTGCTCTTCTGTCCATCAGCCAGGCCAGATCGCACCTGCCAGTGCTTTTCTGTTCCTCAGCCGGTCCCATCTTCACCTGTGGTTCCAGTTTCCCTACAATGCCTGCCTGCATTCTTCATCCCTCCTTTGGCCCATAGCAGCCTACCCACTGTAGGGGGTCAGCTTCCACCTATAATAATCTTTTATTTTTATATAGCGCTAACATATTCCGCAGGGCTTTACAGTTTGCACACATTATCATCGCTGTCCCAGATGGGGCTCACAGTCTAAATTCCCTATCAGTATGTCTTTGGAATGTGGGAGGAAACCGGAGTGCCCGGAGGAAACCCACGCAAACATGGAGAGAACATACAAACTGTTTGCAGATGTTGTCCTTGGTGGGGTTTGAACCCAGGACTCCAGCGCTGCAAGGCTGCAGTGCTATCCACTGTGCCACCGTGCTCCCCACCTTCTGTAGGTCAGCCATGAATCACCTGGTGCCACCTTCTTGACCATTCTTGAGTCGCAGTTTTTGCCTGCTGCCACTTATTCGAGCTGGGATTTGGTAGGCCACCTAGTTACTCCCCTCCAGGCTTTCTGACCGATGCCTATTACAGTCTATTTCTGCTGGGCTGGCTGTAAGGCTAGTCCTGCCAGGGAGGCTAGTCCTGATCTGGCACACCCCAATAAGTTTGCTAATTTGGCAGATGAGGGGGGTGCCAGTACAGGGGTAGCACTGCTGCAGCCAGGCATGTCCTCTGAAAGCCGGAGGAGTGACTGCTCCAGTAAGGGGGGAAATAGGAGAGCAGGGCAGGCCAGACAGGTGCTGGTAGTGGGGGACTCAATTATTAGGGGAGCAGATAGGGCAATCTGTCACAAAGACAGGGATCGTCGGACGGTGTGCTGCCTACCTGGCGCTCGAGTCCGACACATCGCTGATCGGGTGGACAGATTACTGGGAGGGGCTGGTGAGGACCCAGCGGTCATGGTGCACATTGGCACAAATGACAAAGTTAGAGGTAGGTGGAAGGTCCTTAAAGATGATTTCAGGGAATTAGGCTGCAAGCTGAAAGCAAGGACCTCCAACGTGGTATTTTCCGAAATACTGCCTGTACCACGTGCCACGCCAGAGAGGCAACGGGAGATTAGGGAGGTTAATAAGTGGCTCAAGAATTGGTGTAGGAAGGAGGGGTTTGGGTTCCTGCAGAACTGGGCCGACTTCTCAGTTGGCTACAGGCTCTACGCTAGGGACGGGCTGCACCTCAATGGGGAAGGGGCAGCTGTGCTGGGGGAGAAAATGGTTAGAAGGTTGGAGGAGTGTTTAAACTAGGGAATGGGGGGGAGGGTATTCATTTTATAGGAGGGGAAGATAGTGCAGATAGAGACCTGGGCACAAATAAGGAAGTTGGGGGTGGCGGTGGCATGGGGGGTGGGGTTAGAACAGTTAGTAATTTAAGAAAGAATAGAGGTACAGAGAGTAACATCAAGTGCATGTATACTAATGCCAGAAGCCTCGCCAACAAAATGAATGAATTAGAACTAATGTTGTTGGAGCATAATTATGACATGGTGGGGATATCTGAGACGTGGCTGGATGAGAGCCATGACTGGGCTGTTAACTTGCAGGGCTATAGCCTGTTCAGAAATGACCGTACAGATAAGCGAGGGGGAGGGGTGTGTCTATATGTAAAATCTTCCTTAAAACCCATCCTGCGTGATAATATAGGTGAATTTAATGAAAATGTAGAGTCCCTGTGGGTGGAGATAAGGGGAGGGGGAAAAAATAATAAATTACTGATAGGGGTTTGTTATAAATCTCCAAAACTAATGGAAGCAATGGAGAATATCCTCGTAAAGCAAATAGATGAAGCTGCGACTCAAGGAGAAGTGTCATGTTCTCAATGGCAAGAGAACATAGCATCAGCATATATAGGAACTAGCTCTTGGAAGATGGGAACTGAGCTGACCATGAACTAAACCTAACGCACAACTAGCAGTGGCCGGGTAGCATGCCTACGTTGATTCTAGATGCCCAGCACCAGCCGGAGGACTAAATAATGCTAGCAGAGGAAAATATTAGTCCTAGCTCACCTCTAGAGAAATACCCCGAAAGGAGACAGAGGCCCCCCACATGTATTGGCGGTGAATTAAGATGAAATAACAAACGTAGTATGAAAATAGGTTTAGCAAATTTGAGGTCCACTTACTACATAGCAGAAGACAGAAAGGACACTTTCATGGTCAGCTGAAAACCCTATCAAAATACCATCCAGGAATTACTTTAAAACTCTGGCATTAACTCATAACACCAGAGTGGCAATTCCTGTTCACAAGAGCTTTCCAGACACAGTAACGAAACTACAGCTGTGAACTGGAACAAAAATGCAAAAACAAACATGGACAAGAGTCCAACTTATCTAGTAGTTGTCTAGGAGCAGGAACAAGCACAGAGAGGCTTCTGATAACATTGTTGACCGGCAAGCAACTAACAGAGCAGCAAGGTTATATAGCGACTCCCACATCTTGATGGGAACAGGTGAACAGAGAAGATGAAAACACCAGTTCAATTCCACCAGTAGCCACCGGGGGAGCCCAGAATCCAAATTCACAACAGTACCCCCCCCTCAAGGAGGGGGCACCGAACCCTCACCAGAACCACCAGGGCGATCAGGATGGGCCCTATGAAAGGCACGAACCAGATCAGAGGCATGAACATCAGATGCATTCACCCAAGAATTATCCTCCTGGCCGTATCCCTTCCACTTGACCAGATACTGGAGTCTCCGTCTGGAAACACGAGAGTCTAAGATTTTCTCCACAACGTACTCCAACTCACCCTCAACCAACACCGGAGCAGGAGGCTCAACGGAAGGCACAACCGGTACCTCATACCTGCGCAATAATGACCGATGAAAAACGTTATGAATAGAGAAGGATGCAGGGAGGTCCAAACGGAAGGAAACAGGGTTAAGAATCTCCAATATCTTATACGGGCCGATGAACCGAGGCTTAAACTTAGGAGAAGAGACCCTCATAGGGACAAAACGAGAAGACAACCACACCAAATCCCCAACACAAAGCCGAGGACCAACACGACGGTGGCGGTTGGCAAAAAGCTGAGTCTTCTCCTGGGACAACCTCAAATTGTCCACCACCTGCCCCCAGATCTGATGCAATCTCTCCACCACAGCATCCACTCCAGGACAATCCGAAGATTCCACCTGACCAGAGGAAAATCGAGGATGAAACCCCGAATTACAGAAAAACGGGGACACCAAAGTGGCAGAGCTGGCCCGATTATTGAGAGCGAACTCTGCCAATGGCAAAAAAGCAACCCAATCATCCTGGTCAGCAGACACAAAACACCTCAGATATGTCTCCAGGGTCTGATTAGTCCGCTCGGTCTGGCCATTCGTCTGAGGATGGAAAGCGGACGAAAAAGATAAATCTATGCCCATCCTAGCACAGAATGCCCGCCAAAATCTAGACACGAATTGGGTCCCTCTGTCAGAAATGATATTCTCAGGAATACCATGCAAACGAACAACATTTTGAAAAAACAGAGGAACCAACTCGGAAGAAGAAGGCAACTTGGGCAGAGGAACCAAATGGACCATCTTAGAGAAACGGTCACACACCACCCAGATGACAGACATCTTCTGAGAAACAGGCAGATCTGAAATAAAATCCATCGAGATGTGCGTCCAAGGCCTCTTAGGAATGGGCAAGGGCAACAATAATCCACTAGCCCGAGAGCAACAAGGCTTGGCCCGAGCACAAACGTCACAAGACTGCACAAAGCCTCGCACATCTCGTGACAGGGAAGGCCACCAGAAGGACCTTGCCACCAAATCCCTGGTACCAAAAATGCCAGGATGACCTGCCAACGCAGAAGAATGAACCTCAGAGATGACTCTACTGGTCCAATCATCAGGAACAAACAGTTTATCAGGTGGGCAACGATCAGGTCTATCCGCCTGAAACTCCTGCAAGGCCCGCCGCAGGTCTGGAGAAACGGCTGACAATACCACTCCATCCTTAAGGATACCTGTGGGCTCAGAGTTACCAGGCGAGTCAGGCTCAAAACTCCTAGAAAGGGCATCCGCCTTAACATTCTTAGAACCCGGTAGGTATGACACCACAAAATTAAACCGAGAGAAAAATAATGACCAGCGCGCCTGTCTAGGATTCAGGCGCCTGGCGGTCTCAAGATAAATCAAGTTTTTGTGGTCAGTCAATACCACCACCTGATGTCTGGCCCCCTCAAGCCAATGGCGCCACTCCTCAAAAGCCCACTTCATGGCCAAAAGCTCCCGATTCCCAACATCATAATTCCGCTCAGCGGGCGAAAATTTACGGGAAAAGAAGGCACAAGGCCTCATCACGGAGCAGTCAGAACTTTTCTGCGACAACACTGCCCCAGCTCCGATCTCAGAAGCGTCGACCTCAACCTGAAAAGGTAGAGCAACATCAGGCTGACGCAACACAGGGGCAGAGGAAAAACGGCGCTTAAGCTCCCGAAAGGCCTCCACAGCGTCAGGGGACCAATCAGCAACATCAGCACCCTTCTTAGTCAAATCGGTCAATGGCTTAGCAATATCCGAAAAACCAGCAATAAATCGACGATAAAAGTTAGCAAAGCCCAAAAATTTCTGAAGACTCTTAAGAGAAGAGGGCTGCGTCCAATCACAAATAGCTTGAACCTTGACAGGATCCATTTCAATGGAAGAGGGAGAAAAAATATATCCCAAAAAGGAAATCCTCTGTACCCCAAAAACACACTTAGAACCCTTCACACACAAAGAATTAGACCGCAAAACCTGGAAAACCCTCCTGACTTGCTGGACATGAGAGTCCCAGTCATCCGAAAAAATCAGAATATCATCCAGATACACAATCATAAATTTATCCAAATAATCGCAAAAAATATCATGCATAAAGGACTGGAAAACTGACGGAGCATTTGAAAGACCAAAAGGCATCACTAAATACTCAAAGTGGCCCTCGGGCGTATTAAATGCGGTTTTCCACTCATCCCCCTGTCTGATTCGCACCAAATTATACGCCCCACGAAGGTCAATCTTAGAGAACCACTTGGCCCCCTTTATGCGAGCAAACAAATCAGTCAGCAACGGCAATGGGTATTGATATTTTACAGTGATTTTATTCAAAAGCCGATAATCGATACATGGTCTCAAAGAGCCGTCTTTTTTTGACACAAAGAAAAAACCGGCTCCTAAGGGAGATGACGATGGACGAATATGTCCCTTTTCCAAGGACTCCTTTATATATTCTCGCATAGCAGCATGTTCAGGCACAGACAGATTAAATAAACGACCCTTTGGGTATTTACTACCCGGGATTAAATCTATGGCACAATCGCACTCTCGGTGCGGAGGTAATGAACCAAGCTTGGATTCTTCAAAGACGTCACGATAGTCAGACAGGAACTCAGGAATTTCAGAGGGAATAGATGATGAAATGGAAACCACAGGTACATCCCCATGAGCCCC
Source organism: Ranitomeya variabilis (assembly GCF_051348905.1). Taxonomy (NCBI): domain Eukaryota; kingdom Metazoa; phylum Chordata; class Amphibia; order Anura; family Dendrobatidae; genus Ranitomeya; species Ranitomeya variabilis. Next base: position 322,222,827 of record NC_135233.1, on the reverse strand, counting down.
CTTACATCCCCAGCTCAACACAGACATAGCTCTCCAGTCGAGGACTGGGTTGTGAGATTGCAGCCAAGGCAATCCTAGCACCAAATCATCATGTAGATTATACAGCACCAGAAAGCGAATAATCTCCTGGTGATCCGGTTTAATACGCATAGTTACTTGTGTCCAGTATTGTGGTTTATTATTAGCCAATGGGGTGGAGTCAATCCCCTTCAGAGGAATAAGAGTCTCCAAAGGCTCTAAATCATACCCACAGCGTTTGGCAAAGGACCAATCCATAAGACTCAAAGCGGCGCCAGAGTCGACATAGGCGTCCGTGGTAATAGATGACAAAGAGCAAATCAAGGTCACAGATAGAATAAACTTAGACGGTAAGGTGCAAATGGAAACAGATTTATCAAGCTTTTTAGTGCGCTTAGAGCATGCTGATATAACATGAGTAGAATCACCACAATAGAAACACAACCCATTTTTCCGTCTAAAATTCTGCCGCTCGCTTCGGGACAGAATTCTATCACACTGCATACTCTCTGGCGACTTCTCAGTGGACACCGCCAGATGGTGCACTGGTTTGCGCTCCCGCAAACGCCTATCGATCTGAATAGCCATTGTCATGGACTCATTCAGACCCGCAGGCACAGGGAACCCCACCATAACATCCTTAATGGCATCAGAGAGACCCTCTCTGAAAGTCGCCGCCAGGGCGCACTCATTCCACTGAGTAAGCACAGACCATTTACGGAATCTTTGACAGTAAATTTCCGCTTCATCTTGCCCCTGAGATAGGGACATCAAAGTTTTTTCTGCCTGAAGCTCCAAATGAGGTTCGTCATAAAGCAACCCCAAGGCCAGAAAAAACGCATCCACATTGAGCAACGCAGGATCCCCTGGTGTCAATGAAAAAGCCCAGTCTTGAGGGTCGCCCCGGAGCAAGGAAATCACAATCCTAACCTGCTGTGCAGGGTCTCCGGCAGAGCGAAATTTCAGGGACAAAAATAATTTGCAATTATTTCGAAAATTCTGAAACCCAGATCTATTCCCCGAGAAAAATTCCGGCCAAGGAATTCTCGGCTCAGATACAGGTGCATGACAAACAAAGTCTTGCAAATTTTGTACCTTCGTGGCGAGATTATTCAAACCTGCAGTTACACTCTGAAGATCCATTACAAACAGGTGGACACAGAGCCATTCAAGGGTTAAGAGGAGGTAAGAAGCAGCTAGACAGCAATAAAGGGCTAGGCAGCAAAACTCTGAGGGGAAAAAAAAAAAAAAAAAAATTCCCTTAAACACTTCTTTTTCTCCTGCTTCAGCCCAAACAATTAACACTTTGTGGGCCGGTCAAACTGTCATGTTCTCAATGGCAAGAGAACATAGCATCAGCATATATAGGAACTAGCTCTTGGAAGATGGGAACTGAGCTGACCATGAACTAAACCTAACGCACAACTAGCAGTGGCCGGGTAGCATGCCTACGTTGATTCTAGATGCCCAGCACCAGCCGGAGGACTAAATAATGCTAGCAGAGGAAAATATTAGTCCTAGCTCACCTCTAGAGAAATACCCCGAAAGGAGACAGAGGCCCCCCACATGTATTGGCGGTGAATTAAGATGAAATAACAAACGTAGTATGAAAATAGGTTTAGCAAATTTGAGGTCCACTTACTACATAGCAGAAGACAGAAAGGACACTTTCATGGTCAGCTGAAAACCCTATCAAAATACCATCCAGGAATTACTTTAAAACTCTGGCATTAACTCATAACACCAGAGTGGCAATTCCTGTTCACAAGAGCTTTCCAGACACAGTAACGAAACTACAGCTGTGAACTGGAACAAAAATGCAAAAACAAACATGGACAAGAGTCCAACTTATCTAGTAGTTGTCTAGGAGCAGGAACAAGCACAGAGAGGCTTCTGATAACATTGTTGACCGGCAAGCAACTAACAGAGCAGCAAGGTTATATAGCGACTCCCACATCTTGATGGGAACAGGTGAACAGAGAAGATGAAAACACCAGTTCAATTCCACCAGTAGCCACCGGGGGAGCCCAGAATCCAAATTCACAACAGAGAAGTCATTATTATGGGGGACTTCAACTACCCTGAAATAGATTGGGGAACAGAAACCTGCAGTTCCAGCAAAGGTAATCGGTTTTTGACAACTATGAGAGACAATTACCTTTCACAACTGGTTCAGGACCCAACAAGGAGGGGGGCACTGCTAGACCTAATATTAACCAACAGGCCAGACCGCATATCAAATATAAGGGTTGGGGGTCACTTGGGGAATAGTGATCACAAAATAATAAGTTTTCATGTAACCTTTAATAAGATGGGTAGTAGGGGGGTGACAAGGACACTAAACTTCAGGAGGGCAAATTTCCAACGGATGAGAGAGGATCTTGGTGCAATTAACTGGGACGATATCCTGAGACACAAAAATACACAAAGAAAATGGGAGATGTTTATTAGCATCCTGGATAGGACCTGTGCACAGTATATACCGTATGGGAATAAACATACTAGAAATAGGAGGAAACCAATATGGCTAAATAGAGCTGTAAGGGGCGCAATAAGGGACAAAAAGAAAGCATTTAGAGAATTAAAGGAAGTAGGTAGTGAGGAGGCATTAAATAAATACAGAAAATTAAATAAATTCTGTAAAAAGCAAATCAAGGCAGCAAAGATTGAGACAGAGAGACTCATTGCCAGAGAGAGTAAAAATAATCCCAAAATATTCTTTAACTATATAAATAGTAAGAAACTAAAAAATGACAGTGTTGGCCCCCTTAAAAATAGTCTGGGTGAAATGGTGGATGAGGATGAGGAAAAAGCCAATATGCTAAATGACTTTTTTTCATCAGTATTTACAAAAGAAAATCCCATGGCAGACAAAATGACTAGTGATAAAAATTCCCCATTAAATGTCACCTGCTTAACCCAGCAGGAAGTACAGCGGCGTCTAAAAATAACTAAAATTGATAAATCTCCGGGCCCGGATGGGATACACCCCCGAGTACTGCAGGAACTAAGTACAGTCATTGATAGACCATTATTTTTAATCTTTAAAGACTCCATAATAACAGGGTCTGTACCACAGGACTGGCGTATAGCAAATGTGGTGCCAATATTCAAAAAAGGGGCAAAAACTGAACTCGGTAATTATAGGCCAGTAAGCTTAACCTCTACTGTGGGTAAAATCCTGGAGGGCATTCTAAGGGATGCTATGCTGGAGTATCTGAAGAGGAATAACCTCATGACCCAGTATCAGCACGGGTTTACTAGGGACCGTTCATGTCAGACTAATTTGATCAGCTTCTATGAAGAGGCAAGTTCCGGACTGGACCAAGGGAACCCAGTGGACGTAGTATATATGGACTTTTCCAAAGCTTTTGATACGGTGCCACACAAAAGGTTGTTACATAAAATGAGAGTAATGGGGATAGGGGAAAATATGTGTAAGTGGGTTGAGAGCTGGCTCAGGGATAGGAAACAAAGGGTGGTTATTAATGGAGCACACTCGGACTGGGTCACGGTTAGCAGTGGGGTACCACAGGGGTCAGTATTGGGCCCTCTTCTTTTTAACATATTTATTAATGACCTTGTAGGGGGCATTCAGAGTAGAATTTCAATATTTGCAGATGACACTAAACTCTGCAGGGTAATCAATACAGGGGAGGACAATTTTATATTACAGGATGATTTATGTAAACTAGAAGCTTGGGCTGATAAATGGCAAATGAGCTTTAATGGGGATAAATGTAAGGTCATGCACTTGGGTAGAAGTAATAAGATGTATAACTATGTGCTTAATTCTAAAACTCTGGGCAAAACCGTCAATGAAAAAGACCTGGGTGTATGGGTGGATGACAAACTCATATTCAGTGGCCAGTGTCAGGCAGCTGCTACAAAGGCAAATAAAATAATGGGATGTATTAAAAGAGGCATAGATGCTCATGAGGAGAACATAATTTTACCTCTATACAAGTCACTAGTTCGACCACACTTAGAATACTGTGCACAGTTCTGGTCTCCGGTGTATAAGAAAGACATAGCTGAACTGGAGCGGGTGCAGAGAAGAGCGACCAAGGTTATTAGAGGACTGGGGGGTCTGCAATACCAAGATAGGTTATTACACTTGGGGCTATTTAGTTTGGAAAAACGAAGACTAAGGGGTGATCTTATTTTAATGTATAAATATATGAGGGGACAGTACAAAGACCTTTCTGGTGATCTTTTTAATCATAGACCTGAGACAGGGACAAGGGGGCATCCTCTACGTCTGGAGGAAAGAAGGTTTAAGCATAATAACAGACGCGGATTCTTTACTGTAAGAGCAGTGAGACTATGGAACTCTCTGCCGTATGATGTTGTAATGAGTGATTCATTAATTAAATTTAAGAGGGGACTGGATACCTTTCTGGAAAAGTATAATGTTACAGGGTATATACACTAGATTCCTTGATAAGGCGTTGATCCAGGGAACTAGTCTGATTGCCGTATGTGGAGTCGGGAAGGAATTTTTTTCCCCATGGTGGAGTTACTCTTTGCCACATGGGGTTTTTTGCCTTCCCCTGGATCAACATGTTAGGGCATGTTAGGTTAGGCTATGGGTTGAACTAGATGGACTTACAGTCTTCCTTCAACCTTAATAACTATGTAACTATGTAACTATGTAACTATGTAATGGAAGAGGTGTCATTACCTGCAATACTAGTTCTACTCTATTGCAATTGATGCCACTTTGTTAGTGTCTGCCACTAATTTTTGTAAATGTGTAGACTTCAGGTTGGGTCTCCTTCATGCATGTTGCCTGTATCAGTAGGCCCCCCTAGACTGTCAGGCCTCCATGTCCTTTGAGTCCGCTACCTGTGTTACTATCCTTACAGTTCTCTGACAATAGTAGTCTACAAAACTAATATCTGTGCCACATGAGAGTGGCTGAGCATGAAAGCAGGTTGAGCTATTGCATGTGGTGTCTGGAATCCCAGCACAGCAGGCCTACACCAATCCCTCACTCACCTCGTCTTACTTTGAAGTTCATTTGAAAGCTGTAAATGCTTGCCCAGACCCCGATACCTCATGCATGGCTGATTGCTACCATGTCATGCTATAATTTGTACTGTGGTTGAATTGAGTACACTTTCCTGGTGTCACCCCCTAATTTGATGTGTTTTGGCAGCATTTGGGGTCATTTTGCCTCCTATTAACTGTAATGGCGTTCAGTTAGGTTCGGTGAATATTCGACAAATAAATCTGCAAATATTGCAAATTCGAGAATCGTAATCTGAACCACACATTGAAATATTCGCTCATCTCTATTTTCCATATTCTGTTCTTGCGCTGGGGCCCGCTTCTGTCTATTAAAATTGTGCATTGCTTTTAAAATAATATACAAGTGTTACTATTCTCTTATTGATAAAGATCAGTTTATCCAACGAAAGTCAAACTGTTTATTGTTACAGTATTTTCAGCAAATTAAGTGTCCATTCCCCAGATATAAGATGTAAAAAAGTAATTGAACTAATTGTAAAAAGAATCCTTATACTCAACTCACTGCTAACCTTTCCGACCCTTTTAGGGCAAGTAATAAACAGGAAATGGACACGACGGGTGACGATGAGGAGAGGAATGGAGATTTTAACATTTTGATAGCCTTTTATGGTACAGGAAAATTACATCCATGTCTTTGCTGAATCTGTTCAGAAGTGGATTTGGTGAATGCAGATATTTGTAAAATCCAAATAAAATGTAATTCCACTCGAAAATATTTTCTCACCATTGCTAACTGAAAAAAAAAAGATTATGACAAGAGGGAAGTATTGTTATCTATATATAGATTATTTTTCATTTTTTGTGTTCCCATAGGAAATTATTTTATCTTTGTGATTCAGTCCTAAAGAAATGATAGGTCACTGACAAAAGAACCCACCTTATTTGTATTTCAGGTTGAACTACTGTGAAACATTGTCCCTTAGCCTGGATTACAGCAAATAGGAAACGTTTGGTATTTAGCTTTACAAGCCTTTTTTTCTACTCGTTATTTGAAATTAAAATCAAAGTACTCATGAATTTTCATCTAGTGCTTGGTAGGTTCAACATACTTTATTATATGAAAAGTTAATAAGTAATTAATTCATTTTGTACTTATAAAGCCTCCGGATAAAATAAAGAGAGAATGATTACCATGTATGGCATTAGAAATGTGAATCTGTTTAATTGAAAACTCCAAAGTAGAGCAGTACACATATATATTCAGTGCAAAAAAATAATAAAAAGGCCTTATTCTATCAATTCTGCAGATATACACCACTCATTCCTAATTATGAAGGTATATACTAAAATCTAGGACTCTGCTGAGTCGTCTATTTCTAAAACAGCCAAAATTGTCATTTTTGTTTAAATAAGATTTATCAAATAAATTGTAAGCATAAATAATCTGAGATAAAGCTATCATCATTTTTACTAAATTTAATTTTAATTTATAATTATTAATTAATTGCCTCTATGGTCTTAATTCAGTAAGTCATTAGCATGTAATTACCCAGTAGCTTTCCATAATGTGCTGATAAACCCAATATCGCTTTTATAAAGGTCATCTTTGATTCTGTTTAATACATTAAGTAAGGTTAAATCTGAAGCGCAATATTTAATCAGACATTACATAATGTCTGAAAAATATTGCTAGATGAGCACCCTCTAGTAGTAAGCTATAAAAAAAAACCTGTCCATTTGTTAGGACTCCCAGCAACAAGTATATAAATCTTCTATAGAAAACATACAGAAGAATGAAGGCATTGCATAATGTAAGTATGTGTCAGAATCTCCAGAGTATCTGTCCATCAAAGCCAAAGGGAAACTGTTTGCACGTTTTTACACTTGCAAGCTGTTGTATGGCTGTATAAGCTCTTGCTCCTCAATAAAAAAATACATTTTTTGTGCTAGTCATGAGAAATCTAGAGACAATATGAAAATAAAGGTAAAAGTTGTCTTAGGGTGTGTCAATTCAATTAGACTGCTTGTTTAAAATACATTGACTCATCCCTTATGCATTACAAATTTGATTTCCAAATGGCTTCTATGCTAGATTTCTCATGTCCAGCACATTCGACCTCTACACAAAATGTATAATTTTTATTGTTGGTAAAGCACCTATATAGCTTTACCTCTACAACTAGAAAAAGTGCTGAATATGGATGAATAAGCACTAAAATGCTTTCATGCTTCTTACTTAAACTGAGCAGTTCCTAATGCTCAGATGCTCATTTTGAGTAACAATTATAATCAGAGTCAATGGGAAATCCGAGCATGGGAGGCAGTGAAAATGTTGAAATAGAAGGAAAAAGTGCAGATTGCAAGGAGAACTGCATCGGTAAGACCCTTGGAAAGATCTCTGATTCTCAGATCCCTGTTGAGAACAATGGTGTCACACTTTTTTTCCACTTTAACCTCTTCCAATGTGGTCCATAATAATACATCCCTACCTATTGACATGGGAGGAATTATTATATCCACACGATCATGCGCACACACAGGCTGATACTGGCAGCTGACACTGGGCACTAAGTCCCAGGAGTGGTGTGGGTTTACTCCCTAAATATTGTGATCAAACTCAATTGCAGCATTTTGGGACTTGGCAGAGAAATGACAACTCCTATGCCCTTGGATTGGAGACCACACGGCGTCACGATCATTGTCGTGGTGACCTGATGTCATCATGATGACATCCGGGTCACCAGAGCTAGTAAAGTTGCTAGATCATGCTCAGGGCATGATCAGCAACTTTAGCTGTCAGCGAAGAGCTGACAGTTTGCATAGCATACATAGCATAGGGATGCTGCTGCATGCCCATGCTATTCAAAGTGATCAGCCTCTAAAAAATGATGGTCCCATAGTGGGTCAAAGTAAAAAAAAGTAAAAAAAAGTAAAACAAATTTTTAAATAATTGAAAAATAATAAAATAAATAATAAAAAAATCAAAAAATATTGTACCCATAAATAAATATTTGTATGAAAAAAATTATAAACAACAAAAGTACACATATTTGGTATCTTCACCACATCCGTAACGACCCAATCTATAAATCTTTCCCTTTAGTGAACAACATAAAGAAATAAAAAACAAGGCAGAAAACAATGCTTTATCATCATACTGCTGAACAAAAAGTAGAATAAAATGCGACCAACAAGACGAACATAAAAAAAACATGGTACCATTTCAAAATGTCATCTTGTCCCACAGCAAACAAGATGTATACAGCTCCATCAGAGGAAAAATAAAAAAGTTATAGCTCTCAGAAGAAAGTGATGCAAAAACAATTATTTTTTTCAATAAAGCAGATTTTATTGCGGAAAAGCAACAAAACATAAAAAACTAAAACAATGAGGAATTGCTGTAATAGTACTGACCCAAAGAATAAAACTGCCTTATCAATTTTACCACGTAAAGAATGACATAACCATGCCCCAAAAAATTTCCTGAATTGCTGGTTTTTGTTCATTCTGCCTCTCAGAAATCATAATAGAAAGCGATCAAAAAACTCGTTCCGCAAAAATCAAGCTCTTACATGACTCTGTGGGCCAAAATATGGAAAAATTATAGCTCTCAAAATATGGTGATGCAAAAACTAGTTTTTGCAATAAAAAGCATCTTTTAGTGCGTGACCGCAGCCAAACATAAAGACCCAATGTAAATCTGGTATCACTGGAATTGCACTGACGCGAAGAATAAAGTCACCTTATCACTTGTACTGCACGAGGAACAGCATCATAAATAAATAAAACCAATTCTTCACTTGCTTTTGATTTTTTCATGCTGCCTCCCAAAGATTGCAGCAAGACTAGGCGCACATTTATCCTGCACTCTGCGATGAAAGCTTACACCCGGCTTTCCATGTGAATCTCTAAAATACGTGACTAAGATGGAACCCTTGATGGAAGATTCCCTATAATGAGGCTAATGGAGTCACTGTGGATGTCATAAGGCCTGTGATCCTATGGTGTCCATTTTTTTTAGGATTGCATAACAGTGCCGTCAGCCACAGCTTTGTGAACTTCTGAAAAAAAGGACTAAACAGAGGCCAGACAGAGTCCAAAATAACTGCCTCATTATACTGTAGTGAAATGATTCCTCTGTGGTTTTATCTGAATCACGTCACTCAGAGATTTCGATGAAACCCCAAAGTAAATGCTCAGCACAGAGCGGAGGATAAAAGTGATTCCAAATGTTATGTAAAATGTTCCCAAAAAGGTTCAACTGGGAGCAAACAGTAGTTTTCTCCCTTAGACGGGGATCACACATACGCGAGATACGTCCGATTCTCGAAGGTGAAAACCCAGCTCTGGCGCCGGCACTCCGGAGCAGAGCGTGCAGCTCCATGTATTGCTGTGCGGCTGCACTCTCCGCTCCGGAGTGCCAGCGCCAGAGCTGGGTTTTCACCTGTGAGACTCGGCCGTATCTCGTGTATGTGTGATTCTGGCCTTATATTGAGTATCCGCTTATTCAGGAGTAATTGCACAACAAATTTTGGTGTCCATTTTTCCTGTCACCCTTGTCAAAATAAACAAAATTTGGATCTGAAATAATTTTTGAATTAAAAAAAGTTAACTGTTCATTTTTTTACACATTTCAAAAATTCCTGTGAAGCACATGAAGGGTTAACTTCTTAAATGTGGTTTTGAGCACCTTGAGGGATGCAGTTTTTAGAATTTTGTCATTTTGGGGTATTTTCTATCATATGTATATATATCATTATGTAAATAAAAGCTTATAACCTGACGTTAAATTCATCCATTGGTTGTATAAATTATTCTTTTGAAAGCTGAAACCCTCCGAAATGTGGTTTAGGTTAAGAAACTAAATTGGCATCAATGCAGAAATATTGATCAGGTATTGGACACATAATGGTCAGATTTTGGCAAGACAAAAGTTTTGTCACCCACAGAAAGTAATGTGATATTCAAACATATAATTAGCTTAAAATACAAATATATGTTGCATAACATTGGTGAATGAAGTTGTGGTGCTATTAGACTCATATTTAATATTTTGTGTGACTCCCATGAGCTTGAAGAACTGCATCCATGTGGTTCAACAATGATTCATACAATTTATTAATGAAGTCATCAGGAATAGCAAAGAATGCAGTCTTACATGCCTCCCAAAGTTCATCTAGATTCTTTGGTTTTGTCTTCCCAGCTTCCTCTTTCATCCTACCCCAAACATGCTAAATGATGTTCATGTCTGGTGACAGGGCTGGCCAGTCCTTGAGCACCTTGATCTTTTTTGCCTGGAGGAATTTTGTTGTAGAGATGGATGTATGAGATGGAGGACCATCCTGCTGCAGAATTTGACCCCTTTTATGATTTGAAATATAAGAGGTAGCTAATACTTCTTGATATTTTAGGCTATTGATATTGCCTTCCACCTTGCAAATGTTTGGCACACCCCCATACTGAATGTGATCCCAGACCATGATCTTTCCACCACCAAATTTAACTTTTCTGGGTGTATTTTGGATCCATATGGGCTCCAGTAGGTCTCCTGCTGTATTTGTGGTGGCTGTGGTATAATTCTACTGAAGGATTCATCAGAGAAATCCACCTTCTGCCACTTTTCCAGCATCCATCTATTTAGCAGGCTGTGGAACTTTGCGAATGCCGCACGGTTTTTTATTTGTCTTTTGTTTAGTGCTGGTTTCTGGGCACTGATTCGACCATGGAGGCCATTTCGAGACAGAATCCTACAAACTGTTCTAGTTGACAGAGGGACTTGTGGTGACCAGGCCTGTTGGAGCACTGCTGCAGTGGAAGAGGGGTTAGCTTTGGATTTTCTAACCAACAAATGTTCCTCCTGAGCAGTTGTCTTGTGGGGTCTGCCGGACCTGGTCTTGTCAACCACATCTCCAGTCTCTTCAGATCTTTTTTTTATTTCTTTGTACTTGACGCAAAGACACATTAAAGGTGCCAGCCACCTCTACAGTGGATCTGGTCTTCAGTCTCTTGATAATCCAGGCTTTGGTCGTAGGGTGGATTTTTGGCATGTTGTCAGAACTCAAGTTGCAGTTCAAGTGAAGCTCTGGGGTGTTGGGTTTCTTTTTATACACACACACTTATTAACTGATCATTTATAGAGCACAGGTGAGGATGTAAACTAGGATAGGGTGCATTATATGACAAGACGACAAAACTTTTGTCTTGCCAAAATCTGACCATTCTGTGTCCATTAACTGATCAATATTTCTGCATTGATGCAAATTTATTTTCTTAACCTAAACCACATTTCGGAGGGTTTCAACATTCAAAAGAATAATTTATACAACCAATGGATGAATTTAATGTCAGGTTATAAGCTTTTATTTACATAACATAGATAAGCGACATAACTTCTGTCAGGGAGTGTATAGATCCCTGAAAGTGACTTCAAATGCGATGTGGTTCCTTAAAAAATGGTATTGTAAATTTTCTTGGAAAAATAAAAAATTGCTGATCAACTTTTAACCCTTTATAGAGGACTAAACAGAGGCCAGACAGAGTCCAAAATAATTCTGCTGCCTCATTATAGTGAAATGATTCCTCGTGGTTTTATCTTAATCACGTCACTCAGAGATTTCGATGGAAACCCCAAAGTAAATGTTCAACACAGAGCGGAGGATAAAAAAAAGTCTGAAAGTGACTTCAAATGTGATGTGGTCCCTTAAAAAAATGGTTTTGTAAATTTTCTTGGAAAAATCACTGATCAACTTTTAACCCTTTGTAGCTTCCTAATTAAAAAGAAATGTTGTTTTCAAAATTGTGCTAATGTAAAGTAGACATGTGGGAAATGTTATTTATGAACTATTTTTTGTTACATATCTCTGTGATTTACAGGCATGAAAATTAAAAATTTGAAAATTGCGAAACTAAAACATTTTCACCAAACTTTCATTTTTTTCACAAATAAATGCAAGTCATATTGAAGAAATTTCAGGACTATTATGAAGTACAATGTGTCACAAAAAAGCAATCTCAGAATCCCTGAGATCCATTAGTGTTCCAGAGTTTTTACTTCATAAAAAGGCTGGTCAGAATTGTAAAAATTGGCCTGGTCATTAACGTGCAATCCACCTTCGGGGCAAAAGGGGTTAAGGACTGACAATAAAACATTCAAAATTGGATTTAATGTTAAGAATAGTGATGAGTGAGTATACTCGTTGCTCGGGTGATCTCCAAGTATTTGTAAGTGCTCGGAGATTTAGTTCTCGTTGCCTCAGCTGCATGATTTACAGCTGATAGACAACTTGAATACATGTGGGGATTCCCTAGCAACCAGGCAACCCCCACATGTACTCAGGCTGGCTAGCAGCCGTAAACCATGCAGCTGAGTCAACAAAGACTAAATCTCCGAGCAGTTACAAATACTCGGAGACCACCCGAGCGTGCTCAGGAAAACCCAAGCAACGAGTACACTCGCTCATTGCTATTTAAGAAACATTCTTTCCTGTTTAATCACTTGTATGTAAGGCAAAATTTAAAAAGGTTTGAAAAAAATAATAAATTAAGTAAGCCAAAATAGTTTTTTTTTTACTTCTTATTACATTTTTGCTAAACTTTTATAAAAGAAATTCTAAATTTCAGTGTAATTTATGAAAGAAGCAAGAACTGTAAAAACTTAGATGGAAGAGATACTCAGATACAAGTTGTATTAGACATAAAGGAGAGCCACATTATTATTATTATTTATTATTTGTTATAAAAACATTTATTCCATGGCGCTTTACATGTAAGGAGGGGTATACATAATAAAAACAAGTACAATAATCTTAAACAATACAAGTGATAACTGGTACAGGAGGAGAGAGGACCCTGCCCACGAAGGCTCACAATCTACAAGGGATGGGTGGGAATACAGTAGGCGAGAATGGAGCTGGTCATGCAGCAGTTTCGTCGATCGGTGGTTACTGCAGGTTGTAGGCTTGTCGGAAGAGGTAGGTCTTCAGGCTCTTTTTGAAGGTTTCGATGGTAGGCGAGAGTCTCATGTGTTGTGGTAGAGGGTTCCAGAATAGGGGTGATACGCAAGAGAAATCTTGTATACGATTATGGGAAGAGGAGATAAGAGGGGAGTAGAGAAGGAGATCTTGTGAGGATCGGAGGTTGCGTGTAGGTAAGTACCAGGAGACGAGGTCACAGATGTATGGAGGAGACAGGTTGTGGATGGCTTTGTACGTCATGGTCACATACACATTATGTTCAAATTGTCACGTAGTGGTACTACAAAACTCATAAAGTCTATGCACTAAGTGCAAAGCCTGCTAAAATATTCAAGTAGGGTCATTCAAATATTTTGAAAGTGTTGTTGATGTACTCCTACATTCTTAAAGACTTTGCACATAAAAAATGATAAGGTGGGTTATCCAGTCATCCATGGAACCTTGAAGGCAACAACTGGTGAGCCTCATGGAAATATTTTGAAAGTGTAGTTGATGCACTCTTAGGCTGCCATCACACTATCAGTATTTGGTCAGTATTTTACATCAGTATTTGTAATCCAAAACCCGGAGTGGAACAATTAGAGGAAAAGTATAATAGAAACATATGCACCACTTCTGTATTTATCACCCACTCCTGGTTTTGGCTTGCAAACACTGATGTAAAATACTGACCAAATACTGATAGTGTGATGGCAGCCCTACACTCATAATGGCTTTGCACAAAGTGCAAAGCCAAGAAAAACATATAAGGAGGGTCATCTATAGAACCTTTAAGGCAGCAGCTGGCAGGCCTCATTCAAATATTTTGAAAGTGTAGTTCATGTACTCCTACACTTATAAAGGCTTTGCACAAAGTGAAAAGCCAGGAGTAAAAGAGGAGGGTAATACAATAATCCTCTTCAGGTGTCTGTTTCTTCTTCTCCTTCTTCGGAAAGCTGGGGAGGCTGACTCTACTTGCTTCCTGGAGCTTGATTCCCAGGTGTCTGGGCTGTAAATGACCAGACTTTGGGTAGTACTGGGGCTCAACACTAATATGTGCAGGTGACACAACAGCCCCTTGTGTCACCTGCACATCCCCTGATCCCACCTAGGAGGTGGAGCCTGGAGATCCTGGCTCTCCTGTCCACAGTCCGTAAGAACTCCAACGATGAAGGCTGCAACCTGGGTTTGGGAAAGTGGCCAGTTGTGGATCACAGGCTCCTGCCACCACGGCTGTCATGTCAGCTTGATCTGGCTCCGATAATCCTCCGTTCGCTCCCTCGCGAGTCTCGCAGGATTCTGCCATCTTTGTTGCCTTGTTACTCACTAAGCACGTTACACTGTATGGATTACTAAAACAATCCAGAAAGCATATAAAACTCTGAATTACTAATCGAATCGAGAAAATGTTTTTAATGCTTTTTTGAAGTGTTAAATTTCACCTAAATGTAACAATGTAATGCAAAGCACTTATTACTCTATTGATAACAAATTCAATCCAGAAAACATTTTTCAAAGCTTTTTGGAGTGTTATATACCACCAAAATGTAACACAAAGCACATAATATTCTATGGATGACTAATTGAATCCAGAAAAATTTTGAACACTTTATGAACTGTTATATACCACCAAAATGTAACACAAAGTACCTAATACTCTATGAATAACAACTTCAAACTAGAAAAAATTTGAATGTTTTTCTGAAATGTTATATACCACTAAAATGTAGCATAAATCAAGTAATACTCTATGGATGGCAATTTAGTCAATTTTATCACCCCCCAAAAAAAAAGAAAGTTGTCACATGCAGCATCTATATATTTAGCAAAAGACTGCAAAGCCCTAAGCCGTGACTTGAGGCTAAATTCTGCCTCTCTCTCTGCTCCTGCAGCTGTCCCTAGGCTAAATGCAGAATGTGTCTGATGCAATCAGCAAAGCACAAGATTAGCCCTTAAAAGGACATTAGTGTGATGGTTCGGCATCAGCATCAGAATCAGCGCTAGATGATTCTGATTCATGATACTGTGCACACAAAGGCCTGGATAACTGCTCTCTCCCTCAATCATAACTGCCTCTGAGCTGTGTAATGGCATCAGTGAATCAAGTATGGCGGTGCTTGTCCTTCTATAACCTTTGATAAGGTTTTGCGGCCAGCCTATCACAGTAATGCCAGTACCAAGAGGACTACGGCATTACAATTACTGGCAGGCAATCCCCACATGCTTATTGGCTATCAAGCATGAAATAAGTGAGGCTAAGAATCAAGCTTCAAATCCAAGCACCAGCTAATGCTCGTTGAGTGCCGAGCACATCCGAGCACCCAGATACTCAAGTAATATCCAAGTATCATCAAGTACGTTCGCTCATCCCCTAGTGCTGACAGGTTCACTCTTAGGGTACTGTCACACAGTGGCACTTTGGTCGCTACGACGGCACGATCCGTGACGTTCCAGCGATATCCATACGATATCGCAGTGTTTGACACGCTACTGCGATCAGGGACCCCGCTGAGAATCGTACGTCATAGCAGATCGTTTGGAACTTTCTTTCGTCGTCAAGTGTCCCGCTGTGGCGGCATGATTGCATCGTGTGACAAAGGTTGTATACGATGTGCGCACAGTAACCAATGGCTTCTACATCGCAAATACGTCATGAAATTATCGCTCCAGCGCCGTGTATTGCAACGTGTGACCGCAGTATGCGACGCTGGAGCGATAATCAAGCAACGCTGCAACGTCACGAATCGTGCCGTCGTAGCGACCAAAGTGCCACTGTGTGACAGTACCCTTAGTGTGTTGAATTTGTTTGGTCTTTACCTTAGTTAAACAGTAAAGGTACCGTCACATTAAGCGACGCTGCAGCGATAGCGACAGCGATCCCGATCGCTGCAGCGTCGCTGTTTGGTCGCTGGAGAGCTGTCACACAGACCGCTCTCCAGCGACCAACGATGCCGAGGTCCCCGGGTAACCAGGGTAAGCATCGGGTTGCTAAGCGCAGGGCCGCGCTTAGTAACCCGATGTTTACCCTGGTTACCAGCGTAAAAGTTAAAAAAAACAAACAGCACATACTCACCAGCGCGTCCCCCAGCCTCTGCTTCCTGACACTGACTGAGCTCCGGCCCTAACAGCACAGCGGTGACGTCACCGCTGTGCTTTCACTTTCAGTTTAGGGCCGGCGCTCAGTCAGTGTCAGGAAGCAGAGGCTGGGGGAAGCGCTGGTGAGTATGTGCTGTTTGTTTTTTTAACTTTTACGCTGGTAACCAGGGTAAACATCGGGTTACTAAGCGCGGCCCTGCGCTTAGTAACCCGATGTTTACCCTGGTTACCAGTGTAAAATATCGCTGGTATCCTTGCTTTTGCTGTCAAACACGGCGATACACGGCGACCTAGCGACCAAATAAAGTGCAGACCTTCTAGCAGCGACCAGCAATTTCACAGCGGGATCCAGATCGCTGCTGCGTGTCAAATACAGCGATATCGCTATCCAGGTCGCTGCAACGTCACGGATCGCTGGCGATATCGCCTAGTGTGACGGTACCTTAAGGCTAGTTTCACACTAGCGTTAACTGCAATACGTCGCAAATGCGTCGTTTTGCCGAAAATACGCATCCAGCAAAAGTTCTTGCTGGATACGTTTTTTCGTCATAGACTAACATTAGCGACGCATTTGCGATGCATTGCAAAACGTCCCGTCCGTTTTGCGACGCTTGGGCGTGTGGTAGCAGACCGTCGGGAGAAAAAAACGTTACATGTAACGTTTTTTGCTCCCGACGGTCCGCTTTTTCCGACCGCGCATGCGCGGCCGGAACTCCGCCCCCACCTCCCCGCACTTCCCCGCACATCACAATGGGGCAGCGGATGCGTGGGAAAAATGCATCCGCTGCCCCCGTTGTGCGGCGGAGACCACGCTAGCGTCGGGAACGGCGGCCCGACGCACAGCGACGGGTTGTTCCCGACGCTAGTGTGAAAGTAGCCTAAGACTTTATGCTCATGGCTTGGTTTTAAATAGAGCTCTAACAGAGCTTTAACCCCTTCAACCTGGGGCCATTTTCCGTTTTTGTGTTTGTTTTTTGCTCCAATTCTTACCAGAGCCATAACTTTTTTTTCCTTCAATATGGCCATGTGAAGGCATGTTTTTTGTGGGGCAAATTTTACTTTTGAACAAAACTATTGATTTTATCAAATATTGTACTGGGAAATTGAAAAAAATTCCCAACAGTGGTGAAATTGCAAATAAAAAAAAGTGCAATTCCACAACTGTTTTTTTTTTTTTTTTTTTGCTTTTTTATACCATGTTTACTTAATGCAAAAACTGATCTTTTTTATTTAAGCGGTAAAAAAATCCAAAGTTTGTTAAAATAAAAAAAAATTGTGACACATTTCAAAATCTACAGTATTTCCTTTTTTCGAGATATGGGTCTGGGTGAGGGCTTATTTTTTGCACGCCGAGCTGACATTTTTATTGAAACAGTTTTGGTGTTTGGTTTTATATGCCCATTATTGCAATTTCGTGCAATGTTGTGGTGACCAAAAAAAATATAATTCTGTAGTTTTTACTTTTTTTCTCATTACGCTGTTTACCGAACAGATTAAATATTTTTATATGTTGATAGATCGGGCGATTCTGAATACGACGATACCAAATATGTGTATTTTTTTTTTAATTGTGCTAATTTGAATGGGGTTCATGTTGGTTGATTTAAACTTTGATATATATATATATATATATATATATATATATATATAAATATATACTGTATATATATATATATATATATATATATATATATATATATATATATTATACTTTTTAAACATTTTTTTTAACTTTACACTTGCTTCAATAGTCTCCATGGGGGATAAGAAGCTGCAGTCATCCAATCACTTGTGCTACACAGACCAGGGCCAGATTGCCCTCATTATTACCGCCCTGCAAGCAGGGGCATAAATAGAAATCACAGAGCCCCATAGCAAAAATTTTATTTGGACACACACTATGGCCGGTTTCACACATCCTGATATTTTTGGTACCGGAGATGTCAGTGTCCGTGTGTGCCTCCCGTGTTCCGCATCAGTACCACACAGACAGGTGCCAGGGAAGAAGCGGTACAGTAAGCACTGTTCTCCATCGCTGGGTGCTAAGGACAGCTCTCATCATTCTCCCCTGCTTTGCCGGTGATCAGCACGAGCAGGGGAGAATGATAAGAGTTGCATTCAAGTGAGAACAATGACAGCAGGCGGCGGCTGATGGGACTATTATTCACATCAGCCTACACCTGCTGCTGCTAATAACTTTGAGACCAGGAGCAGATTTTTGGAGTATTCCTCATCCGCCAGCTGACTTATTTGATTTTTTTTTCTGCTTCATATTTGTTGGGTTAATGTCATCTTTGTATTATCAGGTGATATCAAGACCATGGCTTAGTAATGGAGAGGTGTCATTCTGTCCCATGCCATAATCCATGTCTGGGGGATTAATAGTTTTCAACCTGGACGGTGACAAGATGTGGCCATCCAGGCTGAGAACCACTGGGGATGAGCTGCGGCGAGTACAGCATCATTGAGCAGAGGTGACATTATCGTGGTTATCACCGGACAGTGAGGCTGTGTTCCCAGCAGGGCTGAACTACGGTAACCTCAGCACCGTGGGAAAAAGTCAGTGATCAAGTTGCCACAGTTCAAGCTTAGTGACTTCACCACAGATGACGGTGAGAAATTCTCACTGTGATTTGCTCTGAACTCACTGGGATGAACTACGGTGCCATCATCACTAACTTATTCCCAAGGTGCTGAGGTCACCACAGTATGATGAGAGGAGGGGACAGGATGACTTGTTTGATGATGGGAGGAGGTGTGTAGAGGTATGAGGAGCAGCACACTCTTTTTTTTGTCTTCAAGTTTGTGTGTTAATTCCATCAGTGAATCAGGGTGCAGAAACCATCCACAACGTCATGACACAAGGTGATTGGCTGCCAAAGTCACCTGTCCCTGACCATATAAAAAGCGGACCTCTTGTTTTGCTGATGTCATTTTCTTAGTGTTACAGTGCAGAGAAGCCACTCATGATAGTGCTGTAAGTGAACTTGTCAGTTAGCTGGATAGAATCTTGTCCTGCATGAAATTGATCTTCCAGCATCTAACAAGATTGTTCAAAAACTGCGTGGCTGTCCCCAGATATCATATTTGCTACTCAAAATCGTTTGTGATAAATCTGTGTTCAGTGACAAATCAAAAGGCCAGATTTCTGCTTAAAAATCATTATGCCTAAAATTGGGGTGCAGCCACAACACCCAATTAGCTACTCCAAATTTTTTGTAATAAAACTGTGTTTCAGTGTGAAATCAGAAGGCCATATTTCCATTTAAAAATGGATAATAGTGTTGTTCAGGCACACTATCTGAGAAAATAAATAGTTATTGTTCATTTAGTGACAGCTGACTGACAGCTGTGAGGTTAAGGTTGTGAAACAGCAGTGTACCAGAGGGAATGGCTACTTACAACATAAGTGGGAAAAAAGCGAGGTCGTGGTGGACGTGGGAATAGGCTTAGTGTTCATTGTGTTCTTGGGTTAGGTGTTAATGTAAATGAAAGCTCAACTGAACAAAGTCTCGCCCTGACAACATCTGTTACTGGAAAGGCTACTCGGCTCCCTTTCTTTGGCAGACACATAGCTGTCTGCCTTGTAGATAAGAGTCAGAAAGAGCAAGTGCTCAGTGGATGGCAAGCGCAGCATCAAGTGTCCTCCTCTTCCTCCACCTTAACATCACATGCAGTACAATCCTCAGTGGTGGTACCCCAATCACCCTTGTTTCCCTCCACGTCAACATTTTCCAAACATCCAGCTGACTGTGGGGTACCACAGATATGTCATTCTGCAGAGCTGTTCACACATTTTATTCCATAGGTATCAGAGGTCTGATTAGAAGAATCATAGTATCCAGAGGAGGTAAGCATCTGCACAAATGCCGTCAATTTTTTCATGTTAGATCAGGGGCCAGACGAAGTATAGTCCAAGCAGAATACAGAACCTTGTCGCCGAACATTAACCATCAAGGGTGGAGGTGATTCTGATGTGACTCAGATTCCAGAGGTGCACGTGGACTGTACTGCAGTGTTAGGGTAGGACAAAGAGGAGGGTGACTCTCAGGATGAGGAGTGGGAGAACAGAGAGGATGACAATGAGATTGTAGATCTCACTTAGTGAGAACCCAGAGGTACGCAGCTGAGTAGCTCAGCAGAGGAGGTGGAAGATAAAGATGAGGAGGTTGCTTTGAGGCTTCCTACACAGAATTCGAAGTGATGCAACCATGACAAGCACCACATCCTGATCCCCAACTTTGGCTGTGGCCAGCACCGATCATGGAAATGCAGTTTGCAGGGGCAACAAGGGTTGCCTAGCCTGGGCCTTTTTTGAGACTGCAAAGGATGACCCAACAAATGTTTTACGTCAAACTTTCAAAAACAAACTCAACAGAGGCAAAAATTGCAATAATTTGACAACTACATGCAAGAAACGGCACATGTGTGATCAACATGCCTTAGTGTGGTGATCTCACTGCACTAAAATGCAGACTAGCGGGCCTCACAATCCACCGACCATTCCATCAATCCTTTCTGCTGTTTCTTCCTCCTTCATCATAATTCCTCCTCAATCATTCCCTGAAAAACTCTATGTTTGCCCAGCCATTGCTCACCACAAACAGGCAGTATTCAAATTAATATACCTTGCAAATTGCAGTCGCACAGCTCAAGAGTTGTGGACAGGTATCCAGGTCCAGATAGTACAATGGCTGTCTCCACTGAACATGGAGCCAAGCAAGGCCATGTGTGATAATGGTGCAAACCTGGAGGTGGCACTAAGAATAGGCAACCTCAAACATGTGCCTGGTATGGCTCATGTCCTCAACCTGATGGTTTGGAAATTTCTCAGACACAATCCTGGCCTGGATATGCTGCTGCAGAAAGCATGGTTGCTGTGTGCTCACTTCAGCTGATCGCACCCCACAGATCATTGCCTTGTATCACTACAGTGGTATTTCGGCCCACCGGTTAACCATTTGATTTGCAATATTCCAACACTGTTGAATTCCACTCTGCACATGTTGCAGCGACCTTGGCAGCAGCAACGAGCCATGGCAAAGTATGTCCTTTTACATAACTTGGGCCAACGCAGTACAGAAGTGGAGCCAAGCACACATGCTGAGTGAACGCAGATGAAGAACATCTGCACTCTTCTGCACAGTTTTGAAATAGATAACAAGATTGTTAGAACTTAGTAATCAGCATCACTATTTCGGTCATCTACATGCTGGAGCACACTTACAACAGACTGGGTGAGAGGGTGGTGATTGCAAAGAAAGAGGTGGAAGCAGAAGAGGAAGCAGAAGGGATAACAATATCTCAAATTTCCAGACTGTCATCAAACAGGTGGGTGCCAGGGAGGGTGGCTTACAATGATTGAGTGGGGTTTATGGTACGAGACAAACTGTTGTTGAAGGTGAAGAGGCCAAGGAACAAATGGAGGAGGATGAGTTAGCAGTCAGGAGATGAAGAGGATAATGATCCCCTCTCTGTTGTGCATGGTTGGTGGGAGCGGACTGACGAAGCAACCTTGAGTGTTAACCCTCTACCAACACACACTCTACTTGGACCTCATGGAAGCGCCCTACACATGAGCGCCTTCTAAATGCAACATAATGCCCGTATTCTTAGTGTTACAAATAGTGCTTTCTACTGGTTTGCCACTTTGTTAGATCTACAATTCAAGAGTAAATTTAGCCAGATGCTTCCCCCCTGGAAAGGCATGCGTGCATACTGGAGTATCAAAATATGCTTGTAGACCATCTTAAGAGTGGTTTTCCCCAAGACAGCAGTGATTCACACAGTATATATCACAGTTCTAGAGGTCAAACTCTAGAACCGTCAAGGCATCATTGCATAAATATTAGTAGCAGCAGTGTAAGTGGCACAAGCAATTTCTGTGAGTTGTTTAACACCTTTCTTAGACCAGCCCATGCACCAGCAGAACAGAATACAAGTCTGACAAGTTGTGAATGAATGGAGAGGATGGTGCAGGAGTATCTGGTCCTCAATTTCAATGCCATCAGGGGGTTTGTACCCCTTTGCATTTTGGTCTTCAAAAATGGAAGAGTTGCCTGAGCTCACCTGTCATGCTTTGGAGGTTTTGTCATGCCCGGCAGCCAACACTCTCTCAGAATTTTCCTTCAGTGATGTTGGTGGTGTCTTGATGAATAAGCATTTTCAGGTGTCCCCTCTAAGAGTAGTCTGCCTAACTTTCATAAAAATAAACAAGTCATGTATTTCCAATGACTTTTGCACCCCGTCGCAAGCAGGGCAGACAAAGTGATAGTGTCGCTTTTAGTGTCATGCATTGATCCTGCAGTCTGTGCCATCTATGTGGTGTCTTTTGTGCCTGCTCTTGCTACTGCTGCTGATCTTACAAACAATTTTTTGAAATGTGGAGACTCCAAGTTGAGTCTTCATCTAGTGGGTTGCATGTGGTGTAAGGTGGGTCAGAGACCTATTATATTATTTCTGCTCTGTGGAAATGGATGCCAATTTAGCGGTGTGTGACATACATTTTTTTTAAATGTGTAGACTCCAAGCTGGGTCTCTATCTCATGGGTTGCATGTAGTAGAAGTATTATCAAAGGTCTATTATATTGTTTATACTCTGTGAAAATTGCTTTTTTTTGTGACAATTGCTTTTTGAATTATGGAGACTCCAAACTGGGTCTCCATCTGGTGGATTGCCTGTAGTAGAAGGTGTGTCAGAGGCCCATTCTATTTTTTATACTCTGTGGACATTGATGCCACTTTAGTGGTGTGTGACAATTATTTCTTGAAATCTGGAGACCCTAAGTTGGGTCTCCATCTGGTGCGTTCCCTGTGTAAGTAGGGCTCCCAGACAGGCAGGTCTGCACTTACTTTCAATCAACTACCTGTGTTACTTTTCTTAAATGTTTTGACCAAAATTATTCTATGAAACTGCCATCTGAGTGTGGCTGGAATAAAAAAAAATTGGAGTTGTTGCATGAGGTATCAGATCTCCCAGCTAAGAAGGCTTGATAAACATTTTAATGGCTGTGCTAAACAAAGGTTTAAATATTAATACATATCCCCAAAAATATTGATTCCTAGTAGTTGCATTAAAAATTAGGAAAACACTTTCCCCTCTAACCTCACTAAGAGACAAACTAATAAAACATCTATGACAAGCTCTCTGATGTTACAATCCTTTTCATGGTGCTGCTTGTAAGCAAATTATTTATGCATGTATTTATTTAACTCAGCAGTTCCTCTCTGTTCATCTGCTGATTTCAGCATCTACCAGGCATAGGCAATTAAATAATCAGCAGCTATGAATTATTGGTTCTGTTCCCACTAGCTTGTGGTGCATTGCCTGCCACCTTACAAGCATTCACCTTTTACATTGCCATGTCACAAGAGGAAAATAGTTTGAACGTGAGTAGAAAGTATCTGCTCAAATGTATTCCCATTTTTAGCAATTTTGCTTAAGTGCTCTAACATTTTCCTTGATGAACTTTGTCAACTCAAGATTTAAGAAAAATAACAGAATCTAATATATCTTGGATGTGATAACATCACGGAGACGTAGAAATCTGCTCTCATATATCAACACGACAGCAGAAAACACAAATGAATGCATTTATGACAGGTGGTATTAGTTATTTTGCAACATCTAATGACACAATATAAGATTATACTACCTTACCATTAATTAAATAGATAGTTCTGGAGGCCCCAAAGATTCTGAATATAGATTTTGCCTTGCCTCCAATAATAATTTAAAGAAACAGTGTCAACTTATAACAACATTCTACATATGATCTATCTACCTACTATTCCCCTATGTACTTACTATTAGTTTAGTGTCAGCTTCTGGCAAGCTTTAATGTATATGCAAAATTATAAACTCTTAAAGAAATAAATATTGCTTCACATCACATATTGAAGAGGTTGTCTGCTACTCAGGGAACCCCCTCTCAATTACCATGTTGCCACCTTCTAAAATAATAATAGATAAATTCACCTCCGGTGCAGGTCAAGTGGTTTTAGCACTAGCACTCTCGGGACTCGCGTGACATTGTTATTTTATGCAATCACTGAAGCCAATTAGTGCAGGTTCACTCTCCCCTACTTGAGACAAATCAAGACATCTGGAGAAATTGAAAGAGTAGCCATAGCTCTTATTTCTTCAGTTATGTCTGAAAGAGGGGAGAGTAAAGTGGACACTGATTGTCTGCAGGGATCACATGACATAACAATGTCATGCAAACCTCGGGAGAGCCACTGCTGACACCACTGGAACAGCACCAGAACCAGAGGTGAATATAGTTATTATTATTTTATAAGGGGGAAACAAGATGATTGTGAAGGGGTTTTCCAATTAGTGGACAACAACCTTAAGGTGGGTTTACACAATCTTTAAACCAAAAAATATAGGAGTACAAAAAGTACCTATTCACATATATAACTTTAATCCAATTTCAAGTAGACAGCAAAATCTTATACCAAAAAAAACACTTGAATAAATTAAAACATAATAACCACATAACCAATCATATCATATTCCAAATATAATTCATTTTATTGAAGACACCAATCTAATTCAACACAAGAACATAGTTAAAAAACATTTATGACAAAATCTAAAAAACAAGGAGAGCAGAGCACCACACGTAATCCAATCTTGTTACTAATATAGCATATAGTACTACGTAGATCCAGCCAATAATAAACAGGGAAACAGGTATTTCATATTCACAATGTCATAAAGTGATATAAATATATATAAAGATCATAGTAGTATCAGATTAAATAAAGTGTATATATTAAAGGGTACATATTGCCCCACAGTGTGGGGTAGCGGCGGCACCACGTGGGAAATGAATCCTGGTCAGTATATGGATTTTTCTATCATGTCTCAGTAATTCACCTATTAGGAGTCACTATATGTGACCTTCACTTGTGCACTTTATGATAGAACTTGGGGCAATATGTACCCTTTAATATATACACTTTATTTAATCTGATACTACTAGGATCTTTATATATATTTACAGTATATCACTTTATGACATTGTGAATATGAAATACCTGTTTCCCTATTTATTATTGGCTGGATCTACATAGTACTATATGCTACATTAGTAACAAGATTGGATTACGTGTGGTGCTCTGCTCTCCTTGTTTTTTAGATTTTGTCATATATGTTTTTTAACTATGTTCTTGTGTTGAATTAGATTGGTGTCTTCAATAAAATTTATTATATTTGGAATATGATATGATTGGTTATGTAGTTATTATGTTTTAATTTATTCAAGTGGTTTTTTTGGTATAAGGGTTTACACAATCTGCCTTGCGGTAATAAATGACCACTGATAAGTAAATATTTACTGAGATTTGGTCATTATATAGCTTGTTTTGCACATTTGCTGCAGCACAAAAGATTACTTTACTCTTTGACATGTATTTTTCTCATTCATAGGGTGATAAGCAGCCTGTTTGGACTGCAAGATTATTGTGAACAAGAGCTTTTAGAAATGCTCATGCATGATAATTTTGAAGGATAAACAAACCCTAAGTTTATGGCAAATCCACCTAATATTTTACAATTGGATCCACTCAAGATTTCCAAGGCTGCTAATTTGATTTTTTTCCTGGATATAGTTTCATAGTTTTCAAAGTTGAAGTCCATCAAGTTCAACAAATAGTCTTACATGTTGATCCAGAAGAAGGAATAAACCCCATGGGGCAGACACTAATATTAGGGGAAACATTCCTTCCCAATTCCACATATGGCAAACAAACTATCTCCCAGGATCAATGTCCCATCACAAAATCTAATGCCTATAACCTGTAATATTACATTTTTCAAGAAAGTCATCAGGCCTTCTTGAATTTTAGTAGCGAATTGGCCATTACCACATCATGTGGTAGAGAGTTCCATAGTTTCACTGCTATAATAGTAAAAAAAAATCTGCTTTTTTAATTATGATTAAATCTTCTTTTTTTCTAAACGGGGAGGATGGTCCCTTGGCCTCATCATAGGCCTAGTTGTAAAAAGATCATTAGAAACATCTCTGTACTGTCCCCTCATTTGTTTGTACATTGTAATAAGATTGTTAGTAGGGATGAGCGAACGTGCTTGGTAATACTCGGATATCACTCGAGTATCTGGGTGCTCAGATGTGCTAAGAACTTGATGACCATTGTTGGTGCTCAGATGTAATGCTTGAATCTCTGCCCCACCTCTTTGCTGCCTGTTACACAGCCAATAAGCATGAGTCTGCCAGTAACTGTAATGCCATAGCCATCTTGGTAGTGGCAATATTGTGATTGGCTGTCAGAATTACATCATCAGAGGTTATACAAGGAACTGCGCTGACACACTGGGCACACTGACGTTATTACTCAGCTCAGTGACCATTCTGCCTGAAGGGAGAAAATAGTTGTCTAGGCCTGAATCCACAGTTTCAAGAATCAGTGTCCTCTAGCGATACCGTTGGTGAACCACCATACTAAAAGTCTTTCTAAAGGCTAACCTTGTGCTTTGCTGTTTCTATGTGATACATTCTGCATTTAGCCAAAGGACAGCTGCTGGAGCAGGGAGAGTGGCTGAATATAGCCTCTAGGCAGGGCTAAGGGCTCTGCAGTCTGTTGCTAAATACAGTGTAGAAAATAAGTATTTGATACACTGCTGATTTTGCAAGTTTTCCCACCTACAAAGAATGGAAAGGTCTGAAATTTTTATCATAGGTACTCTTCAACTGTGAGAGACATAATCTTTAAAAAATCCAGAAAATTACATTGTTTTAGTTTTACATTATTAATTTGCATGTTATTGCATGAAGTAAATATTTGATACAATAGAAAAACAGAATTTAATTTATGTTTGGTACAGAAAGCTTTGTTTGCAATTGCAGGGGTCAGACATTTCCTGTAGCTCTTGAACAGGTTTGCACATACATATCTTTCAGGCTTCGTGTCCACTTTGAGCTTCAGCTCCCTCCAAAAATGTGTGTTTCAGGTCATTGTCATGCTGGAAGACCCATCCATGACTCATGTTCAATGCTCTTACTGAGGGAAGGAAATTGTTGGCTACAATCTCACAATACATGACCCCATGCATCCTCCCTTCAATATGATGAACTTATCCTGTCCCCTTTGCAGAAAAGCACCCCCAAAGAATGATTTTTCCCTTACCATGCTTCACGGTTGGGATGGTGCTGTTGGGGTTGTATTCATCCTTTTTCTTCAACCTTTTTCTCCCTCTAAACACAATGAATGGAATGGATACCAAAAAATTATATCTTGATCTCATCTGACCACATGACATTCTCCTATGCCTCCTGTGAATCATCCATATTGTTATTAGCGAACATCAAATGGGCCTGGACATATGCTGATGTGAGCAGAGGTGTTAGGGTTCGAGTTCCCGTCTCTGCAGAGGGGGAATCTCGGGCCATCTCTGCTGTGGTCTCCCATTCTTCTCCTGCCACAGTGGAGTCTGCTCAGCGGAGACGTCGGTCCCAGCGTCTCGCTCAGTCTGACTCTGTACAGAGAGTTACTGCTGCTTTTCCTGCTTCTGCCATTGAAGTCAGTGCTGGGCAGCGGCGAGCAGATGCTTCTGGGACTAAGTCCTGCTTTTCTCGTTCTGAGCATGCCCAGAGTAAGATCTCTCAGTGGAGATCGAGGGTCACATGATCAGACACTGCAGCTAAGGTCCTGTAGGTGCTCACGCTCTGTGGCAGCCTCTCTTTGGTCCTTCCTGGAAGGTCCTGTATGTGCTGCAACTATTTAAGGCTCACATGGACGCACAGCCATGCGCTAGTATTGCTCTTTATTTATGTACTTTGCGCCAGTGTGGTCTTGTATGAGTGTGTTCAGGGACCCGGCTGAAATAAGCCCCTAGAATGCTGGCACCTCCGGCGAGGAGTTTGTATGCTTGGGTATTCAGGGACCTGGCCGAAATAAGCCCTTAGAATGCTGGCACCTCCGGCGAGGAGTTTGTATGCTTGGGTATTCAGGGACCTGGCCGAAATAAGCCCCTAGAATGCTGGCACCTCCGGCGAGGAGTTTCATGTGCTCTTGTTTAGGCAGTTAGCCTGTGCCTCTGTGGAGTCTAACAGGGCGCAGTGCTTTGAGTTCACGGCTGCTCTGTGAAGTAACAGAGTTAGCTAACACTGCCATTTAGTTCCGCTATTTGCTAGCAGCAGGTTCGCCTGCATGGTGGACCCCAGGCTGCGAACGCATCTATCATAATAAAATCTATATATTCATTTGGTGTGTTCCGCTAGCCCTAACACAGAGGGACCTTGGATGCCTTGCTGGATTTTAATCCATGAAGTTGTTGAGTGTTACTGATGGTAATATTTGAGATTGTGGTCCTAGCTCTCTTCAGGTTATTGACCAGGTCCTCTAGTGTAGTTCTGGGCTGATTCCTGACTTTTCTCAGAATCTTCCTTACCCCACGAAGCGAGATCTTGCATACAGTCCTAGACCAAAGAAAATTGTCAGTCATCTTGCGTTTCTTCCATTTTCTAATAATTGTGCCAACAGTTGTTGCCTTATTGCCAAGTTGCTTGGTCTCTAGTGTCCTTAGACAGCTCTTTTGTATTGGCCATGGTGGAGAGGTTGGAATGTAATTGAGTGTGTGAAAAACTAACAGTTCTGTGAGAGCTAGAATTCTTGCTGGTTGGTAGGTGATCAAATACCTATATCATGTAATAAAATGCAATTTAATTAGTTCAAAATCATATACTGTGATTTTCTGTTTTTTACTTTTAGATTTTGTCTCTCACAGTTGAAGTGTACCTGTGGTAAAAATTGCATGCCTCTCCATTTTTTGTAGGTAAGAAAATTAGCAAAATTGGTAGTGTGTTATAGTTATTTTCCCCACTGTATATAGCTGCTGCAGGTGATCACTTTTTTTTGTGAAAAAATGTACTGTATTCTTATCCATGCAGTTTAACATACTTTTTGTTAAAATATGGTGCTTTTAAACTAAAAAAACAGATGTTTTGCTTGCTTCATGTGACCAAATATATATACTGTATATATTTTTGGAGGGGGGAATTAACTGTATTGTCATCCTTACAGTTTAACCTGATTTGTGGTAATTTATAGTGGTTTTAAATAGAGCTGACCGAACGTGTTTGGAAAACGTTCGTTAATCTCAAATTTGGCACGAATGTAGCACATTCAGATTCGTGTTCACTTTCATGAGCATTTTTACTCAAAGTCTGGAAAAGTTGTTCACAGTTCCATAAATCATTACGTTTCCACTAATGCTTTTGATATTACTTTGGCTATGATAGTGGTGCTGTATAATGAGCTGGGTAATGGGGCGACAGGTTTAATAAGGGGAGGTGGTGTATCTAGGTCAGTGGAGCATGTGGAGAGGTTACAGCAGTGGCACACACTTTTTCGTTCTCTTAATTTTATGTCTGTTGATTCCCGCAACTAATCATAGCAGAGAAACCATCCACAATGCCATGACGCAAGGTCCTATGTGATTAGCTGCCGAAGTCACATGTCCCTGGCCATATAAAAAGTGGACATCTCATTTTTCTGGCGTTATTTGCTCAGTGTCATAGTGTAGAGAGGTCACTCCTGCGCTAGTGCTGGTGCTGAAAGTAAAGTTGTCCTGTGTGAAATAGATCTTCCAGTGTTGAAGAAGATTGTGTAAAAACTGTGTGGCAGTCTACAGAAGCCCTATTAGCTTCTCCAAATTGTTTGTGCTAGCACAGTGTTTCAGTGGCGAATCAGAAAACCAGATTTTCACTTAAAAATTGTTAGGCCTACTATAGTTGTGTAGGCAAGAGGCCCAATAAGCTACTACAAATCATTTGTGCTATAACTGTGCTACAGTGGCAAATCAGAAAGACAGATTTCCACTTAAAAATTGTTAGGTCTAATATAGTGGTGTAGCCTGGAGGGTCAATTAGCTACTCCAATTAATTTGTGCTAGAACTGTGTTTCAGTGGCAAATCAGAAGGCCAGATTTCCACTTAAAAATTGAAAAAATGTTAGGCCTAGCATAGTGTTGCAGCCACTAGGAGCAATAAGCTACTCCAAATCGTTTGTGCTAAAACTGTATTTCAGTGGCAAATAAGAAGGTCAGATGTCCACATAAAATTAATTAGGTCTACTATAGTGGTGCAGCCACAAGGTCCAATAAGCTACTCCAAATATTTTGTGCTAAAACTGTGTTTCAGTGGCAAATCAGAAAGGTGATCCTGCTGAAACTAAGATGCCAAAGGCACACAGGGACTGTACTGTGGTGTCAGGGCAGGAAGATGAGGAGGGTGACTGTCAGGGTAACGAGTGTGAGAACAGAGAGGATGACAATGAGGTTGTAGATCCAACTTGGTGTAAGCTCACAGGTACGCTGTATGCAGCTGTATAGCTCAGCAGAGGAGGTGGAGGAGGAGGAAGATGAGGAGGTTAAGTTGCGGCTTCTCACACAAACATAGTATATAAAATTTCTACTGTGTAAAAATGTATGCCACTTTAGTGCTGTGTGACAATTATTTTTTTAAATGCGGAGACTCCAAATTGGGTCTCCATCTAGTTGATTGTCTGTAGTGGATGGTGTGTCAGAGGCCTATTATAATATTTCTACTCTGTGGAAATTGATGCCACTTTAGTGCGTGACAATTATTTTTTTGAAATGTGGAGACTCCAAGTTGGGTCTCCATTTGATGGTTTGCCTGTGTAAGCAGAGCTCCAAGATAGGCAGGCCTGCACTTACTTTCATTCAACTACATGTGTTACTTTCCTTACATTTTTCTACCAATATTAGTCTGTAAAACTGATGCTTGTGCCATCTAAGTGTGGCTTGGATAAAAAAAATGGAGATGTTGCATGAGGTGTGAGGTTGGAGAGCTAAGAAGGCATACACTACGCCGTTAACCACCAGGTCCTCAATAAAACTTAAATTCCGAGCTATAAATGCTGGGTCACACCCTAGTACAGTGTTTCTCAACCCCAGTCCCCAAGACCCACCAACAGGTCAAGTTTTCAGGATATCCTTAGTATTGCACAGGTGATAATTTCATCACCTGCTCAAGCATTAATTCCATCACCTATGCAATACTAAGGAAATCCTAAAAACATGACCTGTTGGTGGGTCTTGAGGACTGGAGTTGAGAAACACTGCCCTAGTACCTTATGCTAGGCCCTTGGCTTACTACTTCTGTGCCATTATAACAGGTTCTGGTGTGGGTCAATGGGTGATCAGTCAACTACCTGTGCTACTATTCTAACATTTTTCTATCAATAGTCTATAAAACTGATGTTTATGCTATCTGAGCATGGCTAGAATAAATTACATATATACTGTATAAATATTGGATGTGTTGCATGACGTCTGAGGTCTCCGAGATAAGGAGGCTTACACAGCTCCCTTAACCATCAGGCCATTTTTAAATCTTCAATTCCAAGATGTAAATGCTGATGCCTCATGCATGTCCCATGGCTGACTGCTGCTTTACGATTTGCAAATTTCTACTGTGGGTCAATTGATGCCACTTTTACTGGTGTCTGCCTCTAATTTTAGCTGTTTGGGAAGCTTTTTGTAACCCCTTAAGGTGTTGTCTATACTTTTGGTTTTACCTCCCATTGAATCGGGCCACTAAATGTCAGTTTGTCATCCACCCATACACTCAGGCCTTTTTCATTGACGGTTTTGCCCAGAGTTTTAGAATTAAGCACATAGTTATACATCTTATTACTTCTACCCAAGTGCATGACCTTACAGTTATCCCCATTAACCCCTTACTGACCTCGGACGGGATAGTACGTCTGAGGTCAGCTCCCCTGCTTTGATGCAGCGCTGCGCAGTGAGCCCGCATCAAAGCCGGGACATGTCAGCTGTTTTGAACAGCTGACATGTGCCCGCAGTAGCGGCGGGTGAAATCGCGATTCACCCGCCGCTATTAACTAGTTAAATGCCACTGTCAAATGCAGACAGCGGCATTTAACTACCGCATCCGGCCGGCCGGCCGGATATGAGCGCATTGCCGACCCTGGTCACATGATCAGAGGTCAGCGATGCTTCTCCATTGTAACCATAGAGGTCCTTCAGACCTCTATGGTTACTGATCTCCAGTAGCTGTGAGCGCCACCCTGTGGTCAGCGCTCACAGCACACCTGATTTTCTACTACATAGCAGCGAACAGCAGATCGCTGCTATGTAGCAGAGGCGATCGTGCTGTGCCTGCTTCTAGCCTCCCATGGAGGCTATTGAAGCATGGCAAAAGTAAAAAAAAAAAAGTAAAAAATAATACAGTGTATATAATATAAAAGTTTAAATCACCCCAATCAAAATAAATCAATAAAAAAAATCAAACCTACACATATTTGGTATCGCCACTTTCAGAATCGCCCGATCTATCAAAAAAAGAAAGCATTAACCTGATCGCTAAACGGCGTAACGAGAAAAAAAATTGAAACGCCAGAATTACGTTTTTTTGGTCGCCGCGACATTGCATTAAAATGCAATAACGGGTGATTAAAAGAACGTATCTGTGCCGAATTGAAATAATTAAAAACACCAGCTCGGCTCGCAAAAAATAAGCCCTCAACCTACCCCAGATCATGAAAAATGGAGACGCTACGAGCATCGGAAAATGGCACAATTTTATTTATTATTTTTTTAGCAAAGTTTGGAATTTTTATTCACCACTTAGGTAAAAAATAACCTAGTCATGTTAGGTGTCTATGAACTCGTAGTGACCTGGAGAATCATAATGGCAGGTCAGTTTTAGCATTTATTGAACCTAGCAAAAAAGCCAAGCAAAAAACAAGCGTGGGATTGCACTTTTTTTGCAATTTCACCGCACTTGGAATTTTTTTCCTGTTTTCTAGTACACTACATGGTAAAACCAATGATGTCTTTCAAAAGTACAACTCGTCCCACAAAAAATAAGCCCTCATATGGCCAAATTGATGGAAAAATAAAAAAGTTATGGCTCTAGGAAGGAGGGGAGTGAAAAACGAACACAGAAAAATGAAAAATCCCAAGGTCATGAAGGGGTTAAAGCTCATTTGCCATTTGTCAACCCAAAGCTCATTTGCCATTTGTCAACCCATGCTTCTAGTTAACATAAATCATCCTGTAATATAAAATTGTCCTCCTCTGTATTGATTACCCTGCAGAATTTAGTGTCATCTGCAAATATTGAAATTCTGCTCTGTATGCCCCCTACAAGGTCATTAAAAAAAATTGAAATGCCAGAATTACGTTTTTTTGGTCGCCGCGACATTGCATTAAAATGCAATAACGGGTGATTAAAAGAACGTATCTGTGCCGAATTGAAATAATTAAAAACACCAGCTCGGCTCGCAAAAAATAAGCCCTCAACCGACCCCAGATCATGAAAAATGGAGACGCTACGAGTATCGGAAAATGGCACAATTTTATTTATTTTTTTTTTTAGCAAAGTTTGGAATTTTTATTCACCACTTAGGTAAAAAATAACCTAGTCATGTTAGGTGTCTATGAACTCGTAGTGACCTGGAGAATCATAATGGCAGGTCAGTTTTAGCATTTATTGAACCTAGCAAAAAAGCCAAGCAAAAAACAAGCGTGGGATTGCACTTTTTTTGCAATTTCACCGCACTTGGAATTTTTTTCCCGTTTTCTAGTACACTACATGGTAAAACCAATGATGTCTTTCAAAAGTACAACTCGTCCCACAAAAAATAAGCCATCATATGGCCAAATTGATGGAAAAATAAAAAAGTTATGGCTCTGGGAAGGAGGGGAGTGAAAAACGAACACGGAAAAACGAAAAATCCCAAGGTCATGAAGGGGTTAAAGCTCATTTGCCATTTGTCAACCCAAAGCTCATTTGCCATTTGTCAACCCATGCTTCTAGTTGACATAAATCATCCTGTAATATAAAATTGTCCTCCTCTGTATTGATTACCCTGCAGAATTTAGTGTCATCTGCAAATATTGAAATTCTGCTCTGTATGCCCCCTACAAGGTCATTAATAAATATGTTAAAAAGAAGAGGGCCCAATACTGACCCCCTGTGGTACCCCACTGCTAACCTTGACCTAGTCCGAGAGTGCTCCATTAATAACCACCCTTTGTTTCCTATCCCTGAGCCAGCTCTTAACCCACTTACACATATTTTCTCCTCTCCACATTATTCTCATTTTACGTATCAACCTTTTGTGTCTACTTTACATCAGCACAATTTTGGAAACTATTTTTATGGACGTTATAAGTGTTAAAAGTTGACCAGCAATTTCTCATTGTTCCAACAAAATTAGCAAAACCATTTTTTAAGGACTACCTCACATTTGAAGTGAGTTTGAGGGGTCAATATAACAGAATAACCCAAAAGTGACACCATTCTAAAAACTCCACCAGTCAGGGTGCGCAAAAGCACATTTAAGAAGTTTATTAAGCCTTCAGGTGCTTCACAAGAACTAAAGCAACATGGAAGGAAAAAACATACTGTACATTTTACTTTTTTCACAAAAAAATTAATTTGGAACCAAACTTTTTTATTTGCACAAGGGTATCAGGAGAAAATGGACCACAAAATGTGCAATTTCTCATGAGTATGCCGATACCCCGTTTGTGGGGGAAAGCCACTGTTTGGGCGCATGGCAGGGCTCAGACACTAGCGGTCACAGCAATAGACACTGTTTGTTTACTATGGTTGGTAAAGTCGGGCACTAGATTACAATCATCCTTCTTACGTGAGCAAAACAGCTGGGGCATTACAGAGCCCGAAGGGCATCACCAGATATTCATAGTGCCTATTCCTGTTGTTAAAAGCCATCTTGCATTCGTCCCCCTCACAGATGCGAATCAGATTGTAAGCACCCTGCAGATCTAACTTAGTAAATAACCTTGCTCCCCGTAGCCTATCCAAAAGCACAGATATCAGGGGTAGTTGGTTTTTATTCTTAACGGTGATGGCATTAAGACCCCCGTAGTCTATGCATGGACATAGTCCTCCCTTCTTCTTCTGCACAAAGAAGAACCCAGCCCCTGCAGGTGACACTGACTTCCTAATGACTCCTCTTGCCAGATTCTCTTGAATGTACAGGGACATTGCTTCTGTCTCCGGGAGAGATAACCGATAGACTCGACCCCGGAGATTCTCAGCACCAGGCAAGAGGTCAATAGGACATTCATAGGGGTGGTGAGGCGGAAGGATCTCCGCAGCCCTTTTGGAGAACACATCCGCATAGGACCAATAGTGCTTGGGGAGAGAGGAAAGATCTGCGGGTACCTCTGTAGAAGCAACATGAACGCACTCCCTCTGACATCTACCCTCACATGATTTACTCCATCCCAAAATTTTCCCTGTGGACCACTCTATATGAGGAGTATGATAGCGAAGCCATGGTATCCCCAATAGGACCTCATCAATCCCCTCAGGAATGACTAATAGGGAGATAATCTCCTGATGTGATGGAGACATAGAAAGAGTGAATTGAATGGTCTGATGTGTAATCTGTGAGGGTAGTGTCGACCCATTTACCACTCGAACGGTCACAGGTTTGGCGAGCATCAAAAGGGGTATTGCGTGACGCTGGGTGAAAGCAGATGACATGAAATTGCCTTCCTCCCTGGAGTCCACGCAAAGCTCTACCATAAGAGTTGATATGCTTATGGTAATTGTCCCCTTGAAGGACAATTTAGAGGAAAATGTCTCCGTGTCTAGTGTACCTCCTCCAACTACAACTAGACGCCGACGTTCCCCTGATCACTGAGGACACTTGGAGGCAAGAAGTCCTGACTGCCAGCAAACATGACAAACCATAAGTGCACGAGCGGACTGGGACTTAGATTTCGCATGCAATGCCTCTACGGCCTCATGTGACTCGGACGCCTGGACCGGAGATTCCTGAGGTTTGGCGAAGGTGGGAGCCAGCCGAAACCTTTTCCTACACTGGGCTCGCTCCAACCTTCACTCGTGAAAACGAAGGTCGATGCAGGTTGACATAGCTATGAGCTCCTCCACTGTGGCGGGAATCTCCCTAGTGGCCAAAGCGTCCTTCACATGGTCAGCCAGCCCTCTCCAAAATACTGGGATAAGGCATTTTGTCCAACCATTCCAGCTCAGATGCTAATGTCCGGAAGTGGACGACAAAATTGCTGACCATGGACGAACCCTGAGTCAATGTCAGCAGTTGGAGCGCCATCTCATGGGGGACTTGGGGTCCTAAAAAAGCTGTTTCAGAGTGCTCAAAAACCAAGGAACACTCTGCACCATATGATCGTCGCTCTCCCACAGCAACGTAGCCCACTCTAATGCCATGTCCAACAGCAGAGAAATTATGAATCCCACCTTTGCCCGCTCTGTGGGAAAACGTGCAGCCAGGAGCTCGAGGTGTATACCTCACTGGCTCATGAAACCCATACAGGATTTACTGTCACCAGTGTATTTCTCTGGCAGCGGGAGGTGAGATAAGGTCGGAACAGAGATGGCAGTGGGTAAAGCTGCCACAGCCACGCTAGCAGCCTGAACAGCTATTGCGGTAACATCCACCGCTGAGGTTGCACACTCCAGAGCCACCAACCTGCCCTCCAGCAGCTGGATGTACCCCTGCAATCGCTGTTCGTCCGTCATACACAGAATACACACATGGGTTAGCTTCACCCTGTGTGAAAGAAGCGAACCTTGTTGCGTCACAGGGCTGTAGTACCGCACGTAACAGAAATAATAATAAAGTAGCATGAGAGTGCATGCGGTGCCGCACTGACGGATGCCACTAACTTCCCAGACTTGGGTTTGGAAAGCGCGATGATAGCGCAAGGCGCTGCACTGGTGGTCACAGCAATGGACGCTGTTTGTGTACTAATGTTGGTAAAGTCGGGTGCTAGATTACAGTCATCCTCCTTGCGCGAGCATTCAAACACAAGGGAGGGGATGATTAAAGAGTGTCTTTCACTCACAACACACACACATAAACAAGTGTATACTATCGCATGGCCATGCGGCCATGCAAACCTTTTATAGCTGCAGCAAGTTCAGGACCTTCCTAGAGGACCAATGAGAACTGCTATTAGTAACTGAGCAACTTCAGGACCTTCCTGGAGGACCAATAGGAGCTACTGCAGTACCTGATCATGTGACCTCCTGACCTCCAATGAGAGGTCTTCCTTTGGGCATGCTCAGAAGGGGAAAAGCAGGACTTAGCCCCAGAAATGTCTGCTCACCACTGATCAGTACAGGCTACAATGGCAGAGCCTGGAAAGGCAGCAGTAACCCTTTGCAGAGAACCAGACTGAGCGAGATGCTGGGACCGACGGCTCCGCTGAGCAGGCTCCACTGTGGCTGATGCAGACTGAGAGACCGCAGCAGACAAGGTTCGAGATTCCTACTGTGCAACGGCGGGAACTCGACTCCTAACATTACCCCCTCTCCTTGGGCCTCGCTATGCTGAAAGGCTGAAAAGAGCAGCAGAGCCCGAATGTGTTCTACAAGTTCCCAGGTTCTGTCTGCAGCAGACAAGGTTCGAGATTCCCCCTGTGCAGCGACGGGAACTCGACTCCTAACAGAAGGGAGCATCATTTGACATTTTGAACACAAAATTGGCTGGAATCAATGGTGGGAACCATGTCAGTTTGGAGCCCTTCTGATGTACGTAAACAGTGGAAATCCCCCAATTCTAACTCCAACCCTAGCAGCCCTAACCCAACCCTTACCACAGCACACCCCTAACCCTAATCCCAACACCACCATAACCATAACAACACAACCCTAACCTAAACACAACTCTAACCCCAACCCTAACTTTAGCCTCAACCCTAATCCTAGCCCTAACCCTTACTCAACCCTAACCCTTGCTCTAACATTAGCTCAAATCCTAACCCTAGCCCCAACCCTAACCCTAGCCTCAACCCTAACCATAGCCCAACCCTAACCCTAGCTCCAACCCTAACTGTAACCCAAACCTTAACCCTAGCCCCAACCCTAACCCTAGCCCCAACCCTAACCCTAGTCCCAACCCTAACCCTAGCCCCAACCCTAACCCTAATGGAAAAATGGAAAAAATATACAGTGTTTGTTTTATTATTTTTACCTAACTAAGGGGGTGATAAAAGGGGGTTTGATTTACTATTTTTTTTATTTTGATCTCTGAGATAGGGTATATCACAGAGATCAAAATTAACTAATAGGAAAAATCTATTGTTGCCGGGTGCTGGCTGGCAGATCTCGGTGGGGGCACTGAGCATGCACCTGCCATTTTCTTCCTGGAAGAAGACACAGGGGGGCCGAGGGACAGAGCCGGAGGGCATTGGGGATGCCTGAGGTACCCGGGAGCTCGGGGAACCCCATTTCTCTCTCCTCTGGTATGGTAGATCATGTTATAGGAGAGAGAAATAAATGAGAAATCAGACTTTTTTTCAGTTGCCGTTATTCGGTGAACATTGGGGATGGTAAAAATCAACCTGAATCATGTTCTCAGGGGTCTCACCTACCCCCAGTAGGAGAGACCACAGAGATTTTCCAATAATGGGTGTAACAACTCTGCTGGCATCACGGCATGGCCTCGCATTTCCCACACTATCTTACCCACTGCTCCAGGTCATGTTGTGGTTTCTGTTTCTTGCCAGCACCATGTTCTATGTCTCTGCTCTCCTGCATGCTTCATGGCTGTGTGTGTATAGGGGGCCGGCGCCTGAACTCTCTGGTTCTTATAGGAATCAGGTGCA
Source organism: Ranitomeya variabilis (assembly GCF_051348905.1). Taxonomy (NCBI): domain Eukaryota; kingdom Metazoa; phylum Chordata; class Amphibia; order Anura; family Dendrobatidae; genus Ranitomeya; species Ranitomeya variabilis. The sequence continues at coordinate 322,184,142 of NC_135233.1, read as the reverse complement.
TCTGTCCAATCTGTTCCTGACCAATTACCAAGAGGCCTCCAGTATATAGTGCAGCTCCACCCAGTGTTCTGGGCCTGTGCAATGTGTTAGCTCAGTTAGTGTCTTGCTTCTGAGTTTGCCTGGCCTTGCTCTGAGTTACTCCCTCTCTGGAGGATTCTCTGTGTTATTTCCTTGGTCTTTGTCCGCCCACCAGGAGGCAGTATATCCTGGTCCCAGTGTCTTTGTCCTTGTGTCTTGTTCAATTGACTTGTCTGTACTTAGTCTTACCTCGGTCTCCTAGTCTTTGGCTTCCTTCCCTGTTGTCTTTCCTTATATTCTCAGTCTGCTTACACTTCGCACTCTTGCAGCTCTGCCTGCTCTGAACCTTTGTGACTTTACCTCTGCTCCTTACTTCTGCTTTTCTGCTCCTTTCTACTCTGCTTATCTTCTGCTGTTGCAGTTATCCCTTGCTGCAGCTTCTCTCCACTTTCCTTGTGGCTCTGCTCAGCTTTGCTGCAGAGACCCCTCCCGCAGCTCCTCTCCGCTCCTTGCGGTTCTACCTGGCTCCGCTCCTTGCGGTTCTACCTGGCTCCGCTCCTTGCGGTTCTACCTGGCTCCGCTCCTTGCGGTTCTACCTGGCTCCGCTCCTTGCGGTTCTACCTGGCTCCGCTCCTTGCGGTTCTACTTCTCCTGCACTTGGCTCCGCCGCCAGCTCTTGGCTCCGCCTCCTGCCTGTCTGCACTTGGCTCCGCCTCCAGCGGTTTTACTTGGCTCCGCCTCCAGCTCTTGGCTCCGCCTCCTGCGGTTTTGCACTTGGCTCCGCCTCCTGCATTTCTGTTCTTGGCTCTAACTCCTGTGCTTTCGCTCTGCATCCGCTCTTGCGGTCTTTATCTACTTATTCCTAGGTCCTCATGTCTGAACAGGTTCTTACCCGTTCTACATACCTGCCTGCAGACCGGTCCCTACCGGTTCTTCCAGTCTACCAGTCTTGTCCACCAGTCCTGCCAGAGAGCCAGCCGTGCCCGCCTGCCTACCAGAGAGCCAGCCATGCCCGCCTGCCTGACAGTGTTCCTGTTGTACCCGTCTGCCTACCTATGTGCCAGCCACGCCCGCTTGCTTGTCTATGTTCCGTTCCCCGGTGGGATCAGCAGCCACAACCAGACTCCACCCTGGAGTGGTACCTGGTAGCTTCCTATTGCACAAGTCTGACCTCACCATCAGAGGCTCCAGCGAACACCTAGGTAGCTACTTAGTTACGCCCCTTCCAGGGAGGTTTGGTCTGTGGTCCAGTGGGGCCACTCCCCCGCACGCCCGCGCCAACCAGTCTGGGCGCGAGCATGACAGTTTGCACAGGCCATGGCCTCCGCTGTGTCCCATGTGCCTTCGCTCTCGGAGCAAGATGCTTTAATCGTTGTCTCTGATGCTATCTTTAATAAACTTTTGTCCTATGAAAAGCAGGCTCCTGCGGATCCGCCAAGGTACTATGGGGATCCGAAGCAGTGCCATGTGTTCCTGGAGCAGTGTATGCTGAACTTCGAATGGTATGCTTCTGCTTTCCCCTCTGATTTGTTTAAGGTTGGATACATAATGTCTTACCTAAGAGGAGATGCTTTGCTATGGATCAACCCCTTGTTTGAAGCAGGGGATCTCATCATCACGGACTTGGAGGCCTTCCTGGCGGCCTTCCGTAAAGTCTTCGATGTGCCTACCTCTGCGTCTCCTGAAAAGTCTTCCCCTCCAAGCTCACAGAGATGGTCCAGACAAAAGAAACCTGAAGGTAAACCGTCTCTTCCGTCCATGACCATCCAAGACTCACCTGTTCCACAACCTGCCGAAGCAGCCACCCGAGCAAGATCCGAGAGGTCTAATAAAAGGGGGCTGGCAAATCTGCAGCCTGAATCTGGTGCTGAGATTGAAATACGGTATCCCTGTGGTTGTAAAGAACATTCAGGTGGTCTTTGCCCTGTGAAGCCTGTACTCCAAAACCCTGGGCCAGTAGGAGAGGCTGCCCCAGGCGAGAGTACTCCCTCTCCATCTAAGTTAATGACTGTTTCTCTGCCTTCTGGGAGCTTTGGTATGTTTAAGCCGCCTGTCATGCGGAGTCAGTGTATGGTCTCCGTTCTTCAGCTCCAGAACCCGGTGTGGGCGTTGCCTGATAATGGCCGAACCCTGCTAAAGAGCAGTCTAGTCCTGCAAGGACAACTACAGCTCCAAGTTGGAGCCTTATACACGAAGAAGTTTGTTTTCCGTATGCTGTCTGTTATGCCCATGGGTCATTCTAAGCCAAGGACTCTACCACCCGCTCTGGTCAAGAGTTGCAGTAAGGTGCTTCGTTTGAACTTACCCAGTCTTGAGAACTGTCTGGTTCCCATGCGTCAAACACACTCAGCAGTGTCATCTTCTTCAGCTGGTCTGCTAGTCGACGAGTCAAGGTGTGCTGACGTCACCGAAGATGGGGAAACGGTGACTATGTCTCCACACATCTCCAGCGACTATACCAGTAAACACTTAGTCGTCGAGTCAAGGTGTGCTGATGTCACTGAAGATGGGGTAACGGTGACGATGTCTCCACACATCTCCAGCGACTATACCAGTAAACACTTAGTCGTCGAGTCAAGGTGTGCTAATGTCACCGAACATGGGAAAGCGGTGACTATCTCTCCACACATCTCCAACGACTTTTCCTGTATTCCGTTCCTAGGAACATCCCCGCCGCTTGGACGATTTCTTCTGGATAACGGGAAGAAGATGGTTCCTATGTTTATACCTTCAGCGTCCTTGTGGCCGGCTGGTGAAGACTTCAAAACAGAAGTTTGTTCTCCTCAACTTTTCTCTGACCCGGTGGAGCTGTTGTTCTCCACACTCATTTCTAGTGATTTTTCCTGTGTTCAGTACTCTAGAACATCTCTGCTATCTGAAAGTTTGTCTCTGGATATCGGGCAGAGGGTGTATCCTGTGAGTATTCATTCGGCTTCCATGTGGCCGGCTGGTGAAGATAACAAGTCGGTAGCTTCCAAGTCCCTGCTTCTTGTCTACCCTGAGGAAATGGTCCAGTCCATTGAGAAGGCTAACCCTATTGGGTACAATGAGACTTTGCTATCCGAGATTTCTGATGAAGATAAACCTGCAGAGCACAAAGAGACTTTGTTTTTTGAGATACCTGGTGGCCCGCCTGCCGCCTTCTACCCTGAAGATGTCATGTTGGCCTGGACTATGTGTGCTCCCATCCTTCTTCTACAAGTTATTCTGGCGGGCTTGAAGAAGAGGGGCCATAAAGGGGGGGTACTGTAACAACTCTGCTGGCATCACGGCATGGCCTCGCATTTCTCACACTATCTTACCCACTGCTCCAGGTCATGTTGTGGTTTCTGTTTCTTGCCAGCACCATGTTCTATGTCTCTGCTCTCCTGCATGCTTCATGGCTGTGTGTGTATAGGGGGCCGGCGCCTGAACTCTCTGGTTCTTATAGGAATCAGGTGCATCTGTCCAATCTGTTCCTGACCAATTACCAAGAGGCCTCCAGTATATAGTGCAGCTCCACCCAGTGTTCTGGGCCTGTGCAATGTGTTAGCTCAGTTAGTGTCTTGCTTCTGAGTTTGCCTGGCCTTGCTCTGAGTTACTCCCTCTCTGGAGGATTCTCTGTGTTATTTCCTTGGTCTTTGTCCGCCCACCAGGAGGCAGTATATCCTGGTCCCAGTGTCTTTGTCCTTGTGTCTTGTTCCATTGACTTGTCTGTACTTAGTCTTACCTCGGTCTCCTAGTCTTTGGCTTCCTTCCCTGTTGTCTTTCCTTATATTCTCAGTCTGCTTACACTTCGCACTCTTGCAGCTCTGCCTGCTCTGAACCTTTGTGACTTTACCTCTGCTCCTTACTTCTGCTTTTCTGCTCCTTTCTACTCTGCTTATCTTCTGCTGTTGCAGTTATCCCTTGCTGCAGCTTCTCTCCACTTTCCTTGTGGCTCTGCTCAGCTTTGCTGCAGAGACCCCTCCCGCAGCTCCTCTCCGCTCCTTGCGGTTCTACCTGGCTCCGCTCCTTGCGGTTCTACCTGGCTCCGCTCCTTGCAGTTCTACCTGGCTCCGCTCCTTGCGGTTCTACCTGGCTCCGCTCCTTGCGGTTCTACCTGGCTCCGCTCCTTGCGGTTCTACCTGGCTCCGCTCCTTGCGGTTCTACTTCTCCTGCACTTGGCTCCGCCGCCAGCTCTTGGCTCCGCTTCCTGCCTGTCTGCACTTGGCTCCGCCTCCAGCTCTTGGCTCCGCCTCCTGCCGGTCTGCACTTGGCTCCGCCTCCAGCTCTTGGCTCCGCCTCCTGCGGTTTTGCACTTGGCTCCGCCTCCAGCTCTTGGCTCCGCCTCCTGCGGTTTTGCACTTGGCTCCGCCTCCTGCATTTCTGTTCTTGGCTCTAACTCCTGTGCTTTCGCTCTGCATCCGCTCTTGCGGTCTTTATCTACTTATTCCTAGGTCCTCGTGTCTGAACAGGTTCTTACCCGTTCTACATACCTGCCTGCAGACCGGTCCCTACCGGTTCTTCCAGTGTACCAGTCTTGTCCACCAGTCCTGCCAGAGAGCCAGCCGTGCCCGCCTGCCTACCAGAGAGCCAGCCGTGCCCGCCTGCCTGACAGTGTTCCTGTTGTACCCGTCTGCCTGCCTATGTGCCAGCCGCGCCCGCTTGCTTGTCTATGTTCCGTTCCCCGGTGGGATCAGCAGCCACAACCAGACTCCACCCTGGAGTGGTACCTGGTAGCTTCCTATTGCACAAGTCTGACCTCACCATCAGAGGCTCCAGCGAACACCTAGGTAGCTACTTAGTTACGCCCCTTCCAGGGAGGTTTGGTCTGTGGTCCAGTGGGGCCACTCCCCCGCACGCCCGCGCCAACCAGTCTGGGCGCAAGCATGACAATGGGGACGTTACACCCTTATTTCTCTGCGCCGTTAAAAAGTGGAGCTGACGGATAGTGGCATATCGGTGGTGTTGAGCTAAAACAAAGCCTTCAAAAATATTTACTATTTTGTCATCCATGCAGTTTATTCTGCTTTGTGTTAAGTTATGGTAATTTTAATCCAACCAAAACAAACGCTTTCTGTTGTGAATTCCGTTCTCGAACTCCCTCCTTTGGTCATGAATGGTACTTCGGTGAGTTCTGTCTGTGGACTCCCTCTGGTGGCTGTGAGTGGAGCTGCTGGTTCTGAGATTCCTTCCCCACCTGCCCTCGTTTAGGGCTAGGCTGGATTCTCTATTTAACTCCACTCAGATCATTACTCCATGCCAGCTGTCAATGTTCTAGTACTGGTTCAGATCTCTCCTGGATCTTTCTGAGGACCTGACTACTCCAGCAAAAGCTAAGTTCCGGCTTGTTCATTTGTTACTTATGGTTTTTCTTGCTAAGTTCTAGTCCAGCCTGCTATCATGAAACTGCTTGGCTAGCTGGAAGCTCTGGGGGTGCAGAGTGGCACCACCGCACCGTGAGTCGGTGCGGGGGTATTTTTTGCACACTCTGCGTGGTTTTTGTAGTTTGTTCTGTTGACCGCAAAGATCCCTTTTCTATCCTCAATCTGTTTAGTTAGACTGGCCTCTCTTTGCTAAAGCCTATTTCATCCTGTGTTTGTGATTTCCTCTTAACTCACAGTCAATACTTGTGGGGGGCTGCTTTTACCTTTGGGGAAATTTCTCTGAGGCAAGTGAGGCTTTGTTTCCTTTCTTTAGGGGTAGTTAGCTCTTAGGCTGTGAAGAGGCGTCTAGGCAGAGTCAGGCACACTCCACGGCTATTTCTAGTTGTGTTGATGGGAGTGGGGTTTGCGGTCAGCAGAGTTCCCATTTCCCCAGAGCTCATCCCGATTCCGTGTTTAACTATCGGGTCATTCCTGGTGCACCTAACCACCAGGTCCATAACAGTACAGCTGGCCCACAAAGTGTTAATGCATCTCAATAGAGGGAAAAGAGAAGTTCTGAGACCATTTTTTTTTCTCTGCAGTGTGTTTTGCCTTTCTTTTCCCCTTAAACTCTGGGTGGTTCAGAACTCAGGTGTGGATATGGACATTCAAGGTCTGTCCTCTAGTGTAGATTAACTCGCTGCAAGGGTACAAAACATTCAAGATTATGTAGTTCAGAATCCTATGTTGGAGCCTAGAATTCCAATTCCTGTTTTGTTTTCTGGGGATAGATCTAAATTTCTGAGTTTCAAAAACAATTGTAAACTGTTTCTTGCTCTGAGACCCCGCTCTTCTGGTGACCCTATTCAGCAAGTGAGAATCATTATTTCTTTGTTGCATGGCGACCCTCAAGACTGGGCATTCGCCCTGGCGCCAGGAGATCCTGCATTGCGTAATGTAGATGTGTTTTTTCTGGCGCTGGGATTGCTTTATGATGAACCGAATTCTGTGGATCAGGCAGAGAAAATTTTGCTGGCTTTGTGTCAGGGTCAGGATGAAGCGGAGGTATATTGCCAGAAGTTCAGAAAGTGGTCTGTGCTTACTCAGTGGAATGAGTGTGCCCTGGCAGCAATTTTCAGAAAGGGTCTTTCTGAAGCCCTTAAGGATGTTATGGTGGGGTTCCCCAAACCTGCTGGTCTGAATGAATCAATGTCCTTGGCCATACAGATCGATCGGCGCTTACGTGAGCGCAAAACTGTGCACCATTTGGCGGTATCCTCTGAGCAGAGGCCTGAGCCTATGCAATGTGATAGGACTTTGACCAGAGCTGAACGGCAATAACATAGACGTCAGAATGGGCTGTGTTTTTACTGTGGTGACTCCACTCATGCTATCTCTGATTGTCCTAAGCGCACTAAGCGGTTCGCTAGGTCTGTCACCATTGGTACTGTACAGTCTAAATTTCTTTTGTCCGTTACTCTGATTTGCTCTTTGTCATCCTATTCTGTTATGGCATTTGTGGATTCAGGCGCTGCCCTGAATTTGATGGACTTAGAGTTTGCCAGGCGCTGTGGTTTTTTCTTTGAGCCCTTGCAGCATCCCATTCCTTTGAGGGGAATTGATGCTACGCCTTTGGCCAAGAATAAGCCTCAGTACTGGACCCAGTTGACCATGTGCATGGCTCCTGCGCATCAGGAGGATATTTGCTTTTTGGTGTTGCATAATCTGCATGATGTGGTCGTGTTGGGTTTGCCATGGCTGCAGGTCCATAATCCAGTATTGGATTGGAAATCAATGTCGGTGTCCAGTTGGGGCTGTCAAGGGGTACATGGGGATGTTTCATTGTTGTCAATTTCTTCCTCCACTCCTTCTGAAGTCCCTGAGTTTTTGTCAGATTACCGGGATGTATTTGATGAGCCCAAGTCTAGTACCCTACCTCCTCATAGGGATTGTGATTGTGCTATTAATTTGATTCCTGGTAGCAAGTTCCCTAAGGGATGACTTTTCAATTTGTCTGTGCCAGAACACGCCGCTATGCGGAGTTATATAAAGGAGTCCTTGGAGAAAGGGCATATCCGCCCGTCGTCGTCACGATTGGGAGCAGGGTTCTTTTTTGTGGCCAAGAAGGATGGTTCTCTGAGACCTTGTATAGATTACCACCTTCTTAATAAAATCACGGTCAAATTTCAGTACCCTTTGCCTCTACTGTCCGATTTATTTGCTCGGATTAAGGGGGCTAGTTGGTTCACCAAGATAGACCTTTGAGGGGCGTATAATCTCGTGCGTATTAAACAGGGCGATGAATGGAAAACAGCATTTAATACGCCCGAGGGCCATTTTGAGTACCTGGTGATGCCATTCGGCCTTTCTAATGCTCCCTCTGTGTTTCAGTCCTTTATGCATGACATCTTCCGAAAGTATCTGGATTGATTCATGATCGTATATTTGGATGATATTTTGGTCTTTTCGGATGATTGGGAGACCCATGTGAAGCAGGTCAGAATGGTGTTCCAGGTCCTTCGTGCTAATTCCTTGTTTGTGAAGGGATCTAAGTGTCTCTTTGGAGTTCAGAAGGTTTCCTTTTTGGGTTTCATTTTTTCCCCTTCTACTATCGAGATGGATCCTGTTAAAGTCCAAGCTATTTATGATTGGACTCGGCCTACATCTGTGAAGAGCCTTCAGAAATTTCTGGGCTTTGCCAATTTTTACCGTCGCTTCATCGCTAATTTTTCTAGTGTTGTTAAACCGTTGACTGATTTGACCAAGAAGGGTGCTGATGTGGTGAATTGGTCCTTTGCGGCCGTTGAGGCTTTTCAGGAGTTGAAATGTCGTTTCTCTTCGGCTCCTGTGTTGTGTCAGCCAGATGTTTCGCTCCCTTTTCAGGTCGAGGTTGATGCTTCTGAAATTGGAGCAGGGGCTGTTTTCTCTCAGAGAAGTTCTGATTGCTCTGTAATGAAGCCATGCGCTTTCTTTTCAAGAAAGTTTTCGCCTGCTGAGCGTAATTATGATGTTGGCAATCGGGAGTTGTTGGCTATAAAGTGGGCATTCGAGGAGTGGCGACATTGGCTTGAAGGAGCCAAGCATCGCGTGGTGGTCTTGACAGATCACAAGAATCTGACTTATCTCGAGTCTGCCAAGCGGTTGAATCCTAGACAGGCTCGTTGGTTGCTGTTTTTCTCCCGTTTCAATTTTGTGGTTTCGTACCTTCCGGGTTCTAAAAATGTGAAGGCTGATGCCCTTTCAAGGAGTTTTGTGCCTGATTCTCCTGGGGTTCCTGAGCCAGCTGGTATTCTCAGAGAGGGGGTAGTTCTGTATGCCATCTCCCCTGATTTGCGGCGGGTGCTGCAGGAGTTCCAGGCTGATAGACCTGACCGTTGTCCAGCGGAGAAACTGTTTGTCCCTGATAGATGGACTAATAGAGTTATCTATGAGGTTCATTGTTCGGTGTTGGCTGGTCATCCTGGGATTTTTGGTACCAGAAGATTTGGTGGCTAGGTCCTTTTGGTGGCCTTCTTTGTCGCGGGATGTGCGTTCTTTTGTGCAGTCTTGTGGGACTTGTGCTCGGGCAAAGCCCAGCTGTTCTCGTGCCAGTGGGTTACTTTTGCCCTTGCCGGTCCCGAAAAGGCCCTGGACGCATGTTTCCATGGATTTTATTTCAGATCTTCCTGTTTCTCAAAGGATGTTGGTCATCTGGGTGGTTTGTGATCGCTTCTCTAAAATGGTCCATTTGGTACCCTTGCCTAAATTGCCTTCTTCCTCTGATTTGGTTCCATTATTTTTCCAACATGTGGTTCGTTTGCATGGCTGTTATGATCCCTAGTGGCTGAGGATCACAAATAGATCAGCAAGTGATTAAACTAAGGACGAGCTCTAGGGAGGTGGTAACTGGACTGATCGCAAATCTGAACCTATCCAACACAACTAGAGGTAGCCGGTGAACGTGCCTAAAAAATTCCTAGACGTCTCGAGCCAGCCTGAGGAACTAGCTACCCCTAAAGAAAAAGAAAGACCTCGCTTGCCTCCAGAGAAATAATCCCCAAAGATATAGAAGCCCCCAACAAATATTAACGGTGAAGTAAGAAGAAGGCACATACATAGGGATGAAATCAGATTCAGCAAAAGAGGTCCACTAGTACTAGAAAGCAGAAAATAGAGCAGGGGTCTATGCGATCAATAAAAACCCTTACAAAATATCCATCCTGAGATTTCAAGAACCCACACACCAACTAACGGTGTGTGGGGAGAAACTCAGCCCACTAGAGCAACCAGCAAGCGAGGGAATTACATTTTAGCAAGCTGGAACAGAAAACATGATAAACACTGCTGATCAAAAAATGAGCAAACAAAACTTAGCTTATCCTGGATGGACTGGGAGCAAGGTAGTCAGAAGGAATCTGAGTAGCACTGATTACATCGACAGCCGGCAACAAGTGGAAGTAAAACAGAGCTATATAGGAACCTCCCAGAGGATAACGAACCAGCTGATAGCCAGAGACCAGCAGGATAACAGACAAAGCCACCAGGGGGAGCCCAAAGCAAAAGTCACACCATACCACCAGTGACCACAAGAGGGAGCCTGAACACAGAGTTCACAACAGTACCCCCCCTTGAGGAGGGGTCACCGAACCCTCATAAAAACCACCAGGGCGATCAGGATGAGCCACATGGAAGGCACAAACCAAATCGGCTGCATGAACATCAGAGGCGACAACCCAAGAATTATCCTCCTGACCATAGCCCTTCCATTTAACCAAATACTGGAGCCTCCGTCTAGAAATACGAGAATCCAAGATCTTCTCCACCACGTATTCCAATTCTCCCTCAACCAGCACCGGGGCAGGAGGCTCAACCGGAGGAACCACAGGCACCACATACCTCCGCACAACGAGCGATGGAACACATTATGAATAGCAAATGATGCTGGGAGGTCGAGACGAAATGACACAGGGCCAAGGACTTCCAGAATCTTATAAGGACCGATAAACCGAGGCTTGAACTTAGGAGAGGAGACCTTCATAGGAACGAAGCGAGAAGACAACCACACCAAGTCCCCAACGTGAAGTCGGGGACCCACACAGCGACGGCGGTTGGCAAAGAGCTGAGCCTTCTCTTGAGACAGCTTCAAATTGTCCACCACATGATTCCAAATCTGATACAACCTATCAACCACAACATCCACTCCAGGACAGTCAGAAGGCTCCACCTGACCCGAGGAAAAACGAGGATGAAACCCCGAATTACAAAAGAAAGGAGAAACCAAAGTAGCAGAACTAGCCCGATTATTAAGGGCAAACTCGGCCAACGGCAAAAAAGTAACCCAGTCGTCCTGATCAGCAGAAACAAAACATCTTAAATAAGTCTCCAAGGTCTGATTAGTTCGCTCGGTTTGGCCATTCGTCTGAGGATGGAAGGCTGACGAAAAAGACAAATCAATGCCCAATTTAGCACAAAAGGTCCGCCAAAATCTAGACACAAACTGGGATCCTCTGTCAGAAACAATGTTCTCAGGAATCCCGTGCAAACGAACCACATTTTGAAAAAACAGTGGAACCAACTCAGAGGAGGAAGGCAACTTATGCAAGGGCACCAAATGGACCATCTTAGAAAAACGATCACACACCACCCAGATGACAGACATTCTCTGAGAGACAGGGAGATCTGAAATAAAATCCATGGAAATGTGCGTCCAAGGCCTCTTCGGGACAGGCAAAGGTAACAGCAAACCACTGGCTCGAGAACAGCAAGGCTTAGCCCGAGCACAAATTCCACAAGACTGCACAAAGGAAAGCACATCCCACGACAAGGAAGGCCACCAAAAAGACCTGGCCACCAAGTCTCTGGTACCAAATATTCCAGGATGGCCCGCCAACACCGAAGAATGAACCTCGGAGATGACTCTGTTGGTCCATCTATCCGGGACAAACAGTCTCTCCGGTGGACAGCGATCAGGTCTATCCGCCTGAAACTCTTGCAGCACACGTCGCAAATCTGGGGAGATGGCAGACAAAATCACCCCTTCTCTAAGAATACCAGCCGGCTCTGAATCTCCAGGAGAGTCAGGCACAAAACTCCTAGAAAGAGCATCAGCCTTCACATTCTTCGAACCAGGCAGGTACGAAACCACGAAATCAAAACGAGAGAAAAACAACGACCAACGAGCCTGTCTGGGATTCAGCCGCTTGGCCGACTCGAGATAAATCAAATTCTTGTGATCAGTCAAGACCACCACATGATGCTTAGCTCCCTCGAGCCAATGTCGCCACTCCTCAAATGCCCACTTCATAGCCAACAACTCCCGATTACCGACATCATAATTCCGCTCGGCAGGCGAAAACTTTCTTGAAAAGAAAGCACATGGCTTCATCACAGAGTCATCCGAGCTTCTCTGCAACAAAACAGCCCCCGCTCCAATCTCGGAAGCATCAACCTCCACCTGGAAGGGAAGTGAGACATCTGGCTGACATAAGACCGGAGCCGAAGAAAACCGGCGCTTCAGCTCCCGAAAGGCCTCCACAGCCGCAGAGGACCAATTAGTCACATCAGAACCTTTCTTGGTCAAATCCGTCAAAGGCTTAACAACACCAGAAAAATTAGCTATGAAGCGACGGTAAAAATTAGCAAAACCCAAGAACTTCTGAAGACTCTTAACCGATGTAGGCTGCGTCCAGTCATGAATAGCCTGAACCTTGACTGGGTCCATCTCAATAGTAGAAGGAGAAAAAATGAAACCCAAAAAAGAAATCTTCTGGACTCCAAAAAGACATTTTGAGCCCTTTACAAATAAAGCATTGTCACGCAGGACCTGAAAGACCATCCTGACCTGCTTAACATGAGACTCCCAATCATCCGAAAAAAACAGAATATCATCCAGATACACAATCATAAACTTATCCAGATATTCACGGAAGATGTCGTGCATAAAGGACTGAAAGACTGAAGGAGCATTAGAAAGTCCAAAAGGCATCACCAGGTACTCAAAATGGCCTTCAGGCCTATTAAATGCAGTTTTCCACTCATCACCCTGTTTTATACGCACAAGGTTATACGCACCACGAAGATCTATCTTGGTGAACCAACTAGACCCCCTAATGCGAGCAAACAAATCAGTTAACAATGGCAAAGGATACTGAAATTTGACCGTGATTTTATTCAAAAGGCGATAATCAATACAAGGTCTCAGGGAACCATCCTTCTTAGCCACAAAAAAGAATCCCGCACCAAGAGGGGAAGAGGACGGGCGAATATGTCCCTTCTCCAAAGACTCCTTTATATAACTCCACATGGCAGCATGCTCCAGCACAGATAAATTGAAAAGTCGTCCCTTAGGAAACTTACTACCAGGAATCAAATTTATAGCACAATCACAGTCCCTATGAGGAGGTAGAGAATTGAGTTTGGGCTCCTCAAATACATCCTGGTAGTCTGACAAAAACGTAGGGACTTCAGAAGGAGTGGACGAAGCAATTGACACCACAGGAGCGTCACCATGAATTCCCTGACAACCCCAACTTGACACAGACATAGCTTTCCAATCCAGGACTGGATTATGAGTCTGCAACCATGGTAGACCCAACACGACAACATCATGCAAATTATGCAATACAAGAAAGCGAATCACCTCCTGATGAACAGGAGTCATGCACATGGTCACTTGTGTCCAGTACTGAGGTCTATTCGTAGCCAATGGCGTAGAGTCAATTCCCCTTAGTGGAATAGGGAATTTTAAAGGCTCCAAATCAAAACCACAGCGCCTGGCAAATGACCAATCCATCAGACTCAGGGCAGCACCTGAATCTACAAAGGCATTAACCGGGTAAGATGACAGGGAACAAATCAGGGTAACAGACAAAATGAACTTAGGCTGTAAAGTACCAATGGTGACAGATTTGTCAACCTTTTTTTTGCGCTTAGAGCATGCTGAGATAACATGAGCTGAGTCACCACAGTAAAAGCACAACCCATTTTGCCGTCTATAATTTTGCCGTTCACTTCTGGTCAGAATTCTGTCACATTGCATAGATTCAGGTGTCTGTTCAGAAGACACCGCCAAATGGTGCACAGGTTTGCGCTCCCGCAACCGCCGATCAATCTGAATGGCCAGAGTCATTGACTCATTCAGACCTGCAGGCGTAGGGAACCCCACCATGACATTCTTAATGGCTTCAGAAAGACCTTCTCTGAAATTTGCAGCCAGGGCACACTCATTCCACTGAGTAAGCACCGACCATTTCCGAAATTTCTGGCAGTACACCTCTGCTTCATCTTGCCCCTGCGAGAGGGCCAATAATGCTTTTTCAGCCTGTTTCTCAAGATTAGGTTCCTCATAGAGCAATCCAAGGGCCAGATAAAACGCATCCACACTGAGCAATGCAGGATCCCCTGGTGCCAATGCGAAGGCCCAATCTTGAGGGTCACCACGCAAAAAGGAAATAATAATCTTAACTTGCTGAACGGCATCACCAGAGGAATGAGGTTTCAAAGAAAGAAACAACTTACAATTGTTCTTAAAATTCAGGAACCTAGATCTATCTCCAGAAAACAACTCCGGAATAGGTATCCTAGGCTCAGACATAGGACTGTGAACAACAAAATCCTGAATACTTTGAACTCTAGCAGCAAGATGATCCAGACTGGAAGCCAAGCTCTGGACATCTATGTCAGCAGCTGAACTCAGAGCCACACCAAGATTAAGAGGAGGAGAGAAGCTAGCACAGCAGCTAGACACACGGCAACAACAAGAAAAAAAAAAAATTCTCAAGGCTTCTTTTCTCCTGCTTCTGCCATGCAATTAACACTTTGCAGGCCGGCTGTACTGTTATGATCCCTAGTGGCTGAGGATCACAAATAGATCAGCAAGTGATTAAACTTAGGACGAGCTCTAGGGAGTTGGTAACTGGACTGATCGCAAATCTGAACCTATCCAACACAACTAGAGGTAGCCGGTGAACGTGCCTAAAAAATTCCTAGACGTCTCGAGCCAGCCTGAGGAACTAGCTACCCCTAAAGAAAAAGAAAGACCTCGCTTGCCTCCAGAGAAATAATCCCCAAAGATATAGAAGCCCCCAACAAATATTAACGGTGAAGTAAGAAGAAGGCACATACATAGGGATGAAATCAGATTCAGCAAAAGAGGCCCACTAGTACTAGAAAGCAGAAAATAGAGCAGGGGTCTATGCGATCAATAAAAACCCTTACAAAATATCCATCCTGAGATTTCAAGAACCCACACACCAACTAATGGGGTGTGGGGAGAAACTCAGCCCACTAGAGCAACCAGCAAGCGAGGGAATTACATTTTAGCAAGCTGGAACAGAAAACATGATAAACACTGCTGATCAAAAAATGAGCAAACAAAACTTAGCTTATCCTGGATGGACTGGGAGCAAGGTAGTCAGAAGGAATCTGAGTAGCACTGATTACATCGACAGCCGGCAACAAGTGGAAGTAAAACAGAGCTATATAGGAACCTCCCAGAGGATAACGAACCAGCTGATAGCCAGAGACCAGCAGGATAACAGACAAAGCCACCAGGGGGAGCCCAAAGCAAAAGTCACACCATACCACCAGTGACAACAAGAGGGAGCCTGAACACAGAGTTCACAACACATGGCATTCCGGAGAACATCGTGTCTGACAGAGGTTCCCAGTTTGTTTCAAGGTTTTGGCGTTCCTTTTGTGCTAAGATGGGCATTGATTTGTCTTTTTCTTCGGCTTTCCATCCTCAGACAAATGGCCAAACCGAACGAACCAATCAGACTTTGGAAACCTATCTGAGATGCTTTGTTTCTGCGGATCAGGATGTGTGGGTGACCTTCTTGCCATTGGCTGAGTTCGCCCTTAATAATCGGGCCAGTTCGGCTACTTTGGTTTCGCCTTTTTTTTGTAATTCTGGTTTTCATCCTCGTTTTTCTTCAGGGCAGGTTGAGCCTTCGGACTGTCCTGGTGTAGATTCTGTGGTGGACAGGTTGCAGCAAATTTGGACTCATGTGGTGGACAATTTGACCTTGTCCCAAGAGAAGGCTCAACGTTTCGCTAACCGCCATCGCCGTTTTGGTCCCCGACTTCGTGTTGGGGATTTGGTTTGGTTATCATCTCGTTATGTTCCTATGAAGGTTTCTTCTCCTAAGTTTAAGCCTCATTTCATTGGTCCTTATAAGATTTCTGAAATTCTTAATCCTGTATCATTTCGTTTGGCCCTTCCTGCTTCTTTTGCCATCCATAATTTGTTCCATGGGTCGTTGCTGCAGAGATATGTGGCGCCTATGGTTCCCTCCGTTGATCCTCCTGCTCCGGTGTTGTTCGAGGGGGAGTTGGAGTATGTGGTGGAGAAGATTTTGGATTCTCGTATTTCGAGACGAAAACTTCAGTACTTGGTCAAATGGAAGGGCTATGGTCAGGAGGATAATTCCTGGGTTGTTGCCTCTGATGTCCATGCTGCCGATTTAGTTCGTGCCTTTCATTTGGCTCGTCCTGATCGGCCGGGGGGCTCTGGTGAGGGTTCGGTGACCCCTCCTCAAGGGGGGGTACTGTTGTGAATTCCGTTCTCGAACTCCCTCCCGTGGTCATGAATGGTACTTCGGTGAGTTCTGTCCATGGACTCCCTCTGGTGGCTGTGAGTGGAGCTGCTGGTTCTGAGATTCCTTCCCCACCTGCCCTCGTTTAGGGCTAGGCTGGATTCTCTATTTAACTCCACTCAGATCATTACTCCATGCCAGCTGTCAATGTTCTAGTACTGGTTCAGATGTCTCCTGGATCTTTCTGAGGACCTGACTACTCCAGCAAAAGCTAAGTTCTGGCTTGTTCATTTGTTACTTATGGTTTTTCTTGCTAAGTTCTAGTCCAGCCTGCTATCATGAAACTGCCTAGCTAGCTGGAAGCTCTGGGGGTGCAGAGTGGCACCACCGCACCGTGAGCCGGTGCGGGGGTATTTTTTGCACACTCTGCATGGTTTTTGTAGTTTGTTGTGTTGACCGCAAAGATCCCTTTTCTATCCTCAATCTGTTTAGTTAGACTGGCCTCTCTTTGCTAAAGCCTATTTCATCCTGTGTTTGTGATTTCCTCTTAACTCACAGTCAATACTTGTGGGGGGCTGCTTTTACCTTTGGGGAAATTTCTCTGAGGCAAGTGAGGCTTTGTTTCCTTTCTTTAGGGGTAGTTAGCTCTTAGGCTGTGAAGAGGCATCTAGGCAGAGTCAGGCACGCTCCACGGCTATTTCTAGTTGTGTTGATGGGAGTGGGGTTTGCGGTCAGCAGAGTTCCCATTTCCCCAGAGCTCGTCCCGATTCCGTGTTTAACTATCGGGTCATTCCTGGTGCACCTAACCACCAGGTCCATAACAGCTTTCCCTGCTGCCGATGATAACATTTTTTTTGTGAAAAAATTTGCTTGTTGTCTTCCATACATTTTATCCTGCTTTGTGTTAAATGACAGTGTTTTAAACTTAAAAAAACGAATTGCTTGCTACAGAAATTTGGTTTCCAGACACCTAGCAATTAGAAAATGCTTAAGGCATGCGGTAAGAGATGGGGAAGTGGAAGTGCTGATGATGGTGCATGTAAATGCCGAGCACATGGGGCAGGTGCGACTGCGTCTGTTATTGGAGCACAAAAAAAAACATCTAGCAGTGCGAGCAGGCGATAGTTTGGATAGCAGATAATGCTTCCAGCATGTTTGCTAGCTACACCCAGTCTTCCACACGGTCCAGTCTCATCAGCCAAGGGTCTTGATCACTTAATGCTCACCCTGTTCCTCCTTTCTGCCACCATATTAAGTCCCAGGAGATCAGTGATGCCACAATAGACCACTCCGAGGAGCTCTTTACATCATCATTTCTCAATTTTGGCTTATCTTCCTGTATGTTTCAAGAGGAACAGGAGGACATGCAGTTTAGTGATGCACAAAACTTAGAGCAGCCATCCATGGGCCAAGAAGATGACGGTGGGGAAAGATAGGTTTTGTCTCAGAAGGTAGATGATGATGAGACACAGTTGCCGATAAGTCATGTTAATTTAAGTCTCCAAGTCAGGAGGATTAGGATGCAGTGGTGGATGATGCAGTGGTGGCTGATGAAGTGGATGATGAAGTAATTGACCCAACCTGGCATGCAGTGTGAATACAGCAGGACTGACAACACCAAAACAGGCAGGAAGAGGCAGTGGTATAGCTTGTCGGTATTCTGGTCAGCCTCCGCGAATAACAACTGAAGATTGGACATGGATGTCAGACATTTGTGCGCTTCTCCAAACCTTTGAGGACTACACATGGATGGTTATCATCTGGTTATCAAAAATACAGGGGAACCCACGCCGTTTTTTTTACTATTTATTTACAGCGCAGGAGCGGCTGATGTATACTCCCATTCACCGCTCCTGCTCTCGCTGTTATTAGCGACAGCAGGTGTCAGATGATGGAAGCAGTTGCCTCATCAACTGACACCAGTGACCAGAGATAAACTTTATACCTCCAATCACAGCTGAGCACTCCTGCTGTCTTTTGACAACATTGGAACCACGGCTCTCTGACCGGCAGGCATGGCTTCATCGCCGATCAGAAGCGGTGTTTTCCTCGCTGTCATGCACATGACAGCACAGCAAACACTGGATGTTCAGGCCCCCCATTCAAGTGAATGGGGTACGGGTTTGGGTTCAGAAACAGGTGCTGCTCTGGTACCCGAACCTGAAATTTTTGTAACTGTTTTGCCGAACCCGCCGAACCGAACATCCAGGTGTCCGCCCATCTCTATATACAAGTATCCTTATACAGGAAAAAATGTTTCTTGACATTTTTTTCCTGTAAACTTCAATTTCTCTTTAATTTTGAATGATTTATTGTTATTCCTTAAAGTGGAGTAAAACTGTGACTCCATTGTTCTCAGCAGCGATCTAGGAGTCAGAGATGCTTCCAGAGATCTTTCCCATGCTTTTCTCCTTCTGTTCAGCACTTTCTCCATTAATATTTTCACTGCCCCCAGACCACCTTATAGGGTCTGCCAAAAAAATGCTCTGATTTCCCATTGACTCCCATTACACATGTTACTCGAAATGAGTAGCCGAGTTTTTTAGATTTACTCTGTTCGAGTTACGAGCATCCAAGCATTTTAACGCTTAGTCATCATTAATCACTACACATGTGCAACAGAACTTTATAAGGTCAGACTTTCCTGTGGATGAATTCCCTTGAAGCTCCCTGTGCAGGAGTGCACACAGAACACTTTATTCACTAGGTACATTTAAGCAGGTTGTGGGATGCAGTGACCGACAGGAGGCAGATCAAGGGTTAACAGATTTTAATAAACAGGGTCTTACTCCAAGCATGGAGATAGGGAAAACATGAGGTAAAATGCAGGCAGAATATGGAAAACATGAGGTAAAATGTAGGCAGAATAGGGAAATGTGAGGTAAAATGCAGGCAGAATAGTGAAAACATAAGTTAAAATGCAGGCGGAATACAGAAAACGTGAGGTAAAATGCAAGTAAAACAAAAAAAGCCGTTCTCAATAAAGTCACTTATCCATCAGGCATCTTCCTGACAGGAATGGTTCCTGAGTAGATAATAGCACTAACAGCCATCGACACAACGTGGATCCGGTGTGGTCCGGGATGAAGTTGTCCTGGATCCTGGCGGCAAACTCAATAGCGCCAGCAATGGCTGGCGTGGTGTCTTTACTAATGGGGTTCAGCAAACATCAATACCCCATCTTCTGGTGACAGTGATTGGTCTCCGGTACCTTCCACTGCCCCTAGTCCACATACTGTAGTGGCTACTTAATGGTGAGGGACACAGTCCAATGCGAGCCCAGCGCGGCTCTGCTAACATACGCTAGCGAAGTCAGGTCACAAGTCTCTGGGCCGACATTCACTAGTACAGTCGGGATGTAAATAACAGGCATGCTCCCAGTCTCCTTCAGGCATGGTACTCACGATCCTGAAATGTCTGGCACCTGGCTTTATAACGGTCACCGGGCACACACTACCCATCTCTCTCTTTGGTCCCTGCTGTTGATGGGGGTGACAGCAGTTGCTGGTCTGTGTGGCTCTGATGCTCCCAGAGAATACAATGTAGGAGAACGTGGTCAAATTCTGCACTGCTGAATCATGTAGTCCCAAGGTATTGTTAAAAAGTGGTCTTTATTCAACGCATTTCTGAGTTTCAAAGTACTCCTTCATCATCAGGAAATACCACATAAGAATCCAATAGGGTTTTATCCTAGATTAAGCAGTCAATGCAAGGTAAAAGCACTCACCAGACATAGCTTAAGAGAAGCATTGGTAAGATTCGCTGCTGCAGAACCACGAGGGGCCAGCCGTTGAGAATACAATGTAGGAGAACGTGATCAAATTCTGCGCTGCTGAATCATGTTAAAAAGTGGTCTTTATTCAACGCGTTTCTGAGTTTCAAAGAACTCCTTATTCAGGAAAAACCACATAAGAATGTTCCCAGGACAGAGCACTCCTCTCTCTGGTTGCTGCAGCACCCGGCTTGGCTCTGCTCTGTGGGCACGGCTCTGCTCTGCAGGCGATGGGGGTTCTTTCTTTATGGCCCGTTGCCACGCCGATACTCTCTGATGAGGGAAGCAGAGCTCGCCGCTCACCATTCTGCGTTCTGCTCCCTATGCTGCCCTCCTCACTGCTCTGAGCCGGCGCCTGACTAACTTTTTTTGTGCGCTTTTTTCTTTTTCCTCATGCTGCTGCACGCGCTCTTTCGGCTCTCCCCGCCCCTCCTGTCAGCAGGAAGTTCCGTCTCTCTCATCCTTCCCTCCAGCAGCAGGGATGCAGGTACCCGCGGTCCTGTCTGTCTACTTGCATACAGAAAAAGGCAGCAACTCAGCATCCATTCAGCAAAGTAGCAAGTTTATTATTATATAGAAGCATAGATAAATTTGGAAATTAGGATGATGTAATATTTGCAGGTAGCTTAACATTGGGTCGCCAGAGTCAATGGTACTAGTGAGCTCTTCTTATTTCAGTCTCAATGTCATGGAAAATGTAAGAAAATTGAGCTGACTGAGTTTTTATATTAAACATGTTTACCATTTCTACCATGAATAAGTTTTTTATACACTTGTGGGGTTATCCTTCTATCCGGAATGTCTTTCTAGGTCTTATGATCATTCAGCAGGATGAAGGAAAACATCCACAGCTATGCCAATGCCTGCAATGAATTTCCAAGAACAGTTAAAGCATAGTAATTGGGATGCCCACCCTATAAAACAAACCCATATTTGCAAACTAGACATTACCCACTAATGCTGACTTTTGACTGTGCTAAGTGATGACTGCACTGTATCAATTTAGTATCCCTTCCATTAGTATTTATGAACAGAACTGTGATTTTATTTTTAGATAGCACATATATAAAAGTCAATTCTCCACTCCTCATCTTTTCACATTCCTGTTTGGGACATTCTAAATTAATAAAGAGCACAGAAATACATAGTGTGTGGACTCAAATCAATTTAAAAAGAGTTAGCTCCTTGTTGAATTGATCAACTTTAGTAATATAGTCATAACGTTATATCATTGAGCCATACTTCACAAAATCAAGAAAAATATTGGCATATCAAATGATTACACAAACAAAACAAGCTTTTCAATTTTTGAGCATTTTTTAACTCAGAAAATATTGATATATTTTCTGAAAATGTACTGTATTGTATTGAATGTTCAGCTCAGTGCAGCTGACTCTGATCCAGATCATAATTTATATGCACAAAATCCAATTTGCATGTTAAAGCACTTTGCTTAATGTAAATGAATGAATGTCATTCTTTTCCGGTATAATCCATAAATTTGCAATGCATTAAATTCTCTATATAAAAAAAGAAGCAGTTGCGAAGGTTTTTCTGTTGTTCTCGGATTATTTGTAATGTTTCCAATCTGTGTTCTGCAGTAGGACTGCTGAGTTTTGGAATTTAAATGTGTAATCTGGCACTATATTATTAGTTTATTGATTGTAAGGTGGAGTCCCAGTCATTCTGTCTTGTTTTGTATGCACCTGGTAAACGTAGGTGGATCTTTTAAAATCAAAGTGTCAGAGCAGCAGAACACCCAGAGTTATTGTATTCATGAAGTATGTGCTGACTAGGAACTTTGACGAAAGGTTCAGGATTCTTATATACAGATTATAAAGTAGCAGCTGTCTTCAAGTTACTAAGATTTTATAGGCATATACCATACATGGACATGTCAAAAGAGACTCTATGTATATTCAAATACAAATATTTCTATATACACGTGCTTCTCACAAAATTAAAATATCATTAAACAGTTAATTTATTTCAGTTCTTCAATACAAAAAGTGAAACTCATATATTATATAGAGTCATTACAAGCAAAGTGATCTACTGTATTTCAAGTGTTTATTTCTGTTAATGTTGATGATTATGGCTTACAGCCAATGAAAACTCAAGCGTCATTATCTCATTAAATTAGAATACTTTATAACACAAGCTTGAAAAATTATTTTAAAATCCAAAGTCTTGGCCTACTGTAATGTATGTTCAGCAAATGCACTCAATACTTGGTCAGGGATCCTTTTGCATCAATTACTGCATCAATGCGGTGTGTCATGGAGGCGATCAGCCTGTGGCACTGCTGAGGTGTTATGGAAGCCCAGGTTGCTTTGATAGTAGCATTCAGCTCCTCTGCATTCTTGGGTCTGGTGTTTCTCATCTTCCTCTTGACAATATTATCTATGGGGTTAAGGTCAGGCGAGTTTGCTGGCCAATCAAGACGACTCATACTGTTGTTTTTAAAACAGGTATTAGTACTTTTGGCAGTGTGGACAGGTGCCAAGTCTTGCTGAAGAATTAAATTTCCATCTCCAAAAAGCTTGTCGGCAGAGGGAAGCATAAAGTGCTCTAAATTTCCTGATAGACGGCTGCACTGCCTTGGTCTTGATAAAACACAGTGGACCTACACCAGCAGATGCCATGGCTCCCTAAACCATTACTGATTGTGGAAACTTCACACTAGACCTAAAGCAACTTGGATTGTGGCCTCTTCACTCTTCTTCCAGACTCTGGGACCTTGATTTCCAAATGAAATGCAAATTTACTTTCATCTGAAAACAAAACCTTGGACCATTGAGCAACAGTCCAGTTATTTTTCTCCCTGGCCCACGTAAGATGTTTATGGCATTGTCTATTGGTCATGAGTGGCTTGACACAAGGAATATGACACTTGTAGCCCATGTCTTGGATACGGCTGTGTGTTGTGGCTCTTGAAGCAATGACTCCAGTAGCAATCCACTCCTTGTGAATCTCCCCCAAATTTTTGAAGGGCCTAATCTTAGCAATCCTTTTAAGGCTGCGGTTATACTGGTTGCTTGTGCACCTTTTTCTACCACACTTTTTCCTTCCATTCAACTTTCCATTAATATACTTGAATGCAGCACTATGTGAGCAGCCACCTTCTTTAGCAATTACCTTTTGTGGCCTACCATCCTTGTGGTGTGTGTCTGCCTTCTGTACATTTGTCAACTAAGCAGTCTTCTCCATGCTTGACAGACTAAGGGACCTTTTTAAACACTTAGGAAGCCTTTACAGGTGTTTCTTGCTAATTATTCTACTTTATTGAGGCAATGACTTTTGGATTTTCATTGGCTGCAAACTATACACTGGTCTACAAAAAAAATAAAAAATTCTGGCATGGACTTTAAGAACAGTTTTAGACTAATTTGAGGGTGCTGAATTCAAAACTGATCTTATAATTTCTCTATCACATCACTTTTTTGTGCTACAGGTATATAGCCCATTTTCAAGAATTCCATGATAAATATAAATAGTGTATGAAAAGTGCCGGCTTATACGGTTCACTAAGGTAAATTTAGTTTTCATTTAGCCTCCCAATAATTGTGAGAATATCTTTGTTTTCTTTGAACATGCATAATTCCCATTTGTTATGATAACACCCTTGTTTTCTGTGCTAGTGGACAGTAGAGCTACAGCAGAGCATTGGGTGAAAACTGAATGGCCTCAGCGACAGAGTTTGGCATCTGGTGATAAGAATGTTATCCATGATCCTCTAGTGGATAGGAAGACATTGTCTTTCCTCCCTTACACATAAAACTTGGATTGATGAAGAAGTTCATCAAAGCTCTCAATCACAGTGGAGAATGCTTTAAAGGGAACCTGTCACCTGAATTTGGCGGGACCAGTTTTGGGTCATATGGACAGGGTTTTCGGGTGTTTGATTCACCCTTTCCTTACCCGCTGGCTGCATGCTGGCCGCAATATTGGATTGAAGTTCATTCTCTGTCCTCTGGAGTACACGCCTGCGCAAGGCAATATATCAGGTGACAGGTTCCCTTTAACTATATATGTTCAACTTTTCCTGGTCTTAGTGAAGAGAATAAAAAGGCTGGAATATTTGATGGACCTCAAATAAGAACACTTATGAGACACCCAAATTTTATCACATCAATGAATGAGACAGAAGAAAGAGCTTGGAATGCATTTTGTAATGTGGTGCAGAATTTTCTATGGAATAAGAAAGCAGACAACTATGAAGAGATTGCGGAAGGGCTACTAATGAGTCTTCAAAATCTTGGATGTAGAATGAGTATCAAGATTCACTATTTACACAGCCATTTGGACTTTTTTCCAGAGAACCTTGGGGATGTGAGTGAGGAACAAGGGGAGCGTTTTCATCAGGACATTAAAACAATGGAAGAACGGTTTCAAGGCCGGTGGGACTCACATATGATGGCTAACTATTGCTGGAGCTTGATGAGAGACAACCAGAAGCTGTACATCACAGATCAGCCAAGAAAAGAAAGTTCAAATAACTGCCATTTGTCATTCATCTGTGGGCCATACATATGTGTTTTTATATTTTGTAGTTTAATTCTGTAAGTATATTTGATTTGCTGTGCATAGACTTTGTACTCTTTGTTATTCCTTGATTAAAAATATACAATGTAGTATTGAAAATTATGTGTTTTTATCATAAAACATTAGATAGGAGTAATTTTCATCAAAAATTGAAAATCTTAAAATCCTGATGTGATAGCCAAAAGCGGAGTGCATATTCGTAATCAGAAGCCAAGATTATGTGCGGTGATGTGTTGGGGGCGGGATTGTGTGCGGTGATGTGTTGGGGGGCGGGATTGTGTGCGGTGATGTGTTGGGGCGGGATTGTGTGCGGTCTACTATATAATTGTCTTCCATCTTTCTGTCCTTCTTTCTGTCGCGGTTATTCATTCGCTGATTGGTCTCGGCAGCTGCCTGTCATGGCTGCCGTGACCAATCAGCGACACGCACAGTCCGGAAGAAAACGGGCGCTCCTTACTCCCTGCACTCACTGCCCGGTGCCCGCATACACCCCTCAGTTCACCGCTCACACAGGGTTAATGCCGGTGGTAACGGACCGCATTATGCACTCCGTTACCGCTGCTATTAACCCTGTGTGACCACCTTTTTACTATTCATGCTGCCTATGCGGCATGAATAGTAAAACAATCTAAGGTTAAAAATAATTTAAAAATAAAAAATCGTTATATACTCACCGTGCGTCAGCCCCTTGATCGACAACACGCCTGCCTGACGCTCCGGTGACCGCTCCATGCTGCGATCTCGCGAGATGATGACGTAGCGGTCTCGCGAGACCGCTACGTCATCATCTCGCGAGACCGCAATGCACTCCTGGGACCGGAGCTTGCGAGGAGCGTCGGTAAAGGCCTCGCGTTGGTAACGGCCTCGCTTGGATCTGGGAGTGCCGGAAGGTGAGTATATAACTATTTTTTATTTTATTTATACTACATGGGCTGTGCAATATACTCCATGCGCTGGGCAATATACTACATGGGCTGTGCAATATACTACATGGGCTGTGCAATATACTCCGTGCGCTGGGCAATATACTACATGGGCTGTGCAATATGATCCGTGCGCTGGGCAATATACTACATGGGCTGTGCAATATACTCCATGCGCTGGGCAATATACTACATGGGCTGTGCAATATACTCCGTGCGCTGGGCAATATACTACATGGGCTGTGCAATATGATCCATGCGCTGGGCAATATACTACATGGGCTGTGCAATATACTCCATGCGCTGGGCAATATACTACATGGGCTGTGCAATATACTCCGTGCGCTGGGCAATATACTACATGGGCTGTGCAATATATGCAAATGCATGTAGAAAAGCTGCAGAGACACCATCACGTGTTTCTCAACGCAAGCAATGAATAGCCAGGTCTTTCACCGGGAAGGAACAACCACGGGAAGGGCAGCATCCAAGAAAGGAAAACCACCTATGCCAAAACATGGTATTCATCCACAGACAGCTGTTTCGGGGTATTTGCCCCTCATCAGTGTGGAGTAGGAAATGAGGGGCAAATACCCCAAAACAGCTGTCTGTGGATGGATACCATGTTTTGGCATAGGTGGTTTTCCTTTCTTGAATGCTGCCCTTCCCGTGGTTGTTTCTTCCCGGTGAAAGACCCGGCTATTCATTGCTTGCATTGAGAAACACGTGATGGTGTCTCCGCAGCTTTTCTACATGCATTTGCATATTTCCCTTTAGGGATGGGGGCAGTGTTCTGGATCACTGCGTTGAGAAACACGTGATGGTGTCTCCGCGGTGTTGGATGTTTTGATCTCCCCGAGGTCATTCATCCTTATGTTTATAGTCTTTTCACTAGGCATTGCTCCTAATAGACATTTTCCTACTCCACACTGATGAGGGGCAAATACCCCAAAACAGCTGTCTGTGGATGGATACTATGTTTTGGCATAGGTGGTTTTCCTTTCCTGGATGCTGCCCTTCCCGTGGTTGTTCCTTCCTGGTGAAAGACCTGGCTATTCATTGCTTGCGTTGAGAAACACGTGATGGTGTCTCCGCGGCTTTTCTACATTAAAAGAGAGAAAGGCCTTGGAGACCTCCTCCGACCACAATTTGGGATTTGCTCCCTTCTTGGTGAGGGCTACCAAGGGAGCTACCAAAGTTGAGAAACCAGGAATGAACTGGCGATATTAATTAATGAACCCCATAAAGCGCTGCCCCGCTTTAAGAGAATGGGGTTCCTGCCATTCCATCACAGCCTGTAGCTTGGCAGGATCCATAGCCAATCCCTGGGCAGAAGTGATATAGCCAAGGAAAGGCAAGGACTCCTGCTCAAACACACACTTCTCCAACTTGGCGTAGAGGGAGTTTGCCCATAAGAGGTCGAAGACTTTGCAAACATCTCTCCGGTGGGAGTCACTATCTGGAGAGTAGATGAGAATATCATCCAGATAGACAACGACCAAAGTGGTGAGCATATTCCGGAAGATGTCGTTCACAAAGTCTTGGAAAACGGCTGGGGCATTACAGAGCCCGAAGGGCATCAACAGGTATTCATAGTGCCCATCCTTGGTGTTAAAAGCCGTCTTCCATTCATCCCCCTCATGGATGCAAATCAGGTTGTAAGCCGTACGCAGATTTAGTTTAGTAAATTCCCTTGCTCCCTGTAGCCTATCAAAGAGCTCAGATATCAGGGGTAGTGGGTACTTATTCTTAACGTTGATGGCATTAAGACCCCTATAGTCTATGCATGGACGTAGTTCTCCAATCTCCTTCTTCTGCACGAATAAGAACCCAGCCCCTGCAGGTGACACTGACTTCCTAATGAATCCTCTTGCCCGATTCTCTTGGATATTCTGGGACATTGCCTCCATTGCCAAAAGAGATAACGGATAGACTCGACCCCGGGGGGGCTCTGCACCAGGCAAGAGGTCAATTGGACAGTCATAGGGCGGTGAGGCGGAAGGGTCTCCGCAGCCCTTTTGGAGAACACATCTGCAAAGGGCCAATAGCGCTTGGGGAGAGCGGAAAGATCTGGGGGTACTTCAGTTGTAGCAACCAGAACGCACTCCCTCAGACATCTAACCTCACAAGATTCACTCCATCCCAGAATTCTGCCTGTGGACCACTCTACATGAGGGGAGTGGTACCGTAGCCAAGGTATCCCTAACAGGATTCATCAATTCCCTCTGGAATGACAAGCAGAGATATAATCTCCTGATGAGATGGCAACATGGATAGAGTAAATGGGATGGTCTGGTGTGTTATCTGTGAGGGCGGTGTCGACCCATTCACCACTCGTACGGTCACTGGTTGAGCGAGCATCACCAGGGGTATTGCGTGTCGTTGGGTGAAGGCAGAAAACATAAAATTGCCCTCTGCCCCAGAATCCACGCAAAGTTCTACCAAATGAGTGGATGAGCCTATGGTAATTGTCCCCATAAAGGACAATTTGGAGGCAAATGTCTCCATGTCTAGTGTACCTCCACCTACTACCACTAGATGCTGACATTTCCCCGACCACTGGGGACATATGGTGGCAAGATGTCCTGACTGCCAGCAGACATGACAGAACTTGAGTGCACGAGCGGTCCGGGACATAGATCCAGCTCGTGACACCTCCGTGGCCTCATGTGACTCGGGCGCCTGGACTGGAGATTCCAAATGTTTGGCGAAGGTGGGAGCCAGCCAAAACCTCTGCCTACACTGGGCTCGCTCTAACCTCCGCTCGTTAAAACAGAGGTCAATATGAGTGGATACAGCTATTAGCTCCTCCAGTGTGGCGGGAATCTCCCTAGTGGCCAAAGCGTCCTTTACATGGTCAGCAAGCCCCTCCAAAATACAGGGATGAGGGCTTTATCAGTCCACTCCAGCTCAGATGTAAGGTGCGGAAGTGGACGGCAAAATGGCTGACCAAGGACTAGCCCTGAGTCAATGCCAACAGTTGGAGCGCCGTATCATGGGTGACTCGAGGTCCTTAAAAGACCTGTTCCAGAGTGCTCAGGAACAGCGGAGCACTCTGCACCACATGATCGCCACGCTCCCACAGCGGCATAGCCTACTCCAACGCCCTGTCTGACAGGAGAGACATTATGAATCCCACCTTTGCACGCTCAGTGGGGAAACGTGCAGCCTTGAGCTCAAGGTGTATAGAGCACTGGCTCATGAAACCCCTACAAGATTTGCTATCACCAGAATATGTATCTGGCAGCGGGAGGGGAGATTGTGCACTGCCACCCCTGTTCAGACCCTAAGTTGCTGAAGCCACTCTAGCAGCCTGAACAGGTACTGCGGTAACATCCACAGCTGACGTTTTGCGCTTGAGAGCCGCCAACCTGCCCTCCAGCTGCTGAATGTCCTGCAAGGGTTGCTGTTCGTCCACCATTACTAGCCAGACCCTGGCGCTAGTGTAATGTTAGGGTTAGCTGAACGCACCAAATAATTAGAGAGATGGTATAAGGTGCGTTCGCAGCCCGGGGTTCACCGTGCAGAGATGGAACCTGCTTCTCAGTAATGACGGACTATATGGCGGTACAATGAGGATACACACACGGGTTAGCTTCACCCTATATGAAAGAAGCGAACCCTGTTGCGTCACAGGGCCGTGGTACCGCACAAAGAGTGCAAGCAAGGAGTCACAGAACTCAATCCCAAGACTCAGGATTAGAGTGTGTCTAGACTACTTGCGCTTGACACCGTTACTGCGTGTCAGAGTATAACTTAAATAATAATTTTTATGCACAAGAGTGCGTGCAGTGCCACTCTGGCGGACGCCACTAACCACCCAGACTTGGATCAGGAAAGCACTCTAATAGCACACGGCGCCGCACTGGTGGTCACAGCAATAGACGCTGTATTGTGTGTACTGATGGCTCTGTCGGGCACTAGATAGCAAACATCCACTTTACGTGAGCAGTCAAACACAAGAGAGGGGATTATTAATGAGCGACTTTCACACATCAACACACACACGTTTTTAAGCTTACACTAGCGCATGGCCGAGCGGCCATGCAAACATTTTATAGCAGCTGCGCAACAAGATCTTCCAGATGGTCCAATAGGAGCCGCAACAGGACCTGAGCATGTGACCCCCAACCTCCAATGGGAGGTCGTCCCATGGGCATGCTCAGTATGGGAAAAGCAGGATTTAGTCCCAGAAAGACCTGATCGCTGCTGATCAGTGCTGGCTACAAAGGCAAAGCCTGGAAGGACAGCAGTAACCAGTCGCCCAGTATCAGCCTGAGCCAGACGCTGAGACCGACGTCTCCGCTGAGCAGGCTCCACTGCACCTGGAGAAGAATGGGAGACATCAGCGGAGATGGTTTGAGACTCCCCTGTGCAGAGGCGGGAACTCGACACCTAACACACCGCTCTTGGGATTTTTTTTCCCATTTTCTTGTTCATGACACGCTAAAACCAATGGTGTCATTGAAAATTACAACTCGTCCTGCAAAAAACTAAAAATATAAAAGTTGTGGCTCTGGGAAGAAGGGGGGGGTGAAAAACAAAAACGCAAAACTGAAAAAAGCTTCTGGGGTTAAGGGGTTAAAGCACCACTCCAGTGGTGAAAAAAATCACTGGAGTGACACTGTAATATAAACATAACCCTGCATCAGATCAGGTTGTTGCAAGGCAGTAGTTTTTATCACTCAGCCTCCATGTCTCTTATTAGCTTTATAGATCTTTCAAAGAGATTACAGGACATAAATATACAATAATATCAAGTATTCACAAAAAAATATATATACAAATTATTACATGATAATATTAATCTAACATTTTCTTTTATAACCAAATGGTAAAGAATTAGATCACATATGTAACTTTCCGTTAAACCTTTTATCCTTACACCATCCAAATGAACAGAAAGTCCTAATTTCTTTCTCACCATGGTTCATGACTTTGAGCAATCTGTAAATAATTTCCTCTTACATGCTGATTGAGGGAGAAGAGTCTGTGGCAGGAGATTCTTTAACTCTATAATCTCTCAATCAGATTTAATAAGTCACAATAAATTACCGGGCGATTGAAATCCGTGATTTACTGCAGTCTTGCATTGCCTAAAAATAGAGCATGGAAGGGCATAAAGAAATAAACATGACATTGACCTGCTCCTACAAAGCAATATTCTTGACTTGTCAAAGAAATTCCATTGACTGTTATAGCCATTGTTTGATTTAAAGCACCATGAATGTGTTGAGAACGACAAATCGATCAGTGAATATTAATCTTCAATGAACTGCATTAAATGTATTATTATCTTTTCCTATAAATTAATAAGATATCTTATATCTCCCCAACAACAAATATTGCAAACTGAATAGTCAGAAAAGAAAAAAATCATTTCACCATTTTGTGTCAGCAAATGTTCAATTTTCTTACCATCCATGTTTAATTAATGAACGGTTGTGGCAATGTTAAATCAATCAATCACTTATTCACACAGCCTGCCTAGAAACTTAATGAATTAACCCTGACAAGGTTTACATTATCTATAGCCTGTCAGCAAATACTAAGGAGAAAGTGACAAACAGATTGCAGTTGTTAAATGTATTGATTAGCCAGCATACTGCGTAGATGTGATATAAATAGATGTAGTGATTGATTCTATTGTGTGCAAAATTATTCTACTCCTTCATACACACAGTATATCACAGTATATATAACGGATTATAATTAACTTGAATGATTGGCACATTCCCTGAAACCTTGTAAAAAAATGTGATTAATGTTCATTCTTAGTGACATTTAACTCATAAATTACATTTAGCAATGAGCAAATCAACGTGTTGAATTTTTAGCAATTTGCTGAACCTAGGCAATTTGCTTTGTGTGGATCGCCTAAAGTGATAGAGGAACAAGACGTGCACTCTGGAAATCGTGTGGTTGGTGCTGGTTGAATCCAGAGAAATCCAGATCATACAAATTTAGAAGAAAACAACCGCACTCAAATTGTAGATTTGCGTCATAAATGTAAGGACTTTAATAGGAACACCACAGTGATACAGCCAATTGCTGAGGTATTGTAGATGTAACGTTTCGACCCTTTTATGGGCCTTTATCAAACCTCACTGTAAAAGTACAGAAAAAAATAATTAGAAAACATGTGTGAAGCAGAACGAAAAATATACATATGCAGCTTACTACATCCCGAGCAAGAGAATGTAGACAAGGCGCCACAAATAGGTGACATACAAAAGGGAACCCATACAATATCATAATATTTACAATATTTACATATTATGTACAAAAAGAAGCCCTAGATAATGTAGTCAAAATGGCAATGAATTGCTACTGAACAACGAGGCGGGGGCCAAGGAAGTTGACAACGTTGTCTACTAGAATTCAAAAATAACGTTGTCTACTAAAACAATTGCAAATAAAAGGCAATAGATTGGTACATAGGAGAAACAGTAGTACTAGCAGTGTATATGCAAAGTGTTAGGGTATGTGCACATGTCCGGATTTCTTGCAGAAATTTCCTGAAGAAAACCGGAAATTTTCTGCATGAAATCCGCATTTTTTTTTTTGCGTTTTTTTTTTCCGTTTTTTTTGCGTTTTTTTAGCATTCTGCAAGCGTAATTAGCTTGCAGAATGCTAAAGTTTTCCAAGCGATCTGTAGCATCGCTTGGAAAACTGACTGACAGGTTGGTCACACTTGTCAAACATAGCGTTTGACAAGTGTGACCATCTTTTTACTATAGATGCTGCCTGTGCAGCATCTATAGTAAAAGATAGAATGTTTAAAAATAATAAAAAAAATGGTTATACTCACCTGCAGGCGTCCGTTCCTATAGATGCCGGTGTGGTTCAGGACCTTCCATGACGTCGCGGTCACGTGAGCGGTCACATGACCGGTCTCGACCAATCACAATACCGTGACAATCACAATCCTATTGGATTTTTACCCTACAGACACTAATGCCCAAAGGTCTCACTAGGGAACTCGATTTAATCTGATTTATTCTGATCAATATTTCTCCACCAGGTGACCTAGTGATCTTCTGCTGAGTCTCTTGTTATTATGTATGACATTATGTATTACACTGCACGTTTTCTTGTTCATTATATTCTACTGTCTTTTATAGGTGTGAGCATGCTGACCTTCTCTATTCTTATTCTACTAACCTATCCCCTACTTGCAGGTAGCCTGAATATTGTTATCCACTATATTCCACTGGGGTAAGTACCCAGATCCATTATCATTTTCATTTTTATTTTTAATTTTAATTTTTTTTTTTATTCTGTATTTTACATTACCTTTTCATTTATTATTTTTTCATTTATTATTTTTTCATTTTTTCATTTCATCAATTTTTTTTCATTTTTTCTCATTTTTTTTCATTTTTTCCCATTTTATTTTATTTTCATTATTATTATTATTATTATTTTTATTTTTATTTTCTTGTATTTTCTTTTTCTTTTTCTTTTTTTATTATTTTTCCTTTTATGCTTTTCTATTTTTTCTATTTTTTTCTCTTTTTTTCATTTATTTTTATCTTTCATTATTTTTATAATTTTCATAAATTTTGATGATTGTTGTGCCCCTTTTCTTCACTCTTATGTCCACATTTCCTCATTACAAGCTTGCTTTTGACCTATGTCCATTAACTCCAAAAATTTTTTTATATTTTTATAATTTTATTATAATTTTTACTTTATTTTCCATATCTATTATTCTCTATCTTTATTTTTATTTTTTATCCTTTATTTTTATTTTTATTTTTCCATTAGTTTGTCCATTGCTTTCATTCATTTCATTATTTCTATTTTTGAATGTCTTTATTTCATTTTATATTTATCATCATACTATACCCATTTTTTCATTTGACTTATTTCTTTATTTTTTATTTTTTATCCTTTATGATCATCATTATTTCTATCTTTATTTTTCATTTTCTCTTATTTCATTCTTTATTTTTTACCCCACTCGCTCTTCCCGCCTCTTCATGTCTTTTCTCCTTTCTTTGTTTCCACATCACGCTCCCTGTCATCTGCCTTCATCTTCCGGCTCCCTCCCCTATTACATCATTTTCTCGGCTGCATCCCAGCTGAGCCACCGCCGCCTGGCGCATGCGCCATACTACCACGCTCCCCGCAGCTGCCATTCCTGCAGTACACAGGCGCCGTACGCTATCCACTCAGCCCAGCAGCACGGCGCATGCGCCCGCCCCTTGCGCTCCACCTTGCGTTCCACCTAGGTCCCCTGCCTTGTGCGTCCCTGTTGCTCAGCGTCTGACGTCATCCTCTTCCCGCCCTACCTCACTTCCTGCCCTGGGTCTATTTTACCCGCAGCCACCGGCCAGCACTCACATCACAGCCGCTTTTTCCGGACATAGGACCCACAGGTACCGTACATCGCCATGCGCCCCTGCACACCCCTCCCAGTGCCTGCTTATCTTATAAGCCCCTCTCTCTATTTGCGCCCCTGTGTCTCTAGCTTCTACAGGGACCATATCCCCTATCCGTGCTGTTCCGGATTATCCAGTCCTCCTTCCCAAGTGGTATGTGCGCTTATCCTTCATTGTCTACCAGGGCTTTTGTTACTATTTGGTTCTCTACCATTGTACTGCTGTTTCCTGGTCCTTATCTCTACCCCTCCCTGCCTTTTTTTGTTATCTTACAATTTTCTTTACCCTCCCTAGGAGCCACTGTGTTCTACGTTGCTTATTTCCTTTATCTTCCTTCCTGAAGGTCAGGTATGCTTAACACTTTGCATATACACTGCTAGTACTACTGTTTCTCCTATGTACCAATCTATTGCCTTTTATTTGCAATTGTTTTAGTAGACAACGTTATCTTTGAATTCTAGTAGACAACGTTGTCAACTTCCTTGGCCCCCGCCTCGTTGTTCAGTAGCAATTCATTGCCATTTTGACTACATTATCTAGGGCTTCTTTTTGTACATAATATGTAAATATTGTAAATATTATGATATTGTATGGGTTCCCTTTTGTATGTCACCTATTTGTGGCGCCTTGTCTACATTCTCTTGCTCTGGATGTAGTAAGCTGCATATGTATATTTTTCGTTCTGCTTCACACATGTTTTCTAATTATTTTTTTCTGTACTTTTACAGTGGGGTTTGATAAAGGCCCATAAAAGGGTCGAAACGTTACCTCTACAATACCTCAGCAATTGACTGTATCACTGTGGTGTTCCTATTAAAGTCCTTACATTTATGACGCAAATCTACAATTTGAGTGCGGTTGTTTTCTTCTAAATTTGTATGATCGCCTAAAGTGGATGCCGCTTTTATATTTTACAGAAGATTGCTTTAACCAGAGAAAGATCACCTACCTTGCAACTATCACATCACATGTTAAAGCACAGCCAATACAAGAGGGACTATCATTGCCAATATAAAATCAGAGGTAGGGAATGCAGCAGCCATTTTGTGATGAACATGAATAGGGAAAGGGCTTCACAGCTCACAGCTTAGCCTTAGAGATTTGGTATTAAAACCATAAAATATTAAAGAAAGTGTACAGATAGAAAATTAGTATGCAAGGAATAGAGAATAGTGTTGTGTATGTTTTCAGGGCAATTAGAGATTTTGCAGTACTTTTAGTGCACATTAATTAGCCACAATTCTAATCTCCTTGGAAAATCATACTGATGTAAAAGATAGTAAAACAGAACAATTAAATACAATTATGTGAAAATATGACCTGAAGGTAATCTGTTAGTAGGATTAACCATCCTAAGCCATCTATATGGGCTTGAAGGTCATAGAGCGATGAATAAATTGATACGTCGTTATCTGCAATCTGAGGTCTTATTCAAAAGAAATCCACATTGTTCTTATTTATAAATGAGCTTTTAATATCTGTGGGCTGGACACTGATCTGCTTGAGAATCTGTCTGTAGGGCTTCTTTTAAATCATAGAGTGAGTTACCAGTGTGAAGTGTAATGGCCACTGCGAGATGATCACAGATGTCTAGTTACTTATTCCCATGCATACTCTATTTGGTAACTTCAGTTTTATTATTTTCATAATAAATTAATAATAATTTGATAAAAAGCAGGAACTGTAATCTATTTCGTGATGTTGGTCTTCCTGCCACATTTTATTTAATTGGAACAAACATGTAAATAGCAATATTTTACGGGAATTACTTAGAAGATCGATAGTTTTTTGGTGTCAAAGGTTACAAAATGATCTTGTGAAATGAGCTCCTCCAATACTATTAAGTATTTGAGAGTAGAATATGAAGTTATGTGAGAATGGAGTAGTTTAGAAGACAGATGGAATATAGTGCCTAATTGGTTGGATAAATGTTTCCGTTGTGTCTCAGATGATCACTTAGTGTATATGGCATATCTGGTTCACCTCCATACATTAGTCATTTTACATCATATTGACAATGAAATGCCAACAGATGTGTCCATTTACTAAAAGCATGTTCTAAAAATGTGAAATATTTTCTGACAGAAGAACATTTTATTTGCTCCCACTAGTGAAATTATCAAACATTCCTCATAAAATGAAGACGCTGAAAATCCAGCTGCGCTGGTTTATCTTCTTCTGCAGAAAGTACTTGTATTTGCTTTTCAAAAATCATTTTAATTATTTCCACACTGTATATTCTTAAAGGGAACCTGGAATCTGATTCATGTCGACAATCTTTGGGAAGTATGAATCCGACACTGGCTGCGTTATTATAGTTAGGAATATTAAACTCTTAATTGTTGCAGATCTGAAAAGCCATAGAGAACCTTGCATCTCAGATGACTAGTCTGAGGCTGATTCAGGGCAGTGTCTACCTGTCCCGCTCCCTAAGACTGACAGGTCTCTCCCTATGAACATGCATAGGGAGAGACCTGTCTGTCTATTGGAGTGAGGCAGGACAAAGGTGCTCCTGACTAGTCACAGTCCATAACTATTTTGTATGTTTCTGTAAATTTCACAGTACATACAGTACATGGCTACAATAATGCAGACAGATTCTGATTCATGCTATATCGATTTTGGTAGCATAAATTAGATAATTGGCTCCCTTTAAGTAAATATTTTTTCAACATGGTATGGAGAATAATGTGCTTAATGCTAGTGTCACAAAAACACATTTTCTCTCATTCGAGATAATCAGGTCAATTGTGCAAATCATTCTCTGATAAAACTCTGATCAGATTTGTTTCTTTTAACCATTCTTTACATGTAGGGGCTTCAACATCTTTCCAATGCCGTGCAATGGTAAGTTTAGCCGCATTGATCAAATGAGGCATCAGTGATTTTCTGTTTAGGTATATATTGGAGGGATCCAGATTGAGAAGAATGAAGCTGGGTATTATTGGTATATCTATGTTAAGGACTTTTTTATGAACTCTTTGATATTTAACCAGAATTGTTTAATTTTTATGCATTCTAGCCAAATGTGTGTTGGAGTACCTCTCTCTCTGTTGCATCTCCAACAAAGGGGAGAAATAGAATTGTTCATTCTATTTAGGATGTCCGGAGTTCTGTACCATCTTGAAATGATTTTATAGTTGATTTCTTGAAATTTCTAAACATTATGTGCATTTCCTCTGAGTGGAATTTTGTGTTAAGCTCTAATTCCCATTTTTTAACAAAGTCTGGAATATCGTCTGTTTGGGTTACATTTTTGTTGATTTGGGCTATTATTTTTCCATTATCTTTTGTGTTTGTGAAAAGTTTAAGGATTGGTGGGGTTGGTAGTGAAGTGGAAATGTCTGGGAGATTAAGTTTTGTTACCTCTTGCAGTATTTGGACTTCGGCATCATCTCAGCGAAGATTTTTAGTGAGAAAATGAATTTTCTTCTTGTTTTTACATCTATTTTTGTGAATGACGGAAAACAGGCATATTCGAAAAGCTTAGACTATCCAACTCCAAAAACTCAAAAATTATTGACTTCTGGACCCTGTGGTTAAACACATCAGAGAAGCCTCCAGGAGAAACAATCTATACTCCTTAAAACATACCTCTTTACAATTTTATCACTTCTTTATGTCTCAAAATTTCAATTGTTTCAAAATCGTATGTTTATACACACATTTGAAAGACTGAACTTACTAACTATTTAATCAACACCATCACTCTGAGCAGGACACCTCGGAACCCTTTATCTACCCTTCTTTCCCTTGTTCCCATCCCCCAATTCTTCCTAAGTTTTCGCCTCCACTCCCTTTACCCCCCCACTTCCTATTATAGTTAAATGTCTTTGTGACTCTCTGAAAAAAACAACTTGTTATGCAAATGGTAACCTTTATTTTACGTCACAAAAAAGATGTCATGTTCTTTTGTTTTCCTTGTTTGTTAAAAAATACTTTAAATAATGAATCCATGAAAAAAACCTCTGATCAGAGTATGACCACAATGTAATCAAATTCTCTTGGATGAGGAGAAGATGGAGGAAAAAATGTCTCAATCTTCTTCATTCTATCAGTCCATCGAAATCAAACTGCACCCAGAAGACATCCGAGTGCAGTCTAATGTTTTCCATGTGCTCGTTGACTTTCATGGCAGATTGTGATCTGAATATCAAATCTGAGCATTCAGCATTTTTTCTTGGACTGCTTATGTCAGGATACAAAATTGTACCTATTGCATGGTCCCACAGAATAACATTGGTCTGAGTGTGTTCCGACGCCTTGTCAGAAATATGTCTTTCAACTAACCCCAGCTTTACCCATCCCCCCCACTCATGTTATTTATTACCTTGTTTACTCTGGCTTGATTATATGCATCTGGTCAACTCTTAATTCTCTAACCAATATGAACAGAGACCACTCCTCTCTGCTTCACACCTGAATGCACTTAGTTGTACATATATTGCATAGCACAAGTCTGCAATGACTGCAGTCTGCAGTGTGATTCCTATAAGTGTGTCCTAGAATTGTGAAGATTAATAAAGAATTAAAACCAGAACTGAATCAGAAGGGAACTGAAGGTAACTGGCCAGTCACTGTAAACAATGTTTCTGTTTGTTTTCACTTTCACCCCTATAATCCTTCACTTTCTTCTAACTCCCCTAATCCCTACACCTAGTAAGGAAATGTTCATCTCTTCCTCAATCCTCCCCATCCATCTCAACTCCTCCTCAGAACTGTTCCTCAACATACAATCCTCTGTCTCCAAGCACAGATAGCCCCCTCATGCCCTCTCCTGCTCCCACCTGCTAACACTATCTCTGCTCCTTCTCACTGCTGGTGATATCTCTCCAAATCCTGGTCCTTCTCACCACATCCCCACAGTCAGTTCTTCCTCCCATCCATGCTCTATCACAAATTTCCCTAACCTATCTATCCTTATACCCATTTGCCTGACCCCCACTTCCCCAGTCCCACTAACAGGAGCTCTAAGGAACGCTCGTTCTGTCTGCAACAAACTTTCCTACATCCATGATGTTTTTATTACTAACAAACTTTCCATCCTCGCCATCACCAAAACCTGGCTTATCCCTTCTGACACAGCCTCTCCTGCTGCACTTTCATATGGTGGCTTCCACCTTTCTCACACACCCCACCCCAGCAGCAAGCATGGCGGAGGAGTTGGTTTTCTCCTGTCAGATAACTGCTCCTTCACCCCAATCCCACTTCCACCCTCTTTTACCCTCCTTTCCTTTGAGGTGCACTCTGTGTGCATCTACTCACTCTCCAACCTCCAACTGGCTGTCATTTACTGCCCCCCCAGGGCCAGCCACCACCTTCTCTGACCACTTCATCACCTGGCTACTACATTTCATTTCTGCGGACATCTCCACTATCATCATGGGTGACTTCAACATCCCCATTGACACTTCCCTCTCAGCTGCCACTAAATTTCTATCTCTCACTTTCTCCTTC
Source organism: Ranitomeya variabilis (assembly GCF_051348905.1). NCBI lineage: Eukaryota > Metazoa > Chordata > Amphibia > Anura > Dendrobatidae > Ranitomeya > Ranitomeya variabilis. The sequence goes on along the minus strand of NC_135233.1, from coordinate 322,145,199 downwards.
GGCCTCACTCAATGGTCTTCTGCAGCCATTCACAAAGATGGTCACACACTGGACTTCATCTTCACCCACCTCTGCTCCCTATCTAACCTCTCTAACTCACCTCTTCCTCTTTCTGACCACAATCTACTCATATTCTCTTCCCTCTCCACTCCTTGTCTACAATCTCCACCCCACAAACTTGCACACCCTTGCAGAAATCTTAAACACCTCAATCTACACTCACTCTCTGAATCCCTCCTTCCTCTCACAGACATAAGTTCCCTACACAATGTGGATGATTCTGCCGCTCTATATAACACCACAATAGCTGTAGCTGTGGAATCTCTTGCCCCTCTCACACATACCAAAGCTCGCAAAATCAACAGACAGCCCTGGCACACCAGCCTGACCAAAGAACTGAGGCGAGCTTCCAGGCCTGCTGAGCGCAAATGGAAAAGATCCCACTCCATCCAGCACTTCATCGCATTCAAACAGTCCCTCACTACTTTCAAGAACACACTTGCCATGGCAAAACAAACCTACTTCTCATCTCTCATATCCTCCCTGTCTCACAACCCTAAACAGTTATTCAACACCTTCAATTCTCTCCTCCGTCCCCCAAAACCTCCTCCCTCCCCACTCATCTCAGGTGAAGACTTTGCCTCATTTTTCAAGCAGAAGATTGATAACATCTGAGACAGTTTTAGTGGACAAACCCCAGAGCCCTTCCTCTCAACTACCCAGCCCTCCACCTCCAAAACCAACTTCTCCACCATTACAGAAGATTGACTCTCCACTCTACTCTCAAGATCGCATCTCACCACCTGTGCACTTGACCCAATCCCATCCCACTTCATCCCCAACCTCGCCACAGTCTTCATCCCAACCCTAACCCATCTCTTCAACCTATCACTAACAACTGTTGTTTTCCCCTCAAGCTTTAAACATGCCTTAATCACACCTATCCTCAAAAAGCCCTCTCTTGACCCATCCTCTGTATCTAGCTATCGCCCTATATCACTTCTCCCCTATGCCTCAAAACTACTGGAACAACACGTCCTTCTTGAACTGTCCTCCCATCTATCTTCCTGCTCCCTGTTTGACCACTTACAATCAGACTTCCGGTCACACCACTCCACTGAAACTGCCTTAACTAAGGTCACCAATAACCTATTAACCGCCAAGAGCAAGCAACACTACTCTATCCTCCTCCTCCTGGACCTGTCCTCTGCCTTTGACACAGTGGACCATTCCCTGCTGTTGCGGACCCTCTCATCCCTTGGCATCACAGACTTGGCCCTATCCTGGATCTCGTCATACCTAATTGACCGGACATTCAGCGTCTCCCACTCACACACCACCTCCTCACCTCGTCTCCTTTCTGTTGGAGTCCCACAAGGTTCAGTTCTAGAGCCCCTGCTCTTCTCCATCTACACCTTTGGCCTGGGACAGCTCATAGAATCTCACGGCTTTCAGTATCATCTCTATGCTGGCCACACATAGATTTACATCTCTGGACTAGATATCACCACCATACTAACCAGAATACCTCAATGTCTGTCCGCTATTTCATTCTTCTTCTCCGCTAGATTTCTAAAACTTAACATGGGCAAAACATAATTCATCGTCTTTCCCCATCTCACGCGACCCCCCCAAAGAACCTATCCATTACAGTAAACGGCTGCTCACTCTCCCCAGTCCCACAAGCTCGCTGTCTTGGAGTAATCCTTTACATTGATCTCTCCATCAAACCACATATCCAAGCCCTTTCCACTTCTTGCCGCCTTCAACTCAAAAATATTTCATGAATCTGTACATTCCTAAACCAAGAATCTGCAAAAACCATAGTCCATGCCCTCATCATCTCCCGCCTCGACTACTGTAACCTCCTGCTCTGTGGCCTCCCCTCTAACACTATTGCACCCCTCCAATCTATTCTAAACTCTGCTGCCTGACTAATCCACCTGTCCCGCCGCTATTCCCCAGCCTCTCCCCTCTGTCAATCCCTTCACTGGCTCCCCATTACCCAGAGACTCCAGTACAAAAGACTAACCATGACATACAAAGCCATCCACAACCTCCTCCATACATCTATGACCTCGTCTCCCGGTACTTTCCTGCATGCAACCTCCGATCCTCACAAGATCTCCTTCTCTACTCCCCTCTTATCTTCTCTTCCCACAATCGCATACAAGATTTCTCTCGTGCATCACCCCTACTCTGGAACTCTCTACCACAACACATCAGACTCTTGCCTACCATCAAAACCTTCAAAAAGAACCTGAAGACCCACCTCTTCTGACAAGCCTACAACCTGCAGTAACCACCGATCGACCAAACCGCTGCACGACCAGCTCTACCCTCACCTACTGTACCCTCACCCATCCCTTGTAGATTGTGAGCCATCGTGGGCAGGGTCCTCTCTCCTCCTGTACCAGTTGTGACTTGTATTGTTCAAGATTATTGTACTTGTTTTTATTATGTATACCCCTCCTCACATGTAAAGTGCCATGGAATAAATGGCGCTATAGTAATAAATAATAATAATAATTTGCATGAGCACTTACGAAGAATAAATGGAATCAGACTGCATTCCTCACATTGACCAGCAGGTGATGTATATCAGTTCTACTTACCCATTTGAATTGTAAGCTCCTGGCCTGAGAGAGACATGTTTTGTGCATTTATCTATAGGCTAATGTCACAGGAGTAATGGGTAGACTAAGGCTGGTTACCCGGGCCCCTGCAATTTCCCTTAGGCTAGGGAAACCCTGTCTGTCCCTTTCCCAGAAGTTACACTAAAGGTGTGCATGTCTGGGCCGCCAGGCCTGACCCTGTCTCCTGTTTCAGCCCTAAGCTGAGACCACCACCCACCACCCAGTGAAGAGACCACACACCAATCCCGACAGAAAGCACAGACAGGGAAAACTGAAAAATGCACCATGCCGCAGACATACAGGAATACACTTTAATGTGCACAGGGCAAAACAAATACAAATATAGGAAGGAGGAATATGGCAAAGGATAATACACCACCAGATACGATATTCCTCCAACAAGACCACCACTCCAGACTGAAATCACTAGGCACAAAGCACAAGCTATAATCGGTGACGCCCAAAGTCCAGCGCAACTATTTAAAGGCCGTGGGCGAGACCCAGCCTCCAACCTGATTACCAGCTAGATTAACCCCGAGCAAGCTGGATAAAATCTAGCCAACGCCACTGAGCGTGTAGTGGATGTAAGTGGAATTACTGCTGTCTGTCGGATGCCCTAGTGTGAACAGTGTCTGACATGACAGCTAATAGCTCAAGAGAGATGTACAGTAGAACAGGAACCCATCAGAGGGAGGTCACCTTGCCGTGGTTGATGGGCATACATGAATTGGCTAATTTCATTTTTGTAAGTTCATCTTACTGATTAATAACACAGTTTAGATTCAATGTTTTCCGTGTTTGCACATATCTTGGCTCCTATAGAGTGCTGCTGTGTTTTCTTTTTCTATGTATTGCAGCTATAGCAGCTGGCACCTGTTCACACATAGGAGGTGCTGTCAGGTTTTTTCTTTAGATAGATAGATAAGATAAACTGATGCTAGACTAAATTACAATTGCAATATTCCTAATACAGAAAAACTGTTACCTTGATAATGCTAAATCCAAATTAATCTCAATGTCCTCACTGAACCCATTGTACTTTAAGGTAAGCAAATGGCCTTTTGAAAAATGTGTTCCTATTCTACACTTAATTGAATGGTTTAAAGGTAAACATGGCCAGAGGCAAGCTCTTATGAGAAATTGAATGTTATTGGCTACAGCTGAAGTTAAGAATGACTCTAGTTTGTCATGTCAAAGATGAAAAACGGCATCTTGTCTTACACCGTCTCACAAAAGCCATCCAGGTAAGGCAAACGAAACATTTAACAACTGAAATACCTCGTTTGGGATGATGCAAAATAGGAAAATATTTTATGTTGTCATATTTTTATTTCAGAAAGAGTCTTCTTCATATGCTACATTCATTTGCTTTTACTTTTATTAAAAATCTGTCAGGAAGGATTTTGAAGTAAATGAAAGCCAGAATAATAAATTATCAAAATAAATTAAGCAGACACATTTTGAACCTGTTGCCAGTGCTCTGTGTTTAGCATTTTTGTATTGCCCTTTTTTTGTTTAACCCCTTAAGGACCAGGGGAATTTCTGTTTTTGCATTTCCATTTTTTGATCCCCTTCTTCCCTCACCAGTAACTTTTTTATTATTTATTGACGGAGCCCGCACCAAACGGGAAGGCGTCTAATGACGGACTCTGCCCATCATTGGACGTTATAGGGTTAAAGGGCTTTTTGCCACTATAAAGAAGTGGCGCCAAGGAGTCGTGCAATCTAAAATTACAAACATTTATATTTCTCACCCTTCCCAACTCTAGTTCTGGCTCCCCTCTGCATCTTCTGTCTCTCTATTTTAGCTATAGTTGAGGACTCACATTGACAGCACACATCTCTGCAGCAGCCAATCACTGAGCTTAGCGGCTTTGCTAAACTAGACGACACGTGCAACTGAGCTAAGTGATTGGCTGTGGCGGTGATTTGCACTGTTGACTTTACACCACCTTTGCAGTCAAAACAAAGAGACCTGAAATAGTAAGGGGGGAGCTACCACTGGAGTAGGGAAGGAGAAGTACACCTTGTTTTATATGAATCATTTGGGGTACACTTTTCTAGAAACGAAAAACCCCTTTAAAGAACTCTTTTTCTTAATTTTTTAAATTAAAATCATATTTTTCAAAAATAAAACTTACTTTGCAATTATCTCTTTTTTAGTATGCCTGCGCTCCATAGCACTAACTCCATTTAAAAAAAAAACTTTTGTAAATCTAACACAGGATTGTCCCACTATTGAGAGTATTTAATAATAATAGTAATAAGGGACACATTTCAAGCTGTGATAGTGTGAACAGAACAGGCAGCTGTCAATGTTACTCTGTCACAATAAAAAACCCAAAGGTCTGAAATAAAATTATATTTATATGTAGAGAACAAACTCCCACACATTGTCACCACAAATATCTTTCTATTTATACAGATTTCATGGAAAGCAATATTTTTGGATTTGACTTAGTATATATCGAGACAAAATGTTTTTTCATTATTAGCAGATTCTGTGGGGCCCATCTTCACTCAGAAATTATGTTTTGTAATGTATGTTAGGTAATGATCTGCTCATTACACTTGTATGGGATATTATAATATGTTTATTACAATATTTTATTTTTACAGTGTTATATGTATATTCCTGTTTCTGCACTTTCTTTTTTCCCTCATTCATTTAAGAATCATATGACTTTTATTTTTCTGTCAACATAGCCATATGTGGCATTGTTGTTTTTTTTTGACGAGTTGAAGTTTTGAATGATACTATTCATTTTACCATAAACTGTATTCGAAAACAGGCAAAAAATTACAAATGTGGAGAAATCTCAAAAATACAAAAATCCACCCCATGCAATCGAGCCATATTTTTTTTATTTTTGTCTTTGCAAAGTTTATTTTGTTGCAAAACTTATATGGCAATATGATTATTCTGTTCAGTAAGATGTGGATGATGCAAACCTTTTGTTAAGTTCTGTTTTTTATTTTAGTATTAAAAAACATTAGGATTTGGTAAAAAAAAAATGTTTTGTGTCATCACTTTCAGAGACGTCTACTGTAATAGAGCAGAACTTTTCCTCTAAAATATAGTTATTAAAAGGGGACTTTCTACATCTCTTTTAGGGTCCAATATGAATTATTAAAGTCAAAATTGACTATTAATTATTCATATACAAATATTAGTGATGCCTTAACGCTATCTATTCCTTACACTGCGTACTATATGAAAGATGACTAACTGAGACAAAACTGCGTATCAATAAAGAATATTTATTACAGACACATGAAGTAAGTCTAGTCCATTACATAAGTATGTAATGACTGTAAATATTATATATTGGTATTACAACACTAATACAGTAATAGCAAAATAATATCACATATTCAAACCCACAATTACCTAATAATATACCACCTACGATATCCTAATCACGCACATCCAATATCAGCCTTCTCATCTAACATTATTAACTGTCACTTTATATGTATTGTATCTTAGTCGTCCGTGCAACAAAATTAGTGCTTCCATGGATGTGGCTGTATTATCCCTGCGATCTGTGCTACTCTTATCCTTATTAATCCTATTGAAAAACTGGACCCAAAAATAAAAATGAAACATCACTCTCTTCACAGGGGATCTGATGGAAAACACAGAAAACTACCAGTGTACTAACAACTCCTGTTATAAATTGCAACATATTGACCCTCAGATAAAACTTGTTGACACCTGTCTGAGCCTCACATATTTTATAATTTACAGGGTGGGCCATTTATATGTATACACCTAAATAAAATGGGAATGGTTGGTGATATCAACTTCCTGTATGTGGCACATTAGTATATGGGAGGGGGAAAACTTTTTAAGATGGGTGGTGACCATGGCAGCCATTTTGAAGTTGGCCATTTTTTCCAATGGGAAGAGGGTTTTGTGACACATCAAACTTAATGAGAATTTCACAAGAAAAACAATGGTTTTAACTCATCAATATTTTTGCATTGATGCCAATTTATTTTCTTAACCTAAATCGGAGGGTTTCAGCTTTCAAAAGAGTAATTTATACAACCAATGGACGAATTTAACGCCAGGTTATAAGCTTTTATTTACATAACATGGATAAGCGACATAACTTCTGTCAGGGAGTGTATATATATATATATATATATATATATATATATATATATATATATATATATATATATATATCTTTTTTACTTTTCACCAAACTGAGCTTTAGAATGGCCTGTTATTTTGCTTGCTGCCGTTTTTGATATTTTTGGAGTACATATCATTTGGTGAAACTATCACAGTGCCTATGAAAAATGGTGAAGGGGAAAGCAGGATCTATTTCATTATGTTATAGCCTAACAGATGGTACAGATAATCATTATTAATTAGTGGTGTAAAGGACTATATCTGACTGTGGTGTTCTACTGCAGCACTGAAAACCATTGACAATGTGAGTGATATTCTCAGTCTGTGAATAATAGTCTAAATATTCAAGTGATAGGGAGGTGCTGGATCTGCTGTGGCAATGGGACTCTGAATTGATTAATCTGAGATATACGGAAGTAACAAAATTCTTTCATCTTCACACTCTACAAAAAAGGAGTATAGCTTACTACACCTCTGTCCAAATTTTGCAACTATAGAAAAATTGCAAAATCCTGAAAGAGTGGCTTCTGCGACAGAGAAACCAGTAGTTTACATGCACTATATAAAAAGATATATACGCATGTTTTTCTCAATATCTGACATGAAATCATAATAAACCTTTCCTGTTTTAGGTCAATTAAGATTACTATAATTATTAAAATATGCCACATGCCATAAAAATGAGAGATAGAATGTTTTAAGGCATTTAGGTACAAGGATCAGGCAGATTTGTATAATTTTAACTGAGTTCTTATAAACCAGTAAGTTATAGGTGTGGCATATGTGGATATAGATGTACTGTTTTCACTACAATGCTTAGTGCCAAGCAATCATTTAAGCTAAATGACAGCAAATTTATTGTTAAAACATGCACCATATCCGCTATAGCACTTCATCATTTGTCACAGGCTGGGAAGTGTAATGATGGAATATAAACTGTCAAGACTGATGTGGTGGCGTATGAGCTCTGTGTCACAATTGAAAAGTGATGAGCTTGTATTTAATAACACATGGAGGGTATCAATCAAAAAGCAATTAATGGATTTCAATTAATACAAAGCAATTAGCAAAACTCAATACTATAAAATATTGTAATGCAGTCATAATTAAAAGAACATTATTTTATTCAGCAATCTTTCAATTTTACGTATGTGTACAAAGATTTACCAAGTTATAGTTGAATCTAGAAAAGCATATATATGTATTCTGAAATATCAAGGAGAATGATTAATTGCTAACTGTTTTTGATTCATATAATTGTCACCTGAGCTACAGATATTTTTTTTAGCGATTAAGATAAATGTCTAAATAAAAGAGGAAAGATATATATCTTGGTACCGTGTTAGCCAGTAGATAGAAAAAATATTTAGAATTGAGAGTCAGGCCTCTTCATCAGGCATAGACTATGCCTGATAAAGAGACCTGAGTAGTCTCGAAAGCTTGCAATTTGTTACCATCTTTTCAGTTAGCCATTAAAAGGTATCAACCACTGAGGACTCTCAATTCTAAATATTTTTCTAAATAAAAGAGTACATTCTGTGTGTTTCCATATGCTATTCTTTACTGTATATGCCTAATAGATTAGTGTTTAATCAAATCCAAATTGATGAAATTGCATAGAGAGAAATATTACTTTTATTTCTAAACATGGTGCTTACCTGTATCTAAAGGACATGAAATAATCAGAATTTGTCACTTACCTTGATATTATTTTTACTAATAAGGTTAAACTTAAATGTTATACAATATTGCTAATCAAGGAACTGAAAATATATGGTAAAATCATTACACAGTAAATAAATGTTGACAAAATGTAAAGTTTTAAAGGTTTTTATAAATACTGTGATGTTGACTTCTTCCATGTAATAATGCTTATCTATTTACATGGTCTTGCAGATTTTGCATGATGTGTACAATTTGTGTGAGAATATGAGAGATTCAGCAAAACATTCTTTATCATAGAATTATGTGCATCCTTTGGAAGCCACAATAATTGCATTTCCTTTCCTTCCCCTCCCCCACTTCCCCCCTTTTTTTGCAAATGGAATTTTAATGTGATTAGCATGTTTGACATGTGATTTGAATTCACTCTTTTATTATCACATTTAGCATAAAAGCCGTATAGGACCTGTTCATGTATAGTTTGATAAAGTGCCCCTCGAGAGTTCGAAACGCATAACTATATTTTGCCATGCAAACTTTGCCATCGCCATGTTTTTTTTAAGAAGCATTTTCTAATAAATTTTTGGATTCAAAGAAGCTGGAACACATCTCTTTATTTTCATCATGTCCTGGACCTAGTTGTGGATGTAACTTCCTGCCTAGTGTGAACATGCATGAGGTATCAGCAATTAGAGGCAGCAGCGAGGGTACGTTTGGGGTACAGCGAGCAATGGACTTGAGTGGTGAGGTGACTATTAGATATTTTAAGTTTATTGATCCAACAGCACAACAGGGAATATTCAATTTGTAGAGAATACTCTCACTCGAAAATAAATTTCCTGTTAAAATCAGGGCAATTTGGCAAATTTGAATCTCATCAGATCTGCTCTTGTTCAACACTACAATACCTCGATGTAGAAGAGTATCTTCACACAACAGACTGTAAACTAAAAACATAACACAGCACATGTGCTTAATAATGTGACTTTGGTGTTGATTTAGCCATTTTTTTCATAAATATATTTTTCTGCATTATAAAATTAGAACATGCTACAAGGGACATCACAAATTACAGGTTGAGCAGATGCCTACAGGTGCAGTAGGTGCCTATCCTTTCAGGATATGCAGAAAGGGTCACAATCAGAAGGAAAAAAAAACAATTGTTGCATCATTGTTGATGCCACTTATCTCTATTAGTAAAGCTTGTGCTCTAACTACAGTAGTTGCCTTAGTGTCGACACAACGTGCAGACTGATTATTGTGCTGCTTGCTTGTCACTGAGTTCTGGACTAGTAAAGTTTACAACAACTATTAGTAGAGATAAACCCAAAACAAGAAAAAGCCATAAAAAATAGTGTTTATTGAAACACAGACAATTAAAGGCATATAAAAAGTGACTTATTTTGAATTTATGTCCCTGCATTACTTTTAGTTGTCTATATTTCAATAAACTTTGTAATTTTTTATGGAATTTGCTTCCTTTTTCTTGTTTTTGGTTTATACATTAATGGAAGTGTCACAAATCTAGACTATTTATGGGCTTATATTAGTAGAGATAAGAGGTTTCAGCACTAAACTAATCCAACTGTAACGAATGAGTGCTGGGGGGCAAGGAATGTACTGTTAAAGTAACAAAACCTATAGAAGAAATGGCCTAATTCCGTGGCACTTCCAAAAAATGAAACAAATCCAACTAGAGCAGGAAGCATGAGCCAGAAAGCAAAATCAATCAATTTTATTAGAAAAATACAAGATAAAAAAGATTAAAATTAAAAAAGTAGTACAAGTCCTATAAATGCTGCCTGATAAAACCGTATACCCTACATATAATCAGCTAATGTGGCTCATATACAGCCATCAAAAATATCAAGTGGCGTACTGCTCAAATCTTGAGTATACATATATGTATAACTCCACCAAAGCCAAGCTATGGAATAAATGTAAATGTAGGGGGGCAAAACCCCAAAATGGATTACTAGGTTGGTGTTTCCAAGGTATAAAGGAAGAAATCCTCCTATTACTAATGTAACTATCATAATTTTGGTTTGGTGGGTATATACAATAAATACCAGGTAGGGATACACTAGAACCCCATACATAAAGACATAGTGCCCATTTCTGGCTCAAGCTTCCTGCTCTAGTTGGATTTGTACTGGTAAAGTAGTAGGGATCAGTGGCATCAATAATCTGTCAGTTCTGCTTTGTGCACTGAGCAATGGATAAGCAGCGGTAGCTACCTGTTATGCATTTTATTAGGCAACTCTGAATCCTATCTGGTAGGGTTAAGTAGTGAACGGGATCAAAATTCAGCGCTGTCTAGTGCAATAAATAAGCGGTTGTAGCCGCCGCCTATTCATTACATTAAAGAATGCTGATGCCGCTCAAAGCTTACATCTATAGACAGAGTCTCTGTCTTTAACAGCTCTAAAAGTACCCCAGGACTCTTCTACAGTAAATCAATTATCTTTACAGAGGGGAGGGGCAACAAATACCTAGTACCAGCCCTGCATATCACATCTTTGCAAACAATGCTCCATAAGTCAGTGGCATAAGGAGGTACAGCATGTCCGATAGGGTGACAGATGGAACATACAAAGAGCCAAATCACAAGTTTTACAGATCAGCAATAAACTTGCATTTACAAGCCCTTAGGGTACCGTCACACATTGAAATTTCCATCGCTACGAAGTTACGATTCGTGACGTTCTAGCGATATCGTTACGATATCGCAGTGTCTGACACGCAGCAGCGATCAGGGATCCTGCTGAGAATCGTACGTCGTAGCAGATCGTATGGAACTTTCTTTCGTCGCTTGATCACCCGCTGACATCGCTGGATCGTTGTATGTGACAGCGATCCAGCGATGTCTTCGCTTGTAACCAGGGTAAACATCGGGTAACTAAGCGCAGGGCCGCGCTTAGTAACCCGATGTTTACCCTGGTTACAAGCGTAAACGTAAAAAAACAAACCGTACATGCTCACCCGTCGGTGTCCTTCAGGTCCCTTGCCGTCTGCTTCCTGCTCTGAGTGCCGGCCGGAAAGTGAGAGCAGATCACAGCGGTGCTGCGATCTGCTCTCACTGTACGGCTGCACTCAGAGCAGGAAGCAGACGGCAAGGGACCTGAAGGACACCGACGGGTGAGTATGTACTGTTTGTTTTTTTACGTTTACGCTGGTAACCAGGGTAAACATCGGGTTACTAAGCGCGGCCCTGCGCTTAGTTACCCGATGTTTACCCTGGTTACCCGGGGACTTCGGCATCGCTCCAGCGCCGTGATTGCAACGTGTGACCGCTGTCTACGACGCTGGAGCGATATTCATACGATCGCTGCGACGTCACGGATCGTGCCGTCGCAGCGATGAAAATTTCAATGTGTGACGGTACCCTTACAGCCTGACTTAGATGGTATCATTTTGTCATTTGCAAAAAAAAAATTATATCAACACAGCTCTAAGTATCTTTGATGATTCAACACATTCGGACAATAAAAGAAGAATGCATTGTTACCATATCTACTTCTATCAACAATAGTAAACGTGTATATTTCTTCCCCTTTACAGTAGTATAAAAGTCAAAATGAGTAACCCTTTTATCTTTGAAAATCAACTTTAATCCTGATGTCTCTTAGGGTACTGTCACACAGTGGCACTTTGGTCGCTACGACGGTACGATCCGTGACGTTCCAGCGATATCAATACGATATCGCAGTGTCTGACACGTAGCAGCGATCAGGGACCCTGCTGAGAATCGTACGTCGTAGCAGATCGTTTTGAACTTTCTTTCGTCGCTGGATCTCCCGCTGTCATCGCTGGATCGGTGTGTGTGACACCGATCCAGTGATGCGTTCGCTTGTAACCAGGGTAAACATCGGGTTACTAAGCACAGGGCCGAGCTTAGTAACCCGATGTTTACCGTGGTTACCAGTGTAAAAGTAAAAAAAAACAAACAGTACATACTCACATTCCGGTGTCCTTCAGGTCCCTTGCCGTCTGCTTCCCGCTCTGACTGACTGCCGGCCGGAGCAGAGCACAGCGGTGACGTCACCGCTGTGATCTGCTTTCACTTTATGGCGGCACTCAGTCAGAGCGGGAAGCAGACGGCAAGGGACCTGAAGGACACCGGAATGTGAGTATGTACTGTTTGTTTTTTTTTACTTTTACGCTGGTAACCAGGGTAAACATCGGGTTACTAAGCGCGGCCCTGCGCTTAGTAACCCGATGTTTACCCTGGTTACCCGGGACCTCGGCATCGTTGATCGCTGGAGAGCGGTCTGTGTGACAGCTCTCCAGCGACCACACAACGACTTTCCAACGATCACGGCCAGGTCGTATCGCTGGTTCTGATCATTGGAAAGTTGCAGAGTGTGACAGTACCCTTAGGAATAAAGGCCGTTATGTACGGTAACCCTGATGAATCAGCTACACCCGGGGCACTGCCTGCATTTACAGCATCCAGCAGATAAAACTTCTCTCATTTGGTATTCGGTTCAATGAATAGTAGGTAATTGCCAAGATTAGATCCCGTTGGCACCGATTATAATGATGTTGAAAACGCCACTCAATATATGAAAAGAAAGTCCTCATAGCAATATTCAATAATGTTGTTAAAAGACATCTGAAAAAGATAGAGAACATTTTCTTTTATAGGTTTTTGTTTTATAAAGTGTAGACAGAAAAAACATAAATCTTAAGGCAAGCTATAGATACAGCGAAGAGCATGGTATAAAATTGTCATTGCAGATTAGGCACTATATCCAGGCTTCACGTATATCATGCTCAGAGGATACCCTGGTGAAAATGATTGCAGTAGGTTGTAGTTTACCAAGGTGGAAGGAGATAACCTTACATGCCTATTAAGATAGAGATCCACAACACAGGAGCTGATTATTCTCTACTGTTTACATGTTTTCAGCTTCTATTTTCTGACAGTTAATGTGCTTTATACAAAGAGCTCTAACAGCAGTAATACAAAATGTTCTTGTGGTTTGCAGGATTTTCACCATGTGAAATTGTTTATTGACAAAGGCAATGGACTAAACCTTTCGATCCTCTTCTGTGAAGGTTTGTAAATGTTTCTCTGTTTAGTGCTCTCTTTGTTGCTGATAAGTCAGAGCGAGAAATGAAACACTGTTCTCTAATGTGTTGTGATAACTAAACAAGAATTACTTCTTGATTTTCCATCCAACTTGCTTTGTACATTTATCAGTTTGCTTTATTTTTTCAAACAAAACAATATTCAAATTAGGATTGCAATTTATGTCCTGACTAGTGATGAGTGAATATATTTGTTACTCGAGATTTCCCGAGCACGCTCGGGTGACCTCTGAGTATTTTTTAGTGCTCGGAGATTTAGTTTTCCTCACCTCAACTGAATGATTTGCATCTCTTAGCCAGCTTGATTACATGTGGGGATTCCCTAGCAACCAGGCAACCCCCACATGTAGTTATGCTGGCTAAATGTAAATCATTCAGCTGCGGTGATGAAAACTAAATCTCCGAGCACTAAAAAATACTCGGAGGTCACCAGAGCGTGCCCGGGAAATCTCGAGTAACGAGTATATTCACTCATCACTAGTCCTGACAATAAAGTTTTTTTTTAATTTTGTGCATACTCTGCAGAATGATGCCCTTTTTATCATTTTGTTTTAGAGATGCCTAAGTTAATTCAAGACATATTGAACATCACTACAATTAAAAACAAATTGCATTTGTGCCAGTCCCAATTTATTTTAGAAGGAAGCTGCTGATCTGCCCTGTGAGGTCTATGTTAGGGCTAGCGGAATGCACCGAGTAAATATAGATGTTATTATTGGTGCGTTCGCAGCCCGGGGTCCACCGTGCAGGAGGAACCTGCTGCTAGCAAATTACGGCACTATATGGCGGTTTAAACGAACTCTGTTACTTCACAGAGTCGCACGGAAACAAGACGCTGTGCCCTGTTAACCCCACAGGAGTCCACAGCTAACTGCCGAGCTGGAGGCAGTCTGTGGTCACGCAAACATACAATCTCCTCACCGGAGGAGCTGGTATTCTAAGGGCTTATTTCAGCTGGGGCCCTAAATCCACGCACACAATCTCCTCGCCGGAGGTGCCGGCATTCTAGGGGCTTATTTCAGCTGAGTCCCTGAACACACATAAATGTGACCACGCTGGCGCATGCACATAACAGATTTGATACTAGCGCATGGCCGTGCGGCCATGCGAACCCTTTATAGCTGCAGCAGGTACATGACCTTCCAAGAAGGACCAATGAGAGGCTACCACAGAGCCTGAGCACCTGGAGGACCAATGGGTTTTGCTGCAGTATCAAAGCATGTGACCCTCAACCTCCAATAAGAGATCTCACCCTGGGCATGCTCAGAAGGTGAAAAGCAGGACTTAGTGCCAAAAGCGTCTGCTCGCCGCTGCCCAGCACTGGTCTTAATGGCAGAACGTGGAAGAACAGCAGTAACCAGTTTCAGAGTATCTGCCTGAGTCAGACGCTGGGACCGACGTCTCCGCTGAGCAGGCTCCACTGCGGCTGGAGAAGGATGGGAGACTGCAGTGGAGATGGCTCGAGATTCCCCCTGTGCAGAGGTGGGAACTCGACACCTAACAGTCTATAGCTCCAATTAACATCCAGTCAGTACCGTTTTAATCTCAATGCATTTAAAAGTTGAAAACACTTCTCCCTCAGTAAAATCTTAAACATCTTTTGGATTTCTATTGGAACAATAAAACAAGCAGTGCAGACTACCAGTGTTCTTCCCGTACTGTATTACCATTTCGGGCTCCTCCAATTTGTTGGTGTTGCAGCAGCTGGAACTTTTCGGTAATCAAACCTTTTTTCTTTGTTGTGGGTTGCACCAACCTACAAGGAGAACAGTTTGCTTAACTATTTCAACCATTTGTTTATTGAATAAGACTCTATTGTGCTTGTAGTGTCCCTTCATCACTCTAATCCCAACTTTCTGCAATTGCCATGAATCCAGCAAAACGGCAGCTGTACAGCTGCAGTCTCACTCCTGGTCCTCAAAGTTCTGGTATTGACCCATTCTTTAGTCTTTCACTTTCAATGCCCATGTAGACAAGCATTTAAATTGGACATATGCTGTAATATTTTTGATTGGATACTACACTAACAACACACTGACCCATGTTATTAAATAAGGCTGTCCAGATGAACAACTGTTTTCTTGGTCTGACATAAGGGAGAAAGATTATGCTATTCTAGATAGACTCTCAGATAATATTCATCCATTCAAGCCTAAAGATATTAAAAACAATAACAGATTCCACATGAAACATTCAAATAACTTTCAATTTTTACAGATATAAATTTCCTAGGAAAATTCAATAAAATTGACCCAGAAGGTCTGCAGAAGCATCGAAGGAGCTGCAGGAATTTATGGCAACTACTAATTGTGTATTTCATGTGACAACAATCTCCCATATTCTTCATTTATCTGGTCTGTAGCAAGACAAAAGACTTTTTCCTACAAAGAAAAAGTTAGAAACTTGAAAATGTATAGCTAAAACCTTAATCAAGTGTACCAAAAACATATGGGAAAATGTGTTATAGTCTGATAAGACTAAAGTTGTAAGGTTGGACTTTTTGCACCAGGTCAATTGGGAAGAGCGGAGACTAAGCACCAGAATTGGTGCATCTAATGGATACAACATTTCTGGGGTGTCTGATGGCTGGTGTTATTAATCTGAGAAGGAACCAGCCTATTATTATCAGATGGAAGTTGTCTTCTTAGATTTTAGATTAGATAAAGCAGGGGAACCCCATGTCTTTTATTTGGGCGGTCTCCCTTTTTTAATAATTGGTGAAGGCTAAGTAGACAGCTGTGAGCTGATATTAACGGGCTGTCAAGATGCATGCATGTTGGTCCCTTCCAAAACTATTAAGACCAGATCCCAGCTGTCTGCTTTCCTTTAGGTGGTTATTGAAAATAAAGGTGACCACACAACATGTTTTTGTATATTTACTTATTAGTTTAAACCAAGTGCAGAAAACTTCACATGCAAAGCACTGATTACATATATCACTGACATCTATCTACAAAATCTATCTTCAGCTGTATATAAGATTGTTTTATTGTTAGAAAACTAGCATGAAATGACATATAAAATGACTATGTAAAAAATGATGTTAAAAATGCATTGCATACAGATGTCATACAGATGGTAGGTGAAAAAACCCACACACTCATAGCACTTGCATGACATGCAGATGCTAGGTGAGAAAAAAAACACAAGACACTGGACAACTTTTCTGGCTGAAAATCTCAGCGAGTTTATATATACAGATGTGAAACAACCCTAAATAATAACAAGTATATTGTTATATAACCAAACAAAATTTCATTTTTTATTATTTATTGTTTTGATACCAAATATTGCCTTACCACAACTAGTGAGACATACTGTTAGGGCTAGCTGAATGCACCAAGTAATAGTGTGATAGATATGAGGTGCGTTCGCAGCCCGGGGTCCACCGTGTAGAGATACCTGCTGCAAGTAATGGTGGATGGACACTGAGCTCACACGTGGGTTAAACTGAAAGTGAGCTCTGTTGCCTCACAGAGTCGCGCTGTACACAGGGACTAAAACCCTAACTAAAAGTTGTGCTTGCTCTGGAACTCTTCTGTGCCAACCGCACACATGAAGGAACCAGATGCTAAGCCAAGGCTAATTGCCCCCACTGACGCTAGCTGCCTGCCTGAGTGTACATCCCCAAGGCTAAACAGACTCACACCACTTACATACAGTGTGGCAGAGTATCCACTGGCAACTGCCAAACACAAATGATACTAGCGCATGGCCGTGCAGCCATGCAAACCTTTTATAGCTGTAGCAGTTCAGGACCTTCCTAGTGGACCAATAGGAGCTGCTACAGGACCTGAGCATGTGACCCCCAACCTCCAATGAGAGGTATTCCCCTGGGCATGCTCAGGAGGGGAAAAGCAGGACTTAGTCCCAGGAGCGCCTGCTCGCCACCGAACAGTACAGTTATAATGGTTGAACCTGGAAGAGCAGCAGTAACCAAACGTGCAGTATCTGTCCTGGCCAGGCGCTGGGACCGACGTCTCTGCTGAGCAGGCTCCACTGTGGCTGGAGAAGAATGGGAAACTGCAGCGGACATGGCTCGAGATTCCACCTGTGCAGCAGCAGGAACTCAACACCTAACACATATGTTATGAATTTTTCATTTTTTGCTAAAATACAAACAAGTTATGAGAAACTTAACAATATACAATGAATATTAATTACTGTATAAACTTTATTTTATGTCCACTACAAACAGTATTCAAAGAAACTGTTTAGTATATTAAAAGCAGAAGAAAACTGCAAATAAATATTTATAGTAGTCTTAGATACAAAAGTATGAGGCATGTTTCGCATGTTTCACATGTCTGACATTCCTGGTCTGAGTAGGGATCACATGAACCAGTCAAGGACACATTTTGTACTTGCACTGTGATTTTCATATGAAAGTGAGAGAGGACTTCTGAGGACTAATAGTCCAGGACTTCTAGCTCTAATAAGGCCATGGATGTTTCTGTAACATTTTACATTACGATGTATGCAAGATTATGGCACACATCATGATTAGTGTTGAGCGATACCTTCCAATACTTGAAAGTATCGGTATCGGATAGTATCGGCCGATACCCGAAAAATATCGGATATCGCCGATACCAATACCCGGTACCAATACAAGTCAATGGGACACAAATATCGGAAGCTATCCTGGATGGTTCCCAGGGTCTGAAGGAGAGGAAACTCTCCTTCAGGCCCTGGGATCTATATTCATGTAAAAAATAAAGAATTAAAATAAAAAATATGGATATACTCACCCCTCCGGCGGCCCCTGGACCTTCCCGATGTAACCGGCAGCCTCCGTTCCTAAGAATGAGGAGTTTAGGACCTTCGATGACGTGGCGGCTTGTGATTGGTCGCGTCACCGCTCATGTGACCGCTCACGCGACCAATCACAAGCCGTGACCTCATCGCAGGTCCTAAACTCCTCATTCTTAGGAACAGAGGCTGCCGGTTACATCGGTAAGGTCCAGGGGCCTCCGGAGGGGTGAGTATATCCATATTTTTTATTTTAATTCTTTATTTTTTACATGAATATGGATCCCAGGGCCTGAAGGAGAGTCTCCTCTCCTCCAGACCCTGGGAACCATACACTGGGAACTTCCGATTGCGATTTCCGATATCACAAAAATATCGGAACTCGGTATTGGAATTCCGATACCGCAAGTATCGGCCAATACCCGATACTTGCGGTATCGGAATGCTCAACACTAATCATGATGTCATGATGTTGCAAAGAGAGATGTACAGATCAATTTCGAAGGATCAAGTTTAAGCTAAAATTTTTGAATATTTGCAGTTTCACACACATTTTGATATTTTGAGATTCCATACCCGGTTCACAAAGAAGAAGTAAAAAAAAAGTTGCCCAGGACCGTTTTCCACAACGTGGAAAGATCAGAACCAGACAAACATAATTTTGAGTTGCTGCACTGGCTTCCCATAATGTCCTGCAGCTATGATATCTAGCAGATTATTATACCTAGTACAGTTATGGTCAGTACCTGGGATATCACAGAATAGCGGTCTCAGTGGTGCACAATTTTTACAGGAATGTAATTTTACATCTCCATAGTTACTGGGCAAGTTTCTTCTGTAGAGAGTAATAAACTCTTATGATTATTGGAGTTCTCTCCCCCCAGTAGTGTGTAATCTTTTATGGTTAGCAAGGTTTCTACCCACCCCCCAATTTGTCCTCAATTTGTATTTTAGAAAATAAAAGCTTTCCAGTATTGAAATTCATGAACATCTATTTGACAAAAATCACACATTTCTGAGAAAATGTGGTGAAGTCAGTGAACTTGAATTTCAAAACATATGCTCATCTCTAGTGGTAATCTTAAGCATGCTTCCTCTGATCCAGAAGTCTCGGCCCAGTGTGTAAGGCTTGCTTATTTCAGCAAACGTGGTGTTAATGAGAAGATACGCCAATGAATAGATGGGTGATGATGAGGAGCAGAGGAGTCGGAGATGTAAGTGGTAAGGTGAGTGTAAAGGATTTTTTTATGTTCAGTATTTCTGGAGTATGGAAAGATCCCAGAATATAATAGATTACATTAACCCCTTCCCGACATGTGACGGAATAGTACGTCACATGTCGGGACCCGCGCTTTGATGTGCGCTCCGGCGGTGAGCGCACATCAAAGTCGCGACATGTCAGCTGTTTTTTACAGCTGACATGTGCGCGCAATAGCGGCGGGTGAAATCGCGATCACCCGCCGCTATTAACTAGTTAAATGCCGCTGTCAAACTCAGACAGCGGCATTTAACTACCGCATCCGGCCGTGCGGCCGGATATGAGCGCATCGCCGACCCCCGTCACATGATCGGAGGTCGGCGATGCTTGTACATTGTAACCATAGAGGTCCTGGAGACCTCTATGGTTACTGATCGCCGGTGGCTGTGAGCGCCCCCCTGTGGTCGGCGCTCACAGCACACCTGCATTTTAGCTACATAACAGCGATCTGATGATCGCTGTTATGTAGCAGAGCCGATCGGGCTGTGCCTGCTTCTAGCCTCCCATGGAGGCTATAGAAGCATGGTAAAAGTTAAAAAAAAAAGTAAAAAAAAATGTGAAAAAAATAAAAAAAATATAAAAGTTTAAATCACCCCCCTTTCGCCCCAATCAAAATAAATCAATAAAAAAAACCCCAACCTACACATATTTGGTATCGCCGCGTTCAGAATCGCCCGATCTATCAATAAAAAAAAAGCATTAACCTGATCGCTAAACGGCGTAATGAAAAAAAAATCGAAACGCCAGATTTACGTTTTTTTGGTCGCCACGACATTGAATTAAAATGCAATAACGGGCGATCAAAAGAACGTATCTGCACCAAAATGCTATCATTAAAAATGCCAGCTCGGCACGCAAAAAATAAGCCCTCACCCGACCCCAGATCACGAAAAATGGAGACTCTACGGGTATCGGAAAATGGCGCAATTTTATTTATTTATTTTTTTGCAAAGTTTGGAATTTTTTTTCACCACTTAGGTAAAAAAGAACCTAGTCATGTTAGGTGTCTATGAACTCGTACTGACCTGGAGAATCATAATGGCAGGTCAGTTTTAGCATTTAGTGAACCTAGCAAAATAGGCAAGCAAAAAACAAGTGTGGGATTGCACTTTTTTGCAATTTCACTGCACTTGGAATTTTTTTCCCGTTTTCTAGTACATGACATGGTAAAACCAATGATGTCGTTCAAAAGTACAACTCGTCCCGCAAAAAATAAGCCCTCACATGGCCAAATTGACAGAAAAATAAAAAAGTTATGGCTCTGGGAAGGAGGGGAGCGAAAAACGAAAACGGAAAAACGGAAAAAGCTCCGGGGGTGAAGGGGTTAAATTAACAAACAATAAATTGCCTTCCAATAAAATTTCCTGGGAAATTCAAATTTTGCTTGATCAGCTCATCTCTATTTAGTGATGAATTATCTGTCACTATTTACCTGGTCAGTGTATAGCACTATTTATCTGGACATAAGGCAGCTTTCTTTATTTAGGCAATGTGCTATGAATTCCTGACAACTATATGATGTCATTTTTTTGACTCTCAATGTCTTTTTCACATTGTATGAAACACTATGTTACATTTGGGTTTTTTCATATCGATTTTTGTGAAAGTCTTATGAATTATTAACCAGAATGTGAGACAAAAAAATTAATTTTAAACAAAACTAAAACTTATTGATAAAATCTTTTTGCATAGAGACTTCTTGATAGAATCATTTTGTGCATCCTTATTTGGTGATAACCTCAAGACCTCAGACAGTTCCTGTGAGACTCAGCATTTCCTGTGTCCTTAAATCAAGATATAAAAAAAATTTGTTAGCTAAAGCTGCTCTTTTTTTGTTAAGTCAAGAAGCTCATAACTGCATCTTTAATATGTAATCAGATGGACGTTTGAAAAACTGTATTTCAAATACTTGCTCCGTATAATATTGTTAATTTGTTTCTCCAGTGTTGCATTTGTCATGTTCAAATCTCATTCTGTTTGACCAATATTAATTTAATGGAAGATGAGACTTAGATTTTTACATTCCCAAACTATTTTTATTTCTGTTATGTTGGGAAGTCACAGTAAACATTTTATTAAATACATAAATCAAACATTCCACATTATTTACTCATTATAAACAAATCATTTAAGTATGTTTTTTTCATTTAAATCCAAAACCAATAGAATTCAAGATTTAACAATGCAAGCTGCTTGTCAGGCCAGGTGAAAAAAGATTAAATATTCATGAACTCTTTAGCTGGACACTTAAATAACTTTTATTAACCCCTTTACAATCTTGGATGTATCCATGTGTTCCTGTGGCCAGGTACTTAATGACCTTGGATGTATGGTTACGTCCAGGCGATTGTGCTCGGACGGAGGCTATGCACTCGTAATTGGCTTGACAAGCTGATTCTGATAGCTGGCACAAGGCACACAGTGCCAGTAGTGATGCATGCACCGCACCCAGCACTTTAACCTCTTTAACCCACAGCATTTAGCAAGAGGACAGGGGGAAGAAAGCCCTTCTGCCCTTTGGTTGGCGACTCACAATGTCATTGTGGGGTCATTGCTGTAGTGACCCAATGTCATCATGATGACATCCAGGTTACCAGGCACTAGCAAGTTAGTTAAATCATGCGCAAAATAACTTGTGTCTGCAGCATTGGCAGTTATTGGTAAAGCAATGCTCCTGCATTGCTATACCATATAACTGCGATCAGACTGCAATAAGTGAAAGTCCCTTAGTGGGACTAACTAAAAGAGTTAACAAAAAGTGAAAAAAAAAGTAAATTAAAAATAAAATAAAATATGAAAAATACAGTATATTGTACTCATAAATAAATATTATTATGAAAAAAAACAGTAAAAGCACACATATTTGGTATTGCTGCATCCGGAACGAGCCAACCTATAAAACTTTCCACTAGTTAACCTTTTTAGTGAACACTATAAAAAAAATGATAAAGAAGGCTAAAAGCAATGCTTTATCGTCATAATGCCAAACAAAAAGTGGAATAAAACGCGATCAAACAGACAAATGTAAATAAAAATGTTATTGCTGAAAACATCATCTTCGGCACTCAAATAAAGGTATTTCTTTAGAATGTTCTGTGTAATGAAAATAATCTTTATTTACAGCCAATATATGAAATAGACAAATCAAGATTTTAAAAGGTTCAAATTTCAGGACTTTATTAAGGATGTCTATTAATAAATCAACATAAAAGAAAATAAATAAATAAATACAAATGAACTGAAGCATATTACTTCTATGCAAAAAAATCCAGGATATAATACAGGATTCGTGTATCCTATATCATAAAATAATAAAGGATATAACCACCTTTACATCAAAATATCTAATAAAAAAAAAATAAAAGTGACATAGTAACGTGAATTTTCTTAATCCGAGGATTTTTAGATAAGGTAAACAAAAATATGAAGGAAATGAGGCCAATTTCAAAACCAACATTAATAAGGTAAATATCTGTAAAGAGAACACTTGCAACCTCTGAAAGGTTATAGCATTTGGAAGATCCACATAGACCCATGAAGGAAAGATAAGAACAAAGGCACAATATAAGAAAGAGTAAGATTTAAAATTAAAACTCCAAAAGCAGATCATGAAAGCATTGTAAATATTAGCAGAAAGGGCTGTCAGATAACACAATGAATCAAAAACAGACACCAGAAAGGGATTACCTATTACAAGATGAATTGGAGTGCATGGCGTGGTTGCAGCCAGGAGCAGGATGACACATGTAAAGAAACTCATGTAATGTGGGTTTTAAAAGACTAGCATGGCAAGCTACTTCTGGGTGAAACACCAACCTCTGGAGAATCAACTGACCTCGGGTCAGCGAAAAGACTTCAGCGTCCCAAGATGAAGAGTGAGCAAGTATTAGAAAGAGAAGACATCGGGTGCAGCCGGAAAGAAGCCAGACATTTCCCAGTGTTGAAACATAGTAGTGCACACATAATAGGTCTAATAATAGATACCTAAAAGTCAAAAGAATGAGGGGTGAATAACGAACATATGCATACCTTACAAAAAGGACCAAAAAACATATTAGGACAGAGGAGATAATAGAATAAAAAGTAATAAGAATTGGAGAACCATGAGAAGACTCAAAAAAAAAGAAAGGGGACTAAAGTATGCTAGCAGAATAGAGGGAAACATCAAGAAAAAGGAGGAAACACAATGGGGAAAAAGAATAGAGAAAAAGGCATAAAAAAAACTTAAAAAGAAGTAAAAAGGGTAGAAAATAGAAAGGGAATTTATAAGAACCCATGTAACTGATATGAATAACCTTGGGAGTTTTTAATTCAGTATTCATTGTGTAATCTGAAAAAGTGCAAGAGAACATATGTTTATCTCACAATATATAGCAGGAGTGAAAACATTAAGGAATCAAAATACTCAACAAATCTTAAATCAATAGAAGACCTTGTATTCCTTGTTTAACCCATGAGGCTCTAGTGTTTTTAAATTATATATCCAATAATCTCTTTTTCAATAGCTTAATGGCATCAC
The DNA here is from genome assembly GCF_051348905.1 of Ranitomeya variabilis. Taxonomy (NCBI): domain Eukaryota; kingdom Metazoa; phylum Chordata; class Amphibia; order Anura; family Dendrobatidae; genus Ranitomeya; species Ranitomeya variabilis. Next base: position 322,121,134 of record NC_135233.1, on the reverse strand, counting down.
CACACCTTCTAGGGATCCTCATACTCTCAATAACCTGGTACCTAAGTTGGGCTATTGTGTGTCCTGTAGAAATAAAATGTGCGGGGATGGACAACATTGTTCTTTTGCATCGAATAGTCAATTTATGCTGGAAGATGTGGTCCTGAATATGATGAGTGATTTCATGCGTATCTTGGATATGTGGGGGAGATTTGAAGGGAGACCAAGATGTAAGTGCTCATTGTAGAGTGCTGTATAAATGTGACTGCAATGGTTATGTAAAATATTACCAATAAAAGCTTCAACTCAATCCACAAAAAAGCAAGAACCCACTCAGGTTTGTTATGTGTAGGGGTCTTTTGGTAGAAAAAAGGGTCCAGAAAAGTGAAATGTCCCTCGTCCCCTAAAAGAAATTCAGCAAATTCTGTGCTCCCAAATCCAATTGCCACTCTCCCTTCTGATCACCAGTGGGCATAAACCACAGTTGGTGTCTACATGGTTTGCATTTCTGTAGCAATGAGAGCCTGCCTAATTTACTGGTGCATGCGCTGGGCACAATGTATGGGCACTACAACAGCAGTTTAAAATTTTCACTCAGCAACATACACTGTGTTAGGGTTGGCAGATCGCACAAAATATAAATAATGTATAAAAAGTGCAATTGCAACCCGGAGTCCACCGTGCAGAGATGGAAAACTGCAACTAATGTGAATGATGGCGGACCACACAGCGAGTAAAATGTCACTCAGTGTACAGCACACGAGGCTGTGTCAGTCGCACACAATAATGGAAAAGATGCTCTGCAGTAGACCTGTGTCAGTTGCACACAGTAGCAGAGTAGGTATGGCACTAATCCCTGTTAATCTCACAGGAGAACGCAACCCTCACAGGGGCAAGGGAACAGGTTGTGGACACAAATGCAGCATGTGCACGCACATGAACTCCTCTCCAGAGGTGCCGGAATTCTAAAGGCTATACGCCTGCCCTGAATTCATGCAAACTCCTCTCCGGAGGTGCCGGAATTCTAAAGGCTATACGCCTGCCCTGAGCAAATGCAGACAAGTCCACACTACCATTATGTTCACACACTCATAAGGTATAAATGATCTTTGTGTGGTGGCATGCGCTCCAGGAAACCTTTTATACGTTCCTGTTCAAGTCCAGTCAGACAGGACCTTGCTCATGGACCAATCCAGAACTGCCACTACACTCAAGCAGCTGACGACAGACCACCATTGAGAGGTCACCACCTCACAAGCATGCTCAGTAGGGATATTTCTGGACTGGAGCCCGCAGTATCCCAGCACAGAAGAGCAGATCTAGATGTCCATATACTGGCATTGGGAGAGATAAAAAAAAATAGTCTCCAAATGGTGAACATACCATTAATTTATTTTCTAACTGAAATGCATGTAATTGAAGCTAAGCATCATTCTTGTGATTGAGGTTTATTAAAAATTTGTACCATTTGACTTCTATTGCATCCACACTGCACTGTCCACTGGCTGCAGAGACTGCATAGTGAGTTAACTGAGAATCCATCAGTCATAACGCTATGATATTTTGATGGGTGTTTGTAACTATTTTATCTGCCTTTTTCTGAGCTCCTCTTAGCTGATTTATGACCACAGAACATATCAAAGGTAAATGTGCAAGTACACAAAACAGAGTAAAAGCCAAACTGTGGAAAATTTTTAATAAAATAGAGTTGCAAAAATGATTTTTAGCTACATATTTGGGTAAAAAAAATTGCCTCCAAAGGTGGGAAACCCTTTTAACCCCTTACCAACCTCCGCTGTACTATTACTGCGGAGGTCAGTACCCCCGCTTTGATGCGGGCTGTGGCGGTGAGCCTGCATCAAAGCCGGGACATGTCAGCTGTTTTGAAGAGCTGACATGTGCCCGCAATAGCGGCGGGTGGAATCGCGATTCACCCACCTCTATTAACTAGTTAAATGCCGCTGTCAAATGCTGACATCGGTAATGAACCCCTTCATGACATGCGCCGTACTAGTACGGCGCATGTCGTGTCTCATAGCATGGCACAAGTTAAAAAAAGTTTTAAAAATATGAAAAAAATAAAAAAAATAAAAATTTAAATCACCCCCCTTTCGCCCCATCCTAAATAAAGCAATAAAAAAATCAAACTTACACATATTTGGTATCGCCGCGTTCAGAATCGGCCAATCTATCAATAAAAAAAGCATTAACCTGACCGCTAAACAGCGGCCTGAATTACATTTTTTTGGTCGCCGTGACATTGCATTAAAATGCAATAATGGGCGATCAAAAGAGCATATCTGCACAAATGTGGTATCATTAATAATCGTCAGCTCGGCACGCAAAAAATAAGCCCTCACCTTACCCCAGATCACGAAAAATGGAGATGCTACGGGTATCGGAAAATGGCACTTTTTTTATAAGCAAAGTTTTGAATTTTTTTCACCACTTAAATAAAAAATAACCTAGACATGTTTTTTGTCTATAAACTCGTAATGACCTGGAGAATCATAATATCAGGTCAGTTTTAGCATTTAGTGAAGCTAGAAAAAATAGCCAAACAAAAAACAAGTGTGGGATTGCACTTTTTTTGCAATTTCACCACACTTGGAATTTTTTTTTCCTGTTTTTAGTACAAGACATGGTAAAACCAATGGTGTTGTTCAAAAGTCCAACTCGTCCTGCAAAAACTAAGCCCCCACATGACCATATTGAAGGAAAAATAAAAAAAATTATGGCTCTGGGAAGGAGGAGAGTGAAAAACGAAAACGCAAAAACGAAAAAGGGCCGTGACGGGAAGAGGTTAACAACCGCTTCTGGCCATCGGGCCGGAATTGAGCGCATCGCCGACCCTGTCACATGATCGGGGTCAGCCATGTGTCGGCATGACAACCTGAGGTCTCCTTCAGACCTCTATTGTTGTTGATGCCAGATTGCTATGAGCGCCACCCTGTGGTCAGCGCTCATTGCAATGCAGTAAATCTACTACATAAGGGTGATCTGACGATCACTCCTATGTAGCAGAGCAGATCAGGCTATGCCAGCTTCTAGCCTCCCATGGAGGCTATTGAAGCATGGCAAATGTAAAAAAAATGTTTAAAAAATATGAAAAAAATAAAAAAATAAATAAAAGTGTAAATCACCCCCTTTCACCGGGTTCAGAATCACCCGATCTATCAATAAAAAAAAGGATTAACCTGATCGGTAAACGGCGTAGCAAAAAAAAAATAGAAACGCCAGAATTACTTTTTTTGGTCGCCATGACATTGCATTAAAATGTAATAACGAGCAATCAAAATAACGTATCTGGACCAAAATAGTATCATTAAAAACATCAGCTCAGCACGCAAAAAATAAGCCCTCACCTGACCTCATATCACGAAAAATGGAGACGCTACGGGTATTGGAAAATTGCACTTTTTTTATTTTTTAGCAAAGTTTGGATTTTTTTACCACTTAAATAAAATGTAACCTATATATTTTTGGTGTCTATGAACTCGTAATGACCTGGAGAATCAAAATGGCAGGTCAGTTTTAGCATTTGGTGAACCTAGCAAAAAAGACAAACAAAAAACAAGTGTGGGATTACACTTTTTTTGCGATTTCACTGCACTTGGAATGTATTTCCCATTTTCTAGTACATGACATGCTAAACCAATGATGTCGTTCAAAAGTGCAACTTGTCCTGCAAAAAACAAGCCTTCACATGGCCATATTGATGGAAAAATAAAAATGTTATGGCTCTGGGAAGGAGGGGAGAGAAAAACGAGAAAGCAAAAATGGAAACGGGCAAGGTCTTGAAGGGTTAAATATGGTAAGCTGGAAATCAGATAAAATTGCCAGTCAGAAGGAGTGCTTAAAACTGTATGCAATAGTGTGATGAGGGTGCTTAATGTCAGAATACCTTTGGATGGTAATATACTGCCCTGGCGTGGTTTATGTGGGAATGCTTTTGCTGTCATTATACCAATAATTGGGGCTTTGGAAGGGTGGAGGAAGGAGCTGATTGTCACTACTCAAGTTTCTTCTGGATTTGGCTCACAATCATCTCTCAGAGCTTATCCTGGCTCTCTAGGTAAGAAAGGCTACCTTCAAATTGCATTGAATATCTTCTCTGCAAATCGAATTTCCCTACAAAATCTGAGAATAATTTGAATGAAGACAGATCTGCTCATTTCTAACAAAAAGTATTTATATATGTCATAGCTTTAATACATTGTGTTAGCTTGTATCCTTGTGGTATAAGTACAATTGTCTAATATGTTTTTAAATATATTAGTAAATTCAGCAACGAAACTATACATGATGGAATAGCTTATTATTTTTCTACTTTGGCACTATGTATCTCTGTGACCGCACCCTGCAATTTGTCTACAAAAACAAGTGAATACTTCTGTTAAAAGTTTTATGCAGTTCAGAATGTTATTTTTTTTTACAGGGAAATATGTACTTTGGCTTTAATGAACCTGTAAAATCATAGCTAATGAAACGGTGCCTTTCTACTTACATGCTGTGTGAGATCAGCAGCCACTATGAACTGAAAAACAAGAAAAATAGTCTTAAATTTACGGTTATTTAATCTATAACAGGGATATTTACTGTAAGCTATAATCATTTTGCCATTTTTGAAGTTAGAAAGGAATATTCATTTTACAGGAAACTTGAAGTTGGCTTTTATTTACTTTCCAGTGCCTTTAGGTTCAGCAAAATAAGGGGTTTTATATATATAGCTATATCCCTGATGGAAATCTGTCTACATAGAATCTACCAGAAGCTAGTAATAAATATTTATACAGAATAAAATGGCAATACAAACCAATGTTTTTACAAAATTGAGAAATTTTTTAAGCCACTAAAGAAATAAAAAATATTTATGTTTACTATTGCCATATTACTACTGAAGTATCATGTTGACAGGTCATTTTTACCACAATGAATGCCATAAAAATAAAAACAAGAACGGAATTGTGATTTTTTTTAGCCATTCTCCTCCCATGTATTATATTTACAAGGTGGTACTGTTATCCGTCTGCAATTCTCATACAGTTATGCTGACAGACTCAGAAAAATGACGGCTGTTGAATGAAGAAAAAAAACAATAAAGCACAAAAACAAAAATTAGCTGTATCAATAATCGGCTTGACATAAATGCTAAATATGTACCTAGAAGTGAAATGCAGAAATAATTAGAAACAATACAAATATTAAAAAGGAAAAGAGATTTCAAAGTTCTTAATTTTTAGGTGAAAATTCTAATTGTGATGAAAACATTTTTTTTTTTAAAATATTCCTATCACAAATGTATATAAAGATAAAAGTCATGCATTTCATATAATGGATAAACATTACTCGTTTTAAATTTTATAGAATTTACATTTTTCATATAATTTGTGTCTTATGTATTATCATTTAAAAAAAAGTGTCATGCTTTTAGTAGCATATTCAACCAATGTTTAAGAGGTTTTTTTTATTCTTTTTATAAAAAGGGGTCCATGACAATATCCTACTGTTGTCTTCCTCAGTGTTCTTAAGAATTAAGCCAAATTTACTCTACCCTATTATCAGGGAATGAGTGATCTCAGGAATGCTCATTCCCTGGTTATCAGGCAGTGTAATCTAGCTGCCAGTTACCCTATGAATGAGCAAAAGGCTCATTTATCAGGTCTATTGAATTGTAAACTTATTTTACAATCATCATAAACAAAAAGAGAAAAGGGTTCATGTCACGGGTTCCTTCTCTAGTATCACACAATCAACAGAGCGAGAGATGAGTGAAAAGATCTAAGAACCTTTATTTACGCAAAAATACAAAAGGTCTATATACACGATCCACCACACTGAGGATACACTAGTCCAGAACACGAATGCAGTTCAGTAACAGGATAAAAGTCCAACAATCCAGCAGAGGAGAGCATAGTCCATATACTCTTCTTTCTCTCTGATATTCTCTTCACATCATGGTTCCACACAGGATCTGATCTATGTCTCACCTCCCTGATGTTTACTAGTCCCTCTCCTCATTCACAGGTTAGGGGGGTGGGTCGCAGGGGCTCATTGTTTCAACAAGCTAGGTCAACATGTCATTAGCATATTAGCAAACAACATCATTCACTGACCCTGTGGAGAGATAACAATACAGAACTGTGGGGAGAATATCAGATGGCAAATAACAACTCATCCTACCAGAGAACACAATGAAAATAAGTAAAATATAAATATACACAAAAATTATACTCACATAGGTCAACATGTCATTAGCATATTAGCAAACAACATTATTCACTGACCCTGTGGAGAGATAACAATGCAGGAAATAGAAAAAAATCCAGCTCGACGAGGTGGTGAAAAAGCAAAGTCTTGGTACTTTATTCACTTCATATCAAAAAATAGAGGATAAAACAACAGCACAATATAATTAAAAACACTATCTACGCGTTTCTGGTGACATAGCACCCTTAGCATGAGCTGGATTTTTTTCTATTTCCTGCATTCCTCACGCCTTGACACAGTGTTTCCGTGCTCCGAGCCTCCAGGGACTACAACTATGGTGAGCTGGATTTTTTCTTTTGTCGAGAGATAACAATACAGAACTGTGGGGAGAATATCAGATGGCAAATAACAACTCATCCTACAAGAGAACACCATGAAAATAAGTAAAATATAAATATACACAAAAATGATACCCACATAGCATATCACACCATCACAGTTCACGTCAGCTCACCAGATCCAGGCAATGAAGCCACAATGGATGCAGTGCACGGAAGATACCTCTGGCCTGCTCCCAGGTGAATAACAAAACTTTAAGGCTACTTTCACACATTGTTTTTTGCTGTCAGGCTCAATCTGGTGATTTTTTTAAAAAACGGATCCATCGCAAATTGTGAAAAACTGATCTGAAGAGCTGTCTCGGGGAGAATATCTGACTATCTGATCCAGGGAGTTAAGAGAGAGTGAGAGAGAGTGAATGGAAAATGCATGCTTTGCTTAAAAAAATCATTTGACAGATCCGGTGTCATAGGGTTCCATTATAGCTAACAATGGACAGCGACAGATCCGTTGCTGTCCATTTTTTCGACGGACACAAAAAACGTTCCCATGTCCGTTTTCTCAGGTCTCCGGAAAACGAATTTTCGATGGATCCAGCAAAAAACAGATGAAACATGAGGCCATCCGTCGCAATCAGTCGCTAATACAAATCTATGAGAAAAAAGTAGATCCGGCAGCAATTTTTGCCAGATCCATTTTTTCAAAATTCACCGGATTGTGCCTGACAGCAAAAAACTGATGTGTGAAAGCAGCCTAAGGCTACTTTCACACTAGCGTCGGGAACAACCCGTCGCTGTGCGTCGGGCCGCCGTTCCTGACGCTAGCGTGGTCTCCGCCGCACAACGGGGGCAGCGGATGCATTTTTCCCACGCATCCGCTGCCCCATTGTGATGTGCGGGGAAGTGTGGGGAGGTTGGGGCGGAGTTCCGGCCGCGCATGCGCGGTCGGAAAAAGCGGACCGTCGGGAGCAAAAAACGTTACATGTAACGTTTTTTTCTCCCGACGGTCCGCTACCACACGCCCAAGCGTCGCAAAACGGACGCGACGTTTTGCAATGCGTCACAAATGCGTCGCTAATGTTAGTCTATGACGAAAAAACGTATCCAGCAAGAACTTTTGCTGGATGCGTATTTTCGGCAAAACGACGCATTTGCGACGTATTGCAGTTAACGCTAGTGTGAAACTAGCCTTAGAGAGAAAATAATCCAGCTCCCGCAGAAAAATAATATTTATTCTACAAAAACATTATTTTATTGATATGTTCTTGAAATACAGGGTCAAATATATGAAACACTTGTCCTAAGCGTTTCGAGCGTTGAACGCTCTTAATCATGATCAAAATAATTATACTTGGCAGCATGTCGTCCAGTGTAAACCAGGAGCTTTGATACAGAGAACAGTAACTGTCAATGCACACAGAATGAGCTATTAGTGATCATTCCATGCATGTAGAAAATTAGTTTAACCTGTCAAAACATGCTTTATTATCAATTGCTGATCAGAAAACAAGTATCTAATTAGGATTTTTTAAGGCTCCTTGTTGGGGGGTGTAATGTTGCTTTTAATCCACTAAACTAATAAAAAATGTTTGTTTGTTATTGCCATATTTTTACACTCCAATATCATCTTTGGAAAATGGCTACTAGGAAAGTTCATTGAATTGATTTGCTGAGAATCAAATTTGATTTAAATTTCCTGAAGTTGGCCAGCGTATTTAAAGTCAAGCAATGTGGTGTTCTATTGGCGCAAATTGCTCTAAAAAGGCTGACATCATTTTTATAGATTGTAGAAGACTGTATTTGTCATAGACTGCTACATGGCTTTTCCTAAAATCTCTCTTTCTCATAAAAGTATATTATTTTACGTATTGATGACAAACAAGGAGCATCATGACTAACATACATTGTCCTTAGGCTGTAAGTTCTTTGTTTCTTTGCCATAGGAATGAATATTTGACATCGTAGCTAGAAAATAATGGACTGCTGTTTAGAGCATTTTACGCTTTCCATAAAAACATATTATTAATAGTGTTGAGCATTCTGATACCGCAAGGATCGGGTATCGGCCGATATTTGCTGTATCGGAATTCCGATACCGAGGTCCGATATTTTTGTGATATCGGAAATCGGAATCGGAAGTTCCCAGTGTATGGTTCCCAGGGTCTGGAGGAGAGGAGACTCTCCTTCAGGCCCTGAGATCCATATTCATGTAAAAAATAAAGAATTAAAATAAAAAATATGGATATACTCACCCCTCCGGCCGACCCTGGACCTTAGCGATGTAACCGGCAGCCTCTGTTCCTAAGAATGCAGTGAGTTTAGGACCTGCGATGACGTCGTGGCATGTGATTGGACACGTGAGCGGTCACATGAGCGGTCACGCGACCAATCACAAGCCGCAATGTCATCGAAGGTCCTTCACTCTGCATTCTTAGGAACGGAGGCTGCCGGTTACATCGCTAAGGTCCAGGGGCCGCCGGAGGGGTGAGTATATCCATATTTTTTATTTTAATTCTTTATTTTTTACATGAATATGGATCCCAGGGCCTGAAGGAGAGTTTCCTCTCCTTCAGACCCTGGGAACCATCCAGGATACCTTCCGATATTTGTGTCCCATTGACTTGTATTGGTATCGGGTATCGGTATCGGCGAGATCCGTTATTTTGCCGGTATCGGCCGATCCAATCCGATACCGATACTTTCGAATATCGGAAGGTATCGCTCAACACTAATTATTAAGTATAAATGCATTTGATGCTACCTAAGTATTTTTACATTGATATAAATTGTTAAAATTGAATAATATGTTAATAGTTTTTAATATAAATAATATCATCTATGTTGTTATTTAGAAACTAGCCAGTTTAATTGTAACATGATTTTGACATGAATATAAAATTTTGTGTGCCAACCATTTCCATTTATAGTATACCTCAAATGAGGATCAGCTGGTTAAGCTTTTGACAGAGTAAGGACTTTGGCAGCACTCATTCCTCTGAAAAACTAAGGTTGACATATTCATTGTTTTTAGTACAAAGACACAAGCTGCTTAACTGGCAAATTGAACTCAATTGACAATACTTCATTTCAAGCCCTGACTAAAGCTTTTACAGTAGTCAGATTCCACATTCAGTGAATCAGCACGTTATAAATCAGAACATTATAACTTTGTGTTCTATAAGTTTGACTGAGGTTATTTTATTCTGATGTCTTAGTAGATTTCAATATTCCATATATTGTTTGAATACCAATGTGTAAAATAGAGAGAATCTGAACTCTGTTGATTTCATGATTATTACAAAACAAATTTATCTCTCTTACGAACAAAGCTCTTCACAGTTCTGCACTGCCCTATATCTCATCCCTCATTTCTTTCTATCACTATACCCATGCCCTTCATTTTGCAACTGATCTAAGACTAACATACTCCAAAAACCGAACCTGACAGCTCCATCTCCAAGACTTCTTTTGTGCTGCACCGCTGTTCTAGAATGCACTACCCCAAGCAATCCGACTAATATCTTTAAAAACACATCTCTTTAAACAGGCCTATCACCTCACCTCAGCTCACTAACCAAACACTCACCTGTTCCCCCTTCTGAATATTAATCATACTCTGCTCCCTACTATTCATCTGTCTCCACATCCTCCATGCACCCAAAAGCAGATGGTAAAGGCACTTAGACAGATATTGGTGGATGATGCATCTTTATGCAAAAACACTTTTTTTTTTATAATGATGGATGGACCATACATGACAAGCACGTTCTACCTATTGTGTCCCCCCAATTTCCCTATAGATTGTAAGCTGGTAAGCAGGGCCCTCACTGCCCTTGTAACTGTTGAAATCTGTGTTACTTTGAATTGTTTTTATTGTTTGTACATGTTCCCTCTTAATTTTAAAGTGCTGCAGAATTACTAAGTGAGACAGAATCTGTATGTAGCACATTAGTAAAAAAAGATGGAGAGAATAACCTTTTTCTTTTGTCTTTTGATTTTGATAAATAGATATTACAATGTGTCACACTCACGCCCCCTAACTGGTGGGCGTGAGCTCGGGGGGTTTGCGGCCCCACTGTGCCATGGACCAGACTACTCTGGAAGGGGCATGACTGTGACAGCTGCCTTGGTCTTCACTGGAGCCTCTGATGGTGAGGTCAGGCTTGTGCGGCCGGCAGCTGCCAGGTGCTACTCCAGGGTGGTGTCTGGCTGTGGCTGCTGATCCCACTTGGAGAACAGGAACACTAGGACAGGTGCGGGAATCAGGCAGGACTAGCAGATGAGCATGGATAAAACTCAGATGAATAGGCTGGCATGGCAGAAAACACAGGGCTGGCAGGCATGGCAGAGAACACAGGGCTGGCAGGCATGGCAGAGAACACAGGACTGGCAGGCATGACAGAGAACACAGGGCTGTCAGGCATTGCAGAGAACACAGGGCTGGCAGGCACTGCAGAGAACACAGGGCTGGCAGGCACAGCAGAGAACACAGGGCTGGCAGGAACGGCAGAGATACAGAGCTGGCAGGAACGGTGTATGAAGGTGTGGTGTATGAAGGAACAGGTAGGGACCTGTTCACACAGAAGATGCAGGCATGGAAACAAGCAGGAAGGAATGGAGTGTGAAGGAACAGCTAGGACCTGTGCACACAGGAGATGCAGGTATGGAAACAAGCAGGAAGGAATGGAGTGTGAAGGAACAGTTTGGGACCTGTTCACACAGGAAGAGAATCGCAAGGCTTCAGATAGGAATGGTAGAGCAGCAGGAGATGGAGCAGCAACAGAAGCTAAGCAGAGCAGAACCGCATGGAATGCAGAGAGGAGCTGCAGCAAGAGGTTTCTGCAGCAGAAAAAGCTAAGCAGAGCGGAACTGCAAGGAATGTGGAGAGGAGCTGCAGCAAGAGGTCTCTGCAGCAGCAGAGCAAAGTAGAATGAAGCAGAACCGCAAGAGTGCGGAGCAGAGGCAAAGCTGCAAGAGAGTGGAGCCCAGGCAAAGTCACAAGGGTTCAGAGCAGGCAGAGTCGCAAGAGTGCGGAGCATAAGCAGACTGAGAATGCAAGGAAAGACACAGCAGGGAAGGAAGCCACAGACAAGGAGACAGGGATAGGACTAAGTTCAGACATGTTAATGGAACAAGACAAGGAACAAGAACAAAGAGACAGAGACCAGGATATTCTGCCTCCTGGAGGGCGGACAACAAGATCAAGGCAAGGCAAGGAGAAAAGCCTCTAGAGAGGGTAATTGGTCAGGAACAGATTAGATAGGTGCACCTGATTCCTATAAGAAAAAGAGAGTTCAGGCGCCCCCCCCCCCCTATGCACACAGCCAGGAACCATGCAGAGCAAAGGCACAGACTATGGAGGTGGCAAGGAAAAGAAACAACAGCATGACCTGGAGCAGTTGGTAAGATAGTGTGAGAGATGAGAGGCCATGCCGTGATGCCAGCAGATTTGTTATACAATGTGCTATATGTGGCTTCTAAAAATGTTTTGGTAAACCTATTTAATTCTAAAAAAACCTAAATTTATCTCTGATGTGTCCACCCTTCTGTGTATATCATTTTTCTGTTTTCTGACTATTCAGTTAGATAAGTTGCCCACATGCCCCATTATGCCTAGTTGTTGACCCATAGACAATGGTCATAGAATTACATTGGACATTTAAGAGTCATTGAGGTGAACACAGTATTGTAGCCAGTAGCATCTGAGGAAATTGGTTTCTTATAAGAGATAATCAAAATTATTTGACACAAATCAAATCGAATTTGAGTATAATTTCTGGAAATCAGCAAGTCTACTTGAAGTCAAACAATGTGGGGTTCTAGTCAAGCAGATTGCCCTAAAACAGCTGTCATCATTTTTATACATTGTAATGTTGTAGACTGTATCTGTCATAGACTGCAGCTTGGCTTTTCCCAAAAGCTATCCTTTATAAAAAAAAAGTTTACTATTTTACATTTGATAACAGGCAGACACAGGATTCACATGCCCATTAGGAGCATCATGACTATCACACGCTGTCCTTCACCAGAACAAACACTCTGATTCTTAGGGTATGTGCACACGTTGCGGTTTTTCTGTGGATCCGCAGCGGTTTTGACGCTGCGGATCCGCAGCAGTTTTCCATGAGGTGTACAGTACAATGTTAACCTATGGAAAACAAAAACCGCAGTGCACATGCTGCGGAAAATTCCGCGCTGAAAAAAAGAAGTAGCATGTCACTTCTTTCTGCGGATTCCGCAGCGGTTTCCAACCTGCACCAATAGGAAAGTGCAGTTAAAAACCCACAGAGGAATCCGCAGAAGAAACCGCATGAAAATCCGCAGTGAAAACCTCAGTGGTTTTGCACTGCGGATTTTCCAAATCTGCTGCGGAAAAATCCGCAGCAAAATCCGCTGCGTGTGCACATGGCCTTAGTGCTCTAATGATGACTTATGTATTTAGAAAGTAATATAATAAGCCTAGCTTCTCAAGTAAGAGTAAATCCTTTTGCAATTGTTAATTAGCTTCCATTTGCAAAGTCTTGATTAACACCAATTTCTATAGTTGTGAGTAGAGATGAGCGATGTGAGGAAACGGGATTATATCTTAATAACCCAGACAACTATTTTTAGCAAACCAAGAAGAAGATGCTGTTATCTATACTTTTGCTTGTGTAAGCCTGCAATAGTAACTTGTAAGCTGATATTTCATATAACATATTGTGTGCTTATCTTTTATGACTAGTGATGCTTGCTAATATGCTAATTATGCATTGTAATATGGAGCCTTGTACCTTGTATGGATTCAATGGACTGTCATCTTCCTATGCTTGTCTTTTCCTCCTCTCTGTGTGTGTGCCACAGGTGGGATAGCTGACCCTGAGAGCTCTGACATAACATCTGCCTACTTTGTGGTTCAATAATGCATTGCCACACTGTTTTATCTTCACTCTGTGTTTTCTGAGTAGCATTATGCCCACATTAAAGGGAGAGCGGGAGTTTGGCAGGACAATCCTTGGTCCATGTGGTTTCGGCTAGTGGATCGGGATTCCCACCAACCCCCCGTGTCTCCACAAGCGAATATTTCAATGTTCAGTTCAGATTATGATTGTGGATTTTGCAATATTCACCAATATATTAGTTGAATATTCGCTGAACATAGTCAAATGCCATTCAAGTCAATGGGAGGCAAAAATAAGCACACACACAACACCTACAAACCCCAAAAGATTCCAAAACACGTCAAACGAGGGACAGACACCAGGAAAGTGGCCTCAATTCACCCACACTACAAATTGCAGCATGGTACAACAGCAATCAGCCATGAATGAGGTATCAGGGTCTGGGGCAGCATTTCCAGCTTTTAATCAAATGTCAAATCAAGATGAGGTGGGTGGGGGATCGGTGTAGGCCTGCTGTGCTGGATTGTTGTGGATTCTGTTTGTGGGCTCCCTCTGGTGGTTACTGCTGGTACTGGGTGACTTTGGTGGGTTGCGGCCTTTGGTTTCCACCTGTCCATCTGAGGCTGGGTGTTTCCTATTTTACCTGGCCTTTCTGTCATTCCCTTGCCGGCTATCAATGTATTCAGATGTGCTCTGTTTGGTTCCTGCCTACCTGCTCCCAGATCTTTCAGGATAAGCTAAGTGCTGATTTTCAGTTGTTTGGGTTTTTTTTGTCCAGCTTGCTTATTATGTCTCTATGCTAGCTGGTAGCTCTAGTGGACTGAGGTTCTCCCCATGTGCCATGAGTTGGCACATGGGTTCTTGTAATCTCAGGATGGTTTTTTGATTAGGGTTTTTTGCTGACCGCTCAGACCCCTTTTGTATCGTTCTGCTTTCTAGTTTACAGCGGGCCTCAATTTGCTGAACCTATATATATCATCTCTATGTGTGTGCCTTCCTCTCATTTCACCGTCAATACATGTGGGGGGCAACTATACCTTTTGGGGTTCATTCCTCTGGAGGCAAGTGAGGTCTTATTTTCTCTGCAGTACTAGTTAGCTCTTAGGCTGGTGCGTGGCGTCTAGAACCAACGTAGGCACGCTCCCTGGCTATCTCTAGTTGCGTTTGTCAGGCGTAGGGCAGCGGTCAGCCCAGGTTCCATCACCCTAGAGCTCGTCTGATATTTTGTATTACTTTGCTTGTCCCTTGCTATCCCTAGCCATTGGGATTCATGACAGTATAGCCGGCCCACAAAGTGTTAATTGTTTGGGCTGAAGCAGGAGAAAAAGAAGTGTTTAAGGGAAATTTTTTTTTTTTTTTTTCCTTCAGAGTTTTGCTGCCTAGCCCTTAATTGCTGTCTAGCTGCTTCTTACCTCCTCTTAACCCTTGAATGGCTCTGATATTAGCTGTTTAACATGGATGTCCAGAGTTTGGCTTCCAGCCTGAGTAATCTCGCGGCAAAAGTTCAAAACATACAGGATTTTGTTGTTCACACTCCCATGTCTGAACCTAGAATTCCTATTCCAGAGTTCTTTTTTGGAGATAGATCTACCTTCCTGAATTTCAGGAACAATTGTAAATTGTTTCTTTCTTTAAAATCTCGCTCCTCTGGAGACCTGCTCAACAGGTCAAGATTGTAATATCTTTCCTGCGGGGCGACCCTCAGAATTGGGCATTTGCATTGGCACCAGGGGATCCTGCATTGCTTAATGTGGATGCGTTTTTTCTGGCATTGGGATTGCTCTATGAGGAACCCAACCTGGAGATTCAGGCTGAAAAGGCTTTATTAGCCCTCTCTCAGGGGCATGATGAAGCGGAAATATATTGTCAAAAATTTCGGAAATGGTCGGTGCTTACTCAGTGGAATGAGTGCGCCCTGGCTGCTAACTTCAGAAATGGTCTTTCCGAGGCCATTAAGGATATTATGGTGGGGTTCCCTACGCCTACAGGTCTGAATGAGTCGATGGCTATGGCCATTCAGATTGATCGGCGTTTACGGGAGCGCAAACCCGTGCACCAGTTGGCGGTGTCTTCTGAACAGGCACCTGAGACTATGCAATGTGATAGAATTCAGTCCAGAAGTGAACGGCAAAATTATAGGCGGAAAAATGGATTGTGTTTTTATTGTGGTGATTCAGCTCATGTTATATCACCATGCTCTAAACGCACAAAAAGGGTTGATAAATCTTTTGCCATTGGTACTCTGCAGCCTAAGTTCATTTTGTCTGTGACTCTGATTTTTTCACTGTCTTCCATTTCCGTCGATGCCTATGTGGATTCAGGCGCTGCCCTGAGTCTTATGGATTGGTCATTTGCTAAACGCTGCGGTTTTAGTCTGGAGCCTCTGGAAGTTCCTATCCCTCTGAAGGGAATTGACTCTACACCATTGGCTATGAATAAGCCACAGTATTGGACACAAGTGACCATGCGCATGACTCCCGTTCATCAGGAGGTGATTCGCTTCCTTGTACTGTATAATTTACATGATGTACTAGTGCTTGGTCTGCCATGGTTACAAACTCATAATCCTGTCCTGGACTGGAAAACAATGTCTGTGTTAAGCTGGGGATGTCAGGGGGTTCATGATTATGCACCTCCGATTTCAATCGCTTCATCTACTCCTTCTGAGATCCCTGCGTTTTTGTCTGACTATAGGGATGTTTTTGAGGAGCCTAAGCTCAATTCGCTCCCTCCTCATAGAGATTGTGACTGTGCTATAGAATTGATTCCTGGCAGTAAGTTCCCTAAGGGTCGTTTATTTAATCTGTCACTGCCAGAGCATACTGCTATGCGGAATTATATTAAGGAGTCCTTGGAAAAGGGACATATTCGTCCATCTTCGTCCCCTCTGGGAGCAGGTTTTTTTTTCGTGGCAAAAAAAGATGGTTCCCTGAGGCCTTGTATAGATTATCGCCTTCTGAATAAGATTACAGTCAAATATCAGTATCCACTGCCATTATTGACTGATTTGTTTGCTCGCATTAAGGGGGCTAGGTGGTTCACTAAGATAGATCTTCACGGTGCGTATAATCTGGTGCGGATAAAACAGGGTGACGAGTGGAAAACCGCATTTAATACGCCTGAGGGCCATTTTGAGTATTTGGTAATGCCTTTTGGACTCTCCAATGCTCCGTCAGTCTTTCAGTCCTTTATGCACAATATTTTCCGTGAATATCTGGATAAGTTTATGATTGTGTATTTGGATGATATTTTGGTGTTTTCTGATGACTGGGAGTCTCATGTTTTACAGGTCAGGAAGGTGTTTCAGGTTCTGCGGGCCAATTCTCTGTTTGTGAAGGGCTCAAAGTGTCTCTTCGGAGTCCAGAAGATTTCTTTTTTGGGGTACATTTTTTCTCCTTCTACTATTGAGATGGATCCCGTCAAGGTTCAGGCGATTTGTGACTGGACACAACCTACATCTGTTAAGAGCCTTCAGAAGTTCTTGGGGTTTGCTAATTTTTATCGTCGGTTCATTGCTAATTTTTCCAGTATTGTTAAACCTTTGACTGATTTGACTAAAAAGGGTGCTGATGTTGCTGATTGGTCTCCTGCGGCCGTGGAGGCCTTTCAGGAACTTAAGCGCCGGTTTTCTTCTGCTCCTGTGTTGTGTCAACCAGATGTTTCACTTCCTTTTCAGGTTGAGGTTGATGCTTCCGAGATTGGAGCGGGGGCGGTTTTGTCACAGAGAAGTTCTAATGGCTCGGTGATGAAGCCATGTGCATTCTTCTCTAGAAAATTCTCGCCCGCCGAGCGCAATTATGATGTGGGTAATCGGGAGCTTTTGGCCATGAAGTGGGCATTTGAGGAGTGGCGTCATTGGCTTGAGGGTGCTAAACATCGTGTGGTGGTCTTGACTGATCACAAGAATCTCATTTACCTTGAGTCTGCCAGGCGTTTGAATCCTAGACAGGCTCGTTGGTCATTGTTTTTTTCTCGTTTCAATTTCGTGGTTTCATACCTGCCAGGTTCAAAGAATGTGAAGGCAGATGCTCTTTCCAGGAGTTTTGTGCCTGACTCTCCTGGAGACTCTGGGCCTACTGGTATCCTTAGGGATGGGGTAATATTGTCCGCCGTATCCCCAGACTTGCGACGTGCATTGCAGGAGTTTCAGGTGGATAAACCGGATCGTTGTCCACCAGAAAGACTGTTTGTTCCGGATGATTGGACCAGTAGAGTCATCTCCGAGGTCCATTCTTCTGTGTTGGCTGGTCATCCTGGAATATTTGGTACTAGAGACTTGGTGGCCAGGTCTTTTTGGTGGCCTTCCTTGTCTAGGGATGTGCGTACCTTTGTGCAGTCTTGTGAAGTGTGTGCTCGAGCTAAGCCTTGCTGTTCTCGGGCCAGTGGGTTGTTGTTATCCTTGCCCATCCCGAAGAGGCCTTGGACGCACATTTCCATGGATTTTATTTCTGATCTCCCGGTTTCACAGAAAATGTCCGTTATCTGGGTGGTGTGTGACCGCTTTTCTAAGATGGTTCATTTGGTGCCCTTGCCTAAGTTGCCTTCCTCCTCTGAGTTGGTCCCTTTATTTTTTCAGAACGTGGTTCGTTTGCATGGGATTCCGGAGAATATCGTTTCTGACAGGGGATCCCAGTTTGTGTCTAGATTTTGGCGGAAGTTTTGTGCCAAGATGGGCATTGATTTGTCTTTCTCGTCTGCATTCCATCCTCAGACGAATGGCCAGACGGAGCGAACTAATCAGACCTTGGAAACTTATTTGAGGTGTTTTGTTTCTGCTGATCAAGATGACTGGGTTGCTTTTTTGCCGCTGGCCGAATTTGCTCTTAATAATCGGGCTAGTTCTGCCACGTTGGTCTCTCCTTTTTTTTGTAATTCGGGGTTTCATCCTCGTTTTTCCTCTGGTCAGGTGGAGTCTTCGGATTGTCCTGGAGTGGACGTGGTGGTGGACAGGCTACATCAGATTTGGAATCAGGTGGTGGACAATTTGAAGTTATCTCAGGAGAAGACTCAGCAGTTTGCTAATCGCCGTCGCCGCGTGGGTCCCCGACTTCTTGTTGGGGATTTGGTGTGGTTGTCTTCTCGTTTTGTCCCTATGAAGGTCTCTTCTCCTAAGTTCAAGCCTCGGTTCATCGGTCCTTATAGGATCTCGGAGATTCTTAACCCTGTATCTTTTCGTTTGGATCTCCCAGCATCGTTTGCTATTCATAATGTGTTCCATCGGTCGTTGTTGCGGAGGTATGAGGTGCCCGTTGTTCCTTCGGTTGAGCCTCCTGCTCCGGTGCTGGTGGAGGGAGAATTGGAGTATGTTGTTGAGAAGATCTTGGATTCTCGTGTTTCCAGACGCAAACTCCAGTATTTGGTTAAGTGGAAGGGTTATGGTCAGGAGGATAATTCCTGGGTGGTCGCCTCCGATGTTCATGCGACTGATTTGGTCCGCGCCTTCCATAGAGCTCACCCTGATCGCCCTGGGGGTTCTCGTGAGGGTTCGGTGACCCCTCCTCAAGGGGGGGGTACTGTTGTGGATTCTGTTTGTGGGCTCCCTCTGGTGGTTACTGCTGGTACTGGGTGACTTTGGTGGGTTGCGGCCTTTGGTTTCCACCTGTCCATCTGAGGCTGGGTGTTTCCTATTTTACCTGGCCTTTCTGTCATTCCCTTGCCGGCTATCAATGTATTCAGATGTGCTCTGTTTGGTTCCTGCCTACCTGCTCCCAGATCTTTCAGGATAAGCTAAGTGCTGATTTTCAGTTGTTTGGGTTTTTTTTGTCCAGCTTGCTTATTATGTCTCTATGCTAGCTGGTAGCTCTAGTGGACTGAGGTTCTCCCCATGTGCCATGAGTTGGCACATGGGTTCTTGTAATCTCAGGATGGTTTTTTGATTAGGGTTTTTTGCTGACCGCTCAGACCCCTTTTGTATCGTTCTGCTTTCTAGTTTACAGCGGGCCTCAATTTGCTGAACCTATATATATCATCTCTATGTGTGTGCCTTCCTCTCATTTCACCGTCAATACATGTGGGGGGCAACTATACCTTTTGGGGTTCATTCCTCTGGAGGCAAGTGAGGTCTTATTTTCTCTGCAGTACTAGTTAGCTCTTAGGCTGGTGCGTGGCGTCTAGAACCAACGTAGGCACGCTCCCTGGCTATCTCTAGTTGCGTTTCTCAGGCGTAGGGCAGCGGTCAGCCCAGGTTCCATCACCCTAGAGCTCGTCCGATATTTTGTATTACTTTGCTTGTCCCTTGCTATCCCTAGCCATTGGGATTCATGACACTGGATGTCCTGATATCAAATGCAACAGCTCAACTTGCTTTTCATGCACAGCCACACTCAAGTGGCACAAATATCAGTTTTGTACACTATTATTGTCAGAAAAAGCTAAGGATAGTAACACAGATAGTTGAAGGAAGTGGAGGCCTGATGTCTCGAAGGCCTACTGCTACAGGCAACATACATGAAAGAGACCCAACCAGGAGTCTACACATTTACAAAAATTAGTGAAAGACACCAACAAAGTGGCATCAATTTCACCACAGTAGAAATATCATAATAGGGACCAACACCTCTTACACTACAGCCAATCCAGCAGATAGAGAGACCCAATCAGGAGTGTTCATATTTTAATCAATTAGTGGTAGACACCAACAAAGTTGTATCAATTTCAATGCAGTAGAAATAATATAATCGGGAGCAACATCTCTACCACTACAGCCAACCCAGCGGATAGACGCCCAACCGGGAGTCTTTAAATTTTAAAAAATGAGGGCCTGACACCACTGAAGTGGCATCAATTTCACAAGAGTAGAAATAATAGGGACAAACAAGTCTTGCATGACAGCCAAATCAGCAGATGGAATGACCTAATCAGGAGTGTTCAAAATTAAAACAATTAGTGACAGACACCAACAAAGTGGTATCAATTTCACTACAGCAGAAATAGTAGAAAAGGGAGCGACATCTCTTCCTCTACAGTCAATCCAGTACATGGACATCCAACCAGGAGATTTCAGATTACCAAAAAATAGTGTCAAACACCACCAAAGTGGCATCAATTTCACAAGAGTAGAAATAGTATAGCAGGGACCAACACATCTTCCACTACAGCCAACTCAGCAGATGGACATCCAACCAGAAGTGTTCACATTTCCAAAAATCAGTGGAAGACACCAATAAAGTGGCATCAGCTTCACCACTGTAGAAATAGCATATTAGCAACCAACACATCTTCCACTATAGCCAACCTAGCACCTGGATATCCAACCAAGAGTCTTCAAATTAAAAAAATGAGGGTCTGACATCATCGAAGAGGTATTAATTTCACAAGAGTAAATGTAGTATAATAGGGACCAACACATCTTTCACTACAGCCAACCCAGCAGATTTAGAGACTCAATCAGGAGTGTTCACATTTCAAACAATTAGTGGCAGACACCAGCAAAGTGACATCAATTTCACCACAGTAGAAATAGTATAATAAGGAGCGACGTCTTTTCCACTACAGCCATCCCATCACATGAACACCCATTCAGGAGTGTTCACATTTCAAACAATTAGTGGCAGACATCACCAAAAGTTGCATAAATTTCGCAAGAGTATATATAGTATAAAAGGGATCGACACCTCTTCCTCTACAGCCAACACAGCAGATGGACACCCATGCAGGACTGCTCACATTTCCACAAATTAGTATTAACATCTGCAGCAGCAGCAACAGCGGACACAGAAGCCCCACTAAAGATATCACAGACCGCAATTACGCAAGATCAATGCAGCACACTAAAAACTTTAAAAAAAAAATAAAACTCATTTCAAAATTAGATCTACCCTACTGTATGACGTTAGTAACAGAATAATTTTGGGGGTCTGTGGATGAGGTCTGTATAACATAGACAAGATGCTACAAACAATTTCAAAATGAGATATCCCCTACTGTATGGCATTAGTAACAGAATAGTTTTTTGTGTGTGGATGAAGCCTACATAAAATAGACAGTTTCAAAATGATATCTCCCCTACAGTATAACTCTAGTAACAGAAAATTTTTTTTGTTGTTGAGTGGATTAGGCTTGTATAAAATAGATTTTATGCTCCAAACAATTTCAAAGTGATATCTACCCTACTGTATGACATTAGTAACAGAAGAAATTTTGGGGGACTACGGTTGAGGCCTGTTAATTGTTATGACCCCAATGGCGAGGGTCTCAGAGGAACGTGGAAGTCTGCAGAATACAAAAATCCAGCTCATAGGGCAGTGGTAACTGGGTTGACCATATATCTACTCCTAACGCCAACACTAGAAGTAGCCGGGGATCATTCCTACGTTGATTCTAGATGACACGCGCCAGCCGGAGAATCTAGCTACCCCTAGTAGAGGAAAACAAAGACCTTTCTTGCCTCCAGAGAAGGGGACCCCAAAGCTGGATAGAAGCCCCCCACAAATAATGACGGTGAGGTAAGAGGAAATGACAAACACAGAAATGAACCAGGTTTAGCACAGAGAGGCCCGCTTACTGATAGCAGAATAAAGAAAGGTAACTTATATGGTCAACAAAAACCCTATCAAAATCCACACTGGAAATTCAAGAACCCCCGAACCGTCTAACGGTCCGGGGGGAGAACACCAGCCCCCTAGAGCTTCCAGCAAAGGTCAGGATGTAGATTTGGAACAAGCTGGACAAAAATACAAAACCAAAACAAATAGCAAAAAGCAAAAGGCAGACTTAGCTGATATTACTGGAACCAGGATCAGTAGACAAGAGCACAGCAGACTAGCTCTGATAACTACGTTGCCAGGCATTGAACTGAAGGTCCAGGGAGCTTATATAGCAACACCCCTAACTAACGACCCAGGTGTGGATAAAAGGAATGACAGAAAAACCAGAGTCAAAAAACTAGTAACCACTAGAGGGAGCAAAAAGCAAATTCACAACAGTACCCCCCCTTAGTGAGGGGTCACCGAACCCTCACCACGACCACCAGGGCGATCAGGATGAGCGGCATGAAAGGCACTAACTAAATCGGCCGCATGAACATCAGAGGCGACCACCCAGGAATTATCCTCCTGACCATAGCCCTTCCACTTGACCAGGTACTGAAGCCTCCGCCTGGAGAGGCGAGAATCCAAGATCTTCTCCACCACGTACTCCAACTCGCCCTCAACCAACACCGGAGCAGGAGGCTCAGCAGAAGGAACTACAGGCACAATGTACCGCCGCAACAAGGACCTATGAAATACATTGTGAATAGCAAACGACACAGGAAGATCCAGACGAAAAGATACAGGATTAAGGATTTCCAATATCTTGTAAGGCCCAATAAAACGAGGTTTAAATTTGGGAGAGGAGACCTTCATAGGAACAAAGCGGGAAGAAAGCCATACCAAATCCCCAACGCGTAGTCGGGGACCCACACCGCGGCGGCGGTTGGCAAAGCGCTGAGCCTTCTCCTGTGACAACTTCAAGTTGTCCACCACATGATTCCAGATCTGCTGCAACCTATCCACCACAGAATCCACCCCAGGACAGTCAGAAGGCTCCACATGACCCGAAGAAAAGCGAGGATGGAAACCAGAGTTGCAGAAAAAAGGCGAAACCAAGGTGGCGGAACTAGCCCGATTATTAAGGGCAAACTCAGCCAACGGCAAGAATGTCACCCAATCGTCCTGATCAGCAGAGACAAAACACCTCAAATAAGCCTCCAAAGTCTGATTGGTTCGCTCCGTCTGTCCATTAGTCTGAGGATGGAAAGCAGACGAAAACGACAAATCAATGCCCATCCTACTACAAAAGGATCGCCAGAACCTGGAAACGAACTGGGATCCTCTGTCTGACACAATATTCTCAGGGATGCCGTGCAAACGAACCACGTTCTGGAAAAACACAGGAACCAGATCGGAAGAGGAAGGCAGCTTAGGCAAAGGAACCAAATGGACCATCTTGGAGAAGCGATCACATATCACCCAGATAACGGACATGCCCTGAGATAGCGGAAGATCAGAAATTAAATCCATGGAGATATGTGTCCAAGGTCTCTTCGGGACAGGCAAGGGCAAGAGCAAACCGCTGGCACGAGAACAGCAAGGCTTAGCTCGAGCACAAGTCCCACAGGACTGCACAAATGACCGCACATCCCTTGACAAGGAAGGCCACCAAAAGGACCTGGCCACCAGATCTCTGGTGCCAAAAATTCCCGGGTGACCTGCCAACACCGAGGAATGAACCTCGGAAATGACTCTGCTGGTCCACTTATCCGGGACAAACAGTCTGTCAGGTGGACAAGACTCAGGCCTATCAGCCTGAAATCTCTGCAACACACGTCGCAGATCCGGAGAAATAGCTGACAAGATAACTCCATCTTTAAGAATACCAACAGGATCAGCGACTCCAGGAGCATCAGGCACAAAGCTCCTAGAAAGAGCATCGGCCTTCACATTCTTTGAACCTGGTAAATACGAGACAACAAAATCAAAGCGGGAGAAAAACAATGACCAGCGGGCCTGTCTCGGATTAAGGCGTTTAGCAGACTCGAGATACATCAGATTTTTGTGATCAGTCAAGACCACCACACGATGCTTAGCACCCTCGAGCCAATGACGCCACTCCTCAAATGCCCATTTCATGGCCAACAACTCCCGATTGCCCACATCATAATTTCGCTCGGCAGGCGAAAACTTCCTAGAGAAAAAGGCACAAGGTTTCATAACAGAGCAACCAGGGCCTCTCTGCAACAAAACGGCCCCTGCCCCAATCTCCGAAGCATCCACCTCAACCTGAAAGGGAAGTGAGACGTCAGGCTGGCACAAAACAGGCGCCGAAGTAAACCGGCGTTTCAACTCCTGGAAAGCCTCCACGGCAGCAGGAGCCCAGTTAGCTACATCGGAGCCCTTCTTGGTCATATCCGTCAAAGGTTTCACAATGCTAGAAAAATTAGCGATAAAACGACGGTAGAAGTTAGCGAAGCCCAAGAACTTCTGAAGACTCTTAACTGACGAGGGCTGAGTCCAATCAAGAATAGCTCGGACCTTGACTGGGTCCATCTCCACAGCAGAAGGGGAAAAAATGAACCCCAAAAAGGGAACCTTCTGTACACCAAAGAGACACTTTGAGCCCTTGACAAACAAAGAATTTTCACGCAAAATTTTAAAGACCAACCTGACCTGCTCCACATGCGAATCCCAATTATCAGAAAAAACCAAAATATCATCCAGATAAACAATCAAAAATTTATCCAGATACTTCCGGAAAATGTCATGCATAAAGGACTGAAAAACTGAAGGCGCATTGGAGAGCCCAAAAGGCATCACCAAGTACTCAAAATGACCTTCGGGCGTATTGAATGCGGTTTTCCATTCATCACCTTGCTTAATGCGCACAAGGTTGTACGCACCACGAAGGTCTATCTTGGTGAACCACTTGGCACCCTTAATCCGGGCAAACAAGTCAGACAACAGCGGTAAAGGATACTGAAATTTGACAGTGATCTTATTTAAAAGCCGATAATCAATACAAGGTCTCAAAGACCCGTCCTTTTTTGCCACAAAAAAAAATCCCGCACCAAGAGGGGAAGAAGACGGACGAATATGTCCTTTCTCCAGAGACTCCTTGATATATGAACGCATAGCGGTATGTTCAGGTACCGACAGATTAAACAGTCTTCCCTTAGGAAATTTACTGCCTGGGATCAAATCTATAGCACAGTTACAGTCCCTATGAGGAGGCAGTGCACTGGACTCAGACTCACTGAAGACATCCTGATAATCAGACAAATACTCCGGAACTTCCGAAGGCGTAGAAGAAGCAATAGACACAGGCAGGGAATCCCCATGAATACCACGACAGCCCCAATTTGAGACTGACATAGCCTTCCAGTCCAGGACTGGATTATGGGTCTGTAACCATGGCAGCCCTAAAACAACCAAATCATGCATTTTATGTAAAACCAGGAAACGTATCACCTCGCGGTGTTCAGGAGTCATGCACATGGTAACCTGTGTCCAATACTGTGGTTTATTTGCTGCCAATGGTGTAGCATCAATACCCCTAAGAGGAATAGGATTTTCTAATGGTTCAAGAGTAAAACCACAGCGCTTAGCAAATGAGAGATCCATGAGACTCAGGGCAGCACCTGAATCTACAAACGCCATGACAGGATAAGATGACAGTGAGCAAATCAAAGTTACAGACAGAATAAATTTAGGTTGCAAATTACCAACGGTGACAGGACTAACAACCTTAGCTATACGTTTAGAGCATGCTGAGATAACATGTGTAGAATCACCACAGTAGTAGCACAAGCCATTCCGGCGTCTATGAATTTTCCGCTCATTTCTAGTCAGGATTCTATCACATTGCATTAAATCAGGTGTCTGTTCAGACAACACCATGAGGGAATTTGCGGTTTTTCTATCACATTGCACCGAATTAGGTGTCTGTTCAGACAACACCATGAGGGAATTTGCGGTTTTGCGCTCCCGCAACCGCCGGTCAATTTGAATAGCCAGTGCCATAGTATCATTCAGACCTGTGGGAATGGGAAAACCCACCATAACATTCTTAATGGCTTCAGAAAGGCCATTTCTAAAATTAGCGGCCAGTGCACACTCGTTCCAATGTGTCAGCACGGACCATTTCCGAAATTTTTGGCAATACACTTCAGCCTCGTCCTGCCCCTGAGACATAGCCAGCAAGGCCTTTTCTGCCTGAATCTCAAGATTGGGTTCCTCATAAAGTAAACCGAGCGCCAGAAAAAACGCATCAAGATCAGCCAATGCCGGATCTCCTGGTGCCAGCGAAAAAGCCCAATCCTGAGGGTCGCCCCGTAAGAACGAAATAACAATTTTTACTTGCTGAGCAGAATCTCCAGATGAACAGGGTCTCAGGGACAAAAACAATTTACAATTATTCACGAAATTCCTAAACTTAAACCTGTCTCCGGAAAACAGTTCAGGAATCGGTATTTTAGGTTCTGACATAGGATTTCTGATAACATAGTCTTGTATGCCCTGCACACGAGTAGCCAGCTGGTCCACACTTGTAATCAAGGTCTGGACATTCATGTCTGCAGCAAGCATAGCCACTCTGAGGTAAAGGGGAAGAAGAAAAAAAAAAAAAAAAAAAAACTCAGAATCTTCTTTCTTATAATCCCTCTTCTGCAATGCATTAAACATTTAATACGGGCCTGGCAAACTGTTATGACCCCAATGGCGAGGGTCTCAGAGGAACGTGGAAGTCTGCAGAATACAAAAATCCAGCTCATAGGGCAGTGGTAACTGGGTTGACCATATATCTACTCCTAACGCCAACACTAGAAGTAGCCGGGGATCATTCCTACGTTGATTCTAGATGACACGCGCCAGCCGGAGAATCTAGCTACCCCTAGTAGAGGAAAACAAAGACCTTTCTTGCCTCCAGAGAAGGGGACCCCAAAGCTGGATAGAAGCCCCCCACAAATAATGACGGTGAGGTAAGAGGAAATGACAAACACAGAAATGAACCAGGTTTAGCACAGAGAGGCCCGCTTACTGATAGCAGAATAAAGAAAGGTAACTTATATGGTCAACAAAAACCCTATCAAAATCCACACTGGAAATTCAAGAACCCCCGAACCGTCTAACGGTCCGGGGGGAGAACACCAGCCCCCTAGAGCTTCCAGCAAAGGTCAGGATGTAGATTTGGAACAAGCTGGACAAAAATACAAAACCAAAACAAATAGCAAAAAGCAAAAGGCAGACTTAGCTGATATTACTGGAACCAGGATCAGTAGACAAGAGCACAGCAGACTAGCTCTGATAACTACGTTGCCAGGCATTGAACTGAAGGTCCAGGGAGCTTATATAGCAACACCCCTAACTAACGACCCAGGTGCGGATAAAAGGAATGACAGACAAACCAGAGTCAAAAAACTAGTAACCACTAGAGGGAGCAAAAAGCAAATTCACAACAGTTAATATAGACTAGATGTTACAAACAATTTCAAAATGAGATCTCCCCTACTGTAAGATGTTAGTAACAGAATATTTTTTTTTTTGTTGGGTGGATGAGGCCTATATAAAATAGAATAGATGCTCCAAACAATTTCACAATTTCAAAGTGAGATCTACCCTACTGTATGATGCTTGTAACAAAATAAATGTTTTTTTTTGGAGTGGATGAGGCCTGTATAAATAGACTAGATGCTACAAACAATTTAAAAATTAGATTTACTCTAATGTGTGATGTTATTAACAGAATATTTTTTTGTTGTTGGGTGATTGAAGCCTTTATAAAATAGACTATATGCTCCAAACTATTTCAAAGTGAGATCTACCCTACTGTATGATGATAGAAACAGAAGACATTTTCTATTGGAGTGGATGAGGCCTATATAAAAAAGACTAGATGCTCTAAACCGTTTCAAATTAAGATCTACCCTACTGTTTGAAATTAGTAACTGAATACATTGTTGTTGGGCCTGTAGATGAGGCCTGTAAAATATAGACTAGAGGCTACAAACAATTTCAAAATGAGGTCTCCTCTACTGTATGACGTTTAGTAACAGAAGAATTTTTTTTGTTGCCTGGATGACGCTTGTATAAAATAGACTAGATGCTCCAAACAATTTTAAAGTGAGATCTACCTTACTGTCTGACGTTAGTAACTGAAGAAATTTATTTTGGCCTGTGGATGAGGCCTTTATAATATAGACTAGATGCTGCAAACAATTTCAAAGTGAGATCTCCCCTACTGTTTAACATTAGTAACTGAACAAAATTGTTTTTTGTGTGGATGAGGCCTGTATAACCTAAAAGATATGCTCCGAACAATTTCAAACTCGGATGTAGCCTGCTGTATCACGTTTGTAAAAAAAATATATATATATTTTTTATGTGCAACAGCTTTGCACACACAACAATTTCACAACCAAAAAATTACAACATGGGATATGGCAAGCTGTATCACGTTTAGCAACAGAGATTTATTTATTTTTTCTGCATGAGCTACGCAGACAGTTCAATTTCACCACCACTAAATGACAAGGTTATATATGATGTGCTGAACCACGTTAGTGACTGCCAAAAAAAGGTTTACTGTACAACAGCTCTACACACATAACAATTTCACCCCCACAAAATTACAATGTGGGATATGGCGGGCTGTGTCACGTTTTGCAACAGATTTTTTTATGTACATGAGGTCTGCAGACAGCTTAATTTCACCAGCACAAAATTACAACTTGGGATATGGCGGGCAATATAAAGTTTAGCAGCAGAAAAAAAGATTTTTTTAATGTGCTTGAGCTCTGCAGACAGCTTCATTTCACCGCCACAAAATTACAACTTGGGATATGGTGAACTATATCATGATTAGCAACATAATTTTTTTTAATCTGCAGGAGCAATGCAGACAGTGGAATTTCATGGCCACTAAATAACAAGGTGAGATAAAGCATGATGAATCACGGTAGCAACTGCCAAAAAAAAATTAATGGTCAACAACCCAAATGATAGAACAATGTCACCACACCAAAATGACAAGATGGGATATGGTGTGCTGTATCACATTTAGCAAGTGAAAACATAATATTTAGAATAGTCTACTCATGCATGGAGATCATTAGAACCAGAGCACAGCACACTAGTATGTAGTGTGCCCTGCTGGCTTTGCCTGTGGACCTCAGTAATGGCACAAAAAAAATGCTGGAAGGTCGATTTCACAGCCACACAGGACATTAGCTAGCTAAACTATTTGACTAAGAAACAACTGCCTACCTAACTAGCTAAAATCTAGCAGCAGACATTGCCAGCATAAGGAGTAGCCTCTCTGCGCTGTTACAGTTTCAAAATGGCGCTAAAACAAGATTTCCATTCTTTATATAGCGAGGGACATGTGATTTCAGCAGCCAATGACTCAAGCCATTGTGTCAGGATATTGTGGATGTTTCCTGTACCCTGAATGGCTAGCCACATTTTGCACAAATAAAGTTAGAAGAAAAAAAAGTTTAAAAGCACACCGCTCCTCTAAGCTCTGCCAACCCTTTAACTTCATTAAACATTTGCCCCATGCTCATCATACACCACCATTAACATAGCCAAAGCTCTCAAAAAACTTTAGTGGCTAACTAATGACATACGGTGAACACAATATGATTGATTAATTCACAGTGGGAGAGTATATGGACAGAATCTGTCCTGCGAATTCACAACCCATTAAAGGCGATAAGTGACAAAAGTATGTTTTTTTATATCAACAATCCCACAATAGGTTATGCTGTGTCCTGCCATTGAGTTACATTTTTATGTTTTTTTTTCTTACAAGTGATTAAGTGATAGTTTCATTTTTTTTTGTATTACAACTGGAGGTGAAAGAATGAATTGTTTCACAGACTTTACTTCATTGGCAAGATCAGTAATCTGTGATTGCTGGACCTGAGAATCTCCCTATCTCCTGCTACCCCTAGCTCTTTCTTTGATAAACTGGGTTGGCACAGCATTATGTATGGGTAATGCCTGGTGATGAGCGAATAGTGAAATATTTGGATTTGGGAAAGTCAGCACAAATAATTTATAATATCCGTGTATTCGAACTGAATAGCAAATTCAATGAAAGTCAATGGGAAAGCGGAATATTTTTCTGCTGGACCCAACTAACAGTTTTGGGGGCCTGAGAAAAAAGCTGAAATTAATGCATGCTTTTCTCACTCACATATGGTATCTTTTAATGATTTTGTCAGACTATTGCAGCAGTTTTACGGACTTATAAAAAGACCTACCAAACCAAACCTAATTTTTTTTTAAAGGGAAAATGGTAAGAAACATTTTTACTTCATAATTACATGTATGTGATGCAAAATAAAGATAAAAAAAATAAGTAAAAAATGATACCACCACTTTAGCATATGTTCACAAGGAGCATTTTGGCTTTATTTTTTCCTTTTTGTGAGGGCTCTCACTCATATATTTGGGAGGTCCCTCCCTCATTCCAACTGGTTAGCTGGATAGTGGAATACATATTCTCCGTCACTTCAGAATGCCAGATAAAACATGTAAATTTGAATTTTGGATTTCGCCCTCTGCCACCACCACGTCCACAGCCACGTCATTATGCGGCCCTTGCTTCACATTTTCAGAGGGCCAGCAGTTGCCGTGAAACATGAGTTTTGTAAGTGCCACAGTTCATTTTGGTTACTTGATCACAATGGAGCCACTCATAATGGGTGAAGCTGTATGATGAATGTCTGTAAATTGGATTCTACCAGACATCAAGAGCATTAATATTAAATTCTGAATACAGTGCATGCAAGTGAGGGCATGTATTGTGGTCAGTCTGTCAGGCCTGAAACCAATGCTAGAAACATGTACAAGCCTCATTTTACTTGGAAGCAGCCTCCTCAAGGGAAAAAAAGAGAAGAGCCATTGACCAATTTGCGCAAGCCTATGCACTTCTCCTGGAAACTACACAACCAGGCAGAATGTGTTTATTGCATGTTTTTGAGCAACTTTGGAGTAATTACATGATATGTCCTAGAGAGTGTTGAGGTCTGTGGAGTGTATTACTCAAGTGACAGGCAGTGCTACAGAGCTCAGGTAACGACCTTAGCGTGGCAATGACCATGTTCCTATATGTGTAAGGCTGCGGCCTGAATAGGTCTGTGGAGCATATTAACACAGTTTCTTAGACATTCTTAAAATGTACAGAAAGTGGGCAATACCCCACTACCATTTTTTTAGGATCCAAATGGAAGCCACAGTTTAATAAGGAGACACAAGTCTCATTTAGGAGCCTGGAAAAGAAAGCAATGGTCTTTGTCCAGCATCAGAAAATGTAAAGTGCTAACGAATATGTATTCCCTATCTAACTAACAATTTGTGAACAGACATATATGCTGACAAGGGACAACTCAACAGTGCTCTGGGACACCAAACTGGATGTGGTTGCTGACTGTTTTGTCTGTGCAACTGCAGCTGGTGGGAAGAAGGCATCAGTGTTTGCTTCCTGGAAAGCAGATTGTGAAGGCAATAACACAGGGGAAGGGCCAGTGGTTTTACCCTCAGACACAGATTTTGTATCCCTACTGAGATGCTGCATATGTGACTGTATATGGCGTATGCTAATGTAAGAATTATGTCAAATTTCACATTATAAAGGAATGTGTGGGTATGATTTTCCAACTGGCAGCATATATATAGACCATGTTTCATTACTCATATTATTATTCTGTGTAAGGCTGAAACCTGAAGAAGTGTGTGGAGCATATTAATAAGCTACTAGATACATGCTTAAAGAGACCGTGAGAAGGGCAACACAAGAAAAAAATATGATAAAATATATAGAGATTGAGCATAGAAATTTGACCATTGCACAATGTGCAAAGTTTTCCAAAAATTATCCAAAAGTGTCTATATCATACACGCTAAAAGAGACTGTGATGGGGACCTCACAATGCATTTTGCAGTTAACAATGCTAGAGATAGGGAGTACAAGTTTCACGATTGCACAATGTGCACAATTTTGCAAAAATTATCCAAGGGGTCTGTATCATACAAACTGAAAGAGGCCTTGATTGGGACCTCACAATACAATTTGCAGTTATTAGTTATCATTGCTAGAGATAGGGAGTACATGTTTCACCATTGCACAATGTTCAAAGGTTTCCAATAATTACCCAAGGGTCTGCATCATAGAGGCTGAAATATACCATGATGGGGACCCCACGATATATTTTGCATAATTATCATTGAGATAAGGAGTATATGTTTCACCAATGCACACTGTACAAAGGTTTCCAAAAATTACCCAAGGGGTCTGAGTCATACACGCTGAACGAGACCGTGATGGGGACCTCACAAAATATTTTGCAGTTACTATAATACGTAGAGATAGGGAGTACAAAATTTGAAAAATTATCCAAGGGGTCTGTTTCATACATGCTGAAAGAGGCCATGATGGGAACTGCACAATACATTTTACACTTATTAACATAGTTAGAGATAGGGAGAACAAGTTTCACCATTGCACAATGCGCAAAGTTTTCCAAAAATTACCCAAAGGGTCTGTATAATATATGCTGAAAGAGACCATGATAGGGACCACAAAATACATTTTAAAGTTATTATCATTGCTAGAGATAAGGAGTAAAAGTTTCACCATTGCACAATGTGCTAAATTTTCCCAAAATTTCCCAAGGGGTCTGTATCATACAAGCTGAAACAAGCCGTGATGGTGACCTCACAAGACATTTTGCAGTTATTAACATAGGTAGAAATAGGGATTACAAGTTTCACCAATGCACAATGTGCAAAGAATTCCAAAAATTACCAAAGTGGTCTGTATCATGCACGTTGAATGACACCGTGATGAGGACCTCACAAAACATTTAGCAGTTATTACAATAGGGGGAGATAGGGTAGGGAGTACAAGTTTCACCATTGCACAATGTGCAAAGCTTTCAAGAAGTAAAAAATATTACCCACGTGGGGTGTACATATATGACCACTAAGTACAGGAGGAGGAAGTGGTAATTTCCTGAACAAAATGGGTTTGGATGGTAAGGCATGGATGTAAAGAAGACTTTTAGAAAAAAACATTTTGGCTTTATTTATGTTATTTTGCTGTCATCCATAGAGCTTACAAAGGCAGAGGAAATCCAGCCCTTGTTCAATTTTAGAAAAGTCAGCCTGTCTACATTTTCTGTAGACAGGCACGTGCGCTTATCCATTATGATTGCACCGGCCGACCTTAAAAACCCGCTTAATACAACACACTTGCAGCAGGGCATGACAGCACTTCCAAGGCGTACAAGGAGAGGTCAGGCCAAGTGTTCAGCTTTGACATCCAATAGTCAAACGGCCCTGAAGAATCAGGAAGGACATCGGTATGGTCACTTAAGTAGTCCTTCACTATGTTGGTCAACTTCTCCCTCCTCATCATAGTTACACCCAAAGATAGCCCTTGCTGATTTGAAGGTTTCATGAAAATTGCCCAGTTGGTGGACATTTCCCCCCTGAGTTGCAACTAATGTGCGTGGCCCTCCCCTGTAATCCTTGTGGGTGAAAAGAGCCAATATGTCTGCCGGCAGCGTTGTTTGAGGGTAACCTTTTCAGCAAGCCTTCCACAGCAGCCCTCTGGCATGCATGCACTGAAAATGGCAAGTCTGCCTCTGACAAAAGAGAAGGACATTTCTCCATTATTATTATTTATTATTATAGCTCCATTTATTCCATGGTGCTTTACATGTGAGGAGGAGGATATACATAATAAAAACAAGAACAGTAATGTTAAATGATACAAGTTACGACTGGTACCGGAGGAGAGAGGACCCTGCCCATGAGGGCTCACAATCTACAAGGAATGGGTGAAGATAAAGTAGGGGAGCATAGAGCTGGTCATGCAGTGGTTTGGTCAATCGGTGGTTACTACAGATTTTAGGCTTGTCGGAAGAGATAAGACTTCATCTTCTTTTTGAAGGTTTCCTTGGTAGGCAAGTCTGATATGTTGTGTTAGAGAGTTCCAGAGTAGGGGGTGATGCACAGGAGAAATCTTGCATGCGATTGTGGGAAGAGGAGATAAAAGGGGAGTAGAAAAGGAGATTGTGAGGATTGGAGGTTGCGTGGAAGTAAGTATCGGGAGATGAGGTCACAGGTTGTGGATGACTTTGTATGTCATGGTTAGGATTTTTTTGAACTGGAGTCTTTGGGTAATGGGAAGTCAGTGCAGGGATTGACAGAGGGGAGAGGTTAGGGAATAACAGGAGGACATGTGGATTAGTCGGGCAGCCGAGTTTAGCATAGATTGGAGGTGTGTGAGAGTGTTAGAATGGAGGCCACAGAGCAGGAGGTTACAGTAGTCAAGGCATGAGATGATGAGGGCGTGGACTAAGGTTTTTGCAGATTCTTGACTGAGGAATGTACCGATCCATGAAATACTTTTGAGTTGAAGTGGAAAGGGCTTGGATATGTGGTTTGAAGGAGATCAATGTCAAGGATTGGGAGTCCCCTCTGTAGCGCAGAACATAAAGTCCTGTTCCTCCTCATACTCCTCCTCCTCCTGTTCCTTGTCAGCACCCAATGTGGCCTAAGAATATTGTGTGAGGCTGAGTTGTGTGGTATAAGCCCCTGTAAAATCTTGCTCTCTTTGAGATTCTGCAGTGAACATTTTAATAGACAGAGCAGTGGGATGGTTATGCTAATAATAGCGTCATCAGCTCTCACCATCTTTGCACAGTACTCAAAGTTTTAAAGAACCTCACATATGTCAGTAATCCACACCCACTCAGCAGTTGTTATGTGTGGGGGCTAAGTGTTACTCTGAAGGGCATTGAGTAGCTGGAATTCAGATACTGGCCTTTGCTGCTCACTAAGCCTTGCCAACATGTGAAAGATCAAATTCAAGTGTGTGGGCAAGTCACAAATCAGATGGTGATGATGCAAATTAAAGCATTGCTGCAGCGCAGCCAGACCAGCAAAAGACTGAGATGACTTTTGGAAATGTGCGCTGAAACAGCGTACCTTGGAAAGTTTTTAAAAACTGCTGTACAACCATGTTCAGCATGTGTACCATGCATTGAATGTGTAGCAGCTTGCCGAGCTTTAAAGCCACCACCAAGTTACGCCCATTATCACACACAACCAACCCTGGTTGGAGGTTCATCGCAGAGTGCCTCTGATCGGTCTGTTCTTTTATCCCTTTCAACAGCTCGACTGCGTTGTGAGCTTTACCAACTAAACAAATGAGATTCATCAGAGCATGCTGCCACTTCTCAAGGCAGACGTCCCAGCTGGGGAGTGATGGGAAGGCTTGTTCCATTGAGGATAAAAAGGAGGAGGAGAAGGAGAGACAGGAACTGGAATATGAGGAGACTGAAACCCTGATGGACATTAGGCCCACTTTTCTTGGTGTGGGTAAGATGTGTGATGTCCAAGCATCTGACTCTGTCCCAGACTCCACCGGGTTAACCCAGTGTGCCGTCAGGGAAAGGTAGCGTCCTTGTGCACAAGAACTTGTCCACTTGTCTGTGGTTAGGTGGATCTTCCCTGTGACTGCGTTTGCCAGAACACAGCTGATATTGTGTAATACGTGCTTATGTAACGTGGGTACGGCACACCAGGAAAAATATTGGAGGCTGGTAATCAAGTACAATGGGGCTGCCACTGCCAAAATAGCAACATTCCCAAGGCTAGCAATCTGGCAATGTGGGTATTTAGCATTTGGGCCTGTAGGTGGGTGGGTTTATATTTCTTCTTCCTGTGAAATGTATGGGGCAGGGACAACTGAACACTGCACTGGGACAATGAACTGGACACAGTTGCTGACTGTTGTGTCTGTGCAACCGAAGATTGTGGGCAGGAGGCATCAGCTCCTGCTTACTGGACAGCAGATTGGGAAGGCCATAACACAGGGAAAGGGGCAGTAGTTTCACGCTCAGACAGATTTTGTACCCAGGCATTCTGCCTACCAACTGGGGTGCTTGGCTGCCATGTGCTTTTGCTTGCCAGTGGTGCTCAGGTTGGCGGTGTTCTTGCCTCTCCCTAGCTTGGTATGGCAGATGTTGCAAATTACAGTTGTTTTGTCTGAAGGACATTCAAATAAAAGCTGCCATACAAGGGAACAACACACCCTTGGCCTGTTATCTAGCTGAGTGGGGGAATCTCTGTTGAACTGTTGACTGAGTTCTCCCTTTGGTCAAATCACTACCACTTCTGTTATGATCCGGTGACTTTGGAGCCGCATGAACTTTCTCTGGACTAGGTGGAAACTGTACTGACCGCAAAACCTGAACTAACACCGCAACTAGAAGTAGCCGTGGGGTGTGCCTAACAAACCCTAGACACCTCGACACAGCCGGAGGACTAAATGCCCCTATAGATGGAAATAGGAATACTACCTTGCCTCAGAGCAGAACCCCAAAGGATAGGCAGCCCCCCACGAATATTGACTGTGAGTAGGAGAGGAAAGACACACGCAGGCAGAAAACAGGATTCAGCAAAAGAGGCCACTCTAGCTAAATAGGGAAAGATAGGACAGAATACTAAGCGGTCAGTATGAAAACCCTTCCAAAAATATCCACAGCAGATAATACAAAAAGTTCCACAATCTAACTAAAGACATGGAATGTATATCTGCCACTCCAGAGAATCCAACAAGACTGAGAAAATTCTGACACAATCTAAGCTGGACAAAAAAACACTGAATAGCACAGAATTATTAAGCACACAGCATGTGTGCCACAGAAACAAAACCAGACACTTATCTTTGCTGATTTGGCAGAAGGCAGAAGGAACCAAACCAGGACCAAAACCTCCCAACAACCATGGGCAACTGGCAAGGACTAATGAATCCTGCACGCCTAAATACCCCAGTCAGAACTGCAATCAGCAGATACACCTGACCAGGACTGCAACTCAGGAACAACTGCATTACCACCTACAACCACCGGAGGGAGCCCAAAAGCAGAATTCACAACAGTACCCCCCCTTGAGGAGGGGTCACCGAACCCTCACCAGAGCCCCCAGGCCGATCAGGACGAGCCAGATGAAAAGCATGAACCAAATCAGCAGCATGGACATCAGAGGCAAAAACCCAAGAATTATCCTCCTGGCCATAACCCTTCCATTTGACAAGATACTGAAGCCTCCGCCTCGAAAAACGAGAATCCAAAATCTTCTCAACCACATACTCCAACTCCCCATCAACCAACACAGGGGCCGGAGGATCAACAGAGGGAACAACGGGTACCACATATTTCCGCAATAAAGATCTATGGAAGACATTATGGATAGCAAAAGAGGCAGGAAGCGCCAATCGAAAAGACACCGGATTAATAATCCCAATAATACTATAAGGACCAATAAACCGAGGCTTATACTTAGGGGAAGAAACCTTCATAGGAACATGACGGGAAGACAACCAGACCAGATCCCCAACCTGAAGCCGGGAACCAACACACCGACGACGGTTAGCAAAACGTTGAGCCTCCTCCTGAGAAAACACCAAATTGTCCACCACATGAGCCCAAATCTGCTGTAACCTGTCAACCACCGAATCCACACCAGGACAGTCAGAAGGCTCAACCTGCCCAGAAGAAAAACGAGGATGAAAACCAAAATTACAAAAAAAAGGCGAAACCAAAGTAGCCGAACTAGCCCGATTATTAAGGGCAAACTCGGCCAATGGCAAAAAGGCCACCCAATCATCCTGATCAGCAGACACAAAGCACCTCAAATAAGTCTCCAAGATCTGATTAGTTCGCTCGGTTTGGCCATTTGTCTGAGGATGACATGCAGAGGAAAAAGATAAATCAATGCCCAGCCTAGCACAAAAGGCGCGCCAAAACCTAGAAACAAACTGGGAACCTCTGTCAGACACAATATTCTCCGGAATACCATGCAAACGAACCACATGCTGAAAAACAACGAAACTAAATCTGAAGAGGAAGGCAATTTAGGCAAAGGCACCAAATGAGCCATCTTAGAAAACTGGTCACAAACAACCCAGATAACCGACATCCTCTGGGAAACCGGAAGATCAGAAATAAATTCCATAGAAATATGCGTCCAGGGCCTCTCAAGGACCGGCAATGGCAAAAGCAACCCACTAGCACGGGAACAACAAGGCTTGGCCCGCGCACAAGTCCCACAGGACTGCACAAAAGAACGCACATCACGTGATAAAGAAGGCCACCAAAAGGACCTACCAACCAAGTCTCTGGTACCAAAAATACCAGGATGACCAGCCAACACAGAACAGTGAACCTCAGAAATCACTCTACTAGTCCAACTGTCAGGAACAAACAGTTTCCCCACTGGACAACGATCAGGTCTGTCAGCCTGAAATTCCTGAAGAACCCGTCGTAACTCAGGGGAAATAGCAGAAAGAACCACCCCTTCTTTCAGAATGCCGACCGGTTCAAGGACCTCAGGAGAATCAGGCAAAAAACTCCTAGAAAGGGCATCAGCCTTAATATTCTTAGAACCCAGAGAATACGAGACCACAAAATCAAAACGGGAAAAAAACAAGGACCATCGAGCCTGTCTAGGATTCAGCCACTTGGCAGACTCGAGGTAAATCAAATTCTTATGATCGGTCAAGACCACAATACGGTGCTTATCTCCCTCCAGCCAATGTCGCCACTCCTCAAATGCCCACTTCATAGCCAACAACTCCCGATTGCCGACATCATAATTGCGTTCAGCAGGCGAAAATTTACGGGAAAAGAATGCACATGGTTTCATCAAGGAACCAACATGATCCCTCTGGGACAAAACGGCCCCTGCGCCAATCTCAGAAGTGTCAATCTCAATCTGAAACGGAAGGGAAACATCCGGTTGGTGCAACACCGGAGCAGAAGTAAATCGACGTTTAAGGTCCTGAAAGGCAGAAACAGCCGCAGAGGACCAATTCGCCACATCAGCTCCTTTTTTTGTCAAATCGGTCAAGGGTTTAAACACGCTGGAAAAGTTAGCAATGAAACGGCGATAAAAATTTGCAAAACCCAAAAATTTCTGAAGGCTCTTTACGGACGTGGGTTGAATCCAATCATGAATGGCCTGAACCTTAACCGGATCCATTTCAATAGATGAAGGAGAGAAAATAAAACCCCAAAAAGAAACCTTCTGCACCCCAAAGAGACACTTAGACCCCTTCACAAACAAAGCATTGTCATGAAGGATCTGAAATACCATCCTGACCTGTTCCACATGAGACTCCCAATCATCAGAAAAAATCAAAATATCGTCCAAATATACAATCAAGAATTTATCAATATAAGTCCGGAAGATATCATGCATGAAAGATTGAAAAACAGATGGAGCATTAGTGAGCCCGAACGGCATCACAAGGTATTCAAAATGGCCCTCGGGTGTATTGAACGCAGTTTTCCATTCATCACCCTGCTTAATACGAACAAGATTATACGCCCCCGAAGGTCAATCTTCGTAAACTAACTAGCCCCCTTAATCCTAGCAATCAAATCGGAAAGCAAAGGTAAAGGGTATTGAAACTTGACCGTGATCTTATTCAAGAGGCGATAATCAATACAGGGTCTCAAGGAGCCATCCTTCTTAGCAACAAAAAAAAATCCCGCTCCCATCGGTGAAGAAGATGGCTGAATATGCCCTTTCTCCAAAGATTCCTTAACATAACTCCGCATAGCGTTATGTTCAGGCACAGACAGATTGAAGAGTCTGCCCTTAGGAAACTTACAGCCTGGAATCAAATCAATAGCACAATCACAGTCCCTGTGCGGTGGAAGAGAACTGGACTTGGGCTCATCAAATACATCCTGAAAATCAGACAAAAACTCTGGAATTTCGGAAGAGGAAGAAGAGGAGATGGACATTAAAGGAACATCATTATGAACCCCCTGACAACCCCAACTAGTCACAGACATAGACATCCAATTCAACACAGGATTATGTACCTGCAACCATGGAAAACCCAACACGATAGCATCATGTAAATTATGCAATACCAGAAATCGACAATCTTCCTGATGGGCTGGCGCCATGCGCATGGTCACCTGTGTCCAAAACTGGGGCTTATTTTTAGCCAAAGGTGTAGCATCAATGCCCCTTAAAGGAATAAGGTTCTGCAAGGGCTGCAAGGGGAAACCACAACGCCTGGCAAACTCAAGGTCCATTAAGTTCAAAGCAGCGCCTGAATCCACAAACGCCAAGACAGAAAATGATGACAATGAGCTACATATACAGTACTGATGGTAAATGAACTAGCGATCCTCTTTGTCCGTTTAGGGCAGACTGAAATGACATGAGAAGCGTCGCCACAATAATAACACATCCTATTCTGACGTCTGAGTCCTTGTCATTCTGTCCTAGACAGAATCCTATCACACTGTATTGGCTCAGGACTCTGCTCTGAGGACAATGCCACAGCGCGCACAGTTCTGCGCTCCCACAAGCGCCGATCAATCTGAATGGCCAAAGACATAGGATCACTCAGACCAACAGGCGTGGGAAACCCCACCATAACATCTTTAACGGATTCAGAAAGACCCTTTCTGAAAATTGCAGCCAAAGCATCATCATTCCATTTAGTCAACACAGACCATTTTCTAAATTTCTGACAAAACAATTCTGCCGCCTCTTGACCCTGAGATAGGGCCAACAAGGTCTTCTCCGCTTGATCCACAGAATTAGGTTCATCATATAATAGTCCTAAAGCCTGAAAAAAGGAATCTACATTAAGCAAAGCCGGATTCCCAGATTCCAGGGAAAATGCCCAATCCTGTGGATAACAACGCAGCAGGGAAATGACGATTTTAACCTGCTGAATAGAATCCCCAGAGGATCGAGGTCTCAAAGCAAAAAACAGTTTACAGTTGTTTTTAAAACTCAAAAGTTTGGACCTGTCACCTAAAAACAAATCAGGAGTAGGAATCTTTGGCTCTAAAACAGGAGTCTGAACAATATAATCAGAAATTCCCTGTACCCTAGCAGCAAGCTGGTCTACACAAGAAGCTAATTCCTGAACATCCATGCTAACACAAGACGCCTTAGCCACCCAGAGAAAAAGAGGGAAGAAAAGGAAAAGCAAACTGCAGAAATAAAAATGACTCAACACCTTTCTTCCCTTCTTCTGAGATGCATTGAACTCATAGTGGGCCAGTTGTACTGTTATGATCCGGTGACTTTGGAGCCGCATGAACTTTCTCTGGACTAGGTGGAAACTGTACTGACCGCAAAACCTGAACTAACACCGCAACTAGAAGTAGCCGTGGGGTGTGCCTAACAAACCCTAGACACCTCGACACAGCCGGAGGACTAAATACCCCTATAGATGGAAATAGGAATACTACCTTGCCTCAGAGCAGAACCCCAAAGGATAGGCAGCCCCCCACGAATATTGACTGTGAGTAGGAGAGGAAAGACACACGCAGGCAGAAAACAGGATTCAGCAAAAGAGGCCACTCTAGCTAAATAGGGAAAGATAGGACAGAATACTAAGCGGTCAGTATGAAAACCCTTCCAAAAATATCCACAGCAGATAATACAAAAAGTTCCACAATCTAACTAAAGACATGGAATGTATATCTGCCACTCCAGAGAATCCAACAAGACTGAGAAAATACTGACACAATCTAAGCTGGACAAAAAAACACTGAATAGCACAGAATTATTAAGCACACAGCATGTGTGCCACAGAAACAAAACCAGACACTTATCTTTGCTGATTTGGCAGAAGGCAGAAGGATCCAAACCAGGACCAAAACCTCCCAACAACCATGGGCAACTGGCAAGGACTAATGAATCCTGCACGCCTAAATACCCCAGTCAGAACTGCAATCAGCAGATACACCTGACCAGGACTGCAACTCAGGGACAACTGCATTACCACCTACAACCACTGGAGGGAGCCCAAAAGCAGAATTCACAACACACTTCTTCCCTGTTTTCGTGCTACAGACACAACCCTGTTATGGTTCTCAATGGCAAGAGAACATAGCCCAGCAAACATAAGAACTAGCTCTTGGAAGGATGGAAACTAAACTGACCATGAACTAAACCTGCCGCACAACTAACAGTAGCCGGGTAGCGTTGCCTGCGTT
This sequence comes from Ranitomeya variabilis, assembly GCF_051348905.1. Classification (NCBI taxonomy): domain Eukaryota; kingdom Metazoa; phylum Chordata; class Amphibia; order Anura; family Dendrobatidae; genus Ranitomeya; species Ranitomeya variabilis. Next base: position 322,079,198 of record NC_135233.1, on the reverse strand, counting down.
TTATCCCTAGACGCCCAGCGCCGGCCGGAGGACTAACTAATCCTGGCAGAGGAAAATATAGTCCTGGCTCACCTCTAGAGAAATTTCCCCGAAAGGCAGACAGAGGCCCCCACATATATTGGCGGTGATTTTAGATGAAATGACAAACGTAGTATGAAAATAGGTTTAGCAAAATTGAGGTCCGCTTACTAGATAGCAGGAAGACAGAAAGGGCACTTTCATGGTCAGCTGAAAACCCTATCAAAACACCATCCTAAAATTACTTTAAGACTCTAGTATTAACTCATAATATCAGAGTGGCAATTTCAGATCACAAGAGCTTTCCAGACACAGAAACGAAACTACAGCTGTGAACTGGAACAAAATGCAAAAACAAATGAGGACTAAAGTCCAACTTAGCTGGAAGTTGTCTAGCAGCAGGAACATGCACAGAAAGGCTTCTGATTACAATGTTGACCGGCATGGAAGTGACAGAGGAGCAAGGCTAAATAGCGACTCCCACATCCTGATGGGAACAGGTGAACAGAGGGGATGATGCACACCAGTTCAATTCCACCAGTGGCCACCGGGGGAGCCCAAAATCCAATTTCACAACAGTACCCCCCCCTCAAGGAGGGGGCACCGAACCCTCACCAGAACCACCAGGGCGATCAGGATGAGCCCTATGAAAGGCACGGACCAGATCGGAGGCATGAACATCAGAGGCAGTCACCCAAGAATTATCCTCCTGACCGTATCCCTTCCATTTGACCAGATACTGGAGTTTCCGTCTGGAAACACGGGAGTCCAAGATTTTTTCCACAACGTACTCCAACTCGCCCTCAACCAACACCGGAGCAGGAGGCTCAACGGAAGGCACAACCGGTACCTCATACCTGCGCAATAATGACCGATGAAAAACATTATGAATAGAAAAAGATGCAGGGAGGTCCAAACGGAAGGACACAGGGTTAAGAATCTCCAATATCTTGTACGGGCCGATGAACCGAGGCTTAAACTTGGGAGAAGAAACCCTCATAGGGACAAAACGAGAAGACAACCACACCAAGTCCCCAACACAAAGCCGAGGACCAACCCGACGCCGGCGGTTGGCAAAAAGCTGAGTCTTCTCCTGGGTCAACTTCAAATTGTCCACTACCTGCCCCCAAATCTGATGCAACCTCTCCACCACAGCATCCACTCCAGGACAATCCGAAGATTCCACCTGACCAGAAGAAAATCGAGGATGAAACCCCGAATTACAGAAAAAGGGAGACACCAAGGTGGCAGAGCTGGCCCGATTATTGAGGGCAAACTCCGCTAAAGGCAAAAAAGCAACCCAATCATCCTGATCTGCAGACACAAAACACCTCAAATATGTCTCCAAGGTCTGATTCGTCCGCTCGGTCTGGCCATTAGTCTGAGGATGGAAAGCAGACGAGAAAGACAAATCTATGCCCATCCTAGCACAGAATGCTCGCCAAAATCTAGACACGAATTGGGTACCTCTGTCAGAAACGATATTCTCCGGAATACCATGCAAACGGACCACATTTTGAAAAAACAGAGGAACCAACTCGGAAGAAGAAGGCAACTTAGGCAGGGGAACCAAATGGACCATCTTAGAGAAACGATCACACACCACCCAAATGACAGACATCTTCTGAGAAACAGGAAGATCCGAAATAAAATCCATCGAGATGTGCGTCCAGGGCCTCTTCGGGATAGGCAAGGGCAACAACAATCCACTAGCCCGAGAACAACAAGGCTTGGCCCGAGCACAAACGTCACAAGACTGCACAAAGCCTCGCACATCTCGAGACAGGGAAGGCCACCAGAAGGACCTTGCCACCAAATCCCTGGTACCAAAGATTCCAGGATGACCTGCCAACGCAGAAGAATGAACCTCAGAAATGACTTTACTGGTCCAATCATCAGGAACAAACAGTCTACCAGGTGGGCAACGATCAGGTCTATCCGCCTGAAACTCCTGCAAGGCCCGCCGCAGGTCTGGAGAAACGGCAGACAATATCACTCCATCCTTAAGGATACCTGTAGGTTCAGAATTACCAGGGGAGTCAGGCTCAAAACTCCTAGAAAGGGCATCCGCCTTAACATTCTTAGAACCCGGCAGGTAGGACACCACAAAATTAAACCGAGAGAAAAACAACGACCAGCGCGCCTGTCTAGGATTCAGGCGCCTGGCGGACTCAAGATAAATTAGATTTTTGTGGTCAGTCAATACCACCACCTGATGTCTAGCCCCCTCAAGCCAATGACGCCACTCCTCAAAAGCCCACTTCATGGCCAAAAGCTCCCGATTCCCAACATCATAATTCCGCTCGGCGGGCGAAAATTTACGCAAGAAAAAAGCACAAGGTCTCATCACGGAGCAATCGGAACTTCTCTGCGACAAAACCGCCCCAGCTCCGATTTCAGAAGCGTCGACCTCAACCTGAAAAGGAAGAGCAACATCAGGCTGACGCAACACAGGGGCGGAAGAAAAGCGGCGCTTAAGCTCCCGAAAGGCCTCCACAGCAGCAGGGGACCAATCAGCAACATCAGCACCCTTCTTAGTCAAATCAGTCAATGGTTTAACAACATCAGAAAAACCAGCAATAAATCGACGATAAAAGTTAGCAAAGCCCAAAAATTTCTGAAGACTCTTAAGAGAAGAGGGTTGTGTCCAATCACAAATAGCCTGAACCTTGACAGGATCCATCTCGATGGAAGAGGGGGAAAAAATATATCCCAAAAAGGAAATCTTTTGAACCCCAAAAACGCACTTAGAACCCTTCACACACAAGGAATTAGACCGCAAAACCTGAAAAACCCTCCTGACCTGCTGGACATGAGAGTCCCAGTCATCCGAAAAAATCAAAATATCATCCAGATACACAATCATAAATTTATCCAAATAATCACGGAAAATGTCATGCATAAAGGACTGAAAGTCTGAAGGGGCATTTGAAAGACCAAAAGGCATCACCAAATACTCAAAGTGGCCCTCGGGCGTATTAAATGCGGTTTTCCACTCATCCCCCTGCTTAATTCGCACCAAATTATACGCCCCATGGAGATCTATCTTAGAGAACCACTTGGCCCCCTTTATGCGAGCAAACAAATCAGTCAGCAGTGGCAACGGATATTGATATTTAACCGTGATTTTATTCAAAAGCCGATAATCAATACACGGTCTCAAAGAGCCATCTTTCTTAGCCACAAAGAAAAAACCGGCTCCTAAGGGAGATGACGAAGGACGAATATGTCCCTTTTCCAAGGACTCCTTTATATATTCTCGCATAGCAGCATGTTCAGGCACAGACAGATTAAATAAACGACCCTTAGGGTATTTACTACCCGGAATCAAATCTATGGCACAATCGCACTCCCGGTGCGGAGGTAATGAACCAAGCTTAGGTTCTTCAAAAACGTCACGATATTCAGTCAAGAATTCAGGAATCTCAGAGGGAATAGATGATGAAATGGAAACCACAGGTACGTCCCCATGCGTCCCCTTACATCCCCAGCTTAACACAGACATAGCTTTCCAGTCAAGGACTGGGTTATGAGATTGCAGCCATGGCAATCCAAGCACCAACACATCATGTAGGTTATACAGCACAAGAAAGCGAAAAATCTCCTGGTGATCCGGATTAATCCGCATAGTTACTTGTGTCCAGTATTGTGGTTTATTGCTAGCCAATGGGGTGGAGTCAATCCCCTTCAGGGGTATAGGAGTTTCAAGAGGCTCCAAATCATACCCACAGCGTTTGGCAAAGGACCAATCCATAAGACTCAAAGCGGCGCCAGAGTCAACATAGGCATCCGTGGTAATAGATGATAAAGAACAAATCAGGGTCACAGATAGAATAAACTTAGACTGTAAAGTGCCAATTGAAACAGACTTATCAAGCTTCTTAGTACGCTTAGAGCATGCTGATATAACGTGAGTTGAATCCCCGCAATAGAAGCACAACCCATTTTTTCGTCTAAAATTCTGCCGTTCACTTCTGGACAGAATTCTATCACATTGCATATTCTCTGGCGTCTTCTCAGTAGACACCGCCAAATGGTGCACAGGTTTGCGCTCCCGCAGACGCCTATCGATCTGGATAGCCATTGTCATGGACTCATTCAGACCCGCAGGCACAGGGAACCCCACCATAACATCCTTAATGGCAACAGAGAGACCCTCTCTGAAATTCGCCGCCAGGGCGCACTCATTCCACTGAGTAAGCACAGCCCATTTACGAAATTTCTGGCAGTACATTTCAGCTTCGTCTTGCCCCTGAGATAGGGACATCAAGGCCTTTTCCGCCTGAAGTTCTGACTGGGGTTCCTCATAAAGCAACCCCAAGGCCAGAAAAAACGCATCCACATTGAGCAACGCAGGATCCCCTGGAGCCAATGCAAAAGCCCAATCCTGAGGGTCGCCCCGGAGCAAGGAAATCACAATCCTGACCTGCTGAGCAGGATCTCCAGCAGAGCGAAATTTCAGGGACAAAAACAACTTGCAATTATTTTTGAAATTTTGAAAGCAAGATCTATTCCCCGAGAAAAATTCAGGCAAAGGAATTCTAGGTTCAGATATAGGAACCTGAACAACAAAATCTTGTAAATTTTGAACTTTCGTGGTGAGATTATTCAAACCTGCAGCTAAACTCTGAATATCCATTTTAAACAGGTGAACACAGAGCCATTCCAGGATTAGAAGGAGAGAGAGAGAGAAAGGCTGCAATATAGGCAGACTTGCAAGAGATTCAATTACAAGCACACTCAGAACTGAAGGGAAAAAAAAACAAAAACAAAAAAATCTTCAGCAGACTTCTCTTTTCTCTCCTTTCTCTGTCAATTAATTTAACCCTTTTTGGCCGGTCAAACTGTTATGGTTCTCAATGGCAAGAGAACATAGCCCAGCAAACATAAGAACTAGCTCTTGGAAGGATGGAAACTAAACTGACCATGAACTAAACCTGCCGCACAACTAACAGTAGCCGGGTAGCGTTGCCTGCGTTTTATCCCTAGACGCCCAGCGCCGGCCGGAGGACTAACTAATCCTGGCAGAGGAAAATATAGTCCTGGCTCACCTCTAGAGAAATTTCCCCGAAAGGCAGACAGAGGCCCCCACATATATTGGCGGTGATTTTAGATGAAATGACAAACGTAGTATGAAAATAGGTTTAGCAAAATTGAGGTCCGCTTACTAGATAGCAGGAAGACAGAAAGGGCACTTTCATGGTCAGCTGAAAACCCTATCAAAACACCATCCTAAAATTACTTTAAGACTCTAGTATTAACTCATAATATCAGAGTGGCAATTTCAGATCACAAGAGCTTTCCAGACACAGAAACGAAACTACAGCTGTGAACTGGAACAAAATGCAAAAACAAACGAGGACTAAAGTCCAACTTAGTTGGAAGTTGTCTAGCAGCAGGAACATGCACAGAAAGGCTTCTGATTACAATGTTGACCGGCATGGAAGTGACAGAGGAGCAAGGCTAAATAGCGACTCCCACATCCTGATGGGAACAGGTGAACAGAGGGGATGATGCACACCAGTTCAATTCCACCAGTGGCCACCGGGGGAGCCCAAAATCCAATTTCACAACACAACCCTCTCTGCACTGCTGTGATCGCTAGGTGTGCCACTATCCAAGGTTGGATCAGTGGCCTACTCATGGTCCATGTCGTCTTCCAATTCATCAATCTGATCCTCCTTTTGAATTGTGATTTTAGGCTGACCTGATGGCAACTGTGCGTCATGATTATCCTGAACCTCTTCAGACATGAATTCACCTTGGACATTGCTGCACTCCACCTCCTCATGAACCTCTTTAATGGTACACATTGAGAGGCCTGAGTAGTAACAAGGGAACGTAAATAGTCCCTCAGTGTGGCCAGCATTGGGATCATATGTCTCCCGGGAATCTTGATGGGGGATGAAGGAGGACCAGGTTGAGTATTTAGAGTCCCAGCCTCTTGGATCCTGAGAATGGATTGCATGTAAGACTTTGGGGTGCTGCTTGTCAACACACTGGAGCCTTTATCTGCCTTCCAACCAACAACATCCTCTCACTTGTCTGGGCCAACAGTGATGTAGCACGCTGACCAAATTTTGACAGGAAGCTGGAATGAGATACACCTTCTTATCTGTCACATGGCCTTGGTGGGCAGCACCACGTCCACATCCCCTAACGTCAAGCTTTTCATATTGAAGGCATTCTGAAAAAAAATATCTTGGCTTTATTTTTTACACGTACTCGCATAGAAGTGTTATGTACAAATTTCCTATATCAAGCTATGTGTGGCAAAAAAATTGTTTTAGTATATGCCGGTACTAATATTATTTGGCTCTAAAAAGAGCTGTTTTGTATATTATGGTAGTGGATGAAACCCCACCTATCTCTCCCTAATCCCACAGTCTGTTCCTAAACTATGCAACACAATGCCACTAGCAGAGATCTGCAGCATGTACTTGCAATGATGATGTGATAACACCCAGGTACCTGCCTTTCGCTATCTCTCATAATAAATCTCTCCCTATGCTATATCGACCTAACAAAGAACTAATCTTCATCCTCAGTAGCTCTTAAAAAACTTTTTAGAATCACAGACTCTCTCTATACGCTCCTTTCATTCTCCCTGTGCTCACACAAAGCTCTCCCTAAACTGCTTCTGGTTGCAATGTGCGCAAGATGGTGCCTGCAGGGATTAAACATCCCATATGATTCTGTAAGGCCAGCCAATCACAGTAATGCCACACCAAAGATGGTGCCGGCATTATTGTAATTGGTAGCCAAGCCCATCATTTTTATTGGCTGAAAATAAAGTGCCAAATATGCTGGGCTGGTCATTCAAATTTACCTCTGCAAATATCAAATTCCTTGCTGAGTAACAAATAGTCTGAATAGCGTACTATTCTTGCAAGTAACGAATAGTGTCGAATGTATTTGCTCTGCACTAGTTATGCCACAATCATTATGTTGTACGAGCTTATTAAAAATAAGAGCTGGGAATGCCAGTAGGTAAAAAGATGGAGGAAAAAAGTTGTAGGGGTCAGTGGAGCGCTGAGATAAGGGATAAATGTAGGGACAATAATCTGGTTAGTAGTGTTGAGCATTCCAATACCACAAGTATTGGGTATCGGCCAATATTTGCGGTATTGGAATTCCGATACCGAGTTCCGATATTTTTGTGATATCGGAAATCGGAATCAGAAGTTCCCAGTGTATGGTTCCCAGGGTCTGGAGGAGAGGAAACTCTCCTTCAGGCCCTGGGATCCATATTCATGTGTAAAATAAAGAATAAAAATAAAAAATAGGGATATACTCACCCACTGACGCGCCCTGGTTGTAACCGCTGCAACCGGCAGTCTCCGTTCCTAAGAATGAGCGAGTGAAGGACCTGCGATGACGTCGCGGCTTGTGATTGGTCACGTGAGCGGTCACATGAGCGGTCACGCGACCAATCACAAGCCGCGACGTCATCGAAGATCCTTAACTCGGCATTCTTAGGAATGGAGGCACCGCTAAGAGCAGGGGCCGCCGGAGGGGTGAGTATATCAATATTTTTTATTTTTATTCTTTATTTTATACATGAATATGGATCCCAGGGCCTGAAGGAGAGTTTCCTCTCCTTCAGACCCTGGGAACCATTCCGATATTTTGTGTCCCATAGATATGCATTGGTATCGGGTATCGGTATCGGCGAGATCCGATATTTTTCCGGTATCGGCCGATCCAATCCGATACCGATACCTTTGCATATCGGAAGGTATCGCTCAACACTACTGGTTAGCAAACCTTTATTAACCCTTCGATCTCCACTGGTGATCTTTTCATTTCCCTCCTCCTGAGGGTTTGCAGCAGGAGTAGCTACGAGCACAGTCAATTCCATTGAGAAACTTCAGGACCTGCAGTGTCCGGGCTATACTGGGTTGACAATTACCAGCTTCAGGACACGTACCCTGTTCCCTGATATGTGACCAGAACCCAGCAGTGCTGGCCAGTAGTGGCGGTGCACGGCAGTCTCCAATGGTCCTTAGGGATCATCCCTTCAGATACAAACTGTGGTTGTGCAAGGGTGCACAACCCAATTAAGTGAGTGGCCACTTGGCCCTTGTTTGTTTATTCACTAAATCATCAGATTTACACATTTTGCACTCCTTGCCTTTGTTCTCATTACAGGAGGTAAAAAGATTTACAGGCTTCCTGTCTATTGGCAACAGCTTACCAAATTCCTGTGAATCTATTGCATCATCTCTAATTTCAAATCTTTCACATTTCAAAAATATCTTTTATTAACATAATTACCATGTATTTAAAAAACACAGTAAAAATGCAGTTACGTAAACAAATTCATGCAAACAAAATCTGCACAGGGTTTTTACATGTGTTTTTTGAAGAAAAAAAACAAAATGGAAAGAAAAAAATGTAATGTGGAAATTAAAGAAATAGACTCATTGCCAGTGGAGATTGTCTGCCAATATTTAAAAAAACTGCATTGCACAAATACACCAGATATAATTACATAGCATTTGCTTTTTGAACAATAACTGATACTATTAAAATGTTTTGCTTTGTCATCTGAATCAAAGCACCACTTCCAATCAAATCCAAACGTGATATTATTATTATTAAGAACGATTCATACAAAATATACAAAGGACTTTTTTGTGCACTTTAGACTCTAGCCCTTTATTACAATCACAGTTACAAGTCATTTGTGCTTTTTCCTGAACATAGTAATTAGAAAGCAGGATGCAATTGCTAAGGTCTTTTATTATTTAGTCTTTTTGCTGTAAAAATGGAAAACCTAATGCAAATCTGTTAAAATGTTGACACTTTTATGGAAATCAAGATGCTGATTTTCAGTTTATCTAAGATACCATTTGAGATAAAAAGCAGAGATGCATCTAGCACCAAATTGCTGCTCTTTTAGAGGGAGATAGAGCGAGTGATAAAGTGGTAAGAAAAGGTTAAATTTTGTTTTGATTAAGTTATCGATTTCCTTTTCACAAACAGAAAAGCAATGTCCTTTTCTGCCGTAGACTGACCTTTTCATACACTGTTTTTAATGTTCTGCACTCTTTCAAATGATAACTAGATGAATATTGCCTTGATTATGATGTCCTACTAAATTATTAAGAAAACACTATAGTTCTTCAGGCCATTGTTTATTTAAAGCTAGTGTGATTTTTATGTGTAAACCTTTTACACGATTGATATATTTTATTGACTGATGCAGAAAGCATAGAACTGTTCTCATGACTCCCAAGGGCATAGGCAGGTGGATATTCTTGACTTGAAAGTGTAGAGATACGATAAAAAACACTTTGCTGTTTTCAGATCACACACAACAAAAATATCTTCCTGCAAGGGGAAATGTGGCCTAAAAATAACAGCATTCTCTAGAATTTTCCAAATATATTACTGCTATCAAAAGTATTATAATTATGAGCATTATTAATCACAAACTACTGGCAGTGAAATTTAAGTTGTGATCAGAAAATCCATAAACGGGAAAATCTTTACTCCAACAAGGTGTGAAGTATAAAACACAAGCAATGCCCTTCAAGTTGCAAACAAGATTAGCTTAAGCTAAAATATATACTTATGTGACTTTGTGGGTAATTTAGAAATTCTGCTCAGGCATTCATTTTAACATAATCAGAATCTCGGTAATTGCCTGTTCACAGACATTAACGGGAAAATCAAACAGCTATTCTTTCCTATATATGTATAAGGGTTTATTCATTAAAGTGTTGGCTTTTGGGGAATGTTCATTTAACTATTTAAGAGGGTTTGTCTCACTTTTCAATATGAAATAATACAGATCATCGATAAAAGAGTCTCTGGCAGGAAAGGACACTTATTTTAGTAATTACAGAATTTTTCTTGCCATGTGATCTTCTAAGAAGCAATGAACATGCTTACTGATTTAAGACCTTCTCTCCAAAAGCACTTAGTAAGAATGTGACTATTTAAAAAAAAATATTTAGCATGGATGTCCTGAAAGCATGATGCGAATATGTACTCAGCATGTATTCTACACATTGTATTTGTTTAGTGCCTGCCTTGAGCATAGTAGAGAATATGTTACTTTTTTTCTCCCAATACTTGACCAATACCAGGCCAAACAAATAGAATAAGAGACATACTATTATCATGCACTCAGCTGCAGGCCCAGTCTCTCACGGACAGGGAGACCGGCACCTATCACGCAGCTCCACTGGTACTGCTCACCCTGTCCATGGCTCCAGACAATCAGCGGCTCCCTTCTCTGCTAGGAACCTGCATCCCTTTGGCAGGTCTCCTGGAAATGCTCTTAGGAGGCGCGCCCCGCTTCCTGCACATACTTAAAGCAGCAGGGCACCTGTTCTCTATTAGGGCTGTCTGTGCTGTGATGCTCTGTGCATAAAAGGCATCCTCCCCTTAAAGGAGGTGCCTGGGCAACGTGTTCATTCTGTAGGATTGTTACCTCCTGCTCAGGCCACACTCTGCATTGCTCGGCGATTGGAAATCTGTTGCTTTGCACTATAATAATATCTCTGTCTCAACAGAATCCTCTGCTGGCAGTTCCCTATCCTGGATTCCTCTGGGATCTATCCAGATACCACTGCTGGTTGGATCAGTCTTTGCAGGATTACATGAAACTCCCGGGATTCTCTCCACCGACAGAGACAATATTCTACAGTATCTTCTATCTGGTCTGTGCGGGTTGTCTCTCTGGTCCGGGATTTGCAGCATTGAGGCCTCCTGGTGTTGTGATGGGGGAATCCCTTTATAGGGGTATACCTTGCCCGCTGCTCCACTACGTGGTACAGTGTCATGATCCAGAGGAGGGTCCTCCCCTCAGGCACCTTTTCCCTTTCGTTAAACTTCCTTAATAAATATCTTTGGTTTTATGAAGCTCATTCTCCTGTCTCTTGAGTATCTGGTATATACTGTAGCTACCACTGCACCATCAGTGGTCTAGTGAGTCCACTATACATCATCATGCCCTGTGGGCATAACAACTATAATGTCAAATTCAAAGAAGTAGTGAAATGCAGCAACATAACATGCAGGAGAAGAAAAGCATGAGAAGCATGATGCAGTGCTCTGAAAACTAAAGAAGCAAACCTGAGCATTGGAAATTAATTAGTGGAGAAATAATGTAGCAAAGATTGCACAGAAGAGTTAGTGTAGTGGAAACAAAATTTTGTAGAGCTGAAACAGCAGATTTGTACTGGAGGCCAGATGTTGTTGAAATGGAGACCAGTGGAGAAGATCTGAAACAGCAGGGTAAGGCTATATAGAATAAAGTAGTGGTAAGAATGCCAACTACTTCAATGCTTAGATTATGTCCCTTTAAATCATCTAGCAGCGTAATGTCATTGGAGCTCATCAGGATGCCACAACAACAGTAAATGCAGGAAAAGCAAAGGAAGCAGCCATAGGATTAATATGATCCAGTTCTCAGCACTGTTGCTGGGACAGGAACATAACACATACACTATAAGGAGTTTGATGGGGTTTTCACAATTATAATGAGAAATCCTCTAGTACTTTTTGTGTTCATTTAGTTCCAAAATGTATTGAAATTTTCAAACTGTTAAGGGCAAGATGAACATGAGGGTGTCTGCATTTGTCATTTCCTTGTTACTGTAAATAAGACTGCAATTTTGTAAGCTAAATTTAGTGACATCGGAAACAAAAATTCCAGCTGCATCTGCAATTCACCTAAACAAGCAAAAAAGAAATGAATTATTTTTATAAAAAATAATAAGAGAATATGATTAGTGATGAGCAAGTATACTCGTTACTCAGGTTTCCACGAACATGCTTGGGTGGTCTCTGAGCATTTTGGCGTGCTTGGAGATTTAGTTTTCGCTGATGCAGCTGCATGATTTGCTATTGTTAGACAGCCTGAATACGTGTGAGGGTTGGCTGTTTCTTAGGGAATTCTCACATGTATTCAGCTTGTTTAGCAGCTGCTAGTCATACAGCTGTGGCGTCGAAATCTAAATCTCCGAGCACTGCAAAATACTCGGATACCACCCGAGCATGTTCTGGGAAACCCGAGTAACGAATATACTCGCTCATCACTAAATATGATGAATTCAAATTATTTCATAATCTTAGAGCAAAATTTACCTATTAAATTTTCAATTACGTACTGTGCAAGGGGTGCAGAGAGACATAATTGCAATAACAAATATATCAGAGACAAAGTGAGCGTATTCTGCATAGAAAAATTCATGTATCATAGTTAATTTTAATTTTATCATTAAGCATTCCTTGGTACTAACAATAGTAATTTATCAAATGACTAGATGGTGGCCCGATTCTAACGCATCGGGTATTCTAGAATATGTATGCGTAGTGTATAGCACAGCCTATGTATTATTTTGCACAGTCCACGTAGTATATTGGCCAGCGCACGCAGTACATTGCGCAGCCCACGCAGTACATTGCGCAGCCCACGCAGTACATTGCGCAGCCCACGCAGTAATTGCGCAGCCAATGCATTACATTGCACAGCCAACGCAGTACATTGCGCAGCCAATGCAGTACATTGCGCAGCCAACGCAGTACATTGCGCAGCCCACATAGTACATTGTGCAGCCCACGTAGCATATTGTGCAGCCCATGTAGCATATTGCACAGCCCACGTAGTATATTGCCCAGCCACGTAGTATATTGCATAGTAGCACAGCCCATGTAGTATATTGGCCAGCCACGTAGTATATAGCACAGCCCACGTGGTGTATTGCCCAGCCAACGGAGTATATTGCCCAGCCATGTAGTATATTGCCCAGCCATGTAGTATATAGCAGAGCTCATGGAGTATATTGCCCAGCCTATGTAGTATATAGCAGAGCCCATGGAGTATATTGCCCAGCCTATGTAGTATATAGCAGAGCCCATGAAGTATATTGCCCAGCCTATGTAGTATATAGCAGAGCCCATGGAGTATATTGCCCAGCCTATGTAGTACATAGCAGAGCCCATTGAGTATATTGCCCAGCCTATGTAGTATATAGCAGAGCCCATGGAGTATATTGCCCAGCCATGTAGTATATAGCAGAGCCCATGGAGTATATTGCCCAGCCTATGTAGTATATAGCAGAGCCCATGAAGTATATTGCCCAGCCTATGTAGTATATAGCAGAGCCCATGAAGAATATTGCCCAGCCTATGTAGTATATAGCAGAGCCCATGGAGTATATTGCCCAACCTATGTAGTATATAGCAGAGCCCATGGAGTATATTGCCCAGCCTATGTAGTATATAGCAGAGCCCATGGAGTATATTGCCCAGCCTATGTACTATATAGCAGAGCCCATGGAGTATATTGCCCAGCCTATGTAGTATATAGCAGAGCCCATGAAGTATATTGCCCAGCCTATGTAGAATATAGCAGAGCCCATGAAGTATATTGCCCAGCCTATGTAGTATATAGCAGAGCCCATGGATTATATTGCCCAGCCTATGTAGTATATAGCAGAGCCCATGGAGTATATTGCCCAGCCTATGTAGTATATAGCAGAGCCCATGGAGTATATTGCCCAGCCTATGTAGTATATAGCAGAGCCCATGGAGTATATTGCCCAGCCTATGTAGTATATAGCAGAGCCCATGGAGTATATTGCCCAGCCTATGTAGTATATAGCAGAGCCCATGGAGTATATTGCCCAGCCTATGTAGTATATAGCAGAGCCCATGGAGTATATTGCCCAGCCGACGTAGTAAATAGCAGTGTGGGCATCATATGCCTGGTAAAAAAAAGAAAGAAAATAAAAAATCGCTATATACTCACCTTCCGGAGCCTCCGCATCCAGAACCGGGCTTTCCTATGCGGCATGAATAGTAAAACGATCTAATGTTTAAAAATAATAAAACAAAATAAAAAATCGCTATATACTCACCGTCCGGCAGCCCCTGGATCCACAACCAGACTTTCCCGCTTGCGACGCGCCGGTGACTGATCCATGCTGCGGTCTTGCGAGATGATGACGTAGCGGTCTCACGAGACCGCAACGTCATCATCTCGCGAGATCGCAGCATGGAGCAGACACCTCCGCGTCGCAAGCGGGAAAGTCTGGTTGTGGATCCAGGGGCCGCCGGACGGTGAGTATATAGCGATTTTTTATTTTGTTTTATTATTTTTAAACATTAGATCGTTTTACTATTCATGCCGCATAGGTAGCCTGAATAGTAAAAAGTTGGTCACACAGGGTTAATAGCAGCGGTAACGGACGGCATTACACCGCGGCATAATGCAGTCCGTTACTGCTGCCATTAACCCTGTGTGAGCGGAGGGGAGTATGCGGGCGCCGGGCAGTGAGTGCGGGGAGTAAGGAGCGGCCATTTTCTTTCGGACTGTGCGTGTCACTGATTGGTCGCGGCAGCCATGACAGGCAGCTGCCGAGACCAATCAGCGAACGAATAACCGTGACAGAAAGACGGAAGTACCCCTTAGGCTTCTTTCACACTTCAGTTGTTTGGCGTCAGTCACTTCCGACATAGTGACGGATCGACGGATCCGTCACAATTGTTGAGAAAACGGTTTCAACAGATCCGTTTTTTTGACGGATCCGTTACTTGGGGGTTGTCTGGGAAAAGTATCTACTTTTTGGAGCATGCACAATTGAAAAAACGGATTGGGGCGACGGATCCGCCGAAATGACGGTCGCGACGGATCCGTCGCCCATAGGTGGCCATTCTATGGAATGACGGACGCGACAGATCCGCCGCGAACCGTCATTTCGGCGTTGACAAAAAACGTTTCAATGTCCGTCTATGGCTTCTTTCACATTTCCGTCTTCTGGGGGCCGTCGCAATCCGTGGTTATGGCAAAAAAAACGGATCTTGCAAATGTGCCCGCAGGATCCGTTTTTTTGCCATTGATTTGAACTAACGACGGATTGCGATGGATTGCGACGGATGGACAAACGTCGCATCCTTCGTGCGACGAATGCGTCGTGTTTTTGCGGTCCGTCGAGACGAAAAAACGTTCAGTGTAACGTTTTTTCGTCTGTCGAATCCGCCAGTTCCGACCACGCATGTGCGGCCGGAACTCCGCCCCCTCCTCCCCGGAACTCACAATGGGCAGCAGATGCATCGTAAGACTGCATCCGCTGCCCACGTTGTGCACAATTGTGCACAACGTCCGTCGGTACGTCGGGCCGACTGTTTGTGACGGCCCCGTACCGACGGGAATGTGAAAGAAGCCTATGTCTAGACAACGTCCGCCAAATTTCGACGGATCCGTCGCATGACGGATGGAACTGACGACCATCCGTCACAATCCATCGCCAATGCAAGTCTATGGGAAAATAGCGGATCCGCCAAAAAAAAATGACGGATCTGTTATTTGAGGAAACTGGCAGTTTTAGACTGACGCCAAACAACTGAAGTGTGAAAGAGGCCTTAGACAATTATATAATAGATGCAAATCCATGGCCTCTCTCCGTGGTGGAAAAAAATGATGACCCATAATGGAGTATTGGCCAATGAAAGCTAAAGAGAAATACATACTTGATGCTACTCACTAAACTATTAAATAACCCTCAGTTTCAGAACCACTATACCTTAATGTGCTATGCCAAAAAAATAAAAATCTACTTGAAATAATCTTTGACTTTAATAACAACAGATATTATTTCATATAAAGGATAGTCTAATATCATGTTTTGACAAATACTTATAATGATTTAACATATGGGCTATTTACTGTGTGATAAGGAAAAGATATAAAGGGAAATTTATGTACTTCTCAACAAAATGCTGATGCAAAAGAACGCCACTTCTTTTTTTAAACTGTGAGCTGTGGTAGGTGTGAGTTTTTTTGTATTGATTTCCTATTGCATTAAGAATTGAATCTGTAACATTCAATGTGTACATTGTGATTTCTCCTGTGATTTTATGCTAGAAGTGTGAAGAGTCAAAGGGGTTGTCCATAACAGTTCATTGAATATTAATGTCTAAATTTATTTTTTAAAAGAAACAACTTTTTTAATGTCCTTCGAGAAAACATTTTCTACTGTTCCATCTCGACTCTCATTCACTATCTGTGTTTGTTTCTTACATCTGATGATGTTTTGTTTGAGTTTTTTTTAACCCCTTCATGACCTTGGGATTTTCCGTTTTTCTGTGTTCGTTTTTCACTCCCCTCCTTCCCAGAGCCATAACTTTTTTATTTTTCCGTCAATTTGGCCATGTGAGGGCTTATTTTTTGCGGGACGAGTTATACTTTTGAACAACATCATTGGTTTTAGTATGTCATGTACTAAAAAATGGGAAAAAAATTCCAAGTGCGGTGAAATTGCAAAAAAAGTTCAATCCCACACTTGTTTTTTGTTTGGCTTTTTTGCTAGGTTCACTAAATGCTAAAACTGAACTACCATTATGATTCTCCAAGTCATTATGAGTTCATAGACACCTAACATGACTAAGTTCTTTTTTATCTAAGTGGTGAAAAAAAATTACAAACTTTGCTAAAAAAAAATTGCGCCATTTTCCGATATCTGTAGCGTTTCCAGTTTTCATGATCTGGGGTCGGTTGAGGGCTTATTTTTTGCGTGCCTAGATGGCGTTTTTAATGATACCATTTTGGTGCAGATACGTTCTTTTGATCGCCCGTTATTGCATTTTAATGCAATGTCGCGACGACCAAAAAAACGTAATTCTGGCGTTTCAATTTTTTTTTTGCTACGCTGTTTAGCGATCAAGTTAATGCTTTTTTTATTGATAGATCGGGCGATTCTGAACTCGGCGATACCAAATATGTGTAGATTTGATTTTTTTTTATTGATTTATTTTGAATGGGGCAAAAGGGGGTGATTTAAACTTTTATATTTTTTTTATTTTTTTCATATTTTTTTTTACTTTTTTTTAAACTTTTGCCATGCTTCAATAGCCTCCATAGGAGGCTAGAAGCTGGCATAACGGGATCGCCTCTGCTACATAGCAGAGATCTTATGTTCGCTGCTATGTAGCAGAAAATCAGGTTTGCTGTGAGCGCCGACCACAGGGTGGCGCTCACAGCTACCGTGCATCAGTAACTATAGAGGTCTCAAGGACCTCTTTGGTTACAATGGAGAAGCATCGCCGACCTCCGATCATGTGACCGGGGTCGGCGATGCGCTTATTTCCGGCGCCTGGCCGGAAGCAGTAGTTAAATGTCGCTGTCTGCGTTTGACAGCGGCATTTAACTAGTTAATAGGTGCGGGCAGATCGCAATTCTGCCCGCGCCTATTACGGGCACATGTCAGCTGTTCAAAACAGCTGACATGTCCTGGCTTTGATGCGGGCTCACCGCCGGAGCCCGCATCAAAGCAGGGCTTCTGACCTTGGACGGGATAGTATGTCCGAGGTCAGAAAGGGGTTAATATGCACTGGTTGTCATTTCTGACACATGCTCAGTTTACCCTCACTGCTCTATTACATTCAGTGCTCACTGACATGTGATATACAGTACCAACAACTATAAACAGAAGTGACAAGCAAGAGAACTCTCTTGTCACTTCTCTATATAGCCCTGAGTTGGCATTCTGTCAGTATGCATTGAAAGAAATACTGTGGCATCGTGAACAGTGAGCGCATACTGAGCATGCTTCAGAATTGACAATCGGTACATGCTCAGTATAGCAGAGACTAGCTAAGCCCCTGAAAATAACATCCATGATGACATCTCATTTCAGGGTGATTGTAGCCTCTGCGGCAGTGACTGCAGTTCCGCCCACTGATGACTTTCCATTTAACCCCTTCGCGCAATGGTCATTTTCCATTTTTTTCATTGTTTTTTTCTCTTCTTCCAAGAGCCATAATTTCTTTATTTTTCCTTTAATCCCTTGAGTCCCTTGAGTGATGGTTTGCACATTAATGACCAGCCCAATTTTTACAATTCTGACCAGTGTCACTTTATAAGATAATAACTCTGGAACACTTCATCTGATCCCAATGATTCTGAGACTGTGCTTTTGTGACATATTGTACTTCATGATTGTTAGGATTGCGGAACGTACTAAATAAAATATCAAATAAAGAACTTCGCAACCCGGCGTCCACCATGCAGAGATGCAAAACTGCAGCTAGTGTAAAGAATGGTGAACAGAAAGTAGCCGCACATGGTGTTAAGAGTCACACTGTGTGCCAGCAAACATATAAGCCAGTTCTGTTACTCCATGGAGCTGCTGTCTCGCTGTGTGAAACTGAGGACTGTATCCTGTTAAAGGTCACAGGTATACAACAGAATAGACACTAGTTGCGGTCCCTATAACTCACCCCCCACTATGCTGGTGATTGAGCTTGTCCAGTCACTCAACCTATGCAAAACAGCACTTGCTACATCAGCTGCCTGCTCCAGGTGTTAAACTCAAGCGGGAGTTCCCACCCTACACTGCCTGAAGAAAACCAGACTCGCTGTGCTGGTAGCAGAACACCGTGCATACGTGGTGGTAACTGTCCCACCAACACACACACAGCATCAAAAGTGATCTTAGCGCACCAAAGATCCTTTTATAGCCCACACTCAAGTCCAGTAAGAAAGGACCTTGGCCGCGGACCAATCCAAAGTCGGCACAGGACCAGAGCAGCTGACTACCGACCATCAATGAGATGTGCCACCTCACGAGCATGCTCATTAGAGTGAATCCTGGACTTAGCCTCAGGAAAGGCTGCTCGCCACTGTCTATTGTTAGTTACCATAGCTAAACCAGGAGAAGCAGCAGTAACAACAAGCACAGCCTTAGGCTACTTTCACACTAGCGTCGGGTAATGTCCGTCGCAATCCGTCGTTTTGGAGAAAAAACGCATCCTGCAAAGTTGCCCACAGGATGCATTTTTCTCCATACACTTGCATTAGCGATGCATTGTGACGGATTGCCACACGTCACATCTGTCGTGCAACGGATGCATCATGTTTTGGCGGACCGTCGGCACAAATAAACGTTCCATGTAACTTTTTTTGTGCGTCGCCCGTGCATGCGTGGCCGAAATTCCGCCCCCTCCTCCCCAGACTGCAGAATGGGCAGCGGATGCATTGTAAAGCTGCATCCGCTGCCCACGTCTTGCAGAAATTTCACAGGTTGCGTCGGTACGTCGGCCCGACGCATTGCGACAGGCCTGTACCAACGCACGTGTGAAAGTAGCCTAAGTCTGAGCAAGACGCCGGGATTGATGTTTTTGCTGAGCAGCATCTACTGAGGTCGAGTCTGAATGGGAGACCACAGGGGAAGATAAGGCTTGGGATCTATCCTGTGCAGAGGAAGAATCCCGATGCCTAACAAAGACAATGGTAAAATTTACTTGATATAACTTGCATTTATTTGTGAAAGAAACTTAAATTTGGCTAAAATTTTAAAAATATTGCTATTTTCAAACTTTGAAACAGAAAGATATGTCCGACAAAATAGTTAATAAATAACATTTCCCTCATGTTTACTTTACATAAGCACAATTTTTGCAGCAATTTTTTTGGGTAGGAAGTTATAAGGGTTAAAATTTGACCAGTGATTTCTCATTTTTGCAATGAAATTTACAAAACCATTTTTTTTAGGGACCACCTCAAATTTCAAGTAACTTTAAGGGGTCTATATGATAGGAAATACCAAAAAGTTACACTATTCTAAAAACTTCACCCATCAAGGTTCTCAAAACCACTTTCAAGAAGTTTAGTAACCCTTCAGGTGCTTGACAAGAATTTTGGGAATGTGGAAAAAAATTAACATTTAACTTTTTTATCACAAAATGTTTACTTTACACCCATTTTATTTGTGATCGAGTTCAATTGCAGCATTTAGGGAGTTAAAGTGACAGGAGCACACTGATTATCAAGAGTCAGCTGTTAGAATCAGCTGACACCCGGCAGCGATTGAGCGCGCTCAGCTCGTGTGCGTGCAAAATCGCAGGGACATATCCATACGTCCCAGGTCAATAAGACTCAGGTCACAGGAACATATGTATACGTCTAAGGAGGGGAAAGGGATTAAAACAGCCGCATCAGAGCTTGTTTTTGCAGGATAATTTATTCCTTTGAATAACAATTTATTTTAAATTTTATCAATTGATGCACTGGAAAGCACAAAGAAAATACAAGTCTATAGAAATTGAAAATATAGTGCAATTTCACAATAGTTTTTTTTAGATATTATATGTGCCACGTTCACTGCACGGTAAGGCTACTTTCACGCTAGCGTTATGCACTGCACGTCGCTATGCGACATGGTGGAGCACCGACGCTAGCTGTGGAAGCGCCGCACAACGGGGGCAGCGGATGCTGTTTTTCAACGCATCTGCTGCCCCATTGTGAGGTGCGGGGAGGCAGGGGCAGAGTTCCGGCCGTGCATGCGCGGTCGGAAAAGATGGGATCGACGCACCAAAAAACATTACAAGCACGACGGTTGCTACATGTGGCAAAGCGTCGCACTGCGTCGTTAATAAAAGTCTATGGAGAAAAAACATCCTGCAAGCACTTTTGCAGGATGCGTTTTTTTCTCCAAAACGACGCATAGCGACGTGCAGTGCACGACGCTAGTGTGAAAGTAGCCTAAAACTGACCTGACAATATGATTCTCCAGGTCAGTACAAGTATATAGAAAACAAACCTGCACAGTTTTTTGTTTAAGTGGTGAAAAAAAATTGAAAGTTCTTAAAAAAAAAGCATTTTATTGCGTTGCCATTTTCCAAGACCTGTAACATTTTCATTTTTTGGGACGTGGGGTTGTGTGAGGGCTTATTTTTTTGTGCCCTGAATACACATTTACAGATACTATTTTTGGGTAGGTACAATGTTTTTATTGCCATGATCCAGCAGCCAAGGAACCATAATTCTGTTGTTTTGATTTTCTTTCTCATAACACCGTTTGCTGATTACATTTATTTATTTTGATAGAATGGACCTTTACAAATGCAGCAATGCCAAATATGTATATTTTTTATATTTTTAATTGATTTATTTTTAAAGGCCAAAAAATGTGAACAAAAATGTTTGTTTTTCTTAAAAAAAGTCACATTTTAAACATTTTTTTTACTTTTTACTCTATTCAATAGTCCCTTTAAGGGACATGCAGCTGTGATCGGCTGATCTCTTTTGTTATACATAGCTCATATAGACGGCTTAGAAGGGTTGATCCTACTTGAACATTCCCTTTATGTAAAGTACTGAATGGAATCTGAAGTAATATATACTCACCCTCCATTCCTGCTGCTTCTCCAATGTTCTCCACTTATAGGCCGGAGTCACACTACCATATAATACGGACGAGTGTTTTGCTATAAAAAATCGTTTAGCACTCGGAGCAATGTTAATCTATGGACAGCTCCCATCATCCGTTTTTTCTCGGCATGCTCAGCCTCCCCGCCTAACTGGACATGAACTCTCTTGCGTGGGAAAGTTTCTGAACTTTTTCCCATGCTGCCGAGTTCACCTCAGGTCAGGTGGGGCCACTGTGCAGTCTCAGTGACTACCGCTGATGTCAATGTGCATGCATAGACTCACAGCCTGACCTGAGGTGAACTCTTTAGAGTGTGAAAAAGTTCAGAAACTTTCCCACGCTAAAGAGTTCATGTCTTGTCAGGCGGAGAGGTTGCGCTGGCATTACACAGTGGTTTCATTCATTACACAGTGGTTTACACCCAGGCTGGTAGCATTAGCACTGCTCCCGGTTGTAAACTATTTAACCCCTTGAGATGGATTGCAGAATGGGAGTTGACTGTACAGCAGACAGGTATGTAATATTGTTGCTTTTTTATTTTGGATTTTTTTTACAGGAAAACGAGGGCTTTTCTTGGATTGAGAGTGTAATAAAGATGGAAAACCTTTGTGTTTAATTATTTCATTAAAAGACTTTATTCTTAATTTGTGTGTATTTTTTAACCCATTCATACTATTGGATTAATAATGGATAGGTGTATTATTGACATTATTAGCCAGGCTTAATGTCACCTTACAATAGCAAGGTGACATTAATCCCTTATTACCCCATATGCCACCACTACAGGGCAATGGGAAGAGAGGCTAAGTGCCAGAATTGGCGCATCTTATAGATGCGCCATTTCTGGGGCGGCTGGGTGCTGTTATTTTTAGCCAGGGGGTCAATATCCATGGCCCCCTCCTAGGCTATCAATATCAGCCCGCAGCTGTCTGCATAGCCTTCATGGCTATTAATTATAGGGTGACCCCACGTAATTTTTTTGGGGGGTTCCCCTATTAGAATAGCCAGTAAAGGCTAAATATGCTGCTGCTGGCTGATATTCATAGACTGGTAAGATCCAAGGGTATTAACCCCTTCCCAGGCTACAAATATCAGCCCCGGATATCTGCTTTCCCTCTCTGGCAAAGAAAATTGAACTGGAGCCCACACAATTTTTTTTGCTTGTAGGATGGAAATTGTGGAGCCAATAAATAGGCTTTCACATTAATTATTCATGATTTTCTGGGCTGGGATCCATTATATGTCCATTTTGTAAGCCGTCGAGAAAATTTCACCATACAGATGCCATACGGATGTTACACGGATGTCACACGGATGCTTAGATGTGAGAAAATCGCATCTTTGCATTGCACACAGATGACATGCCGATCACTGTTCGGGAACATTTCTGCGATTCTCAGCCCTGAAAAATGGACCAATTTTTTTATACATTGTGTCTGACTCCGGCCATAGACTGTTTACCCCAATAAAGAAAAGTTTTTATTAAATAGATTAAAACATTAAAAATATACAGAAATGTAATATTTCCATAACAATAAAAGCTTGCACAGCCCTGTTAACATTACTTCTTGGCCCTGCATTTGCTCTTATGATAGCAAAAACTTCTGATTTATCAACCAAATATACCCATATCACTATTTACCCAATAGTGTGAAAAGAGTGTCTCTATTTTCTGAGATATTGACTAATACAATAGGATTTGCTGTTGCATGGTATGGTAAATGATAAAAAAATGTATATGGTGCAGTATACATTTATTGACAATGGAAACCTATGGGCAGCATACTCTATGCCGATGGATTGGGAAGCATTGCAGAATGTGTCAGAGACAAATGTCAAGTGTTAAGTCTAATGGAGGACTCTAACATCCTTTGTAATAGTTCTGTGATGCTAAGTCACTTCTCGTGGACAATCTGAGAATCACTGTAGTCAAAAAGTCATAGATCAAAAACCAGTAGGGTAAAACAGAGAGAAGAGACAAAGGCATTGTCAAGTAACAGTCTGGGGTCAGATAACCAGGAGGAAAGTGGTTTAAAGCAAAGGGAGCAGGCAAAATGGATGGTCGGAACGAGGCCCAAGGTCAGACAGCAAAAAGATGCACAAGGATATCAATCAAAGTACTGACAGCTTCAACACACTCCTGCACTATATTGGACAACTAACCTGTGTGTAACTGTATCCCAGACACTTTGAGGGCTGGAATAGTGAAAAGTGCACAATATAATACAATGTTCTTTTATCTAAAATGTGCGCATCTTTTTCACAGGAGACCTAAAAAAAGTAGGCAATATCTTTGTAAAGCTGTTGGGTGGGCCACCATAATTAATTCCACTGATGGACCCTGCTCACTCCAGTCTGACACTGTATGTAGGTAACAGTCTGGCAATTTTATTTAGGTGCATTAAGGCAGTGTTGTATTTAGCTGTACATAATGTAACACCATTAATGGGAATCTGTCACCCCAAAAATCATATATGAGATAAGCCCACCGGCATCAGGGGCTTATCTACAGCATTCTGTAATGCTGTAGATAAGCCCCGATGTAACCTGAAAGGTAAGAAAAACAGGTTATATTATACTCACCCACGGGCTGTCCCGCTGCGGTCCAGGTCCGATGGGCATCGCGGTCCGGGTCCGGCGCCTCCTATCTTCATACGATGACGTCCTCTTCCTGTCTTTCTGCTATGGTGCCAGTGCAGGCGTACTTTGTCTACCTTGTTGGGGGCAGAGCAAAGTACTGCGGTGCGCAGGCGCTGGGCCTCTCTGACCTTTCCCGGCAGCTGTGCACTGCAGTACTTTGCGCTGCCCTCAAAAGGGCAGACAAAGTACGCCTGCGCTGCTTCAGGAAGACAAGAAGAGGACGTCATCGTTTGAAGATGGGAGGTGCCAGACCCGGACCGAGATGCCCATCGGACCCGAACAGAACCGGGACCGCCCCTGGGTGAGTATGATATAACCTGTTTTTCTTACCTTTCACGTTACATCAGGGGCTTATCTACAGCACTACAGAATGCTGTACATAAGCCCCTGATGCCAGTGGCCTTAGCTCATATACAATTTTTGGGGTGACAGATTCCCTTTAAAGCGATATAAATCAACCTAAGGCCTTGCAGATGCCAAAGAAATGAACTGCTATACAAGTTGAGTTAGATTTGCTGCATACTTCCTTTTCTGGAACACATTTCTAGCAATTCAAGAGAAGTAGTATAAAAACAAGGATTTATGTATCACAAACAAAAATAAATTTATATTTTATAGACAAAAAACATAGATAAAAAACTACAGGCAATATTTATATGTGGTGAATACAGTAAATAATAATTGTTCATACCATTAAGGAATAAGTTAAATATAACAAAATCTGTGCATTAAAATGGCTTGGAAGCCAGCTGTCAAACATGAAAAAGGCTCAAAAAAAGATAAAATTAATGTATGTGATCACTTTTATTCTGCTGAAAATTCCTTGGCTTATCCATCAGTGCCGAAGCTCACACCATTAAGAGACTAATTAGCTGACTTCTGATCTCTGGTTGTACTGCACAAATAAAACTGTTGGAGATCAACTACTTGGCAAATTGCTAAAGTGTTCATTTTCTCCACTGTTAGCATGTTGTTAATGTGAAAAATTGAAGCTGTAAACTACTGGTTATGGTCAGTAAAGTTTGTGTAAGAAATGCAATGTATGCCTTTACTTTACTAGGTTAAAATACAAAGAAAAACTGAATGGAGACTCAGCTATTTGGGGGCATTTACAATTAATATAAATCACATTGCTTTGCAGATAGCTTTAACATGGCATCTATAGAAATCTAAGGACCTTTTTTTATTGTTCCTGAGTGAGGATCAGAATTTAAAAACACAGACACCTTGAAGTCGATCAAATGATTAAGTGGGTGTGGCACCATGAAGATTAGAAGTCATAGAGACATTTCATGACCGCATCCAAAATCTATAGCTCTGCAAATACATACAAATTCACAAATCGCTGGACAACTTTAATGTGTAGAAAAGTCCATAATTGGAAAAGAGGGTTGGATCTTCTCAAATAATCCAATTTAATATGGAGTCTTATTGGTAATGCTTAGTGTTGAGCAATACCGTCCGATACTTGAAAGTATCGGTATCGGAAAGTATCGGCCGATACCGGCAGAGTATCGGATCTAATCCGATACCGATACCCGATACCAATACAAGTCAATGGGACTCAAGTATCGGATAGTATCCCTGATGGTTCCCAGGGTCTGAAGGAGAGGAAACTCTCCTTCAGGCCCTGGGATCCATATTAATGTGTAAAAGAAATAATTAAAATAAAAAATATTGCTATACTCACCTCTCCGACGCAGCCTGGACCTCACCGAGGGAACCGGCAGCGTTCTTTGCTTAAAATGCGCGCGTTTACTTCCTTCCGTGACGTCACGGCTTGTGATTGGTCGCGTGCCGCCCATGTGGCCGCGACGTGACCAATCACAGCAAGCCGTGACGTAATTTTCAGGTCCTGAATGCCTAATTCTAGGCATTCAGGATTTTAAAATTACGTTCCGGCTTGTGATTGGTCGCGTCGCGGTCACATAGGCGACGCAACCAATCACAAGCCGTGACGTCACAGGAGGCAGGAAACGCGCGCATTTTAAAATTACATCACAGCTTGTGATTGGTTGCGTGCCGGCCATGTGATCGCGATGCGACCAATCACAGCAAGCCGTGACGTAAATTTCAGGTCCTGAATGCAGAATTAGGCATTCAGGACCTGAAATTACGTCACGGCTTGCTGTGATTGGTCGCGTCGCGGTCACATGGCCGGCACGCAACCAATCACAAGCCGTGACGTAATTTTAAAATGCGCGCGTTTCCTGCCTCCCGTGACATCACGGCTTGTGATTGGTCGCGTCGCCCATGTGACCGCGACGCGACCAATCACAAGCCGGAACGTAATTTTAAAATCCTGAATGCCTAGAATTAGGCATTCAGGACCTGAAAATTACGTCACGGCTTGCTGTGATTGGTCGCGTCGCGGCCACATGGGCGGCACGCGACCAATCACAAGCCGTGACGTCATGGAAGGAAGTAAACGTGCGCATTTTAAGCAAAGAATGCTGCCGGTTCCCTCGGTGAGGTCCAGGCTGCGTCGGAGAGGTGAGTATAGCAATATTTTTTATTTTAATTCTTTCTTTTACACATTAATGTTGTTTCGATACCGATACCCGATACCACAAAAGTATCGGATCTCGGTATCGGAATTCCGATACCCGCAAGTATCGGCCGATACCCGATACTTGCGGTATCGGAATGCTCAACACTAGTAATGCTACATAGGCAAAAAAAAATTATACAAATGCAGCACGGTGGACCAGACTTTAGCAGTTTAGCCTTGCAGTGCTTGGGTCTTGAGTTAAAATCCTACCAAAGACAAAATTTACAAGGTTTCCTCATTAAATTGTAACCCTAAGTGATAATGTCTGTAAAGTGCTTTGAAAATTAATGGCACCATATAGTGACTAAACGAAATAGATAGCTCTCTGCAAGGAAAAGAACTCTCAAATTCACTACCTATCTGGGTACTCTAGCCCTTAAAATCAATGCAGACCCTTTATGGAGCATTACAACATGACAGAAGATTTTACCCAAGCAAGAATCCCATCTACAGGCAACTGTTTCAACGTGTTTGCTATTCATCATTTTAGAACAGGATTTGGCTGGCTAAGTGAGATGTCCTTGATCCAGTTTTGGAATGGGGACTGGTACTTCTTAAGGAAACCCTATTAATCTAAAAGCAACTTCTGAAGCTATTTGATAATGTGAATGTCTTCTTTTGTTAAGAGTATTACAGGCGTTTTTTATAGCTACAGTATGCCTCGCATACTACATATAAAAGCATCTGTTCAAAATGCTTAAAGAAGCACTCCCATCAAAATTCATGTCCCCTTAAAATATTACAGTCATCATAATTTACAATGATGAACAAATGGGAAACAATGATTTGAATTTTTACTTTCAGGCACCATATCTCACCATCTACTACTGCTTCGAACGTCAGACTTCCATTATTTTGTAGGTAATGATCTTGGCTATCTCATACATAAATTTAACTTGCAACTATGTAGCACATGTTTAGTTATGCAGATTCTTGTCTTGTCATGTCACCTCATTGTTAGACCGGGGTCACACTAGCATAGAATATGGACGACTGCTATGCGAGAAAACCTTGCATTGCACTCAGACCACTGTTAATCTATGGGGCAACTCATCATGCAAGCAAAATTGCAGTAAGCTGCGATTGTACACGTATGTCACCCGAGTCTTGCCATTTCACGTCTATGGGTGCAAGAAAAAATCAGACACCACACGGACCATCAGTGTGACTTGCGAGAAATACACACACATTTTCCTCATTTCAGCCAATAGAGCCATAAAATTCAATGGGGAAAAGCAGTGAGAAATGTAAAGCCATACACATGTCATACGGATGTCATACAAATGTCATATGGATACATAGGTGCAAGAAAATTGCATCATCACATTGCAAATGCATTACACACAGATGACCATACAGAGAACACTTGTGCGACACTCGGCAGGGAGACTGAGACCGATTTTTCATACGGTAAGTGTGACCCTGGCCTTACTGTTTTGCTACAGGTGATGCAAAAATCTTTTTTGTTCATGCATACTACAAATTACAACCTGTTCTCATATTCCCTAATAGCTGAATGTGTTAATAGGTTGATTCCCAAGTGTAAAATCACTAGTTTGAATTGAAGAACAGCCATGAAGAATATTTCCTAAGAAAAGAGAAACAGCATCATCGATAATGGTCACTCGGCCAAGAAAATTGCCAAACTACATTATGTGAATGCCATGACAGTTGGAAGAATTCAAAATGAAGTCAGTCCATCTAATCAAAAGCCCAAAGGTGGATGTCTAGGAAAAATATTGGAGTCAATAAGTCAGATCTGATGTGACACACATGGCAGTGGAGATGGCTGGTATGCTTCATAATAAAGATGTCACAGACTCTGCTCAAGCACCCTGTGACACACATTGCACAAATCTGGGATTGTTGCCTGAAAAAGGTGAAGAAGCCTCAATTTCAACAGCATCATAAGAAGCGCTGGCTCGAGTTTGGAAAAAAAGTACAAGTGGACAAAATTGGAAACGGGTAATTTGGAATGGTGAGATTAAAGTCAAAAGACTACTGTAGGCTCTGATGGGTAGAAGAAATAAGGGGAAAAGGGGCTATCGAAGCAAGAAATTGAAGAAACTGTCAAGTTTGGTGGAGGAAACCTGATACTCTAGGGTTGTTTTACAGCCAAATGTGTGGCATAGTTGACCAGGATTGTTGGTCGTCTCACTGCTAAGCTACATGTGAGTATCCTACAAGACTAGTTGTTTTGTACACAAGTGTACTATGGATATGAAAAGAATGACATAGTGTTCCAGCAAGACAAGGACCCAAAGCATATTTCAAGATTTGTGAAAAAGTGGTTCAATGACAATGACACAGAGGTCCTGAATTGGCCCCTACAGTCCCCAGACCTCAACGCAGTCAAACACTTGTGGGTAACATTGAAGAAAATGCTGTACATAAACCCAAGTTAGTCGACCACTATGCACCAACTTTGGTAACTTGTAGATGAGAACTGGGATCAGATTTTAAATTAAAACATGCTTGAATCTGACTGATAGCATGCACAGAACGATTCAGGCAGTGATGAAAGCCAAAAATGGCTTTACAAATTATTAACAAAATAATACAAATTAAAATTTAGATTCTTAGGAGCACAACAATAAAAATGCAGTGACATGACAAGAATCTGAATAACTAATCATATGCTGAATAGTTTCAAGTCAAAACTATGTATGAGATAGCCAAGATGATTGTCTATAAAATGATGGTAGTCTCACTATGGAAGTAGTAGTTGATGGTGAGATATATAGAATGAAAGTCAAAAGTTCAAAACACTACTACTAGGGATGAGCAAACATGCTCAATGATACTCGGATACTACTCGAGTATTTGGGTGATCAGATGCGTTTGGCACTCAGCAAACATTAGCTGGTTCTTTAATTTGAAACTAAAATCTCTACCACACATGTTTGGCTCATATTACACAGCCAATACGCATGGGAGGATTGCCTGCAAATCACTGTAATGCTGTAGCCACCTTTGTAGTGCCATTACTGTGATTGACTGGCTACATTACCTTATTAAAGGTTATAAAAGGACCGGCGCTGCCACGCTTGGCTCATTCACGCCACTGCACAGCTCAGGGACAGTTTTTATTGGAGGGAGAGAGTTCTTGACCAGGCCTGTATGCACAGTTTAATGAACCAAAGACCTCTAGTGTTGATACATGCACTGATGCTGAATCATCATACAGTCTGTCTAAGGGCCATACTTGTGCTTTGCTGTTTGTATCAGATACATTTTACATTTAGCCTAGGGAGGGAAAGTTGCAGGAGCAGGGAGCATAGCTGAATACAGCCTATAGGTAGCACTTGGGCTTTGTAGTCTGTTGCAAAATATATAGCTGTGGAAGTTGATCACATTCTTTTGCTTTTGGTGAAAAAAATACTATATTGTCATCCATACAATGTTACATGCTTTGTGGTCCATTTGGGGGTTATATAAAACTCCCAAAAAGTGTTGAAAAATATTTCTGGATTCAATGACTCACCCATAGAGTATTACATACTTTCTGCTACATTTCAGTGGTATATAATACTACAAAAAAGAATTGACAATTTTTTCAGGATTCAATTACTCACCCATAGAGCATTACTTGCATTGTGTTACATTTCTGTGGTTTAACACTCCAAAAAAAGCAATGAAAAATATTTCTGAATTTAATTACTTACCCATAGAGTGCTACGTGCTTTCTATAAAATTTCAGTGGTATGTAGAACTCCAAAAAAGCACTGATAAATCTTCATGATTCAATTATTCACCTATAGAGCATTATGTGCTTTCTGTTACATTTCTGTGGTGTATAACACTCAAAAAAAAGTGTTGAAAAATATTTCTGGAGTTAATTTCAGGCACATAGATCATTGCATGTTTTTTGTTACATTTTTGTGGTATTTAACCCTACAAAAAAGCATTGCAAATTTTTCTTGATTTAAATTGTCATCCATAGATTGCTTTCTGATACATTTCGGTGGTATATAAAACTCAAAAAAAGCGTTTACATTTTTTTCTGGATTCAATTAGATATCCATAGGATATTTTCTGATTTCGGTTATATTTTGGTGGTATGTAAAACGCCAAAAAAAGCATTGAAAAAATGCTTCTGTATTCAATAACTCACCCATAGAGAATTAAGCGCTTTCTGTTACATTTCAGTGATATATAACACTCCAAAGAAGGGCAGAAAAATATTTTTGGATTCATTTAGTCATCCACAGAGTACTAGGTGTTTTCTGTTACATTTCGGTGATACATAACACTTCAAAAAAGGGTTAAAAAAATTTCTTTAAAGAGAGTTTTGAGACAAAAAATGGTAATTTTCAACCTGTGTCATGCCAAGATAAGCAGGGGGCTAACCACTAAGAGTCTAACCACCACCAGCATGATGAGGCACATATCATCTAAGTACCCAACTCGGAGAGTCATATGCCTGGGTCCACAATTGGTGCCAACGGGTGACACTGCCTCTTCCCCTGTGCTAGATGCTTCTCAACCCACTGTTCATGACACTGGCACAGATGTCTCCCGATCTGCAGCTGTCCTTGCACTTCATCATCACTCAATTCCAAATTGTTGTCTCTGCACAGCATTCAGCTGTCCCTATTCACAAAAGAGAATGTTTCTACTCAACCGCCCACAGACACAAAGGCTAAACAGGCACATTTCCAGACTGCTTGCCATTAAAATGTTGCCATTTAGGCTTGCTCACACTGAGGATTTTTGTTGAATCCTGGCAGCTGTCCTTCAATACTCAGTCTGCAGCCACCATTTTTTCTCCCAGTGTGGCATCCCCACATTGTACCAGCATGTGTCCATGAACATCACCTGTGTCCTTGCCAATGCTTCTGCAGGGATTGTCTCTTTAACAACCAGCAAGTGGGAAAGTGCTTTTGGCCAGGGACTCTACATTTCCTGTTGTGAATTCTGTTGTGGGTTCTGCTCTTGGGCTTCCTCCGGTGGTTATAAGTGGTAGTGCTGCTGTTTGTCCTTCACAGCAGTCATCAGGTGCTTCCACTTTGGACGGGGCTATTTAGTCTGGCTTCACCCTTTAGTGAGTGCCAGTTGTCCATTGTTTTTCTGGAGGATTCACATCTCTGCTTGGTTTCTCCTGCTGGATTGTCCAAATCATCAAAGATAAGTCCTGGCTTTGTTTTTGAAGTCCACATGCGGTGGACTTTATAGTTCAGTGAATTGCTATGTTTTTTCTTGTCCAGATTTGTCTGTGTAAGGATTTATTCAGCCAAGTTGGAAGCTCTGGAGTCGCAGAGTTACCCTCCATGCCTTTAGTTAGGTGTGGAGATTTTTGTATTCTCTGTGGTGGATTTTTGTAGTAATTTAATACTGACCACACAGTACTCTGTCCTGTCTTTTCTTTCTAGGTAGCATGGCCTCCTCTGCTAAATTCTGTTTTCAGTCTGCGTTTGTAATTTCCCTCTCCTCTCACAGTCAATATTTGTGAGGGGCTGTCTTTCCTTTGGGGATTTTCTCTGAGGCAAGATAGTTTTCCTGTTTCTTTCTTTAGGGGTAATTAGTCCTCCAGCTGTGACGAGGTGTCGAGGGAGTGACAGGAACATCCCACGGCTACTTATAGTTGCGGTGTTAAGTTCAGGGTCTGCGGTCAGTATAGAGGCCACCTACTCCAGAGCTCGTCCATGCTGCTCCTAGGCCACCAGATCATAAAAATTTTCCTGATGGCACATTGGGTGAAAATTGTGGAGGCTAGTGCTGAGTCCCACCCTGGCAAGGAACAAGTACTCCCTCTGCTGAGGATTGCTGGCACTACTTCAGTTGCTGCACCCCTCCTGCTCCTCCTCATCCTTCATCTCCGATGTTTTACTTCAGAGCACATCATTCACCTTAGACGGAAGCTGAAAGCTTTGCAGCACTGCGTCTGCAAAGAGTCAACAGGCTCTGCTGATGCTAATTTGCCTAGGAGGCAAACCACACTTTAAGGAACAACAGACTATATAGATCTGTGACTTTTGCCACAGATCCTTAAACCAGGCATGTGTCATGATCCAGTCCTGAGTTTGCGTTTAGTTGTCTTGTCTCTTGACTGGTCATGTGGGAGTTAATCCCCTCAGACTCATTTTCAAGCTGGCTGGGCTATTTCAGTCCTCTGCAGCCTGCGGGCCAGTGTCAGCTATAGTTCATGCTTCCTGGCTTGAGCTCCTGACCTGTATTAGTGATCCTTGTGCCTCTCACTGCCTGCACTCGTGTATGACTCGACCTGATCTCTGGACTTCGCCCCTTGTTTTCTGTCTCTGATACCATGCTCCCTGACTGGCTTTGACTCAGGCTTGTACCCCAAATTCGTTTTTCATCTCACGTTTTGGTTGTCATGTTTCTGATAGGCTCTGACTTCTTGCTTGTCCCTGACTACATGTTTGCTGTTATCCTTGGTTCTTCAGCTCCTGACAGTTTTGGATTCAGCTTGTCTGACGACTCTTTCGATACCTGTGGAACCTGTGCTGCTGCTCAGTGTTGCTATGCTGTGTGTGCAACCTCTCTTCCCTCAACTTTCTTTCCCTGAGGAAGCCGCTATTTTGGCGGCGATACGCATGGGAGCCTATTCCACACTCTGCTTCCCCATTGCACTACGAATCTTTTTCACATGGCTTTGGACTGTGGGTATGACGGGGGTGTCTTTGCATATTGGATTGAGGTTGTGGGTCTATACGTTGCTTAGTTCCCCCTCTCCCTCCCCCTTCCGCAGGTCCCATGTATACCATCATTGAGACATTCATATACATATATATGTTTGATTATTTTTTCAAATTGTGAATTGTCTCATTTATTACTGGTACGCTCTTGTTTATATTCTTTACATTGGGCATAAGCCACGTATTCAAGCCTTGACAATTTTGTCATTTTCTGCACAATAATTATGCACCTTATTAGGGGAATGTATGGTATTGCAATATTGATCTGTGCGTTATTTCCATCTGTGTAGTCAGGCTTTTGTAGTTTTTCTATTGTGGGAAGTTCATGTTTTGTGGGTTGTCATTCTCCCCACCTTGGGATATGACATGTATACATTTATTTGGGCAGTGTTTTTGCATATTTGCATTTTTTAAGTGTTTTTAACCATTATGTTGTGTTTTTTGTGTGCACATGTGTGCGTATTTTGAGGTTTTCTGCCAATTTAATAATAAAAATTACATTTTTATACCATCATAGAGGTGTTCCTATTCATGTGGGCATGATCTTTCTTTTTCTTTTTTCGTGTTCAGCTACAAGCCCACAGTGAACCCTCTGTCTCTTGCGGTGCCCTCCATTTTTCCATTCATTCTCTCTTCCCTCAACAGCACCCCCTGGTGGAGGTTGCACTATACTGCACAGCAGCAGCACATTACAGCATGATTGTGTGTGATGATGGGCATAACCTGGTAGCAGCTGTTAAGCTTGGCAAGCTCACACAGGTACCATGCTTGGCACATGTGCAAATCTTGGTGGTTCAGTGGTTTTTGACCTTCCCTTCCCTACCTTTGCCATACTAGTACTGCTCTGCGGGAACTGCATTTCTGCCCAGAGCAGTACTAGTACACTGGCATGATCACCGCGGCCTCACGCTGGGTGCCGTGTTGATCGGTTGCGGGTGTCAGCTGTATGTGACAGCTGACACCCCACAGCAACACCTACGATTGGTGCTATCAACGGTCATGGGCATTTAACCCCTTCAACACTGCCTGTCAGTTTGCTGATCTGACACTGTGCTATGAAAAGTGTCAGATCAGCGATCTGATGTAATATAGTAAAAAATATATAATGTGTAAAAATATATATAAAAAATCCCTTAAAAAAATAAAAAATATATATTTTAGCAGTAAATGCATATATTTTTGTAAATAATTTAAAAAAACAAAAGTACACATATTTGGTATCGCTGGGTCCGTAAAGACCCGACCTATAAAACTATCCCACTAGTTCACCCCTTTAGTGAACACCATTAAAAAAAGGTAAAAAAAATACATCATCATTATACAGCCGTACAAAATGTGGAATAACACGTGATCAAAAAGACGGACATAAATAAACATGGCACCCCTGAAAACGTCATCTTGTCCCACAAAAAACAAGCCGCCATATAGCACCATCACTGGAAAAATAACAAAGTTATAGCTCTCAGAATAAAGAGATGCAAAAATACTTATTTTTTCTATAAAATAGTATTTATCTTCTAAATGTACCAAAACATAAAACAATATAAATGAGGTATCACTGTCATCGTACTGCCCCAAAGAATAAAACTGCTTTATCAATTTTACCAAATGTGGAACGGTATACACCACCCCAAAAGAAATTAATGAATTGATGGCTTTTGTTCATTCTGCCTCACAAATTGGAATAAAAAGTGATCAAAAAATGTCATGTGCCTGAAAATGGTACCATTGAAAACGTCAACTCCTCCCGCAGAAAACAAGACCTCACATGACTCTGTGGGCCAAAATATGGAAAAATAATAGCTCTAAAAATGTGGTGATGCAATAACTATTTTTTTGCAATAAAAAGTGTCTTTTAGTGTGTGACAGCTGCCAAACCAAAAAACCTGCTATAAAAACCCACTATATCTAGTTGATCCATCCCCCCTTTATCACCCCCTTAGGGAAAAATAATAAAATTAAAAAAGTATTTATTTTAATTTTCCCATTAGGGTTAGGGTTAGGATTGGGGCTAAAGTTAAGGTTAGGATTGAGGCTAGAGTTGAAGTTAGGGTTTGGATTATGTTTACAGTTTGGATTAGGGTTAGGGGTGTGTCAGTGTTAGGGATGTGGCTAGGGTTATGGTTAGGGCTGGGATTAGGGTTAGGGGTGTGCTGGGATTAGGAGTGTGTTGGGGTTAGGGTTGTGGTCAGGGTTGGGATTAGGGTTAGGGGTGTGTTCGTGTTAGGGGTGTGGCTAGAGTTATGGTTAGGGTTGGGATTAGGATTAGTGGTGTGTTGGGGTTAGGGTTAGAGCCAGAATTGTGGGGTTTCCACTGTTTAGGCACATCAGGGGGTCTCCAAATGTGACATGGCGTCCGATCTAATTTCCAGCTAATTCTGCTTGAAAAAGTAAAATGGTGCTCCTTCCCTTCAAGCTCTGCCGTGCGCCCAAACAGTGGCCACATATGGGGTATCAGTGTACTCAGGACAAATTGGACAACAACTTTTGCAGTCCAATTTCTCCTGTTACCCTTGGGAAACTAGAAATTGGGGGGACTAAAAAAATTATTTTAGTGGGAAAAAATGATTTTTTATTTTCACCTCTCTGTGTTATAAACTTTAGTGAAACACTTGGGGGTTCAAAGTTCTCACAACACATCTAGATAAGTTCCCTGGGGGGTGTAGTTTTAAATTTGTGGTCACTTGTGGGTTGTTTCTACTGTTATGGTACATCATGAGCTCTGCAAATGCAACGTGACGCCCGCAGACCATTACATCAAAGTCTGCATTCCAAAACAGCACTCCTTCCCTTCTGAGCTTTGCCATGAGCCCAAACTGTGGTTCCTCCCACATATGGGGTATCATCTTACTCAGGACAAATTGCACAACAATGTTTGTAGTCCAATTTCTCCTGTTACCCCTGGGAAAATAAAAAATTGAGGCAAAAAGATCATCTTTGTGAAAAAAATATGATTTTTTATTTTTACAGCTCTACATTATAAACTTCTGTGAAGCACTTGGGGGTCCAAAGTGCTCACCACACATCTAGATATATTCTTTAAAGTGTCTACTTTCCAAAATGGTTTCACTTTTGGGGGTTTCCACTGTTTAGGCACATCAGGGGCTCTCCAATCGCGACATGGCATCTGATCTCAATTCCAGCCAATTCTGCGTTGAAAAAGTCAAACGGTGCTCCTTCCCTTCCAACCTCTGCCATGCGCCCAAACAGTGGTTTACCCCACATATGGGGTTGGAAAATTTCAAAAGTTTTGCCAAATTTCAGGTTTTTTTCACAAAAACGCAAGTCATATCTAGGAAATTTTACTGCTACCATAAAGTACAATATGTCACGAGAAAACAGTCTCAGAATCAGTGGGATCCGTTGAAGTGTTCCAGAGTTATTACTTCATAAAGGGACACTGGTCAGAATTGTAAAAATTGGCCTGATCAGAATGGTGAAAACAGGCTGTGTTACGAAGGGGTTAAATTTTACAGAGCTTCTGGATAAGGTAC
The DNA here is from genome assembly GCF_051348905.1 of Ranitomeya variabilis. NCBI lineage: Eukaryota > Metazoa > Chordata > Amphibia > Anura > Dendrobatidae > Ranitomeya > Ranitomeya variabilis. The sequence goes on along the minus strand of NC_135233.1, from coordinate 322,042,672 downwards.
TGTTTGTTGTGTCAGTGCCCATCTCTGGAAGTTGGCTACAGTTGCCACCGCTCTGGCAGCCCTGCAGCAGAGCATGCCAGAGTCAGCTCTCCCACTAGTGTGCGTCATCACTACATGATGAAAATCCACACTGCACATGATGGCAAGGTTTTGTGAGAAGCAGATGCCAATTGTTGAATACCAACTCCAACACACCCATTGATATTCTGGTCAGACTCCACACATGATAACTGAAGAGTGGGCATGGATGTCTTACATTTTTGTGGTTCTCCAAGAGTTTGAGGACTTCATCAAGATGGTGAGCGGCCATGGCCCCAAAGTCAGGTCAATGATTTTGCTTTTGTGTCTACGAGAACAGTTGCTGCTCACAAATAAACATGAAGCTATGCATGTGAAACAGGTGGAAACAGAGGAAGACATGTACCAGGGATATACTACCTTGTCCATCTTCATCTCATCTATTCAGCATGGATTAGGTAACAATGGGGAGGAGGAGGAATAACAGGAGCTGCCCTGCTGCTAGTGTCTTGTCTGAGCAGGTCTTAAGTCCCGCTGGATGAAGATCATAACACACAGGCACTTTCATCTGTCATCAAAGAATGCTCACAGGCTCACTCTGTTCATTTTTATCAAAGCCTGGATTAGCTTCCACCAGATGACAGCAGCACATGAAATGTTTTGTTATGTTCAATACTTGAATGATGCCTTGAGTTGATGCCTTCAATTCTGTATAGATGACCCTCTCTAAAAACTATTTCCCAGCTTTGCCCATTGTGGAAAGCTGTTATGAGTGTAGGAGTACATCAATTACACTTTGTTAATTTTTTTATGAGGCACTCCAGTTGTTGCCTTAAATGGTGTATGGATCACCCATCTTATTTTTTTCTGGCTTTTTGAACAAATGTGTATGAGGCCTTCCTTTATGTCTAATACAGGGTGACCCACTTATATCTAATGTTGGCAGTTCTTGCTTATTTCATAAATTACACTGAAAAATCCATTTTTTTTAAATAAAAATTAACATTTTTTTTACTTAAATTATTTTATTTTTAAAAGCCTTTCTGAATTTTGCTTTTTGTGCAAGTCATTGTTGTGTTAGGCCTGGTGGAACGCACCAAATAATATTAAAGAGGATATGAGGTGCGTTCGCAGCCCGGGGTCCACCGTACAGAGATGACACCTGCTGCTTAGTAACGACGGACAGTATATGGTGATATAATGTGAGCACACTCAGGTTATCTTCACCCGGTATGTAGGAGGTGAACCCTGCTGCGCTACAGGGCCGCAATACCACAGAGTGAATGTTAGTGTTTTGGTCACAGGACCCTGCCCCAAGGACACGGGGTTAGAGTCCCTCTATACCTACTAGCATTCAGCGCCGCAACTGTGGTGCCAGAGAGAAACTAAACAAAGAATTATTGCAATATGTGTGTACAGCGCCACTCCAGTGGACGCCACTAACCACCCTAAGTTTGGGCCAGGAGAGCGCACTATTTGAGCATGGCGCCGCTCTGACAGACACTGCTTTAGACACAGTACTGTCGTGCCTAGTACTGGATGGCACAATCTGGCACTAGTTAGCTCCAATCACCCACACTCAGACAACAACACTAGGAGAGGGGATCAATTAGGAGCTTTCATCAGATTGCATACACACATCCACACATCCACAATTTAGATTTATACTAGCGCATAGCTGAGCGGCCATGCAAACCTTTTATAGATGTGTCCTTCCGGGACCTTCTCAGTGGTCCAATCAGGGCCGCTTCAGGACCTGAGCATGTGACCCCGACCTCCAATGAGAGGTCATCCCATGGGCATGCTCAGTTGACGAAAAGCAAGACTTAGTCCCGGGAGCGTCTGCTCGCCGCTGATTAATGCTGGTTACAATAGTTGAACCTGGGATGGCAGCAGTAACCAGAAGCTCAGCATCGGCCTTAGCAAGACACTGTAACCGACGTCTATGCTGAGCAGGCTCCTCTGCAGCTTGGGAAGAATGGGAGACTATAGAGGACATGGTTCAAGATTCCCCCTGTGCAGCAGCGGGAACTAGACATCTAACAGTATGTTTCCACGTTCAGTACTGGCAGCGCTTTGGACGCAGCTCCACCCAAAGCGCTGTCTGCTTTTGTATGCGTAGTGTTGTGAATTCCATTTCTCGGACTCCCTCCTGTGGTCATGAATGGTACTTGGTTAGTTCTGCTCTTGGACTCCCTCTGGTGGCTTTGAGCGGAACTGCTGGTCTCTGAGGTTTGCTTCCTCAGCTGCCCTCGTTTATTGTTATGCTGGCTTCCCTATTTAACTCTACTCAGATCGTTACTTCATGCCAGCTGTCAATGTTTCAGTATTGGTTCAGATCTCTCTTGGACTTCTCTGAGGACCTGTCTACTCCAGCAGAAGCTAAGTCCCTGCTAGTTCATTTGTTGTTACTGCTGCCTGAATATATTTCTTAGTACTGCTAAATTCTAGTCCAGCTTGCTATCATGATATTTCCTTGCTAGCTGGAAGCTCTGGGAGTGCAGTGTTGCGCCTCCACACCGTGAGTCGGTGTGGGGGTCTTTTTGCATACACTGCGTGGTTTTTGTAGTTTTTTGTGCTGACCGCATAGTTTCCTTTTCTATCCTCTGACTATTTAGTGAAGTCTGGCCTCCTTTGCTAAAACCTGTTTCATTCCTGTGTTTGTGACTTTCCTCTTAACTCACAGTCAATATATGTGGGGGCTGCCTTTACCTTTGGGGAATTTCTCTGAGGCAAGGTTAGGCTTCTATTTCTATCTTTAGGGGTAGTTAGCTCTTAGGCTGTGAAGAGGCGTCTAGGGAGAGTTAGGTACGCTCCACGGCTATTTCTAGTGTGTGTGATAGGAGTAGGGTTTGCGGTCAGCAGAGTTCCCACTTTCCCAGAGCTTGTTCCGATTTCTAGTTTACTCATCAGGTCATTCCGGGTGCTCCTAACCACCAGGTCCATAACAGTACAGCTGGCCAACAAAGTGTTAATGCATCTCAAAAGAGGGATAAGAGAAGTTCTGAACCCATTTTTTTTCTCTGCAGTGTGTTTTGTCTCTTTTTTCCCCTTAATCTCTGGGTGGTTCAGGACTCAGGTGTAGATATGGATATTCAAGGTCTGTCCTCTTGTGTGGATCAACTCGCTGCAAGGGTCCAAAACATTCAAGATTATGTAGTTCAGAATCCGATGTTAGAGCCTAGAATTCCAATTCCTTATTTGTTTTCTGGGGATAGATCTCAGTTTCTGAATTTCAAAAATAATTGTAGACTGTTTCTTGCTTTGAAACCCCGCTCCTCTGGTGACCCCATTCAGCAAGTAAAGATTATTATTTCTTTGTTACGTGGCGACCCTCAAAACTGGGCATTCTCCCTTGCGCCAGGAGATCCTGCATTGCTTAATGTAGATGCGTTTTTTCTGGCGCTTGCATTGCTTTATGACGAACCGAATTCAGTGGATCAGGCAGAGAAAACCTTGCTGGCTTTGTGTCAGGGTCAGGATGAAGCGGAGGTATATTGTCAGAAGTTTAGAAAGTGGTCTGTGCTTACTCAATGGAATGAGTGTGCCCTGGCAGCAATTTTTAGAAAGGGTCTCTCTGAGGGCCTTAAGGATGTTATGGTGGGCTTCCCCACGCCTGCTGGTCTGAATGAATCAATGTCCTTGGCCATTCAAATTGATCGGCGTTTGCGTGAGCGCAAGCTTGTGCACCATTTGGCGGTGTCCTCTGAGCAGAGGCCTGAGCTTATGCAATGTGATAGGACTTTGACCAGAACTGAACGGCAAGAACACAGACGTCAGAATCGGCTGTGTTTTTACTGTGGTGACCCTACTCATGCTATCTCTGATTGTCCTAAGTGCACTAAGCGGCTCGCTAGGTCTGTCACCATTTCAACTGTACAGCCTAAATTTATTTTGTCTGTTACTTTGATTTGCTCTCTGTCGTCCTACTCGGTTATGGCATTTGTGGATTCGGGCGCTGCCCTGAATTTGATGGACTTGGAGTTTGCCAGGCATTGTGGTTTTTTCCTGGAGCCTTTGCAGTATCCTATTCCATTAAGGGGAATTGATGCTGCGCCTTTGGCCAGGAATAAACCTCAGTACTGGACTTAGTTGACCATGTGCATGGCTCCTGCACATCAGGAAGATATTCGCTTTTTGGTGTTGCATAATTTGCATGATGTGGTCGTGTTGGGTTTGCCATGGCTACAGGTTCATAATCCAGTATTGGATTGGAAATCAATGTCTGTGTCTAGTTGGGGTTGTCAAGGGGTACATGGCGATGTTCCTATGATGTCAATTTCTTCATCCACTCCTTCTGATGTCCCTGAGTTTCTATCGGATTACCGGGATGTATTTGATGAGCCCAAATCCAGTATCCTACCCACTCATAGGGATTGTGATTGTGCTATAAATTTGATCCCTGGTAGTAAGTTTCCTAAGGGCCGACTTTTCAATTTATCCGTGCCAGAACACGCCGCTATGCGGAGTTATATAAAGGAGTCCTTGGAGAAAAGGCATATTCGCCCGTCTTCATCACCGTTGGGAGCAGGGTTCTTTTTTGTGGCCAAGAAGGATGGTTCTCTGAGACCCTGTATAGACTACCGCCTTCTCAATAAAATCACGGTCAAATTTCAGTACCCTTTGCCTCTGCTGTCTGATTTGTTTGCTCGGATTAAGGGGGCTAGTTGGTTCACCAAGATAGATCTTCGAGGGGCGTATAACCTTGTGTGTATTAAACAGGGCGATGAATGGAAAACAGCATTTAATACGCCCGAGGGCCATTTTGAATACCTGGTGATGCCATTCGGGCTTTCTAACGCTCCATCTGTGTTTCAGTCCTGTATGCATGACATCTTCCGAAAGTATCTGGATAGATTCATGATTGTATATTTGGATGATATTTTGGTCTTTTCAGATGATTGGGAGTCTCATGTGAAACAGGTCAGAATGGTATTCCAGGTCCTTCGTGCTAATTCCCTGTTTGTGAAGGGGTCTAAATGTCTCTTCGGAATTCAGAAGGTTTCCTTTTTGGGCTTCATTTTTTCCCCTTCTACTATCGAGATGGATCCTGTTAAAGTTCAGGCCATTTATGATCGGACTCAACCTACATCTGTGAAGAGTCTTCAGAAATTCCTGGGCTTTGCTAATTTTTACCGTCTCTTCATCGCTAATTTTTCTAGTGTGGTTAAACCTTTGACTGATTTGACAAAGAAAGATGTTGATGTGGTGAATTGGTCCTCTGCGGCCGTGGAGGCTTTTCAGGAGCTGAAACGTCATTTTTCTTCGGCCCCTGTGTTGCGTCAGCCAGATGTTTCGCTCCCTTTTCAAGTTGAGGTTGATGCTTCTGAGATTGGAGCAGGGGCTGTTTAGTCTCAAAGAAGTTCTGATGGCTCTGTGATGAAGCCATGTGCCTTCTTTTCTAGAAAGTTTTCGCCTGCTGAGCGTAATTATGATGTTGGCAATCGGGAGCTGCTGGCTATGAAGTGGGCATTCGAGGAGTGGCGACATTGGCTTGAGGGAGCCAAGCACCGCGTGGTGGTCTTGACGGATCACAAGAATTTGACTTATCTCAAGTCTGCCAAGCGGTTGAATCCCAGACAGGCAAGATGGTCACTGTTTTTCTCCCGTTTCGATTTTGTGGTCTCATACCTTCCAGGTTCTAAGAATGTGAAGGCTGATGCCCTTTCTTGGAGTTTTGTGCCTGATTCTCCGGGGGTTACTGAGCCGGTTGGTATTCTCAAAGAGGGGGTAATTCTGTCTGCCATCTCCCCTGATTTGCGGCGGGTGCTGCAGGAGTTTCAGGCTGATAGACCTGACCGTTGTCCAGCGGAGAGACTGTTTGTCCCTGATAGATGGACTAGCAGAGTTATTTCTGAGGTTCATTGCTCGGTGTTGGCTGGTCATCCTGGGATTTTTGGTACCAGGGATTTGGTGGCTAGGTCCTTTTGGTGGCCTTCCTTGTCACGGGATGTGCGTTCTTTTGTGCAGTCTTGTGGGACTTGTGCTCGGGCCAAGCCCTGCTGTTCTCGTGCCAGTGGGGTGCTTTTGCCCTTGCGAGTCCCGAAAAGGCCCTGGACGCATGTTTCCATGGATTTTATTTCAGATCTTCCTGTCTCTCAAAGGATGTCTGCCATCTGCGTGGTTTGTGATCGCTTTTCTAAGATGGTCCATTTGGTACCCTTGCCTAAGTTGCCTTCCTCCTCTGATTTGGTGCCATTGTTCTTTCAGCATGTGGTTCATTTGCATGGCATTCCGGAGAACATTGTGTCGGACAGAGGGTCCCAATTTGTCTCTAGGTTTTGGCGGTCCTTTTGTGCTAAGATGGGCATTGATTTGTCTTTTTCTTCGGCTTTCCATCCTCAGACAAATGGCCAAACTGAACGAACCAACCAGACTTTGGAAACCTATCTGAGATGCTTTGTTTCTGCTGATCAGGATGATTGGGTGACCTTTTTGCCATTGGCTGAGTTCGCCCTTAATAATCGGGCTAGTTCGGCTACTTTGGTTTCGCCTTTTTTTTGCAATTCTGGTTTTCATCCTCGTTTTTCTTCAGGGCAGGTTGAGCCTTCTGACTGTCCTGGTGTGGATTCTGTGGTGGACAGATTGCAGCAAATTTGGACTCACGTGGTGGACAATCTGACGTTGTCCCAGGAGAAGGCTCAACGTTTCGCTAACCGCCGTCGTTGTGTTGGTCCTCGACTTCGTGTTGGGGATTTGGTTTGGTTATCTTCTCGTTATGTTCCTATGAAGGTTTCTTCTCCTAAGTTTAAGCCTCGTTTCATTGGTCCTTATAGGATTTCTGACATTCTCAACCCTGTGTCATTTGGTTTGGTCCTTCCAGCTTCCTTTGCCATCCATAATGTGTTCCATAGGTCGTTGTTGCAGAGGTATGTGGCACCTATGGTTCCCTCCGTTGATCCTCCTGCTCCGGTGTTGGTTGAGGGGGAGTTGGAGTATGTGGTGGAAAAAATTTTGGATTCTCGTATTTCAAGACGGAAGCTTCAGCACCTGGTTAAGTGGAAGGGCTATGGTCAGGAGGATAATTCCTGGGTTGTTGCCTCCAATGTCTATGCTGCCGATTTAGTTCATGCCTTTCATTTGGCTCATCCTCATCGGCCTGGGGGCCCTGGTGAGGGTTTGGTGACCCCTCCTCAAGGGGGGGGTACTGTTGTGAATTCCATTTCTCGTACTCCTTCCTGTGGTCATGAATGGTACTTTGGTTAGTTCTGCTCTTGGACTCCCTCTGGTGGCTTTGAGCGGAACTGCTGGTCTCTGAGGTTTGCTTCCTCAGCTGCCCTCGTTTATTGTTATGCTGGCTTCCCTATTTAACTCTACTCCATGTTACTTCATGCCAGCTGTCAATGTTTCAGTATTGGTTCAGATCTCTCTTGGACTTCTCTGAGGACCTGTCTACTCCAGCAGAAGCTAAGTCCCTGCTAGTTCATTTGTTGTTACTGCTGCCTGAATATATTTCTTAGTACTGCTAAATTCTAGAGTTCCCACTTTCCCAGAGCTTGTTCCGATTTCTAGTTTACTCATCAGGTCATTCCGGGTGCTCCTAACCACCAGGTCCATAACAGCGTAGTGATTCCACATGTGTTCATTGAACCATGCGGAATCACCACATCCTATACATTGGACTGTGATATTTATCTCATGAAGACTGAGGGTCTCTGCAAGATAAATAGACATGCTGTGGTCTGGAAAGACGTGCCACATGTACATTTACACAGGGAAGCCGGAGGCATCCCTGCACGCATAGTGGTGATGGGATTTCATAAAATCCCATCCACTATGCTATAACATCTTGCCGTTGAGGCTGTATGCTTTATTCAATGCGCAGTGAATACTGACCATAGAAACATGGAAACATACCCTTAGGTTTGTCGGATTGCACTAAATAAATAAAAGTAATAAAATGCAATCACAATCCAGGGTCCACTGTGCAGAGATGGAAAACTGATGCTAGTGAACAATGGCGGAAGCGCAATAGCGAGCGATTGCTCGTGCACACTGAGTTAAGGCCACACAGTGTGAACGGAATGCAGAGTACCCTGCTCTGTTACCTACCAGAGCAGTACTGAACAGAAGATTGCTAAGTGCAATGCCCTGTTAAACGTCACAGGAAAAAAGCATATGGATAGAACTGGCACTGCAACTGAACCATGTCAGTCGCACATGGGAACGAAGCAGATGCTGCATATAATACCCTGAATAGTATTGAGCTTGCTCTGAAACTCTACTATGCTAACCGCACACATGTAGGTAACAGATGCTAAGCCAAACAGCTAGTTGCCCCCACTGACGCTAGCTGCCTGCCTAAGTGTACAGTCCTGAAACTAAATGGACACACAACACATGCAGGCAGAGTAATAGAGTCTCCACTCATATAGCCATACATAAATGATACTAGCGTGCTCGTGGCTGCCATTGGGGATCTTTTATACAAAAAGCTTCACCCCAAAAACTCACGCCCAGTCGGCCGAGACATCACCTGTGGGCCAATCCGGAGTTGCCACATCACCAGAGCAGGAGACGTTCAACCTCCAATAGGAAGACCCCACATCATGGACATGCTCAGTAAGGTGATTTCTGAACTTGCCATAGACTTAGCAGGTTAGCAGGAGAGCCAGCAGTAGCCAAATGAACACTGTGAGCCTGAGCAAGACGCTGCGACTGACGTCTATGCTGAGCAGCACCCGAAGCAGCCGAGACTGAATGGGAGGCCGCAGAGGCAGATTAGGCTTGGGATCTATCCTGTGAAGTCATTACACATGAAAGAATATTTCTTAACATTTCCTGCACACTACAATTTTTCATTAATTTTGAATGATTTATTGTCAGTCCTTAAAGTGAAGTAAAAGTGTGGCACTACTGTTCTCAGCAGCTATCTGAGAGTCAGAGATGCTTCCAAGGGTCTTCCCCATGCTGTTCTTTTTCCAGCATTTTTTCCTTCCATTTCAACATTTTCATTTTCACAGCCTCAGATCTCCTTGTCTACAGGAAAAATGCTCGGATTTCAGATTGACTCCCATTATACGCGTTACGCAAAACAAGTATATGAGCATTAGAAGTTGCTTGGTTTGAATAACAAGCATCCGAGCATGTTAGAGCCCGCTTATCCCTAATTGTTACTTTAGCTTGTCAGTATGTAGCACTATGTACTTACAATTCCTCATTTTGCCATTCTACCCAGTTAGTGCTCCTCTTTTCATTAAACCTATGACATGACATGATTAAAAAATAACTAGGTTAATCCTTTTGTTTCTACATAAAGCTCCAAAGGATTCAGCAAGTCTGCTTTTAATCACATGAGGTCATTGACCCAGGGGTGGGATTCAAATTTTTAACAACAGGTTCTGTGTTTGTGTGTAGGAAAACCACATCCATTTTTTAAGCCACACCCATTTACACACACCTTTTCCTCAAACATATTCAAGTAGGGGCGCAGTTAAACCATGCCTCCCAACTTTTGAAGAGGGGAAAGAGGGATAAAGTGGCAAATTTTAAGCCGCACCTCTGACCACACCCATTTTACAACTAGTCACACCCATATCCACATCCAAAAAACAGCCATTTAGCATTGCAGATCCCACTGTTTCATAAACAATAATTATAAACAAAAAAATATGGCCACACAGTGCTCCATACTGTATAATGGCCACACATGATAATCCATACTGTATAATGGCCACACAGTGCTCTATACTGTATAATAGCCCCACATGATGCTCCATACTGTATAATGGCCACAGATGATGCTCCATACTGTATAATGGCCCCACATGATGCTCCTTACTGTATAATGGCCCCACATGATGCTCAATGCTCTATAATGGCCACACATGATGCTCCATACTGTATAATGGCCACACATGATGCTCCATACTGTATAATGGCTACACATGCTGCTTCATACTGTATAATGGCCACACATGATGATCCATACTGTATAATGGCCACACAGTGATCCATACTGTATGATAGCCCACATGATGCTCCATACTGTATAATGGCCACACATGCTGCTTCATACTGTATAATGGCCACACATGCTGCTTCATACTGAATAATGGCCCCACATGATGCTTCTTACTGTATAATGGCCCCACATGATGCTCAATTCTCTATAATGGCCACACATGATGCTCCATACTGTATAATTGCCACACATGATGCTCCATACTGTATAATGGCCACACATGATGCTCCATACTGTATAATGGCTACACATGCTGCTTCATACTGTATAATGGCCACACATGATGATTCATACTGTATAATGGCCACACAGTGATCCATACTGTATGATAGCCCACATGATGCTCCATACTGTATAATGGCCACACATGCTGCTCCATACTGTATAATGGCCACACATGCTGCTTCATACTGTATAATGGCCACACATGCTGCTTCATACTGAATAATGGCCCCACATGATGCTCCTTACTGTATAATGGCCCCACATGATGCTCAATGCTCTATAATGGCCACACATGATGCTCCATACTGTATAATGGCTACACATGATGCCCCATACTGTATAATGGTCACACATGATGCCCCATACTGTATAATGGCCACACATGATGCTACATACTGCATAATGGCTACACATGATGCTACATACCTTATGATGGCCACACGTGATGCTCCATACTGTATAATGGCCACACAGTGTTCCATACTATATAATAGCCCCACATGATGCTTCATACTGTATAATAGCCACACATGATGCTCCATACTGTATAATGTCCCCACATGATGCTCCATACTGTATAATGGCCACACATGATGCTCCATACTGTATAATGGCCACACATCATGCTCCATACTGTATAATGGCAACACATGCTGCTTCATACTGTATAATGGCCACACATGAAGATCCATACTGTATAATGTCCACACAGTGATCCATACTGTATGATAGCCCACATGATGCTCCATACTGTATAATGGCCACACATGATGCCCCATACTGTATAATGGCCACACATGATGCAACATACTGTATAATGGCCACACATGATGCTACATACCTTATGATGGCCACACATGATGCTCCATACTGTATAATGGCCACACAGTGCTCCATACTGTATAATAGCCCCACATGATGCTCCATACTGTATAATAGCCACACATGATGCTCCATACTGTATAATATCCCCACATGATGCTCCATACTGTATAATGGCCCCACATGATGCTCAATGCTATATAATGACCACACATGATGCTCCATACTGTATAATGGCCACACGTGATGCTTCATACTGTATAATGGCCACACATGATGCTCTGTACTGTATAATAGCCACACATGATGCTCCATACTGTATAATGACCACACATCATGCTTCATACCGTATAATGGCCACACATGATGCTCCATTCTGTATAATGGCCACACATGCTGCTTTATACTGTATAATGGCCACACATGATGATCCATACTGTATAATGGCCACACAGTGATCCATACTGTATGATAGCCCAGATGATGCCCCATACTGTATAATGGCCACACATGATGCCCCATACTGTATAATGGCCACACATGATGCTACATACTGTATAATGGCCACACATGATACTACATACCTTATGATGGCCACACGTGATACTCCATACTGTATAACGGCCCCACATGATGCTCCATACTGTATAATTGCCACACATTATGCTACATACTGTATGATGGCCCCACATGATACTACATACTGCATAATGGCCACACATGATACTGCATACAGTATAATGGCCACACATAGTTACTCCTACACACGCGGCTCTGCTCCGTACACGGCTCTGCTACATCCACACTGTAAACAACTCCTGACCCCACACATAAGCTTACTGTCTAGCACCATGACAGCACAGTTCTGCAATACGTTGAGGCCCCAGATCATGTGACTCCTGACTCCTCGCCTCCTGTGACCTCATCATAGGTCCTGTGCGCACAGAGCAGCGGCAGCCATACATGTGATGTGCGGCTCTCTGTGGGTTGAGGGATGCAGCTCTGCCCTCCTTCGAAACGCGTTGGATTGGTTCCCCTGACACGCTCCCGCCCATTCTGTGACGTCACTTGTTTAGCCACGCCCCCCGCACACACCGCTACTGCTCCGGCGTTGCTTCCGGCCGGGGCACGCTAGGAGTTGGCGGTTCCTGCTCATCCGGACTCCCAGTGGTGAGCCATCCATCTGGGGTTAGCCGGCGTGGGTAACCTCTCTCCCCAGCCGCACGGTGCAGCACATTACGTCAAGTAAGAAGTGTTTTTGGACATTCTCCGACTCCCCTGACCATCAACATCACTACCAATAGTAAGTGTTTGTGCACCAACAGGCATTCCTTTATTGGCAGTTCTTTCCCTAAACAGTATATCTGTATGACGGACACAGTCTGCCTATTGCTATTATATATTACCGCGTATGCAGGTGTGACATTGCTAGGCTTATTTGCACAGCCTTCTTACTGTATCTTGTCATTAGCTAGAGCGCAGGTGTGTTAATTTTAATTTTTATTGCATTTATCTTAGACAGGGTATAGCACAGACCTTGCCACCACACCAGCAGCCACAATTTCCTACCTTTTCCCCTTTTTCTTCCTCCTTCCTTGTTTGATTCATTGCCTGAATAGTGCAGCGCCAGTGTTTACTACTATTTTTATTCTCTATTTTCTGTGCAATTACACTTGGGCAGCTGCGCTATGGCTTTGGATGCATTAAAAACGGACAGAGATTTCAGACGAAAATTCATCCAGACTCAATTCTCTCAACATAAATTGTCTATCAATGAACTAGATCAGGTCAAACCCCTACTGAGATCACTGGAAAAACAACTAGTTAATGAGATGCGCAATCTTTGGGAGATTGCATCATTAGAAAAGTATGCAGAAGCAGACATCGTCCCCAAAGGGTTGGTGATCCAGAAAACCCTTGCAGGTGATTTTGGAGATCCTGTAATCCAGAACGAGTGGGACGCTATGTTTAAATCTTTTTCCAATAAAGCTCTCCAGTTTATAATAGAAAAACGGCGTGTAAACCTTGCTAAAATCAATCAATCTATTACAGAATTATTTGATCAATTAAATATATACAATCATATTGAGGATCTACATGACCTCATTCCTAGAATTATGTATAGAATAAAGGAAAAGGAAAAAGATATCATTAACAAAAAAATGAAAAAATTCGCCAGAGATAATTTACCATTTGAAAATGTTGTGCCTAATAGATGTTTGAATGAACCCATGTCCAGTCCTAGGAATGAACTCGTAACAGTAGACGAGTATAATTCATCTCCGACCAATCATCTGGAAGATATATCCTTGGCATTCTCTACCTATACTAATACAAATTCAACCCAATACACCCCAATGTCTATTCGGACTAACACTAATGGGGGAGCAACACAAAGGGAATCCCTAAGTATCATTGATTCTCCAGACATATACACCAAGGAGTTCAGTACCCCATTAGGGGAACCTAGTATTGGGGAAAATATTCAAATTTCTACTTCCAACCGGTTTTCCCATCTTTCCTTGATGGGGGAGGATGTGGAAACCACTTCAGAATGGGATGAGCCCATTCCCACTACAAGTACGAATATCCATCCACCACATCAATCTTCAATAAGTAAAACTAAAAGCAAATCCATTAACCAAACAAATTTGATAAATAAACAAACAGGAGGCACAAATCCCAGTATCAACCAGAGGGGGGTCCTAAACAGGGTCATGAGCAAAAACTATGTAGCAAATAAAAATCATGCAGCTAAAAGAAAAAGTATAAAACCCGCTGTACATTCTACTATTAAGCGGGATTTTTTCCACCCTCAAAGTTCAAAACCAAAAGAGGTAAGAGGGGTGGGAAACTCGCCCAAAAGAAAAACATAAGTAAAATCAGTAAATCTCAAGCCCATATCCAAAAAATTTTTAATCTTAGTTCACATCAACTCACTCAAAGTGAGGAAGATCTCTTACAAAAAGGTCTGAAATTTGCTCCTACAGTTAAAGCGAACCCATTTAATTTATTCATTAGTATTAAGAAATTCATGCGTAATTTGGCCATAAAAAAATATTTTTTAAAGAAGGACACCAACACAAACGGTACATACCCTATCACTACTACGGAATATATTCACACTAATCTGGCACTGCAATCTACGTTTAATCCTATTAATGAACATTCAAATGCCTTCAGGTCCTTCGAGACCCTAGTTATCACAGACATCAAGAAGCTCAATATAAATTACTCTAAATATACACCTCATAATTTGAGTATAAGTGAAAAGAAAGCCATTTTGGATCTACAAGCCAACCACAGCATTGTCATCCGCCCTGCTGACAAAGGGGGTGGCATCGTTGTGTTAGATCGTACGATGTACCACAATGAGGCATTGAGGCTTCTCAATGATACTATAACATACAAAAAATTGACGTTTAATCCTACCACCAATTATGTCCATAAACTCAATAGCCTTGCTCTAAAAGGCAAAACATTGGGGATCCTAAACCGAAAGGAATTTTATTTCATCAATAACCGCACTCCAACAATAGCCATTTTCTATCATATACCAAAAATTCACAAGAATACGGCAAATCCACCAGGTCGCCCTATCATCTCGGGCATTAATTGTCTCACTGCTAATCTTTCAAAATATGTAGATATACATCTTCAAAAATGTATGCCATTAATTCCGGCCTACCTCAAAGATACTACTCACACTATACAAGTTTTGGAACCTATTACTTGGCAAAGTCATTTCATCTTAGGAACCTTGGATATTAGGTCTTTATATACGGTAATCAACCATGAAAAGGGTTGTGAGTCAGCACGTTTATTCCTATGCTCCTTAGGCATATACAAAGAACCCCAAATTAAATTTCTTGTGGAGAGCATAGAGTTTATACTCAAACATAATTATTTCCAGTATGAGAACCAGTACTATCTGCAAACGTGGGGCACCGCGATGGGCACGCGTTTTGCGCCCAGTTATACCAACCTATATGTAGGCAACTGGGAACAGCAATATATCTTTAAGGATGGTGTTCTACATACTGGCTTAAAACTTTGGCGTCGCTTTATCGACGATATTTTGTTTATCTGGGAGGGTACAACCACCGAACTTAATTCTTTCATTTCTAATTTAAACAATAATCAATTCGGTTTGGAATTTACACCCACCACAAGCAGTTCCGAAATCAACTTTTTAGACCTAACAATTTACGTGGAAAATAACACACTAAAAACTAAATGTTTCCACAAGGAGGTTGATTCAAACAGCTACATACATATTAACAGCTGTCACCTCCCAGTCTGGCTCACGAATATCCCTAAGGGCCAGTATACTCGTATTAGAAGGAACTGTACTGATCTTAAAGATTATGTTGATGAAACAACACATATAACTAAGCAGTTCGAAGCCAAGGGGTATAATCTACAAGTTTTGAATAAGGCCAGGCAGGCAATCAGCCAAATACCCAGGGAGAGTTTGGTCCACAAAGGAAACAAAAATAACCCTCCCCAGGACATACGGCAACAAATCAACAGTTTGCCGATAGTAACTCAGTTTCATTCAGGGTATAAGAAATTTACCAATATAGTTAGAAAACACTGGCCTATTTTACAAACAGATAAGATTATTGGTGATCTCTTGTCTGAGCACCCAAGATTCGTCTATACGAAGGCACAAAATCTGGGCCTTCTGGTAGCACCTACTACAAAATCGATCATGGTCAAAAAACAAGTATCCACATCAACGGCTGATTGCCGCTTTATGGGGTTCACGACATGTGGACATTGTTCCTGTTGTATTCGTACATCCCACAAAAGAGGTACTCAAACCACATTTCTAGATTCAAGTGGCACCAGGACTTTTCCTATTAAAAACACCATCTCCTGTGAAACAGCTGGGGTCATTTACACACTTACTTGCCCGTGTAATAAAATATACGTAGGCCGAACTAAAAGGCCCCTAAAGGTCAGGATTAAAGAACACCTGGATAACATTCAGAAAGGTTTTAAAGGTCACCCCCTTTATCGCCACTTCCTTGAGCAGCATAATCGGTCTTATACCAATGTTCGGTTTTGCGGTATACAAGTAGTTAAACAAAACTCCAGGGGAGGGGATTTTCTAAAAATGATGTCCAGAGTCGAATCCAAATGGATTTTTACACTGGACACTCTGGCCCCTAAGGGGCTTAACCAAGAAATAGAGCTATATGCGTTCCAATAATTAGTTTATTATATATTTGTTTATTATATATTTATTTATATAATTTTAATCCTTTTTAGATTAGTCAAGTATATGATGTTTTATTCAATTCAATCACGGGTACGAGGATACAATTCAGTACCCCATGTTGATTAACCATGTAATTTTAATCCTATTTTTTAACAATTATGTTAATTTTTTCATTATTTTCAGTTGTATCTTAGCATCGAACCAAGAGCATATTTACTTGGTTTTTTAGATATGCAAGTTTTAGCCAAATTGAAATAAAGTAATGTTTTAATCCCCACTTATTTGACCCCTGCACAGTTCTCTTTCTCTTTTACCCCTCTTATCCCCTTTTTTTTCCTAATTTAGCCCTATGTGTTAGTCTTTGCCTATACGTGTACAACACATAGGCTATTGAATTATTAATGCCCCGTCAAGTAGTCCCTGTTCATTTCAGATCTGTCTATTAGCCTCCCGGACACATTTTCTTATATCTGCCCAATATTTATTGCAGCGGAGACTTTACATAAAGGGATTATCATAATGACATCTTTTGCTCACCATAGGGGCGGGTCCAAATTAGGGGGCAGTGGCTACATTAGGACGGGTCCGTCAGGGAACTCCAGCCCTGACGAAGAAGGAGTACCTCCTTCGAAACGCGTTGGATTGGTTCCCCTGACACGCTCCCGCCCATTCTGTGACGTCACTTGTTTAGCCACGCCCCCCGCACACACCGCTACTGCTCCGGCGTTGCTTCCGGCCGGGGCACGCTAGGAGTTGGCGGTTCCTGCTCATCCGGACTCCCAGTGGTGAGCCATCCATCTGGGGTTAGCCGGCGTGGGTAACCTCTCTCCCCAGCCGCACGGTGCAGCACATTACGTCAAGTAAGAAGTGTTTTTGGACATTCTCCGACTCCCCTGACCATCAACATCACTACCAATAGTAAGTGTTTGTGCACCAACAGGCATTCCTTTATTGGCAGTTCTTTCCCTAAACAGTATATCTGTATGACGGACACAGTCTGCCTATTGCTATTATATATTACCGCGTATGCAGGTGTGACATTGCTAGGCTTATTTGCACAGCCTTCTTACTGTATCTTGTCATTAGCTAGAGCGCAGGTGTGTTAATTTTAATTTTTATTACAGTTCTGCAATACGTTGAGGCCCCAGATCATGTGACTCCTGACTCCTCGCCTCCTGTGACCTCATCATAGGTCCTGTGCGCACAGAGCAGCGGCAGCCATACATGTGATGTGCGGCTCTCTGTGGGTTGAGGGATGCAGCTCTGCAGTGCTGGACCATGGGGCACTCTCAAATTGGGACTCCCCAGCGGGATACGGGAAGGTTGGGAGGTGTGGTACCGGATCACGGCTCTTAATCTCCCTGGTTTGGGGAACCGGCTGCTTTTTTAACAAGCGGTTCCATCAAAGCAGGGAGAACTGGCTGAATCCTACCCCTGCATAGACCCAATGGAGAAGAGAAAAAGGGAAAATGAGAAATTGTAAGTACACAGTGTTATATCATATGACAATTGCAATACAGTGAGTAGTTAATAACTTTGATGGTAGTGCTTCTTTAAAGAGAATCTCTAAGCAAGTTTTTGCTATGTAATCTGAAGACTAGTGTTGAGCATTCCGATACCACAAGTATCGGGTATCGGCCGATATTTGCGGTATCGGAATTCCGATACCGAGTTCCGATATTTTTGTGATATCGGAAATCGGAATCGGAAGTTCCCAGTGTATGGTTCCCAGGGTCTGGAGGAGAGGAGACTCTCCTTCAGGCCCTGGGATCCATATTCATGTAAAAAATAAAGAATAAAAATAAAAGATATGGATATACTCACCCCTCCGGCGGAGCCTGGACCTTAGCGGTGTAACCGGGAGCCTCCGTTCCTAAGAATGCAGCGAGTTTAGGACCTGCGATGACGTCGCAGCTTGTGATTTGTCGCGTGAGCGGTCACGTGAGCGGTCACGCGACCAATCACAAGCCGCGACATAATCGAAGGTCCTTTACTCAGCATTCTTAGGAACGGAGGCAGACGCTTGGACCGGTGAGAGCCAGGGGCCGTCCGAGGGGTGAGTATATCAATATTTTTTATTTTTATTCTTTATTTTATACATGAATATGGATCCCAGGGCCTAAAGGAGAGTTTCCTCTCCTTCAGACCCTGGGAACCATTCCGATATTTTGTGTCCCATTGATATGCATTGGTATCGGGTATCGGTATCGGCGATATCCGATACTTTTTGGGTATCGGCCGATCCAATCCGATACCGATACCTTTGCATATCGGAAGGTATTGCTCAACACTACTGAAGACAGAAGGAGATAGTGGCAGAGACACATATTTCAGGGATGTGTCACTTGTCACAGTGCTTGTCACAAAACAAGATGCCAATTAAAAAGTATGGCTACGATGATCAGAGGAATGAAGCAAAACTAAGTGTTTTGTTAAGGCCCAAAGGATGTAATGTCTGGAGTCTCCATATCCAACGCGCTTCTTTCTGCGCCAAGTGGCGACTCAAACTTTGTGCTGTGGTTTCCACAGTCGTGTTTTTTATCAGGATGGACTACCGCTCTAGAGATGCAACCTGTCAGTCTGCAGTTGCCCAGGTTTTTGATAGGGACCCATCTGGTGTGCCTATTGATGATCGAGGGAATAATAATAAATTACAAATCCAAATTAAAAAATTATTGTACAAACGTACAAAACTATGGTGGAATAAGGCCTTTTTGGAGAACTACCTCGCGTGGTTTGCGGATACAGATTTTTCCATCATTTCCAATATCTGATGAACAATTTATTGTAGGATGAGAAGAGGTTTGTAGCAAAGCATCTATCCAATTTATGGAACTTTTGGTAAATTTTGAAAAAAATTCTCTGTTGGTGCTTGAGACGGAAATTGATGAATTATATTCCAATTTCAAAAAGATGGCGAGTGCTGATGTAGCACTAGCATTTAACACTGCTAAGGACAAAAGTTCTGTGGAATGGGAGACACAGATCAAAACCACCCATGCTAAGAAACTACTCCGTGACACGACAGACTTCCAAAACAAAACTATGTATAGATGGAGACGAATTAATTCTTTTAGTAACAAACATAGATCCCCATCTGTGTCTTCGGCTTCCTCTTCTGGGGCTGTGTCTGACTCTTCTCTACATCCCATGCAAACTCGGTTTGGGAATAATGGTAGACGTAAATGGGAAAGGAAAACTCGTAAGAACAAACATGGTCTGAGTCATCTTCACCAGATAAACACCCAGAAGGTAATTAATCTCTCAGACCATGTTTTAAGTTCTGTTGAAATTTCTCTTCTTACTAAGGGTTTAACATTCTCACCCAGCATGCGGTTTGATTCTTTCCTGGCTCTTTAAAGATCTACACATGTTCGCACGGTCTTTGTTGTTTAAGAAGTGGCATCATAATGAGGATATCCAACAAGCATTTCCATTACCAGAGGAACAGTTAGCATTACAAGATCTGGAAGATTTGGCTCGAGAACATTTGAATCCCTCGCTGGCTAAGGTACCTTCTTCATTGCTCCCTAGGTCCAGAAAATTCCCCCCCTTGTCTCTCTGTCCGAATGTTGACATTTTTGTCAAGTTGGTTTCCCAGGACTTTGGTTTGATACCGAGTTACATTGGACATAGTAATTTATTATCTGGTGAAGTGCAGGCTCTTAAAAAACTTAAGCAACTTCAGGACGTGGTTATCAAGCCGGCTGACAAGGGGGGGAATATTGTGATCTGGCCAACTAAATTGCACCTTGCTGAGGCGCAACGCCTTCTCAGGGATCCCAAGTGTTACAAGAGATTAACATTTAATCATCTAATTTCATTCAGAGAAGAATTAGCAAATATCCTGCAAAAAGCGCTCTCTGATGGTATAATTACAACACAGGTCCGTGACATCTTGATGGGGCATGATCACTGTATACCAACACTGTACCTCTTGCCCAAGGTCCACAAGCAACTTCAAACACCTCCAGGTAGGCTTATCATCTCTGGGGTGGGTGGGCTTACGGAGAACATTGGGAAGTATGTTGACTTTTTTCTCAAGCCCCTGGTGGAAACTATACCCTCCTATTTAAAGGATACATCTGACTTTTTACAGAAGATTGACTCCATCCATGTCGATGAGGACATGCTCCTCGTCACATGTGATGTTGAGTCACTCTATACAAATATTCACCACCAGGATGGCTTGAGGGCTGTCTCACACTTTCTTACCATGATGAGTCTCTCCACCAGTGACATCAATTTTTTGTCTCTTCTTTTGAAATTTCTCCTGACACACAATTTTTTTCTTTTTAACGGATCCTTCTTCCTGCAGCTCCAGGGAACAGGGATGGGCGTGGCTTGTGCACCTTCGTACGCCAACCTGTTCCTGGGGATGTGGGAGAGGGATCTATTCTCGTCAGATCATGGTTCGTCGATGGAGCGGGTTGTTCTTTGGGCCCGCTACATCGACGACATATTTTTGATCTGGCGAGGGACCCCAGTTGAGTTACGGTCTTTTGTGCAGGAGTTGAATAACAACCAATTGAATATCCATCTTACTTACAAATATGATTTTTCCCATATTGATTTTTTAGATGTCCTGGTGGAGAGGAGTGTGGACGGTCTGCTCTTGACCAGTGTTTTCCGTAAAGAGACAGCTGTGAATGCAGTGCTACATGCCTCATCTTCCCACCCACCCCATGTGATTAGAGCGGTCCCCACTGGACAATTTCTCCAATTGAAAAGAATATGTACTACTAATGAATCATTTGAAATTCAAGCTGAGGACTTGAGAAATCATTTCGCAGCTACAGTAAAAGAAGCATTAAAAAAGCGTACAACAGGGCCAAGTACTCAGATCGTCACCAACTTCTCTTCTCATCCAAGCCGACCAAATTTACAAATCAGGTTAGACTCGTTACACAGTATCACTCTAGGTGGGGGGAGATGACCGACATATTGGCCAAATATTGGCCTATTTTGCTTGCGGATCCTGTTCTAAAACAATATTTGCCCTCTCATCCATCTGTCACGGTGCGTAGATCTAAAAATTTAGGTGATCAACTTGTTAGGAGCTACTTCCAACCGGCGCCTCCCCCTCCAATTTTTTCCAGTGAATCTAAAATCAACCGCCCCCGATGGGGTTGTAAACCGTGTGGCAATTGCATAGCATGCCCAAATATCGATTCTGCCACTCACTTTCTTGCGTCAGACGGCCGTGAATTTACCATCACGCATACAATCAACTGTCGGACTACAATGGTGGTATATCATGGGACATGCCCTTGCAATAAAATATACATTGGGCTTACAACACGTACCCTAAAAATTAGGGCACGTGAACATGTCCGAGATATTTTGGCGGCTGCCAAAGTGGACAATGTGGAGTGTCTAAAGACTATCCCTAGACATTTTAAATTATACCATTCTTGTGATCCTTCTGGCTTCAGGATTAAGGGTATTGACCATTTGATTGTTAATTTACGAGGTGGAAATTTGAGTCGCCACTTGGCGCAGAAAAAAGCGCGTTGGATATGTAGACTCCAGACATTACATCCTTTGGGCCTTAACGAAACACTTAGTTTTGCTTCATTCCTCTGATCATCGTAGCCATACTTTTTAATTGGCATCTTGTTTTGTGTTTTCCTTTTTAACCCTTCTGTTCTGTTATGTTTTTATTATATTTTAGATTGGGGTCCGTTTGGATCCCTCATCATTGTGGTTTTTGCTTCCTTATTCTTCCTTTTGGACCATGCGGGATACCAACCTTTCATATGAAGATCACAGTGACTGACTCACAGATTTTTCTATTTTTCAATGTTATCCATTGTTCACTGTGTACTTATTCCTGTATCACTATTGTAATTATTATCATCACTTGCAATTTTTATAGTTGTTATTGTCTTTTGTATGTCTATTTTATGCTTGATATTGGCTATGGCAGCTATTGTTATTATTAAGACGTACATTTTGCTCTATTTCCCCACCTTTTTTTGTCTGGGGCTTATTTATCCATATTATCTAGCACTTTGCACTTTAGTACTATAGTTATACTTCGTAATTATTGGTTGGTCCCGCCTGTTTATATGTCCGCAATGTATTTTAATTGTTATTTGTTATTGAACTTCGGGTTTTTGATTGTTAATGATATCATGTTTGTGTGCTGTTCCTCAAATACTTACTTGACCCAGTGCGCATGCGCGCCGGCGCTCTGTTGCCGGGCGATGCTGATGGCGTCTTCACAGGCTTGGCTGGGTTCTGTCATCTCCTCTGCTCATGTGATCACATGTGGGCATTCCTTGGTGATGCAGTCCTCGGCCTCGCTTGACGCCCTCGGTGTCGTCCTGTCTTCTAGATGCGGCCGACTGCGCATGCGCCGACATATGGGTCCTTTGTTACGGTTACTCGGACTAGTTATCATAACCTTTAAAACTTTGGCCCCAATCCATGATGCCATACCCCCGGAGGAAGGCACGTAGCTGAAACGCGGCGTTGGGGTGGGTGGCATCGTGGTCCCGCAGGTAAACCCTCTCTTTACTTTGATTCATAAGTATTTTTGCACGTCCTTTATGGACATAGTCACTCCTTGTTGGTGCCTTATACACTTTGTATTTATTTAAACACACTTACATATTTGCATGTTTGCTTTACTTGGGTACATATAAACAAGGTTTTTGTGATGCTTACCTACTAATGTATTACGGTTTGCCTGACAGATACCACGTTGCCACCTTTCATGGTGTGTTCCCTGTCAGTTGTCCTGTGGCTCTCTGTTTTGTTATGTTTTATTACTTTTTTCTTGACATAATAAAGTTTATTACTTCTTTTTAGTAATTGGTTCTTGTGGTGCTTTTTTTCCCTTTTTGGTTATTTGTATTCATATGCACTGGACCTTATTATTCATATCCTGGCACCCCTTCTATTTTGGTGTGGGTGTTTGTTTGGTTTGGGATTTTTGTATATGGAGAGCCTAGTGTGGGCATGGGCAGCTTTTTGGCTCAGCTGTATTGCTAAATCTAAAAGGTCGGATTGTGTGAAAATAGCTGCAACTAGTAATCTACGTGATGCATCTATGGATTCAGCTTTACTTTGCCTGCATCAAACTGGTCTCAGATAAGATAGCATTAACCTGCTGACAAATTCCCTTTCAATAGATAGTAAAATTGATTCATCAACTGATTAACATTTTAGAAAATAGACATTTTTGGAAATTCACTTTTACTATTATGTTATACTTATAACTATCATGTTATACCTTTAACATAATTGTTATTATTTGTAAAATGGCATCTGCAATCACTTGGAATTAGGAAGTTATTAAGAAAAATAAAATATTAATCCTATAAATGTTAAACTTTAGATTGCAACATGTAAATGGAAAGTTTGTGAAAAAGAAATGTAATAAATCAATTTGACTTATTTATGGGAAGGAAAGGATAATATATTTATCTACCCTATATTGTTTGTGAAGTTTGTGTCAGGCTGAAAAGTAATTTAAAACTTCTATTGTAACCTTATATATATATTCAGCTAAATTTCTCCTACTCCCATAGCAGAAGATAGTTTCTCAGGGAAATAGAGAGATTATGATGAACCTAGCCAGGCTTACTGCTTGCCAGATTTGCTAGGAAAAGACAGAGCACTTTCATCCTGTTCTGCACCGAATATATAATAATGGTGGTAAATCACAATACTATTGCCTATTCTGTTACAGAAAATGTGAAACAGAAGATCTTGGGAACACAGATCATTATTTATTAACAATTCAATAAAATAAAGCAGACAGAGTATTAACACATACAAAGTTCAGTAATAGTGATATAAGATTTAAAGTTAAACAATTCCGACATCTCCATCTACTGGATACACTACATATTTTTCAATAGCAAAAAATTATTTTAAGCAAGTATTAAGGAAAAAGGTCCACAAGATAAAATAGACACTTGTTGCTCCAAAAACCCCTCTACACTTATTTTTCACAGGTGTGTTTCTCTTCTTGGAGTTTTGTCCTGATGTCAGATTTATTTAAGTACATAACATCAAAAATACCTTAGATTTGGTCAAACAAGTCACAGATTGGCATTCTAAAATAAGTTCTTTGTGTTTTTTAAAGACTACTGGTCAATAGAGATGGGTGAATCAAATTGATGTAAATGAAATTAAAGTTGAATGTTTTGAAATTTGCTGGTTCAGGCAAATGTGAACAATTTGCATTTCAATTTGCAGGAATCACACAACTTACTCATTGCAGGAAATTGAAGCAGTCACAGAAGGCTGAAAATATTTCAAGCACAGCCATGCAGGCTTTCAAATAATGCCTTAAAGCTATAACATCAAATTGTATAGCACAACCAATCGAAGCAGACTGTCCATATCCTGTATAAAAGTCTAGGAAAGGAATCCAGCATCCATTTTAGAGTGATTTAGTGATTTAGTGATATAGTGAGTAGATGTCAGAGCTGATATTACTAAAAAATTGGACAAATACTCCAGACAGCAATGAGTTGTACAACTGCAGCAATGGAGTAGTAGTCTGTGAATAATACAGCGATTCAGTTGATAGGGGAGTGAGATACTCTGTGACTGATCAATGATATGGTGCAGTTGGCATCAGTCATGCTGCATTTGAGTTGCAATTAAACATTTTTTTCTCATTTATTAATGCACTTGAAAAGCAGCAGAAAGGCAAAAAAAAAATCTGAAATCAGCGTCAGTCAGAAACGGTGTGCTTGTTAGTTATAAATGACTGTATTGAATTTTTGTATTTCTTTGGCTAAACTTTTTGCAAACAGGGAAATCATTATTTTTTTAGAATCTAAAAGAAATTTCCAAAAAATCCAGACATGCAATTCTGTCTACCTCGCAAAGTATGCATCAAAAACATTTTTCATTGTTTAATTAGCTAAATTTTACATCTGTATATGCCACACTGAGACAGAATCTGGATTTTTGGATTTGCATTTTCCTAGCATTTTTATTACTTTATTTTTGGGAAAGGGAATACATTTTGTTAAAAAAAAATAAAAAAATAAAATGTTTAAATAATGCAGACATTTAGCTGTGTATGTCTGTTTTCTCACACCTGTTTTACAAATCCAATTTGACAACGGTACACAGTACAGATATATCGCAGCCTGCTGCCATTTTTTTTGTGTACTTACCTAGTTTTTCTTTCAACATCATTTTTGGCAAGGGTTGAATAATTAGGATTAAAATGATTTTCAAAGTTTAATTAAAGTGTTGTATAAAATGTGTGGCAAAAAGAAAAACTGGCAATGACATTGGACTGGGTTACGCAAATGACCTAAAAAAGAATGTGGGAGACTCTACCAGCAGCAGATGTACAACCACTGGAGCTGGAATCAGCCATCCCGGGCAGTAATATTACTCAATGCAGATCACAATTTGCCTCTGGCAAGACTATTTGTGGGGACGAAGCAGAGTACAATATGAAATAAAGGATACAACACTCATCTCAGTCACATAAATATATTGTTACCTCTGACAGCGACATAATCAATTTTAGTCAGAATTCTGCAAAGAACAGTATGCCTGATCACAAATTAATTAGAGGGATAATTTTGGGATTTTTGTTTAATGTTAAGCATGATAAGTCTGCCAGTGCACTGCATAATTAATTGGGTGTTGAATACTATTGGGATACCATCTGTTTCTATGGTGAGGACACTTTGATATTACTATGACTGTGTGTTAGGCCGGTTTCACACGTCAGTGGCTCTGGTACGTGAGGTGACAGTTTCCTCACGTACCGGAGACACTGACACACGTAGACTCATTAAAATCAATGCATCTGTTCAGATGTCATTGATTTTTTGCGGACCGTGTCTCCGTGTGCCAAACACGGAGACATGTCAGTGTTCGTGGGAGTGCACGTATTACACGGACCCATTAAAGTCAATGGGTCCGTGTAAAACACGCACCTCACACGGACGGTCTCCGTGTGGCGTGCCGGAGACAGCGCTACAGTAAGCGCTGTCCCCCCACTGGTGCTGAATCCGCGATTCATATGTTCCCTGCAGCAGCGTTTGCTGCAGAGAAAATATGAATAATAGTGTTTAAAATAAAGATCTACCTGTCCCCCGCCCTCCCACCCCCTGTGCGCCCCCCACCCCCTGTGCGCCCCCCCGCTGTTCAGAAAATACTCACCCGCTCCCACGTTGGCTGTCACTCCTTCCTCTCTGCCCGGCGCCTTCTACTGTATGCGGTCACGTGGGGCCGCTCATTTACAATCATGAATAGTCGGCTCCGCCCCTATGGGAGGTGGAGCCGCTTATTCATGACTGTAAATGATCGGCCCCACGTGACCGCATACAGGAGAAGATGGGGCCAGACCAGGAAGCCGCGACAGCCAACGAGGGAGCGGGTGAGTATTTTCTGAACAGCGGGGGGGGGGCGCACAGGGGGTGGGAGGGCGGGGGACACATAGATCTTTATTTTAAACACTATTATTCATATTTTCTCTGCAGAAAACGCTGCTGCAGGGAACATATGAATCACGGCTTCAGCACGATGCAGGGTACCACACGCGTGGGTACCACACGCTCCGCATGGCCTACGTGAGTTCACAGGCACACGGACACATATAACTCCGGTACCGATTTATTCCTTTACCGGAATTATCTGGACAAGTGGGACAGCCCTCAAATAGCTTAAAAGTGATTGAATACCATCTTTATTATTGAATAACCCTCTTTTTAGTATGTCACTGAAGTATTTGGATAGATTTTCTCCAATCTCTTTTTTTATATTGTTTTATTTTAATTATTGTATAACCATAAAGTATCAGTACAACTGCAAACTATGTTCTTTGAGCACTGTTGCAAACAGGTAATATGTAGTGTTGAGCGATACCGTCCGATATTTGAAAGTATCGGTATCGGAAAGTATCGTCCGATACCGGCAAAGTATCAGATCTAATCCGATACCGATACCCGATACCAATACAAGTCAATGGGACTCAAGTATCGGACGGTATCCCTGATGTTTCCCAGGGTCTGAAGGAGAGGAAACTCTCCTTCAGGCCCTGGGATCCATATTAATGTGTAAAATAAAGAATTAAAATAAAAAATATTGCTATACTCACCTCTCCGACGCAGCCTGGACCTCACCGAGGGAACCGGCAGCGTTCTTTGCTTAAAATGCGCGCATTTACTGCCTTCCGTGATGTCACGGCTTGTGATTGGTCGCATGCCACCCATGTGGCCGCGACGCGACCAATCACAGCAAGCCGTGACGTAATTTCAGGTCCTGAATGCCTAATTCTGCATTCAGGATTTGAAAATTACGTTACGGCTTGCTGTGATTGGTCGCGTCGCGGTCACATGGGCGGCACGCAACCAATCACAAGCCGTGACGTAATTTTAAAATGCGCACGTTTCCTGCCTCCCGTGACGTCATGGCTTGTGATTGGTCGCGTCGCCCATGTGACCGCGACGCGACCAATCACAAGCCCTAACGTAATTTTAAAATCCTGAATGCCTAGAATTAGGCATTCAGGACCTGAAAATTACGTCACGGTAAGGTGCAGGCTGCGTCGGAGAGGTGAGTATATCCCTATTTTTTATTTTAATTCTTTATTTTACACATTAATGTTGTTTCGATACCGATACCCGATACCACAAAAGTGGTACTTGCGGTATCGGAATGCTCAACACTAGTAATATGATAATGGAATGGCTGATCATATAAAAAGTCTTACAATTATTACATTCAACCATAAGAATTTATCACATAACAGTTTTTCTCACAGTGTCAGATATTTAAAACAGATTTCATAAGAAGGGATTTTCGCACAGTCTTGATTGCATACATATCAATATTGAGCTTGTCACAACAGAGCAGGCTTTAAGAGAAGCTAAAATAAGAAGCAAAGCTAATTACTTAACAATCTTCTTTTCTGAGAGTTAATGCATTAGGAATGCATTGGAAAATTATCAGTGCATTTTATTGGAAGATGTATTCTCGGCTAAAAAATACCAATTAGACATGGAGAAAAAATCTGTAGGGATCTTTCTTAACAAAAATCTACTTTGAAATCTAATCAATAAAATAATAAATCAAATATGTCATAAGAAATTTATGAAATTCAATCTATTATGAATTTCTCCTCAAGCTTTGTAATCTATTTAATGGAGTGCACTTGCTGCCTAAGTATGTGAGCCAAATCTCACAATGTCTAAAGCATGTGTAAATGAGCATTGTTTTAATGTAAGAACAGGTTACATATACAATAATGGAAATGAATTATCTATCAGAAGCAGTACAACATTGTTTTGCCAAGATCTGGAGGCATAAATTATGGATATTATCTTCTACATGTGTTCCACAATGGAAATAGAAAACTTAGATACAGTATATGGATTATATATCAGTCTAAAAACAAAATTCCTTACCCACTAATGCTGGGCAATAGCCCTCAGATTACCCTTACTGTGAATTCTGATGCCCTCTTCGCCCTATATGTTAAAAAGGGTTGTCCTTTTTGAAAACTTATTTCCATACATCCCAATACGGAGTTGGTCCTCCATTCAGGATTCTTGTCCCTTGACAAGAGTGAAAACACGGTTTCTTTTCATTCAAACAAGCATATTTTTGCACAACCCAGAGAATAAAGACACATAAATCTATTGTAGCCAATACTCGTGTGTAAATGGGCTTTTTTACACACTGGCAAATGGTTCACAAGGGGAATATTATAGCATACAATATTCTGATCTGTTTTACAGACTAGAATAGTGCAATGAGTAGAAGGCAGCTCCTATGCCTGTCTGCAAAGTGGGTGAGCACACGGAGATGCAGATCAAACCAATTACATTCACAATTTGCACACACACATCCCATTAATTTCAGCCAGAACTACATAATACTTTATTTCTCGTTTGGTGACACTGCAAGAAAAATAAATATGCAACTGATTGGTTTCTTCTATCTACAGTTAGGTCCATATATATTAGGACAGAGAGAACATTTTTCTAATTTTGGTTATAGACATTACCACAATGAATTTTAAACAAAACAATTAAGATGTAGTTGAAGTTCAGACTTTAAGCTTTCATTTGAGCTTCCACATTAAAATTGAATGAAGGGTTTAGGAGTTTCAGCTCAGTCTCAGTTACTTTAACCCCTTAAGCCCCGAGGGTGGTTTGCACGTTAATGACCGGGCCAATTTTTACAATTCTGACCACTGTCCCTTTATGAGGTTATAACTCTGGAACGCTTCAACGGATCTTGGCGATTCTGACATTGCTTTCTCGTGACATATTGTACTTCATGTTAGTGGTAAAATTTCTTCGATATAACTTGCGTTTATTTGTGAAAAAAATGAATATTTGGCGAAAATTTTGAAAATTTTGCAATTTTCCAACTTTGAATTTTTATGCCCTTAAATCACAGACATATGTCACACAAAATACTTAATAAATAACATTTCCCACATGTCTACTTTACATCAGCACAATTTTGGAACCAAAATTTTTTTTTGTGACGGAGTTATAAGGGTTAAAAGTTGACCAGCAATTTCTCATTTTTACAACACCATTTTTTTTTAGGGACCACATCTCATTTGAAGTCATTTTGACGGGTCTATATGATAGAAAATACCCAAGTGTGACACCATTCTAAAAACTGCACCCCTCAAGGTACTCAAAACCACTTTCAAGAAGTTTATTAACCCTTCAGGTGTTTCACAGGAATTTTTGGAATGTTTAAATAAAAATGAACATTTAACTTTTTTTCACACAAAATTTATTTCAGCTCCAATTTGTTTTATTTTACCAAGGGTAACAGGAGAAAATAGACCCCAAAAGTTGTTGTACAATTTGTCCTGAGTACGCTGATACCCCATATGTGGGGGTAAACCACAGTTTGGGCGCATGGCAGAGCTTGGAAGCAAAGGAGCGCCATTTGACTTTTCAATGCAAAATTGACTGGAATTGAGATGGGACGCCATGTTGCATTTGGAGAGCCCCTGATGTGCCTAAACATTGAAACCCCCCACAAGTGACACCATTTTGGAAAGTAGACCCCCTAAGGAACTTATCTAGATGTGCAGTGAGCACTTTGACCCAACAAGTGCTTTACAGAAGTTTATAATGCAGAGCCGTAAAAATAAAAAATCATATTTTTTCACAAAAATTATCTTTTCACCCCCAATTTTTTATTTTCCCAAGGGTGAGAGAAGAAATTGGACCCCAAAAATTGTTGTGCAATTTGTCCTGAGTACGCTGATACCCCATATGTGGGTGTAAACCATTGTTTGGGCGCAGGGCAGAGCTCGGAAGGGAAGGAGCGCCATTTGACTTTTCAATGCAAAATTGACTGGAATTGAGATGGGACGCCATGTTGCATTTAGAGAGCCCTTGATGTGCCTAAACATTGAAACCCCTAACAAGTGACACCATTTTGGAAAGTAGACCCCCTAAGGAACTTATCTAGATGTGTGGTGAGCACTTTGACCCAACAAGTGCTTTACAGAAGTTTATAATGCAGAGCCGTAAAAATAAAAAATCATATTTTTTCACAAAAATGATCTTTTCACCCCCAATTTTTTATTTTCCCAAGGGTAAGAGAAGAAATTGGACCCCAAAAATTGTTGTGCAATTTGTCCTGAGTACACTGATACCCCATATGTGGGTGTAAACCATTGTTTGGGCGCAGGGCAGAGCTCAGAAGGGAAGGAGCGCCATTTGACTTTTCAATGCAAAATTGACTGGAATTGAGATGGGACGCCATGTTGCGTTTGGAGAGCCCCTAATGTGCCAAAACATTGAAACCCCCCACGAGTGACATCATTTTGGAAAGTAGACCCCTTAAGGAACTTATCTAGATGTGTGTTGAGCACTTTGACCCAACAAGTGCTTCACAGAAGTTTATAATGCAGAGCCGTAAAAATAAAAAATCATATTTTTTCACAAAAATGATCTTTTCACCCCCATTTTTTTATTTCCCCAAGGGTAAGAGAAGAAATTAGACCACAAAAGTTGTTGTGCAATTTGTCCTGAGTACGACGATACCCCATATGTGGGTGTAAACCATTGTTTGGGCGCATAGCAGAGCTCAGAAGGGAAGAAGCGCTATTTTACTTTTCAATGCAAAATTGACTGGAATTAAGATGGGATGCCATGTTGCGTTTGGAGAGCCCCTGATGTGCCTAAACATTAAACCCCCCCACAAGTGACACCATTTTGGAAAGTAGACCCCCTAAGGAACTTATCTAGATGTGATTTGAGAGCTTTGAACCCCCAAGTGTTTCACTACAGTTTATAACGCAGAGCCGTGAAAATAAAAATTATTTTTTTTTTTCACAAAAATGATTTTTTAGCCCCCAGTTTTGTATTTTCACAAGGGTATCAGGATAAATTGGACCCCAAAAGTTGTTGTCCAATTTGTCTGGAGTACGCTGATACCCCATTTGTGGGGAGGGACCACTGTTTGGGCGCATGACAGAGCTCGGAAGGGAAGGAGCGCCATTTGGAATGCAGACTTAAATGGATTGGTCTGCAGGCGTCACGTTGCATTTGCAGAGCCCCTGATGTACCCAAACAGTACAAACCCCCCACAAGTGACCCCATATTGGAAACTAGACCCCCCAAGGAACTTATCTAGATGTGTTGTGAGAACTTTGAACCCCCAAGTGTTTCACTACAGTTTATAACGCAGAGCCGTGAAAATAATTTTATTTATTTTTTTCACAAAAATGAAATTTAGCCCCCAGTTTTGTATTTTCACAAGGGTATCAGGATAAATTGGACCCTAAAAGTTGTTGTCCAATTTGTCCTGAGTACGCTGATACCCCCTATGTGGGGGGGAACCACTGTTTGGGCGCATGACAGAGCTCGGAAGGGAAGGAGCGCCATTTGGAATTCAGACTTAAATGGATTGGTCTGCAGGCGTCACGTTGCATTTGCAGAGCCCCTGATGTACCCAAATAGTACAAACCCCCCACAAGTGACCCCATATTGGAAACTAGACCTCCCAAGGAACTTATCTAGATGTGTTGTGAGAACTTTGAACCCCCAAGTGTTTCACTACAGTTTACAACGCAGAGCCGTGAAAATAAAACATATTTTTTTTCCCACAAAAATGATTTTTAGCCCCCCAAATTTTTATTTTCCCAAGGATAACAAGAGAACTTGGACCCCAGAAGTTGTTGTTCAATTTGTCCCTAGTACGCTGATACCCCATATGTTGGGGTAAACCCCTTTTTGGACGCACGGGAGAGCTCGGAAGGGAAGGAGCACTGTTTTACTTTTTCAACGCAGAATTGGCTGGAATTGAGATTGGACGCCATGTCGCGTTTGGAGAGCCCCTGATGTGCCTGAACAGTGGAAACTCCCCAATTCTACCTGAAACCCTACCCCTAACCGTTTACTGAACATTTTCTGACAGTCATAAGTGCCACGTATATAAGTGCCACGTATATAAGTGCCACGTATATAAGTGCCACGTATATAAGTGCCACGTATTTAAGTGCCACGTATTTAAGTGCCACGTATTTAAGTGCCACGTATTTAAGTGCCACGATATTTCAGTGCCACAATATTTCAGTGCCACGTATTTCAGTGCCACGTATTTCAGTGCCACGTATTTCAGTGCCACGTATTTCAGGCACTGAAAAATACGTGGCACGTAAATACTTCAGTGCCACGATATTTCAGTGCCACGATATTTCAGTGCCACGTATTTCAGTGCCACGTATTTCAGGCACTGAAAAATATGTGGCACGTAAATACGTGGCACTTAAATACGTGGCACTTAAATACGTGGCACTTAAATACGTGGCACTTAAATACGTGGCACTTAAATACGTGGCACTTATATACGTGGCCACTGAAATATCGTGGCACTTATATACGTATATACGTATATAAACGTATATTTCAGTGCCACATATTTCAGTGCCACGTATTTCAGGTTAGGGGTAGGGTTAGGGGTAGGGTTAGGGTTTTTTGTTTTTTTCTTGTTTTCTTGTGTTTTTCTATAAAAACGCATGCGTTTTACCGCGTTTACATGCATTTTTTCACACATGCGGTTTTTTTAAAAAACGCATGCAGATAAAAACGCAAGTGTGAAACCAGACTAAAAGACGCTTTTTATAGCAAAAAAGTTTTTGCGTCTCCACATTTTGAGACCTATAATTTTTCCACATTTTGGTCCACAGAGTCATGTGAGGTCTTGTTTTTTGCGGGACGAGTTGACGTTTTTATTGGTAACATTTTCGGACACGTGACCATTTTTTATCACTTTTTATTCCGATTTTTGTGAGGCAGAATAACCAAAAACCAGCTATTCATGAATTTCTTTTGGGAGAGGCGTTTATACCGTTCTGCGCTTGGTAAAATTGATAAAGCAGTTTTATTCGTCGGGTCAGTACGATTACAGCGATACCTCATTTATATCATTTTTTTATGTTTTGACGCTTTTATACGATAAAAACTATTTTATAGAAAAAATATTTATTTTGGCATCGCTTTATTCTGAGGACTATAACTTTTTTATTTTTTTGCTGATGATGCTGTATGGCGGCTCGTTTTTTGCGGGACAAGATGACGTTTTCAGCGGTAACATGGTTATTTATATCCGTCTTTTTGATCGCGTGTTATTCCACTTTTTGTTCGGCGGTATGGTAATAAAGCGTTGTTTTTTGCCTCGTTTTTTTTTTTTTTTTCTTACGGTGTTTACTGAAGGGGTTAACTAGTGGGCCAGTTTTATAGGTTGGGTCGTTACGGACGCGGCGATACTAAATATGTGTACTTTTATTGTTTTTGTTTGTTTTTTTTAGATAAAGAAATGTATTTATGGGAATAATATTTTTTTTTTATTATTATTTATTTAGGAATTATTATTTTTTTTTTTTACACATGTGGAAATTTTTTTTTTTCACTTTTTTACTTTGTCCCAGGGGGGGACATCACAGATCGCAGATCTGATAGTGTGCACAGCACTCTATCAGATCTGCGATCATACTTTCATCGGAGCAGGCTGCAGCTTTCATCTGCAGCCTGCTCCGACCCGGAAGTGCTCCCTGCAGGACCCGGATACAGCCCCTCGGCCATTTTGGATCCGGGGCCTGCAGGGAGAAGACGTTCGGTACGAGGTGAGTACATCACCTTGTACCGATCGTCTCAGGGAAGCCCGCAGGGAGCCCCCTCCCTGCGCGATGCTTCCCTGTACCGCCGGTACACCGCGATCATGTTTGATCGCGGTGTGCCGGGGGTTAATGTGCCGGGGGCGGTCCGTGACCGCTCCTGGCACATAGTGCCGGATGTCAGCTGTGATATGCAGCCGACACCCGGCCGCGATCGGCCGCGCTCCCCCCGTGAGCGCGGCCGATCGCGTATGACGTACTATACCGTCACCGGGAATTAAGGCCCACCCCACCTCGACGGTATAGTACGTCATATGGGATTAAGGGGTTAAGAAATGAAGGTCAGTCAGTCCAAAAAATTGGGAAAACTTTGAAAGTGTCCCGAAGTGCAGTTGCAAAAACCATCAAGCGCTACAAAGAAACTGGCTCACATGAGGACCGCCCCAGGAAAGGAAGACCAAGAGTCACCTCTGCTTCTGAAGATAAGTTTATCCAAGTCACCAGCCTCAGAAATCGCATGTTAACAGCAGCTCAGATTAGAGATCAGGTCAATGCCACACAGAGTTCTAGCAGCAGACACTTCTCTACAACAACTGTTAAGAGGAGACTTTGTGCAGCAGGCCTTCATGGTAAAATAGCTGCTAGGAAACCACTGCTAAGGACAGGCAACAAGCAGAAAAGACTTGTTTGGGCTAAAGAACACAAGGAATGGACATTAGACCAGTTTAAATCTGTGCTTTGGTCTGATGAGCCCAAATCTGAGATCTTTGGTTCCACCCATCGTGTCTTTGTGCGATGCAGAAAAGGTGAACGGATGGACTCTACATGCCTGGTTTCCACCGTGAAGCATGGAGGAAGAGGTGTGATGGTGTGGGGGTGCTTTGCTGGTGACACTGTTGGGGATTTTCTTCAAAATTGAAGGCATACTATTTCATCCGGTTTGCGTTTAGTTGGACCATCATTTGTTTTTCAACAGGACAATGACGCCAAACACATCTCCAGGCTGTGTAACGGCTATTTGACCAAGAGGGAGAGTGACGGGGTGCTACGCCAGATGACCTGGCCTCCACAGTCACCAGACCTGAACCCAATCGAGATGGTTTGGGGTGAGCTGGCCCGCAGCGTGAAGGCAAAAGGGCCAACAAGTGCTAAGCATCTCTGGGAACTCCTTCAAAATTGTTGGAAGACCATTCCTAGTGAATACCTCTTGAAGCTCATCAAGAGAATGCCAAGAGTGTGCAAAACAGTCATCAAAGCAAAAGGTGGCTACTTTGAAGAACCTAAAATATAAGACATATTTTCAGTTGTTTCACACTTTTTTGTTAAGTATATAATTCCACATGCGTTAATTCATAGTTTTGATGCCTTCAGTGTGAATTTACAATTTTGATAGTCATGAAAATACAGAAAAATCTTTAAATGAGAAGGTGTGTCCAAACTTTTGGTCTGTACTGTATATACAATATATATTTATATTTGTACATCTATGTGTAATGTTTTTACTGAATAATATGCTGGAGTACTTATTTTAGAATTTTATCTTTGTTATTGAACATAACTACTTATACAGCATTAATCTATATGACTCCATATATTCATTCAAATTCATGAACTGCTTTTAATATGTCGTCATATTTGTTGTACCGAAACTAAAATTAGACACTGATATATTAAATTAGTTGTGTTTCCTATTTATTTCTCTCACTTCTCAATCAACAGCTTTTTCTGCGAGAAGCCAACAGCCTCATGACCTCTCAACTGTGGGAAGCACAGATAAGAACCTTGCTGTGCAGCCAGGTTTTTTTTTGGCTAAAATGTGCCATGGTTTCAGAGAAAGAGTAAGTTGTTTTTGCAGCTTTTTTTAATGCTTTTTTATGCAAATTTTTGTCTGTTTTACAGTACCAGCAACGTCTATGAGACTTCAGAAATCTCATGCACGCACATTGCTTTTTTTGCAGTATTTCGAGCTTTGCATGTTTTTTTTTGCACAATGGAGCATGTCACTTTTTTAGCATATTTTCAGCGTTTTTAACCCATTGAAATGAATGGGTGGTGTAAAATGCACCAAAAACACAGGTATCAGGTTTGCAGCGTTTTTTGTGCCAAAATATGATTCTATAGATTAGGACTTTTTTTCAACACTAAACTTTATCAGCATGCACAAGGAATAAATTTAGCATATGCAGCAAATAATGCAAGAAAAACAGAGGAAAATGCTGAGAAAGTGCCTAGTGTGAACTTACCCTAAATATAGTTGGAAGATCCAGCCAGGAACCGTATTGGATGGCTTTCCCCAGTGCTGCTACTTGTGATTGATAGACCTCTCCCATAGCAAGAGAAGTGCCAATCACCTAAGGTTTCACTGGGAAAAGCTGAGGGCAACTCCAGAATAGTCTTGTCTCTGGCTATTAACCCCAGTCACCTTTTCCCAGCGCTGCTACAAGTGATTGATAGATCTCTCCAATAGTAGGCAGCTAGATTCTAACTCATGCTGTCCTCACATTAGGCAGAATTAATAACCTGACAGGTTCAATTTAAAATTTTATTACATTTTATTAAATTTAATTATAAAGCTGTATTTTTTTTACAAATTTTAATTCTGTTTTTTTTTCTTTTTTAAATAATTTAGTTCTGTTTTTATTGTTTAAACTTAAGAAGAAATTGTTACAATCCCCTAATGTTCTGTGTTTAAAAATAACATCCTCTATATGCTGTCTCTATATATCAATTCTATCAATGACTAAACCTTTGTCACTGTAAGGCCGGCGTCACACTAGCGAGTTTTACGGACGTATGAGCGCAGAAAATACGTCCGTAAAATACGCATTACACACGGCCCAATGAATCTCTATGGGGCTGCTCCTATCAGCCGTATATTACGCATCCGTAATATACGGTATTGTACGGCCGTAGAAAATCGCAGCATGCTGCATTTGTCAGCGTATTGCGCAAAAAATATGCCAATGAAAGTCTATGGGGGCAAGAAAAATACGGATTACACATGCATGTGACTTGCGAGAAATACGCATTGGTGTTGTATAGAAAAGCCGATAATTCAATTGCCGGCTTTTCATTTCTCCTTCACAAACCCGACATGATATGAGACATGGTTTACATACAGTAAACCATCTCATATCCCTTTTTTTTTGCATATTCCACACTACTAATGTTAGTAGTGTGTATGTGCAAAATTTAGGCACTGTAGCTTGAAAAATGAAGGGTTAAATCGCGGAAAAAATTGGCGTGGGCTCCCGCACAATTTTCTCTGCCAGAGTGGTAAAGCCAGTGACTGAGGGCAGATATTAATAGCCTAGGGAGGTACCATGGTTATTGGCCCCCCTGACAAAAAAACATCTGCCCCAGCCACCCCAGAAAAGGCACATCTGGAAGATGTGCCTATTCTGGCACTTGACCACTCTCTTCCCACTCCCATGTAGTGGTGGGATATGGGGTAATGAAGGGTTAATGTCACCTTGCTATTGTAAGGTGACATTAAGCTAGGTTAATAATGGAGAGGCGTCAATTATGACACCTATCCATTATTAATCCAATAGTACGAAATGGTTAATAGAACACACACACATTATTACAAAGTACTTTAATGAAATAAAGACACAGGGTGTTCTAATATTTTATTATTCTCTTAATCCACCTTGAAGACCCTCGTCAGATGTTTTTAGCCAGATGGGGGCCAATAACCATGGACCTTCTCTATGCTATTAATATCTGCCCTCAGTCACTGGCTTTACCGTCTGGCGGAGAAAATTGCGCAGGAGCCCACGTCAATTTTTCTGCGATTTAACCCTTTAATTTTAATAGCTAGAGCGCCCAAATTTTGCATATACACACTTCTAACATTAGTAGTGTGGAATATTCCAAAAAAAAGGGATATGAGATGGTTAACTGTATGTAAACCATGTCTCATATCATGTCGGGTTTGTGAAGGAGAAATGAAAAGTCGGCAATTGAATTACCAGCTTTTCTGCTATATCGCGCTGAAGTAAATATAAATATAGATATATATATGTGTCTCAATGACATATATATACACACTGTATATATGTTTTACTGAACATTTGAGCCCATAAATCCATTAGATATCTGTGGGATATTGTGAAGAGAAAGTTGAGAGACGCAAGACCCAACACTCTGGATGAGCTTAAGGCCGCTATTGAAGCATCCTGGGCCTCCATAACATCTCAGCAGTGTCACAGGCTGATTGCCTCCATGCCACGCCGCATTGAAGCAGTCATTTCTGCCAAAGGATTCCCGACCAAGTATTGAGTGCATAACTCAACATTATTATTTGATTGTTTTTTTGTTTGTTATTAAAAAACACTTTTATTTGATTGGACGGGTGAAATATGCTAATTTATTGAGACAGGTTTTTTGGGTTATCAGGAGTTGTATGCCAAAATCATCAGTATTAAAACAATAAAAGACCTGACAAATTTCAGTTGGTGGATAATGAATCTATAATATATGAAAGTTTAATTGTAATCATTACATTATGGTAAATAATGAAATTTAACACTATATGCTAATTTTTTTAGAAGGACCTGTAAGCCAATCACCATCCTTCACCCACCTCTTTCCCTTTCTCTGCTACCTCTCACTGCTGGCGACATATCCCCCAATCCTGCCCCCCAACTCATACATCCCACTAAGCCTCCCCCTATACTTCTCATGCTAAGAGAAACTACCACAATCCCTCACACATAAAATCTGTGCCACTGACCCCCACCCCCCTGCTTCCTCTCTCTGGAGCACTTTGGAATGCCCGCTCTGTCTGTAACTAACTTCACGTGATCCGTGATCTCTTTACTTCCCACGACCTTTCCTTCCTGGCCCTCACTGAGACCTGGCTGATGCCCCCCGACACAGCCTCCCCTGCTGCACTGAGTTACGGTGGCCTCCACTTTACCAACACTCCTTGCTCTGGCAACAGACATGGTGGAGGAGTGGGTTTCCTTCTTTCTAAAAACTGCTCCATCAACCCTATCCAACCCCCACCCTCTCTTATCATCCCTTCTTTCGAAGTTCACTTTGTCCGTATCTCCTCTTTCTCTAATCTCCAAATGGCTGTCATATACAGAGCCACAGGTCTGTCTGTATCATGGTCTGTGTCTAGAAGGATGTCTCTAAAAGGATAACAGCAAAGATGACAGCAGAACTATGCCAGAAAAATAACCCCCTGCTATAGATGCTTCATTATTATTATTATTATTACTATGCTTCGTTATTGCTATCAATCTGACAATTGATATGCTTCATCCTCATGTATGTCCACTGGCTGCACCCCCAATCCCATCACCATCACCCAGCTTTCCTGATCTTCTTCACCCTGCTATTCCTAGTATGTCCGCTGGCTGCACCCCCAGTCCCATCACCATCACCCATCTTTCCTGATCTTCCTCACCCTGCTATTCCTGGTATGTCCGCTGGCTACACCCCCAATCCCATCACCACCACCCAACATTCCTGATCTTCCTCACCCTGCTATTCCTGGTATGTCCGCTGGCTGCTATTACTGTTTTTTTTCCTCCCCTGCATGTTTCCTCATTTTAATTCCTTGATGCCAATAGACAGTTGGCTTTATCTTTCCATTTGGATCTATTTCCCCTTGCATTTTCCCTTCTGACTTCTAGTTAATCCCCTCCTGTGTCTGTGACCAGTCTCCCTGCTGCCCCACCCTCCTGATCACACCTGGTCTATTTCATGCGCACTTAGCTTGTTATAAATTCAGAGACACAGGTATGAATGGATCGTGGTCTGTCTCTAGAAGGATAAGAGCAAAGATGACAGCAGAAATATGCCAGAAATCAGCCAGAAGTGAACAAAAGGTAAGACTAACCACTGTTAATAAATGTACTAAATTTCTTTCCCTTTCCACCACACTCACTCTCATCATGCTGACATACGCTCTAACAGTTTTGGCTCCATTACTCCTCAGCCTCCTTTGCTATCCTCAAACCCCAGCACCCTCTAACCTAGTAATAATATCTCCTTCCCTCTTGCCTCCCCTCATGTCCTCCTCTGCTGACTTGCTCCTCAACCTTAGATCTCTCCTAATAAAACACAAAACAAGCTGCCCACTCTCCTCCCACCTGCTCTCTCTCTCTCTGCTTCTCACTGCTGGCGACATATCTCCCAATCCTGGACCCCCACAGCTCATACCTCCCATTAATACCCCCTCCTATCGCTCCCAACCCAATATAAACACCCAAAATCTTGCCCACCTCAAATCCGTGCCCATGATGCCCGCCCCCTCTCTCTGGATCACTATGGAATGCCCGCTCCATCTGCAATAAACTTCCACGTGATTCACAACCTCTTTACCTCTCGCAATCTCTTCTTTCTTGGCATCACCGAAACATGGCTGACATCCTCTGACACAGCCTCCTGTTGTGAACTCTGTGTTCAGGCTCCCTCTTGTGGTCACTGGTGGTATGGTGTGACTTTTGCTTTGGGCTCCCCCTGGTGGCTTTGTCTGTTATCCTGCTGGTCTCTGGCTATCAGCTGGTTCATTATCCTCTGGGAGGTTCCTATATAGCTCTGTTTTACTTTCACTTGTTGCCGGCTGTCGATGTAATCAGTGCTACTCAGATTCTTTCTGACTACCTTGCTCCCAGTCCATCCAGGACAAGCTAAGTTTTGTTTGCTCATTTTTTTATCAGCAGTGTTTATCATGTTTTCTGTTCCAGCTTGCTAAAATGTAATTCCCTCGCTTGCTGGTTGCTCTAGTGGGCTGAGTTTCTCCCCACACACCGTTAGTTGGTGTGTGGGTTCTTGAAATCTCAGGATGGATATTTTGTAAGGGTTTTTTATTGATTGCATAGACCCCTGCTCTATTTTTCTGCTTTCTAGTACTAGTGGGCCTCTTTTGCTAAATCTGATTTCATCCCTATGTATGTGCCTTCTTCTTACCTCACCGTTAATATTTGTTGGGGGCTTCTATATCTTTGGGGATTATTTCTCTGGAGGCAAGCGAGGTCTTTCTTTCTCTTTAGGGGTAGCTAGTTCCTCAGGCTGGCTCGAGACGTCTAGTAATTTTTTAGGCACGTTCACCGGCTACCTCTAGTTGTGTTGGATAGGTTCAGATTTGCGATCAGTCCAGTTACCATCTCCCTAGAGCTCGTCCTTAGTTTAATCACTTGCTGGTCTATTTGTGATCCTCAGCCACTAGGGATCATAACAGCCTCCCCTGCTGCGCTATGTTACGGCGGCCTCCACTTCACCCACACTCCTCGCCCTGGCAACAAACATGGTGGAGGAATGGGCCTTCTCCTTTCTTCTTACTGTACCTTTAACCCAATCCCACCTCTACCCTCCCTTATCCTCCCTTCTTTTGAAGTCCACTCTGTCCGCATCTACTCTCCCTACAACTTCCAAATGACCATCATATATCAACCCCCAGGCCCAACCACCGTCTTTATTGACCAATTTGCCACCTGGCTCCTTTACTTTCTCTCTGCTGACATTCTCACCATCATCATGGGTGACTTTAACATCCCCACTGACACCCACCAGTCAGCAGCCTCCAAACTCCTGTCCCTTGCTTCATCCTTTGGACTTACTCAGTGGTCCTCCTCAGCCACCCACACAGATGGACACACATTAGACCTGGTCTTCATCCATTTCTGCTCCCTATTTAACTTCACAACCTCCCCTCTCCCTCTATTTGACCACCATCTACTCACTTTTTCATCCCTGTCCTCCTCACCTGTCACCCACATCCAGCAACATGAGCACCCACACAGGAACCTCACACACCTAGACACCCACACACTCTCTGACTCTATCCTACCACTAGTATCCATATCCTCACTCCACGACACAGACACTGCCACTGCTTTCTACAATGCCACTCTTGCATCAGCTATTGACACGGCCACCCATGTCATGCATAGCAGAGTGCGACGAACCAATAGACAACCCTGGCACAATAACATCACTAAAAAGCTTCGGCAAGTATCCAGAATTGCAGAACAGCATAGGAAGAAAACACATTCACAAGATGATTTCACTGCACTCAAACAAGCAATGCTCGCATTCAAATCAGCTCTCACCTCTGCTAAACAGTCCTACTTCACAACCCTCGTATATTCCTTATCCCACAACCCCAAATAGTTGCTCAACACTTTTAACTCCCTCCTCCTCCCACCACTGCCCCCTCCGATTTCCCTAATTGTTGCCGAGGACTTTGTCACACACTTCAAAAATAAGATAGACCAAATAAGGCAAGTCTTTTTGTCAAACCACCACAACCCCTTTGTATACCAGACCAATGCCCAAACCCCATAACTTCCCTCTTCAAAATCACTGAAGGGGAGCTTGCTCATCTTCTCTTCAAATCACACCTCCCCACTTGTGCACTTAACCCCATCCCATCTCCTCCCAACCTCACCACCACAATAATCCCATCCCTAACCCATCTCTTCAACCTATCACTAACTTCTGGTACTTTCCCCACTGCTTTCAAACATGCCACAATCACACCTATCCTCAAAAGCCATCCCTTGACCCAAGCACTATGTCCAGCTATCGCCCCATATCTTTGCTCCCATTTGCTTCCAAACTCCTTGAGCAGCACGTCCATACTGAACTTTCCTCTCACTTTGCACCTAACTCTCTTTTCGACAACCTACAACCTGGCTTCGGTCCCCACAATTCCACTGAGACTGCCCTAACCAAAATGACTAACGACTTACAGCCAAAGCTAACAGACAATTCTCCATACTCCTTCTAGACCTGTCCTCTGCCTTTGACACAGTTGACCACTGCTTCTTACTACAGATCCTCTCTTCCTTTGGTGTCAAAGACCTGCCCTATCTTGGATCTCCTTATACCTTACCAACCGCACATTTAGCGTTTCCTACTCCCATACTACCTCTTCATCTCGCCCCCACTCTGTTGGTGTCCCTCAAGGCTCTGTCCTTGGGCCCTTACTCTTCTCAATCTATTCACTCAGCCTGGGACAACTCATAAGGTCCTATGGCTACCAGTACCATCTATATGCTGATGACACTCAGATCTACCTCTCTGGCCCAGATGTCACCTCTCGGCTCTCCAGAATCCCAGAGTGTCTATCAGCCATATCCTCCTTCTTCTCCTCTCGCTTCCTCAAGCTCAATGTGGACAAAACTGAACTAATTATCTTTCCTCCATCTCGCATATCTTCCCTACCTGATCTATCTATCAAAATAAATTAAATCACACTTTCCCCTGTCCCCAAAATTCGCTGCCTTGGAGTAACCCTTGACTTTGTCCTGCTCTTCAAACTGCACATCCAAGCTCTCGCCACCTCCTGCCACCTCCAGCTCAAAAATATTTCCAGAATCCATCCTTTCCTCAACCCTCGCTCTACGAAAATGCTCGTGCATGCCCTAATCATCTCCTGCCTTGACTACTGCAACATCCTCCTCTGTGGCCTACCTTCTAACACTCTCGCACCCCTCCAGTCCGTCCTTAACTCTGCTGCCCAACTAATTAATCTCTCTCCTCGCTACACTCCTGCTTCCCCTCTTTGCAAATCCCTTCACTGGCTCCCAATTTCCCTGCATATCCAATTTAAACTACTAATGCTGACCTACAAAGCCATCCATAACCTTTCTCCTCCATATGTTTCTGAACTAGTCTCTCAATATGTTCCCTCACGTAATCTCCTGTCCTCCCAAGACCTCCTTCTCTCCTCCATGCTTATTCGCTCCTCACCCAATCACCTCCAAGACTTCTCCCGAGTATCCCCAATCCTCTGGAATTTTGTGTTCCAACACATCCGGTTAATCACCACATTTGGATCCTTCAAAATAAACCTGAAAACCCACCTTTTCAAAGAAGCTTACAGCCTGTAATGACCACAAGGGCAGGGTCCTCTTCCCTCTGTACCAGTCTGTCATTGTTAGTTTTGTTTTCTGTAAGTGATTTTTGTATTTTGATGTAACTCCTTCTCATGTACAGCACCATGGAATTAATGGTGCTATATAAATAAATAATAATGATAATAATAATATACCGACCACCAGGATCAATCACTGCTTTCATTGACCAGTTCTCCACCTGGCTCCTTCACTTTCTCTCTGCTGACATCTCCACCATCATCATGGGTGACTTTAATATCCCTACTGACACCCACCAGCCAGCAGCCTCCAAACTCATGTCCCTTACCTCATCCTTTGGACTTACTCGGTGGTCCATAGCCACCCACACAGGTGGACATACACTAGACCTCATCCTTACCTGCCTCTGTTCCATGTCTAATCTCACAACCTCTCCTTTCCCCTTATCTGACCATCATCTGCTCAACTTCTTTTCCTTGTCCTCCTCACCCGCCCCCATGTCCAGCCACTAGCACATCATCGCAGAAACCTCGCACACCTAGACATTCACAGACTCTCAGACTCTTTTACCTCTGTCCTCTATATCTTCACTCCACGACAAGAACAGCGCCACTGCTTTCTGTAAGGCCACCCACATGTCAGTCATAGACT
Source organism: Ranitomeya variabilis (assembly GCF_051348905.1). Lineage (NCBI taxonomy): Eukaryota > Metazoa > Chordata > Amphibia > Anura > Dendrobatidae > Ranitomeya > Ranitomeya variabilis. Next base: position 321,997,835 of record NC_135233.1, on the reverse strand, counting down.
CAGTTGCCACTCTCATGCATGGCAAAGTGTGACAAACCAATAGGCAACCTTGGCACAACAATCTCACCAAATAACTTTGACAAGCATCCAGGGCCATAGAGCGGCATTGGATGAAAACACGCCTGCCAGATGACTTCACTTCTTTTCAACAAGCTAAAATTATCATCAAATTTGCCCTCACCTCTGCTAAGTAGACCTATTTTGCAACCCTTGCATCTTCATTATCCTACAAACCAAAACAACTGTTCAGCACATTCAACTCTCTCCTCCGCCCACCACTGCCACCTCCAACTCCCCTCATCTCTGCCGAGGTCTTTGCCATCTACTTCAAAAATATGATCAACCAAACAAGACAAACCTTTACTGTTCCACAACCCCAACCACTCCATATACCAGACCTCTGCCCTTCCCTAATACCTCCCTCTCCAACACCACTGAAGGAGCGCTTACTCACCTCCTTTCCAAATCACACCTCACCACCTGTGCACTTGACCCCATTCCTTCCCACCTGCTCCCCAACCTCACTAAGGCTACTTTCACACTAGTCCGTCGGTACGGGCCGTCGCAAACCGTCGGCCCGACATACAACGGACAGTGAGCTAATTAATCACAATGTGGGCAGTGGATGCAGTCTTACGATGCATCTGCTGCCCAGTGTGATGAGCGAGGAGAGGGGGCGGAGTTTCGGCCGCACACGCGCGGTCGAAAATGGTGGAATCGATGCACAAAAAAAGTTACATGGAATGTTTTTTTGTGCCGACGGTCCGCCAAAACACGACTCATATGTCGCACGACGGATGCGACGTGTGGCTATACGTCGCAATGCGTCACTAATGTAAGTCTATGGGGAAAAAACGCATCCTGCAGACAACTTTGCAGAATGCGTTTTTTCTCCTAAATGATGCATTGCGACGTATGCAAAATGAAGCTAGTGTGAAAGTAGCCTAACACACTCATTCCAGCCCTAACCCATCTCTTCAACCTATTGCTATCTTCTGGTACCTTTCCTTCTGCCTTCAAGCATGCCACCATCACACCCATCCTCAAAAAACTAACCTTGACCCAACTACTATGCCGAGCTATCACCAATATCACTTCTCTCTTTTGCTTCCAAACTCCTTGAGCAGCATGTCCATGCTCAACTTTCCTCCCACCTCTCATCTAACTCTGTCCTTGATAATCTCCAATCTGGCTTCCACCCCCACCACTCCACCGAAACTGCCCTGACCAAAATTACTAATGACTTTCAGCCAAAAGCTAACAGACAATTTTCCATCCTCCTCCTTCTCGATCTGTCCTCTGCCTTCAACACAGTCGACCACTGCCTACTGCTACAGATACTTTCTTCCCTTGTCATCAAAGACCTTGCCCTGTCCTGGATTGCCTCATACCTTTCTGACAGCACATTTAGTGTTTCCCACTCCCACTCTACCTCCTCATCCCGCCCTCTCTCTGTTGGAGTCTCTCATGGCTCTGTCCTGGGGCCCCTACTTTTTTTCCATCTACACATTGGCCTAGGACAACTGATAAAGTTACATTGCTTCCAGTACCACCTGTATGCAAATTACACTCAGATCTACCTCTCTGGCCCAGACCTCACCTCTCTGCTGTCCAGAATCCCGGGGTGTCTATCAGACATATCCTACTTCTTCACCTCTCGCTTCCTAAAACTCAATGTAGACAAAACCAAACTCATCATCTTTCCTCCATCTTGCGTATTTCCCCTACCCGACCTATCTATTATGGTAAACAGCATCATGCTCTCTCCTGCACCTGAAATCCGCTGCCTCGGAGTAACTCTTGGCTCTGCCCTGTCTTTCAAACCACATGTCCAAACTCTTGCCACCTCCTGTCACCTCCAACTCAAAAATATTTTCAGAATCAATCCCTTCCTCAGCCCTCAATCTTCTAAAACTCTTTTGCATGCCCTCATCATCTCCCGCCTTGATTACTGCAACACTCTCCTCCGTAGCCTCCCCACTAACTCTCTTGCACCACTCCAGTCTCTCCTCAACTCTGCTGCCCTACTAATCCACCTCTCTCCTCACTACTTCCCTGTTTCTCCCATCTGCAAATCCCTCCACTGGCTCCCAATTCCCCAACAAATCCAGTTCAAACTACTAACAATGACCTACAAAGCCATCCTGTCTCCTCCCTATATCTTTGAACTAATCTCCCAATATCTTCCCTCACATAATCTTTGATCCTCCCAAGACCTCCTACTCTCCTCCACACTTATTTGTTCCTCACACAACTGCCTCCAAGATTTGTCCTGAATATCCCCCATCCTCTGGAATTCCACACCTCAACACGTCCGATTATCCGGCACCCTCGGATCCTTCAGATGGAACCTGAAAACCCATCTTTTCAGGAAAGCATACTGCCTGCAATAACCATTCTGCCACCTCACCACCACCCGAGCTGCCGCCTCACCATCACCAGAGCTTCTGTCTCTTCCCCATTATTCCATAGAATGTAAGTCCGCAAGGACAGGGTTCTCTCCCCTCTGTACCAGTCTGTCATCATAAATTTGATTACTGTAAACAATATCTATAACTTTGTATAATTTGTTTACTGTAAGTGATATCTATAAATTTGTATGTAACCTCTTCTCATGTACAGCACCATTGAAGTAATGGTGCTATATAAATAATAATAATAATAATAATAATACATTCTCTCTGAATTTTGCAGCAACTGGCAAAAAAGAAAATGTATGTGCAATGTCCGCTGTGACATGATTCTTTTTTCCAAGTTCCAAACTATACCTCGTTTCATTTTGCAAATTACACTGGCTTATTACCAAATGTATTTGCAACAGAAAACTAATGCATTCATAAAAAGAAGGGCTTAAAGTCATTGGATCCATTTACAACACTTAATAAAATTCAAAGCACAGCAGTTTGGGTGTTTGACCTGTAATTCATTCTTTAAAACCTTTGAAGTGTGAAGATAACAGATAAGGATTGCAACATTCACCTTAGCAAATAAGTAATAATTTATCACACTGCAGAAAATGCAAAATCTTTTTTTGTGTTGTTCATTCTCTAAGCAACTATGATGCTGATGATAATAAAATAATAATTGTTATTCTAATTCTATTCATTATTCATACAGCGTTTACAGTTTATTCTTCTGCACTTTAGAATTACTGAAAGCAATCTGCATGCTAAAAATGTCAAAACTGTTAACAATATTATTTATTTTCTATTTATTATTAGAGATAAGGAAAGGAAACAAATCTTGGTCATTAGTTTTATGATAAATAATAATGTTAACAATAATAATTATCAATATTATTATTATTCAGACAGTGGACATGCAAATTTAGTTTTACATTTTAACAAAAGGTGAAAGTTTCTTTTGCATTACCATATTTTCCTTAAATGAAAGAAACTGAAAAATTGTTCTCTATTTTATTATTTTAGCTCACATTGCCTTAAAGAACCACTCCCATGAATATTTTTTCTAATTACAACTGTGTCCATTTCATTAAAACATGTCCATTTCAAACTGTCCTCCCACCTCTCTTCCTGCTCCCTCTTCGATCGCTTATAATCTGGCTTCCGACCACATCACTCCACTGAAACTAAAGACACCAATGATCTGCTGACTGCCAAAGCCAAGCGACACTACTCTGTCTTCCTTCTCATGGACCTGTCCTCTTACTTTGACGCAGCACAGTTGACCACTCCCTTATACTACAGCCTCTCTCATCTCTTGGCATCACAGACTTGGCCCTATCTTGGATCGCATCATACCTAACAGACCAGACATTCAGTGTCTCTCACTCACACACCACCTCCTAACCTTGCCCCTATCTGTCGGAGTCCTGCAAGGTTCAGTCCTAGGGCTCCTTCTCTTCTCCATTTACACCTTCGGACTGAGATAGTTCATGGCTTGCAGTATAACCTCACGCAGATGACGCACAGATCTACCTCTGGACCAGATATCACCTCTCTACTAACCAAAATCCCACAATGTCTGTCTGCTATTTCATCCTTCTTCTCCACTAGATTTCTAAAACTTAACATGGAAAAAACAGAATTCATCATCTTTCCCCCATCTTACTCAACTCTCCTAATAAACTCTGCTGCCCAAAAATCCACGCATCCCCCTGCTATTCCCTGACCTCACCTCTCTGTCAATCCCTTTACTGGCTCCCCATTACCCAGAGACTCCAGTTAAAAACCCTAACCATGGCATACAAAGCCATCCACAACCTGTCTCCACCATACATCTGTGACCTCGTCTCCCGGTACTTTCCTGCATGCAACCTCCGATCCTCACAAGATCTCCTTCTCTACTCTCCTTTTATTTCCTCTTCCCACAATCGCATGCAAGTATTCTCCCGTGCATCTTCCATCCTCTGCAACTCTCTACCTCAATGTATCAGACACTCGCCTACCATGGAAACCTTCAATAGGAACCTCAAGACCTACCTCTTCTGACAAGCCTAAAACCTTCAGTAACTACCGATCCACCAAACTGCTGCACGACCTAGAGGGCAGGGTCCTCTCTCCTCCTGTACTAGTCATGACTTGCATTGATTAAGATTATTGCACTTGTTTTTTACTGTGTACATCCTCCTCACATGTAAAGCGACATGGAACAAATGGTGCTATAATAAATAATAATAATAATAATAATATGTGCATGTAGTGTAATGTGAGGATTTTTAATATAATCACCATCCCTTGCCTTCTTCAGGATCTTTGGTCATTCTGCTCCTCTTCTCAGTGATATCTCAACACTCCAGACTCTCCAACTCACTGTAAGCTTTAAGAGTGAGCCAGAACTTTCTTCTACAATGTTTGCCAAACAGTTAAATGAACATACCCATCAATTGTGCTTTAAATAAATTATAAAAAAATTGCCCTATTTCCATGTATTTTTGATAATGAGCCAGGTAAAACTGACAGCTGAAGGTTGCAACCCTCAGGTGTTATTGTTAGCAAGGCTGGTTATCAAGAATAAAGGGATCCACATGACGTGTTTAATTATTTAAATAAATAATTTAACCCCTTTACCCCAAGGTGGTTTGCACATTAATGGCCAAGCCAAGATTTACAATTCTGACCAGTGTCACTTTATGAGGTAATAACTATAGTACGCTTTAATGGATCCCACTGATTTTGAGACTGTTTTTAGTGACATATTGTACTTCATGATAGTCATAAAATTTCTTTGATACATCTTGCATTTAATTGTGAAAAAAATGGAAATTTAACAAAAATTTAGAAAATTATCAATTTTGAATTCTTGCACCCTTAAATCAGAGAGATATGTCACACAAAATAGTTAAAACATAACATTGCCCACATGTCTACTTTAAATCAACACAATTTTTTAAACACATTTTTTGTTAGGAAGTTATAACGATTTAAAGGTGACCAGTGATTTCTTTTTTCCAACAAAATATACAAATCCCTTTTATTTTGTGGACCTCCTCATATTTGAAGTGACCTTGAGGGGTCTATATGATAGAAAATACACCAAAGTGACACTATTCTAAAAACTGCACCTTTCAAGGTGCTAAAAAACACATTCAAGTTTATTAACCCTTCAGATGCTTCACATGAATTTTTCCAATGTGGAAAAATTAACATTTAGGTTTTTTTCCAAAAACCACTATTTAGGTGTACGGCAGAGCTCGGAAGGGAAGGTGCACCATTTGACCTGTACATCACAGAGTTTTATCACATTTCCTAGTGAAGAAAGAATAAATTATATTTTTGCCACTAAAATTTATATTATTATAATATATAATATTATATTTATTATAAAATAAGAATGCATTTTTTCCAAAAAAACTGAGGTCCATGTTTTTCCTGAACCCCCATAAGTGACCACATTTTACAGACTACAACTCTCAATGAATTCATATAGGGGTGCAGTGATCATATGGACACCACACCACGGATGTGTCACAATTTTTTTTTACCCTTAGGTAGTGAAGAAAAAATAACTACCAAAATTTAGTTTTATCCCCAGATTTCACATTTTCACACGAGAAGTGGTTTAACCCCTTAACCCCCGGAACTTTTTTCGGCTTTGCATTTTTGATTTTCACTCCCAGAGCCATAACTTTTTTAATTTTCCATCAATATGGCCATGTGAGGGCTTAGAATTTGTGGGACAAGTTGTACTTTTGATTGACACCATTGGTTGTACCATGTCGTGCACTAGAAAATAGGAAAAAATCCAAGTGCGGTGAAATTACAAAAAAGTGCAATCCCACACTTGTTTTTAGCTTGGACTTTTTTCCTAGGTTCAATAAATGCTAAAACGGACCTGTCATTATGATTCTCCAGGTCATTATGAGCTCATAGACACCAAATATGTCTAGGCTATTTTTTATCTAAGTGGTAAAACAAAATTCCAAACTTTGCTAAAAAAAAAAAAATTGCCCAATTTTCCGAGACCTGTAGCATCTTAATTTTTAGCGATCTCGGGTTTGTTGAGGGCTTATTTTTTGTGTGCCGTGCTGATGTTTTTAATGATACCATTTTGGTGCAGATACGTTCTTTGGATCACCCGTTATTGCATTTTAATGCAATGTCACGGCAACCAAAAAAACATAATTCTGGCATTTTTAATATTTTTTCTTGCTACGCCATTTAGAGATTAGGTTAATCCTTTTTTATAGATCGAGCGATTCTGATCGTGGCAATACCAAATATGTGTGTGTTTGATTTTTTTTATTGTTTTATTTTGAATGGGGTGAAAGGGGGTGGTTTGAACTTTTATATACAGTATATATATTTTTTTTCATATTTTTTAAAACATTTTTTTACTTTTGCCATGCTTCAATAGCCTCCATTGGAAGCTAGAAGCTGGCATAGCCTGATACATAAGAGCGATGCTCAGATCGCCACTATGTAGCAGAATTACAGCATTGCTATGAGTGCCGACCACAGGGTGGCACTCACAGAAATCTGGCATCAACAACCATAGAGGTCTTCAGTAGACCACTGGTTGTTATGCCAATGCACCGATTACCCCGATGATGTGACAGGGGTCAGTGGTGCGCGCAATTCCGGCCCGATGGCCGGAAGCGCTTGTTAAATGTCGCTGTCAGAGTTTGACAGCGGTGTTCAACCAGTTAATTCCCACGGGCAGATCAAGATTCCACCCACGCCTATTGTGGGCAAATGTCAGTTGTTCAAAACAGCTGACATTTCCCGACTTTTATGAGGGCTCACCATCGGAGCCTGCATCAAAGCGGGGGTTCTTCCATTGGGCATACTATTCCTTTTGATGGCAGAAAGGAGTTAAAATGACACCATGATTTGTCCCACAATTTCTGCTAAACATGACAATACAGTACTACTTAACCAAATGGAGAGACTAAGGAGGGACAGAGCACTATTTGCCTCCTGGAGCGCAGATTTTCAAAGAATCGTTTGCAGTTTTAAATTCAGAGCCCCTTATTGCTAGAAGAGCAGATTCCCCCCTCAAGTGACCCCATTTTGGAAATTATACCCCTTTGGGAATTTACAATAGAGGGAAAATAGTGGATTAACCCCTTCATGACCTTGGGATTTTCCGTTTTCCCGTGTTCGTTTTTCACTCCCCTCCTTCCCAGAGCCATAACTTTTTTATTTTTCCGTCAATTTGGCCATGTGAGGGCTTATTTTTTGCGGGACGAGTTGTACTTTTGAACAACATCATTGGTTTTACCATGACGTGTACTAGAAAACAGGAAAAAAATTCCAAGTGCGGTGAAATTGCAAAAAAAGTGCAGTCCCACACTTGTTTTTTGTTTGGCTTTTTTGCTAGGTTCACTAAATGCTAAAACTGACCAGCCATTATGATTTTCCAGGTCAGTATGAGTTCATAGACACCTAACATGACTAGGTTATTTTTCACCTAAGTAGTGAAAAAAAATACCAAACTTTGCAAAAAAAAAAAATGCGCCATTTTCCGATACTTGTAGTGCCTCTATTTTTCGTGATCTGGGGTCAGGTGAGGGCTTATTTTTTGCGTGCCGAGCTGGCGTTTGTAATGATACCATTTTGGTGCAGATATGTTCTTTTTATCGCCTGTTATTGCATTTTAATGCAATGTCGTGGCGACCAAAAAAACGTAATTCTGGTGTTTCGAATTTTTTTCTCGTTACGCCATTTAGCGATCAGGTTAATGCTTTTTTTTATTGATAGATCGGGCGATTCTGAACGCGGCGATACCAAATATGTGTAGGTTTGATTTTTTTTTATTGATTTATTTTGATTGGGGCGAAAGGGGGGTGATTTAAACTTTTATCTTTTTTTTATTTTTTTCACATTTTTTTTAACTTTTTTTTAAAACTTTTGCCATGCTTCAATAGCCATGGGAGGCTAGAAGCAGGCACAGTGCGATCGGCTCTGCTACATAACAGCGATCATCAGATGGCTGCTATGTAGCAGAAAATCAGGTGTGCTGTGAGCACCGACCACAGGGTGGCGCTCACAGCTGCCAGAGATCAGTAACCATAGAGGTCTCAAGGACCTCTATGGTTACCATTCTAAAGCATCGCCGACCTAAGATCATGTGACGGGGGTCGGCGATGACGTCATTTCCGGCCACCCGGCCGGATGCGGTAGTTAAATGCCGCTGTCTGCGTTTGACAGCGACATTTAACTAGTTAATAGGCATGGGCAGATCGCGATTCTGCCCGCGCCTATTGCGGGCACATGTCAGCTGTTCAAAACAGCTGACATGTCCCGGCTTTGATGCGGGCTCACCACGGAGCCCTGCATCAAAGCAGGGGAGCTGACCTCGCACGTACTATCCCGTCCGAGGTCAGTAAGGGGTTAAAATGTCAGCTCATCATCTGTTGCAGAACCTTGCCGGAAAAAAAACATCGCCTGGAGCCGTCTCAGTCTTGTATGACGGCAAAAAGAGAAAGGTGGGGGAAGAAACCTTCAACGATGAAGGAAAATTGTCTATTTGTAAAAAAATGAAAAAAACTTTAATTTGGTACAGTGGTACAAAAAGACATTGATCCTAGTCACAACAACCTGGGATGAACAGTGTTTCAGCTAGGAACCTTAATCATGGTTTTATATTTTTTTACGCCATTCCTTGAGCGGTATAAGTGATTAGACAACTTTATTCTTTGGGTTGGTTATATTGCATAGATACCAGATTTACACTGTGTTCCAAATTATTATGCAAATTGGATTTAAGTGTGATAAAGATTTAATTGTTTTGTTTTTCAAATAAACTCGTGGATGGTATTGTGTCTCAGGGCTCAATGGATCACTGAAATCAATCTTAAACACATGGGATAATTAGTTTTCCACGTGATTCTAAATAAAGGAAAACTACTTAAAAATGATGTTCCACATTATTAAGCAGGTCACAGTTTTCAAGTAACATGGGAAAGAAAAAGGATCTCTCTGCTGCTGAAAAGCATCAAATAGTGCAATGCCTTGGTGAAGGGATGAAAACATTAGAAATTTCCCAAAAACTTAAGCGTGATCATCATACTGGTAAGAGATTTGTGGCTGTATCTGAGCACAGATGTGTTTGTGCTGATAAAGGCATAGTGAGGAAGATTTCTGCCAGGCAAGTTCATCGGATTAAGAGAGCAGCTGCTAAAAAGCCATTACAAAGCAGCAAACAGATATTTGAAGCTGCTGGTGCCTCTGGAGTCCCTCGAACCTCAAGGTGTAGGCTCCTTCAAAGGCTTGCTGTGGTGCATAAACCTACTATTCGGCCACCCTTAAACAGTGTTCACAAGCAGAAATGGTTGCATTGGGCCCACACATACATGAAGACTAATTTCCAAACATCCTTGTTTACTGATAAGTGTTGAGCAACCCTGGATGGTCCAAATGGATGGAGTAGTGGGTGGTTGGTGTATGGCCACCATGTCCCAACAAGGCTGCAACAACAGCAAGGAGGCAGAGGAGTCATGTTTTGGGCCAGAATCATGGAGAAACAGCTGGTAGGGCCCTTTAAGGTTCCTGAAGGTGTGAAAATGACCTCTGCAAAGTATATAGAGTTTCTGACTGACAACTTTCCTCCATGGTATAAAAAGCAGAAATGTGCCTTCAGGAGCAAAATCATCTTCATGCATGACAATGCACCATCTCATGCTGCAAAGAATACCTCATTGGCTGCTATGGGCATAAAAGGAGATAAACTCATGTTGTGGCCACCATCTTCCCCTGACCTCAACCCTATAGAGAACCTTTGGAGTATCATCAAGCAAAAGATCTATGAGTGTAGGAGGCAGTTCACATCAAAACAGCAGCTCTGGGAGGCTATTCTGACTTCATGCAAAGAAATACAAGCAGAAACTCAATGGATGCAGGAACTGTGCAGGTGATATCAAAGAAGGGTTCCTATGGTTACATGTAACTTGGCCTGTTATGATGTTTTGGAGTTAAATAGCTTTTTGTTCAGTGAATGTGACCTCGTAATGCTGCAAATTCCACAAATGAGCATTTTCAGTTCTTTAAAACATATCAAATGTTTAGAAATTCTGTGCCTAATAATTTGGAACAGTGCATTTTAAGTTTTTATTCATTTTGGAGATTATACTGTTATCATTTGGAGGTTTATTCAATAAAATTTGATGTATAATCTAACGGGTGATTACTTTTATTAGACTGACTGTCATTTGCACCAACTATTTAGGAAAATCAGAGAAAAATGTTATTTGCATAATAATTTGGAACACAGTGTATATGGTTTTTTATGTTTTGCTGCTGTCACACACTAAAAGACGCATTTATTGCAAAAACTAGTTTTTGCATCATCATATTTTGAGAACTATAATTTTTCCATATTTTGTTCAACAGAGTCATGTGAGGGCCTGTATTTTGCAAAGATAAGTTGACGTTTTTTTATCGATATCATTTTCAGTTACATGATTTTTTTATCGCTTTCTGTTCCGATTATTGGGAGACAGAATGAACAAAAGACAGCAATTCAGGAATTTAGTTTTTTTAATGACATTCCACTTGTTGTAAAATTGATAAGGCAGCTATACTCTTTGGGTCAGCACTATATGAAGCTGACCCAAAGATGCCATAGTTATATTTTTTATGGTTTGGTGCTTTGACACAATAAAAACTATTTTATAGAAAAAATAATTATATTTGCATCTCTTTGTTGTGAGAGCTTTTAACTTTTTTATTTTTCCACTGATAGAGCTGTATGATGGCTTTTTTTTCTGATACAAGATGATGTTTTCAGCGGTACCATGTTTATTCATATTCTTTTTGTTCTGTGATATGAGGATAAAGCAATGTTTTTTGCCTTGATTTTTATGGTGTACAATAAAGGGGTTAACTAGTAGGACAGTTTCATAGATCGGATGGGGTGATACAAAATATGTGTATTTTTATTGTTTTTTTCATAAAAATATTAATTCATAGGTAAAATATATATATTTTTATTATTATTTTTATTTTTTATATTATTACAATTTTTTTAAACTTCTTTTTCCTTTTTCACTTTGTCCCACTGTATAACTTTCATTTTTTGCTGTAAAAGCTGTCAGAGCTGCACAGACAGGGTAAGCTGCTGATCATGCTCCAAGCATGATCAAGCAACTTTCCTAGCTTTGATGACCCAGATGTTGTCATGAACGGGTCACCATTGCAATGATCGGGACCCCAAGTGACATCGCAGGATCTCCGATCCAAGGGCAAAGGGGCTGTCAACCCTCTGCCTGCTCCCAAAATGTTGTGATGGAGTTCGATCACAGCATTTAGGAGATTAAAGTGCTGGGAGCGGTGCAGGACTGCTCCTGGCACTGAGTGCCAGATACCAGCTGTCAGACTCAGCTGCCACCCAGCAGTGATCACGCTCGTACAGCCTGTGGTGCGCAAAATCCCTGGGACATAACCCTATGTCATAGGTCAAAAAGACCAAGGTTACAGGGGTGAATGGATACGTCCCAGGTGGGAAAGGGGTTATAAAAATGGTGTGGGGTCCCCACCCATTTTTGACAACCAGTCAAGCTAAAACTATCAACTTGGAGCTGATATTCTCAGCCTGGTAAGGGCCCATGGATATTGCCTCTTCAGTAGGGTTGAGCGAAACGGGTCGATCATTTTCAAAAGTCGCCGACTTTTGGCTAAGTCGGCGTCTCATGAAACCCGATCCGACCCCTGTGCTTGTCGGCCATGCGGTACGCGACTTTCGCGCCAAAGTCGCGTTTCAATGACGCGAAAAGCGCCATTTCTCAGCCAATGAAGGTGAACGCAGAGTGTGGGCAGCGTGATGACATAGATCCTGGTCCCCACCATCTTAGAGAAGGGCATTGCAGTGATTGGCTTGCTGTCTGCGGCGTCACAGGGGCTATAAAGGGGCGTTCCCGCCGACCGCCATCTTACTGCTGCTGATCTGAGCTTAGGGACAGGTTGCTGCCGCTTCATCAGAAGCAGGGAGAGCGTTAGGCAGGGTCCACTAACCACCAAACCGCTTGTGCTGCAGCGATTTCCACTGTCCAACACCACCTTCGGTGTGCAGGGACTGTGGAAGCTATTTTTTTTTTTTTTTCCCCTCAGCGCTGTAGCTCATTGGGCTGCCCTAGAAGGCTCCGTGATAGCTGTATTGCTGTGTGTACGCCACTGTGGAAACCAACTGCTTTTTTCAAAGCACATATCCTCTTGTTCCTTCCTTTCTGCACAGCTATCTTTTCTGTTTTTCCACACTTTTTATTTAATTTGTGCATCAGTCCACTCCTATTGCTGCCTGCCATACCTGGCTTACATTACTGCAGGGAGATAGTAATTGTAGGACAGTTTTTTTTTTTTTTTTTTTTTTTTTTTTTGTGGGAGATTAAGATTGGCATTTCTGCTACAGTGCCATCCCTGTGTGTGCCATCTCTCACTGAGTGGGCCATAGAAAGCCTATTTATTTTTTCCGTGATTTGTGTTCTAAAATCTACCTCAACACAAAAACAGTACATCAATCAGTGGGAGAAAAATATTGGCCTCAGTCAGGGCTTGTGTGCCACTGCTGTGTGTGCTATCTCTCATTCAGTGGGCTATAGCAAGCCTATTTTTTTTTTTTTTTTTTAATATTATTTGGTTTCTAATTCTCCCTGAAAAAAAAAAAAAAAACCTAAAAAAACAGTGGGAGAATAATATTGCCCTTTCAGCTTGTGTGCCAGTCTTGACTCCTGGGTGTGCCACCTCTCTCCCTCTCATTCAGTGGGCCATAGAAAGCCTATTTATTTTTTTTTTTTAATATTATTGGGTTTCTAAAGTCTCCCTGAAAAAACAAAAAATACATAAAAAAACAGTGGGAGAGTAATATTGCCCTTTCAGCTTGTGTGCCAGTCTTGACTCCTGGGTGTGCCACCTCTCTCCCTTTCATTCAGTGGGCCATAGAAAGCCTATTTATTTTTTCCGTGATTTGTGTTCTAAAATCTACCTCAACACAAAAACACTACATCAATCAGTGGGAGAAAAATATTGGCCTCAGTCAGGGCTTGTGTGCCACTGCTGTGTGTGCTATCTCTCATTCAGTGGGCTATAGCAAGCCTATTTTTTTTTTTTTTTTTTTTTTTAATATTATTTGGTTTCTAAAGTCTCCCTGAAAAAAAAAAAAAAACATAAAAAAACAGTGGGAGAGTAATATTGCCCTTTCAGCTTGTGTGCCAGTCTTGACTCCTGGGTGTGCCACCTCTCTCCCTTTCATTCAGTGGGCCATAGAAAGCCTATTTATTTTTTGGTTTTTTTAATATTATTTGGTTTCTAAAGTCTCCCTGAAAATAAAAAAAAAAAATACATAAAAAAACAGTGGGAGAGTAATATTGCCATTTCAGCTTGTGTGCCAGTCTTGACTCCTGGGTGTGCCACCTCTCTCCCTCTCATTCAGTGGGCCATAGAAAGCCTTGTTTTTTTGTTTTTTTTTTAATATTATTTGGTTTCTAAAGTCTCCCTGAAAATAAAAAAAAAAAACATAAAAAAACAGTGGGAGAGTAATATTGCCATTTCAGCTTGTGTGCCAGTCTTGACTCCTGGGTGTGCCACCTCTCTCTCTAATTGTGGGCCATAGAAAGCCTATTTATTTTTTGGTTTTTTTAATATTATTTGGTTTCTAAAGTCTCCCTGAAAATAAAAAAAAAAATACATAAAAAAACAGTGGGAGAGTAATATTGCCCTTTCAGCTTGTGTGCCAGTCTTGACTCCTGGGTGTGCCACCTCTCTCCCTTTCATTCAGTGGGCCATAGAAAGCCTATTTATTTTTTGGTTTTTTTAATATTATTTGGTTTCTAAAGTCTCCCTGAAAATAAAAAAAAAAAATACATAAAAAAACAGTGGGAGAGTAATATTGCCATTTCAGCTTGTGTGCCAGTCTTGACTCCTGGGTGTGCCACCTCTCTCCCTCTCATTCAGTGGGCCATAGAAAGCCTTGTTTTTTTGTTTTTTTTTTAATATTATTTGGTTTCTAAAGTCTCCCTGAAAATAAAAAAAAAAAACATAAAAAAACAGTGGGAGAGTAATATTGCCATTTCAGCTTGTGTGCCAGTCTTGACTCCTGGGTGTGCCACCTCTCTCTCTAATTGTGGGCCATAGAAAGCCTATTTATTTTTTGGTTTTTTTAATATTATTTGGTTTCTAAAGTCTCCCTGAAAATAAAAAAAAAAAATACATAAAAAAACAGTGGGAGAGTAATATTGCCCTTTCAGCTTGTGTGCCAGTCTTGACTCCTGGGTGTGCCACCTCTCTCCCTTTCATTCAGTGGGCCATAGAAAGCCTATTTATTTTTTGGTTTTTTTAATATTATTTGGTTTCTAAAGTCTCCCTGAAAATAAAAAAAAAAAATACATAAAAAAACAGTGGGAGAGTAATATTGCCATTTCAGCTTGTGTGCCAGTCTTGACTCCTGGGTGTGCCACCTCTCTCCCTCTCATTCAGTGGGCCATAGAAAGCCTTGTTTTTTTGTTTTTTTTTAAATATTATTTGGTTTCTAAAGTCTCCCTGAAAATAAAAAAAAAAAACATAAAAAAACAGTGGGAGAGTAATATTGCCATTTCAGCTTGTGTGCCAGTCTTGACTCCTGGGTGTGCCACCTCTCTCTCTAATTGTGGGCCATAGAAAGCCTATTTATTTTTTGGTTTTTTTAATATTATTTGGTTTCTAAAGTCTCCCTGAAAATAAAAAAAAAAAAATACATAAAAAAACAGTGGGAGAGTAATATTGCCCTTTCAGCTTGTGTGCCAGTCTTGACTCCTGGGTGTGCCACCTCTCTCCCTTTCATTCAGTGGGCCATAGAAAGCCTATTTATTTTTTGGTTTTTTTAATATTATTTGGTTTCTAAAGTCTCCCTGAAAATAAAAAAAAAAAATACATAAAAAAACAGTGGGAGAGTAATATTGCCATTTCAGCTTGTGTGCCAGTCTTGACTCCTGGGTGTGCCACCTCTCTCCCTCTCATTCAGTGGGCCATAGAAAGCCTTGTTTTTTTGTTTTTTTTTTAATATTATTTGGTTTCTAAAGTCTCCCTGAAAATAAAAAAAAAAAACATAAAAAAACAGTGGGAGAGTAATATTGCCATTTCAGCTTGTGTGCCAGTCTTGACTCCTGGGTGTGCCACCTCTCTCTCTAATTGTGGGCCATAGAAAGCCTATTTATTTTTTGGTTTTTTTAATATTATTTGGTTTCTAAAGTCTCCCTGAAAATAAAAAAAAAAAATACATAAAAAAACAGTGGGAGAGTAATATTGCCCTTTCAGCTTGTGTGCCAGTCTTGACTCCTGGGTGTGCCACCTCTCTCCCTTTCATTCAGTGGGCCATAGAAAGCCTATTTATTTTTTGGTTTTTTTAATATTATTTGGTTTCTAAAGTCTCCCTGAAAATAAAAAAAAAAAATACATAAAAAAACAGTGGGAGAGTAATATTGCCATTTCAGCTTGTGTGCCAGTCTTGACTCCTGGGTGTGCCACCTCTGTCCCTCTCATTCAGTGGGCCATAGAAAGCCTTGTTTTTTTTTTTTTTTTTAAATATTATTTGGTTTCTAAAGTCTCCCTGAAAATAAAAAAAAAATACATAAAAAAACAGTGGGAGAGTAATATTGCCATTTCAGCTTGTGTGCCAGTCTTGACTCCTGGGTGTGCCACCTCTCTCTCTAATTGTGGGCCATAGAAAGCCTTTTTATTTTTTTCCTTCATTTGTGTTTTAAAATCAACCTCAACACAAAAACACTACATCAATCAGTGGGAGAAAAATATTGGCCTCAGTCAGGGCTTGTGTGCCACTCCTGTGCGTGCCATCTCTCATTCAGTGGGCCATAGAAAGCCTTGTTTTTTTGTTTTTTTTTTAAATATTATTTGGTTTCTAAAGTCTCACAGAGAAAAAAAAAAAAATAAATTAGGTGGGAGATTAATATTGACATTAGTGCTTGAGTGACAGTCCTGCGTGTGTGTCATCTCTGTGATTTGGTGTCACAGAAAACAGAGTGTGTAACATTGTGCCTGATTTTCCTTGTGGTCTCACCAACCTGTTAAGGGATATTGAAATCATACTGAAGTTATAGCTCACCGTGTAAGTTGTTTGACAGCAACAAATAAAGTTAGTTTGGTTACGATTTTTAAACAATGAGGAAGTCTGGTGCAAGAGGTCGTCGTGGGCGTTCATTGTCAGCTGGTAATGATGGTAGTGGTAGTGGAGCATCAGGTGGTCGTGGGGATAAAAATATTCCACCTAAGTCTGGAGCTGTGGAGCCAGTTTCGTCGTCAGGCTACACAAGGCCTCGAACGCTCTCTTTTCTGGGAGTAGGAAAACCGCTTTTAAAGGCTGAGCAGCAACAGCAAGTTTTGGCTTACATTGCAGACTCAGCCTCTAGCTCTTTTGCCTCCTCTTCCGAAACTGGTAAATGTAAAAGCAGCGCGTCGCTTGTGGATGTTCACGGTCAGGGACAAGTCGCTTCCTTGTCCTCCTCAGCAAAAACTACAACAAGAGAGAAGGATGCAGCAGGCGACACAACGGGTCACTCCATGGAGCTCTTTACACATACCGTCCCTGGCTTAGAAAGTGAAACATTTAACAGGCCATGCCCATTACAAGTAGATTCTGACATGGAGTGCACTGATGCACAGCCACAGCCAGAGTACTATGCTGCTCCTTTGACTCAGACCACCACATTGCCCTCTCAGGGTACAGATCCACAATCAGACCCTGATGAGACTATGTTGCCCCGCCACGAACGCTATACCACCGACCGACACAGTGACACAGACGAAGTTGCACACGAGCTCGAAGAGGAGGTAATAGATGACCCAGTTATTGACCCCGATTGGCAGCCATTGGGGGAACAGGGTGCAGGCGGCAGTAGTTCAGAAGCGGAGGTGGAGGAGGGGCCGCAGCAGGCATCAACATCGCAACAGGTTCCATCTGCCGGGCCCGTATCTGGCCCAAAACGCGTGTCAAAGCCAAAACCTGTTGGAGGACAGCGTGGCCATCCGGTTAAAGCTCAGTCTGCAATCCCTGAAAAGGGATCCGAGTCTAGGAAGAGTGCAGTCTGGCATTTTTTTAAACAACATCCAACTGATCAGCGCAAAGTCATCTGTCAAAAATGTTCAACTAGCTTAAGCAGAGGTCAGAATCTGAAAAGTCTAAATACTAGTTGCATGCATAGACACTTAACCACCATGCATTTTCAAGCCTGGACTAACTACCAAACGTCCCTTAAGGTTGTAGCACCCTCGGCCAATGAAGCTAGTCAGCAACGCAACATCCCTTCCGTCACTGTAAGGCCACCATTTTCCGCACCACCGGCAGTATCTGTGCAGGTTTCTTTGCCAGCCAAAAGCAGTCAGGGTCAGGGAATCACCAGTTTAGTAGGAGGAAATATTGCATCTAGGGCACCGGCGGAAACAATACCGTCTCCAACCGTCTCTCAGTCTGCCATGTACACCGGCACACCCGAAAGTTCCACGATCTCCTGCTCTCCAGTCCAGCTCACCCTACATGAGACTCTGGTTAGAAAAAGGAAGTACTTATCCTCGCATCCGCGTACACAGGGTTTTAACGCCCACATAGCTAGACTAATCTCGTTAGAGATGATGCCCTACCGTTTAGTTGAAAGCGAAGCTTTTAAAGCCCTGATGGAGTACGCTGAACCACGATACGAGCTACCCAGTCGACACTTTTTTTCCAGAAAAGCCATCCCAGCCCTGCACCAGCATGTTAAACAGCACATCGTCCATGCACTCAGGCAATCTGTGAGTACAAAGGTGCACCTGACTACAGATGCATGGACCAGTAGGCATGGCCAGGGACGTTATGTGTCCATCACGGCACACTGGGTGAATGTGGTGGATGCAGGGTCCACAGGGGACATCAATTTCGGGACAGTTGTGCCTAGCCCACGGTCTAGGAAACAGTTGGCTGTAGGCGTTCGCACCCCCTCCTTCTGCAGAAGCTACAGCTCTTCCACAGACCGCAGTCGGCCAACCACTCCATCGGCAGATGACACTGTTGCACACCAGTTGTCCCATTATGGGCCAGCTACTGGCAAGCGTCAGCAGGCTGTATTGGCTATGAAGTGTTTGGGCGACAACAGACACACCGCGGAAGTTCTGTCCGAGTTCTTGCAACAAGAAACGCAGTCGTGGCTGGGCACAGTAGATCTTGAGGCAGGCAAGGTAGTGAGTGATAACGGAAGGAATTTCATGGCTGCCATCTCCCTTTCCCAACTGAAACACATTCCTTGCCTGGCTCACACCTTAAACCTGGTGGTGCAGTGCTTATTGAAAACTTATCCTGGGTTCTCCGACCTGCTCCTCAAAGTGCGTGCACTTTGCTCACATATCCGACGTTCGCCTGTACACGCCAGCCGTATGCAGACCTATCAGCGGTCTTTGAACCTTCCCCAGCATCGCCTAATCATAGACGTTGCAACAAGGTGGAACTCAACACTGCACATGCTTCAGAGACTGTGCGAACAGAGGCGTGCTGTTATTTATTTGTGGGAGGATACACGGGCAGGCAGTAGGATGGCAGACATGGAGTTGTCAGGTGTGCAGTGGTCGAAGATACAAGACATGTGTCAAGTCCTTCAGTGTTTTGAGGAATGCACACGGCTGGTTAGTGCAGACAACGCCGTAATAAGCATGAGCATCCCCCTAATGCGTCTGCTGATGCAAAGTTTGACGCACATAAAGGAGCAGGCGTCTGCACCAGAGGAAGAGGGAAGCCTTGATGACAGTCAGCCATTGTCTGGTCAGGGCAGTGTACAGGACGAGGTAGCGGGCGAAGAGGAGGTGGAGGACGAGGAGGATGATGGGGATGAGTATATTTTTAATGCGGAAACTTTCACGGGGGCACAGGAAATTGGTTGCGTGTCACGGCCGGGTTCTGGTTTTTTGAGGGACACAAGTGACGTAGATTTGCCTGCAACTGCCCCTCAACCAATCACAACCGGAGATTTGACAACTGGAACTTTGGCCCACATGGCGGATTATGCCTTACGTATCCTAAAAAGGGACACACGCATTACGAAAATGATGAACGATGACGATTACTGGTTGGCCTGCCTCCTTGATCCACGCTATAAAGGCAAATTGCAAAATATTATGCCACATGAGAACTTGGAACTAATATTAGCAACCAAACAATCAACTCTTGTTGACCGTTTGCTTCAGGCATTCCCAGCACACAGCGCACGTGATCGTTCTCACACAAGCTCCAGGGGGCAGCAGACTAGGAGTGTTAGGGGTGCACACATCAGAAGTGGCGTTGGACAGAGGGGTTTTCTGACCAGGTTGTGGAGTGATTTTGCTATGACCGCAGACAGGACAGGTACTGCTGCATCAATTGAAAGTGACAGGAGACAACATTTGTCCAGTATGGTTACTAACTATTTTTCATCCCTTATCGATGTTCTCCCTCAACCGTCATTCCCATTTGATTACTGGGCCTCCAAATTAGACACCTGGCCAGAATTGGCAGAATATGCATTGCAGGAGCTTGCTTGCCCGGCAGCAAGTGTCCTATCAGAAAGAGTATTCAGTGCTGCAGGTTCAATATTAACCGAAAAAAGGACTCGTCTGGCTACCCAAAATGTTGACGATCTAACATTCATTAAAATGAACCACAACTGGATTTCGAAATCTTTTGCCCCACCTTGCCCGGCCGACACCTAGCTTTCCTATGAAAAGCTCTTGCCTGTGAATTACTTTTCTAATGTCTAATTTGCTGCAGCTGATTGTACAGCATACGACATGTTTACACCTCCCTAAATGGCAAAACTCCCCACACGGGGCCGTGGTATCGCGACTTGGCGCAAGCACCCGTGAGACTGCTGTTTGTCTGAAGAGGTGGGTGTGCTCGCTTTTGGTTGACGGCATTGCTACTGGGTCCCTCATAGTACAATGTAGTGTCTCTGGCGGTGGTGGTGCGCACCCAACGTCAGACACACCGTTGTAACATGAGGGGCCCTGGGGCGGTCCCGCCGGCCTCAAGAGAGTTCCCCCCTACCCCAGCTCAAAATGTGCTCTACCACGTGCAAAATTATGTCGCACAGCTCCACCAATCTTTAGTCTATTCGCTGACATCATTCAATGTCTGGCACTGACAATACAAATTTGTAGACATCTATGATGCAACTTAAAGTAGTCTGTGTCTGTGTCCTATATTGGCACCATTAAATAGTTACTGCCAAATTACAATGTCAGAAACTCAGTAGATGAGCCCACCCCTGTACCTAAGTATGCCACCTTTTTTTTTTGTTTTGGTTGTTTTGCGAGACATTAACATCTATTTATATTTTGGGAGTACTGGGACAGACACTCCTTGCACTACTCCTCCACTCACCACCAAGCTGCCTGTGTATCCATGTAACCGCTGTAAAACTGCCATGAGCCTATTGTTTGTTATTTTAGGCCTTTGATAGCCTGTCTGCGGTCCCTACTTTAAATACTCCTCCACTGACCACCAAGCTGCCTGCCCGTGTATCCATGTAACCGCTGTGAAACTGCCATGAGCCTATTGTTTGTTATGTTAGGCCTTTGATAGCCTGTCTGCGGTCCCTACTTTAAATACTCCTCCACTGACCAGACCACTGCTGCCCGTGTACCCCTGGAACCAATTATAAAGTGCCTACAGCCAGCCCATTTTCTTATGTTAGGCCTTTGAAGCCTGTCTGCGGTCCCTACTTTAAATACTCCTCCACTGACCAGACCACTGCTGCCCGTGTACCCCTGGAACCAATTATAAAGTGCCTACAGCCAGCCCATTTTCTTATGTTAGGCCTTTGAAGCCTTTCTGCGGTCCCTACTTTAAATACTCCTCCACTCACCACCACCAAGCTGCCTGCCCGTGTATCCATGTAACCGCTGTGAAACTGCCATGAGCCTATTGTTTGTTATTTTAGGCCTTTGATAGCCTGTCTGCGGTCCCTACTTTAAATACTCCTCCACTCACCACCAAGCTGCCTGTGTATCCATGTAACCGCTGTAAAACTGCCATGAGCCTATTGTTTGTTATTTTAGGCCTTTGATAGCCTGTCTGCGGTCCCTACTTTAAATACTCCTCCACTGACCAGACCACTGCTGCCCGTGTACCCCTGGAACCAATTATAAAGTGCCTACAGCCAGCCCATTTTCTTATGTTAGGCCTTTGAAGCCTTTCTGCGGTCCCTACTTTAAATACTCCTCCACTCACCACCACCAAGCTGCCTGCCCGTGTATCCATGTAACCGCTGTGAAACTGCCATGAGCCTATTGTTTGTTATTTTAGGCCTTTGATAGCCTGTCTGCGGTCCCTACTTTAAATACTCCTCCACTCACCACCAAGCTGCCTGCCCGTGTATCCATGTAACCGCTGTGAAACTGCCATCATGAGCCTATTGTTTGTTATGTTAGGCCTTTGATAGCCTGTCTGCGGTCCCTACTTTAAATACTCCTCCACTGACCAGACCACTGCTGCCCGTGTACCCCTGGAACCAATTATAAAGTGCCTACAGCCAGCCCATTTTCTTATGTTAGGCCTTTGATAGCCTGTCTGCGGTCCCTACTTTAAATACTCCTCCACTCACCACCAAGCTGCCTGCCCGTGTATCCATGTAACCGCTGTGAAACTGCCATCATGAGCCTATTGTTTGTTATGTTAGGCCTTTGATAGCCTGTCTGCGGTCCCTACTTTAAATACTCCTCCACTGACCAGACCACTGCTGCCCGTGTACCCCTGGAACCAATTATAAAGTGCCTACAGCCAGCCCATTTTCTTATGTTAGGCCTTTGAAGCCTGTCTGCGGTCCCTACTTTAAATACTCCTCCACTCACCACCACCAAGCTGCCTGCCCGTGTATCCATGTAACCGCTGTGAAACTGCAATGAGCCTATTGTTTGTTATTTTAGGCCTTTGATAGCCTGTCTGCGGCCCCTACTTGCAATACTCCTCCACTGACCACAATGCTGCCTGGAGTGCCTGCCTGTGTATCCATGTAACCGATGTAAAACTGCCATGACTGCCTACTGTTTGTTATTTTAGGCCTTTGATAGCCTGTCTGCAGCCCCTACTTGCAATACTCCTCCACTGACCACACCAATGCTGCCCGTGTACCCCTGGAACCTATTTAAAAGTTCATAGAGCCTAGTTATATATTTTATTTACTATTAATAAGGCCATGATGGACTACGCTGTACCACGCTACAAGCTAACCAGTCGACACTTCTTTTGCGAGAAAAGCCATCCCAACCCTCCACCAGCATGTAGAAGACCGCATTGTCCATGCACTCTGGCAATCTGTGAGTACAAAGGTGCACCTGACAACAGACGCATGGACCTGTAGGCATGGCCACGGAAGATTACGTGTCCATTACGGCGCAATGGGTTAATGTGGTGGATGCATGGTCCACAGGGGACAGCCTACTAAGTCTGTCTGCAGTCCCTAATTCAAATTGTGCTCCACTGTCTAAATCGGAACTTCCACCTTCTGGCTTTCGGCCTATAGTATCAGAAATTAAACTGCATTTGGCCTTCAACTTTGGTTAGGGCCTACTAACGGCTTCTGCCCCTCCCTGGTGTTGCCCTCAACTAAATAAAGCTGAGCTTCAACCTTCTGCTCCAAATTACCATTTTGAAAAATGCAATAGGCTTTTCAGGCCTACTAAAGGAGTCTGTCTGTGTGCCCCTCCCTGGTGTTGTCCTCAACTAAATAAAGCTGAGCTTCAACCTTCCGGCTCTCATTATGTGGTTTTAAAAAAAAAAGAAGGTGGTTAGGGCCTACTAACGGCTTCTGCCCCTCCCTGGTGTTGTCCTCAACTAAATAAAGCTGAGCTTCAACCTTCCGGCTCTCATTATGTGGTTTTAAAAAAAAAAAAGGTGGTTAGGGCCTACTAACGGCTTCTGCCCCTCCCTGGTGTTGTCCTCAACTAAATAAAGCTGAGCTTCAACCTTCCGGCTCTCATTATGTGGTTTTAAAAAAAAAAAAGGTGGTTAGGGCCTACTAACGGCTTCTGCCCCTCCCTGGTGTTGTCCTCAACTAAATAAAGCTGAGCTTCAACCTTCCGGCTCTCATTATGTGGTTTTAAAAAAAAAAAAGGTGGTTAGGGCCTACTAACGGCTTCTGCCCCTCCCTGGTGTTGTCCTCAACTAAATAAAGCTGAGCTTCAACCTTCCGGCTCTCATTATGTGGTTTTAAAAAAAAAAATGGTGGTTAGGGCCTACTAACGGCTTCTGCCCCTCCCTGGTGTTGTCCTCAACTAAATAAAGCTGAGCTTCAACCTTCCGGCTCTCATTATGTGGTTTTAAAAAAAAAAAAGGTGGTTAGGGCCTACTAACGGCTTCTGCCCCTCCCTGGTGTTGTCCTCAACTAAATAAAGCTGAGCTTCAACCTTCCGGCTCTCATTATGTGGTTTTAAAAAAAAAAATGGTGGTTAGGGCCTACTAACGGCTTCTGCCCCTCCCTGGTGTTGTCCTCAACTAAATAAAGCTGAGCTTCAACCTTCCGGCTCTCATTATGTGGTTTTAAAAAAAAAAATGGTGGTTAGGGCCTACTAACGGCTTCTGCCCCTCCCTGGTGTTGTCCTCAACTAAATAAAGCTGAGCTTCAACCTTCCGGCTCTCATTATGTGGTTTTAAAAAAAAAAAAGGTGGTTAGGGCCTACTAACGGCTTCTGCCCCTCCCTGGTGTTGTCCTCAACTAAATAAAGCTGAGCTTCAACCTTCCGGCTCTCATTATGTGGTTTTAAAAAAAAAAAAGGTGGTTAGGGCCTACTAACGGCTTCTGCCCCTCCCTGGTGTTGTCCTCAACTAAATAAAGCTGAGCTTCAACCTTCCGGCTCTCATTATGTGGTTTTAAAAAAAAAAATGGTGGTTAGGGCCTACTAACGGCTTCTGCCCCTCCCTGGTGTTGTCCTCAACTAAATAAAGCTGAGCTTCAACCTTCCGGCTCTCATTATGTGGTTTTAAAAAAAAAAAAGGTGGTTAGGGCCTACTAACGGCTTCTGCCCCTCCCTGGTGTTGTCCTCAACTAAATAAAGCTGAGCTTCAACCTTCCGGCTCTCATTATGTGGTTTTAAAAAAAAAAAGGTGGTTAGGGCCTACTAACGGCTTCTGCCCCTCCCTGGTGTTGTCCTCAACTAAATAAAGCTGAGCTTCAACCTTCCGGCTCTCATTATGTGGTTTTAAAAAAAAAAAATGGTGGTTAGGGCCTACTAACGGCTTCTGCCCCTCCCTGGTGTTGTCCTCAACTAAATAAAGCTGAGCTTCAACCTTCCGGCTCTCATTAAGTGGTTTTAAAAAAAAAATGGTGGTTAGGGCCTACTAACGGCTTCTGCCCCTCCCTGGTGTTGCCCTCAACTAAATAAAGCTGAGCTTCAACCTTCTGCTCCAAATTACCATTTTAAAAAATGCAATAGGCTTTTCCGGCCTACTAAAGGTGTCTGCCCCTCCCTGGTGTTGTCCTCAACTGAACAAAGCTGAGCTTCCACATTCTGGCTTTCGCCCTATACTATCAGATATTAAACTGCATTTGGCCTACTAGTGTGGTTAGGCCCTTGAAACAGTGTCTGCTGCTCTTGGGTTTGCTACTCCACTGAACAAAGCAATGCCGCCTGTTTAGTCCTGTTACCAATTTTGAACTGCATGTAGCCTACTTTATTCTTTGGCCCTATATCTGTTTCCTCCTCATCCTGCCCATTGCCCAGCCACTGCTAAATGAGTCTGCTGGTACATTGACCGAGACCACTACATTCCCCTTGTACTCTACACAGCCAGAATCTGTCCCTGCTGAAAGTAAGGTTCCCCTTCCCGCATGTTATACCACCTTACACAGGGACAAAGAGGAAGGTGCAGATGAAAGTGCAGGTTCCTTCATCAGGTGGGGGGGCATACTCGTTGGCGACGTCACTGGCACAGGGCCCCTCAGAGTACGCAAAAGTGTCGCTGCTGGTGGGAGGCGCCCCCGCCATGCAAACACACCGCCGTACTTTGAGGGGCCCTGTGCCAGTGGCAATGCGAACGAGTGGGCCCCCCCCCTGCTTGCTCAGGATCACAGCACTTGCAACTTTTAAATAATTACCTTTCCCTGCAACACCGCCGTGACGTAGTCCGCATTTCCTGGGCCCACGAAAAACTTGAGCCGGCCCTACTCCCCCCACAACTTTTGCCAAATGACCCCCAATTCCCTATGCCCAACTATTATTATAAAGTTAATTAAGATTGACAAGCTTCAGAAACAAGAATGGATGTTTTTGGCATTAAAATGGGCACTGTAGGTGTTTTCCTGGCCTCCACTCACTGCCGACTATGCTTCCCCATTGACTTGCATTGGGTTTCGTGTTTCGGTCGATCCCCGACTTTTAGCGATAATCGGCCGACTGCACTCGACTCGACTCTGGACAAAATCGGGTTTCCCAAAACCCTACTCGATCTTAAAAAAATGAAAGTCGCTCAACCCTACTCTTCAGCCTAAAAATAGCAGCCCACAGCTGCCCCAGAAAGGGTACATCTTTTAAATGTGCCAATTCTGGCACTTTGCCTGCATCTTCCCACTTGCCCTATGGCAATGGCAAGTGGGGTTCATATTTGTGGGGATGATGTCACATTAGTATTGTACGATGACATCAAGCACACGGCTTAGTAATGGAAAGGTGCTGGTGAGATCATCGCTAGCACAGTAAGACAAAGTCTCACAGTGCAGAGCTGATTTGACAGAGGTCCCTGCAGTTCAATGCCCGTCTGGAAATGCAGCCTCAGTGACTGGAGGAAAAAAATCGATGACATCACCATTAGTTACTATGCTGCACTCACAGCAGCTCATTCCTCAGTCATTCTCAGGCTGGACGGTCGCATCATGGCACCATCCAGGTTGAAAACTGGTCATCCCCAGACATGGATTACGGTGTGGGACAGAACGACGGACAGGTGAGGGATATGGTTGTTTTTTATTTTTATTTTTATTTTTATTACAGGAGACCATGGCTTTAGTGGAATGGGTAATGATGTGCGTATGGTTTAATTTAGATTCCTTATAGGAGTTTGTGTCATTCTTTGAATTAAAAGACTTTATTCTTGCTGTGTGTTTATTTACAATAAAACTATAGGATTAGTAATGTATAGGCTTCTTATTAACACCTCTCCATTACTAAGCAGTGGGCTTGATGTTACCAGACAATACAAAGGTGACATCAAACCCACAAATAGGAAACCCACTTACCACCGCCACAGGGAAAGTGATAAGCCAGGCAAAGCACTAGAATTGGTGCATCTAATAATGCGTCTTTTCTGAGGTGGCTGTGAGCTGCTTTTTTTTAGGCTGGGAGCAATATCCATGACCCCTTACCAGCCTGAGAATACTAGCCCCAGATTTTAGCTTTAGCCTGACTGGTTGTCAAAACTGGGAGGGACCCCTCTATTTTTGATAACCAGCCTTGCTGAAGCTGACAGTGATGTGAGCTCTCTTCCTCAGCACCTAGCACCGGGAAACAGTGCGAACAGTACCGCTGATTTCCAGGTGCCAGTATGTGTCACATTGATGACACAGGGATGTCTTCCATGTGTCAACAGTGTGCAGGTGTGTGGGATGTTTTGCTGCCTGTGCTGCTACCGAAAAACACTGACGTCTGAAAGAACCCTTAGTAAACTCGGTCATTTACCGAACTCTGGCTGACTTTTGCCAATTTTTTGGAAAAAAGCTTGGGAATCCTGACATAAATCCGAATGTCAGAAAACCTCAAGCACCACAAGGCAGTCATGAAATCCAAAACACTTTATTATAATCAAATAGAAAATAAAACAAAGTAAACCAGACAGACAGATACAACGGGGCTAAAAGATGACAAAGGATGTCACTAGCATCAAGCCAAGCCCAAGGTAGGGTGTATCCCTAGAAAAGGTAATTGCATACAAGTAATCCACAGAGTATAAAGTGCAAAGTGCAATACTGGTGACAACCACCGACACTTATAGCTATGATAGCCATACAAACAATCAATGGGTAATCCAATTCATATATTCCATAGCTACGGTGCCAGTGAATCTAGTACTAACATCTATATATGAATGCACATTGCCTAGTACAGATGGCGAAAAACACACAGGGACACCCGTCCACCCCGACGCGCGTTTTGGTATGGTACCTTCCTCAAGGGGCGCCTAGATGCAGAGGGGCATGGAGAATAAATAGAGGCACATGAGCAGCGTGGTGCAGCCCCGCATTACCTCAGGTCCGCCTGGTCCCAGCGAGCCGGGCAGCCAAAAACTGGAAGCATGTGGGGCCCCATGTGACTCGGAAGTCGGCGCACGGCCAATGGGAACCAAGCTGGTGGTGGAACATGTCCACGAGGGAGGTAAGGTACGTCCCTCTATTCGGTGTTGGTCGACTAAGTTTCCCCCTCTGGCCACATGTTCTAGTGTTGAACTTTGTGTCCGATTTGTGCCAAATTCCTAGGTTTTCACGATTGGATAATTTGTCCAGGATGGAGCGTAAGCGGTTGGACTATCTAAAAAACCTCCCTGATGTACTACTAACACCTGCTGATAAGGGAGGAAATGTTGTCATGTGGCCTATGAAACTCTACGACAAAGAGGCCTTCCGCCAGTTGAATAATGCTGCTTGCAACAAAAAACTAACTTTCAATCCTTTGAGTGCATATTCTGGCCAACTGGTGACCATCATAAAAAGAGCATTGGGGGATGATGTCATTATGAAGGAGCTTGCTTCTGCTCTCCTTATTAATGACCCCACAATAGCAACATTCTATCTCCTCCCAAAAGTTCACAAGAGCCTGGAGTCGCCACCCGGTCGACCAATTGTGTCAGGGAGGGGAAACTTTCTTGAGCATGCCCATATTTGTTTTTCGCCATCTGTTCTAGGTAATGTGCATTTATGTATAGATGTTAGTACTAGATTCACTGGCACCGTAGCTATGGAATATATGAATTGGATTACCCATTTATTGTTTGTACGGCTATCATAGCTATATGTGTCGGTTGTTGTCACCAGTAGGGTTGTGCGAAACGGATCAGACAAATTCAAAAATCGCCGACTTTTGGCAAAGTCGGGTTTCATGAAACCCGACCTGATCCTAGTGTGGGATCGCCATGAGGTCGGCGATCTTCGCGCCAAAGTTGCGTTTCGTATGACGCATTCAGTGCCATTTCTCAGCCAATGAAAGAGGACGCAGAGTGTGGGCAGCATGATGACATAGGTCTCGGTCCCCACCATCTTAGAGAAGGGCATGACAGTGATTGGCTTGCTTTCTGCGGCATCACAGGGGCTATAAAGGGGCATGCACGCCGACCGCCATCTTTCTTCTGCCGATCTTAGCAAAGGGAGAGGTTGCTGCAGCTTCAGAAGAAGGGATATAGGGAGGGAAGATTAACCCCCCAAACCGCTTGTGCTGTAGCGATTTCCACTGTCCAACACCACCTTTGTTTTGCAGGGACAGTGGAGGCTCTATCTTTGTGCATCAGCTCTGTAGCTTATTAGGCTGCCTTATAAGGCTCCCTGATAACTGCATTGCTGTTTGCACCGCTGCTGTGCAAACCAATTGCTTTTTTAAAAGCAAAAATCCTGTTGCTCCTTTCTGCACAGTTATCTTGTTTATTTGTCCACACTTTTGTGTGCAGCAGTCCTTTTTATTGCTGCCATACTTGTCCTGAGATCGTTGTAGGGAGATTGAAATTGTACTACAGTCCTTATATTTTTTTCATATATCAGCCAGCCACTTGCTGCCACTTACATTGCGTTGTTTTATACACTGTGCCTGAGTTTGGGTTCAGTCTCCCCCCCAAAAGAAAGTGAGATTCAAATTCTCACAAAGTGGATATACCTCAGTCCTCTTAGTTTGTCATATATCAGCCAGCCACTTGCTGCCACTCACATTGCGTTGTTTTATACACTGGGCCTGAGTTTGGGTTCAGTCTCCCCCCCCAAAAAAGTGAGATTCAAATTCTCCCAAAGTGGATATACCTCAGTCCTCTTAATTTGTCGTATATCAGCCAGCCACTTGCTGCCACTCACATTGCATTGTTGTATACACTGGGCCTGAGTTTTTGGTTCAGTCTCCCCCCAAAAGAAGTGATATTGAAATTCTCACAAAGTGGATATACCTCAGTCCTCTTAGTTTGTCGTATATCAGCCAGCCACTTGCTGTCACTCACATTGCGTTGTTTTATACAATGGGCCTGAGTTTGGGTTCAGTCTACCCCCAAAAAAAGTGAGATTGAAATTCTCACAAAGTGGATATACCTCACTCCACTTAGTTTATCGTATATCAGCCAGCCACTTGCTGCCACTCACATTGCGTTGTTTTATACACTGTGCCTGAGTTTGGGTTCAGTCTCCCCCCCAAAAGAAAGTGAGATTCAAATTCTCACAAAGTGGATATACCTCAGTCCTCTTAGTTTGTCATATATCAGCCAGCCACTTGCTGCCACTCACATTGCGTTGTTTTATACACTGGGCCTGAGTTTGGGTTCAGTCTCCCCCCCCAAAAAAGTGAGATTCAAATTCTCCCAAAGTGGATATACCTCAGTCCTCTTAATTTGTCGTATATCAGCCAGCCACTTGCTGCCACTCACATTGCATTGTTGTATACACTGGGCCTGAGTTTATGTTCAGTCTCCCCCCAAAAAAAGTGAGATTCAAATTCTCACAAAGTGGATATACCTCAGTCCTTTTAGTTTGTCGTATATCAGCCAGCCACTTGCTGCCACTTGCTGCCACTCACATTGCGTTGTTTTATACACTGGGCCTGAGTTTGGGTTCCGTCTCCCCCCAAAAAAAAAGTGCAATTCAAATTCTCACAAAGTGGATATACCTCAGTCCTCTTAGTTTGTCGTATATCAGCCAGCCACTTGCTGCCACTCACATTGCGTTGTTTTATACAATGGGCCTGAGTTTGGGTTCAGTCTCCCCCCAAAAAAAGTGAGATTCAAATTCTCACAAAGTGGATATACCTCAGTCCTATTAGTTTGTCGTATATCAGCCAGCCACTTGCTGCCACTTGCTGCCACTCACATTGCGTTGTTTTATACACTGGGCCTGAGTTTATGTTCAGTCTCCCCCCAAAAAAGTGAGATTCAAATTCTCACAAAGTGGATATACCTCAGTCCTCTGTTTTTGGTTCAGTCTCCCCCCAAAAGAAGTGATATTGAAATTCTCACAAAGTGGATATACCTCAGTCCTCTTAGTTTGTCGTATATCAGCCAGCCACTTGCTGCCACTCACATTGCGTTGTTTTATACAATGGGCCTGAGTTTGGGTTCAGTCTCCCCCCAAAAAAAGTGAGATTCAAATTCTCACAAAGTGGATATACCTCAGTCCTATTAGTTTGTCGTATATCAGCCAGCCACTTGCTGCCACTTGCTGCCACTCACATTGCGTTGTTTTATACACTGGGCCTGAGTTTATGTTCAGTCTCCCCCCAAAAAAGTGAGATTCAAATTCTCACAAAGTGGATATACCTCAGTCCTCTGTTTTTGGTTCAGTCTCCCCCCAAAAGAAGTGATATTGAAATTCTCACAAAGTGGATATACCTCAGTCCTCTTAGTTTGTCGTATATCAGCCAGCCACTTGCTGTCACTCACATTGCGTTGTTTTATACAATGGGCCTGAGTTTGGGTTCAGTCTACCCCCAAAAAAAGTGAGATTGAAATTCTCACAAAGTGGATATACCTCACTCCACTTAGTTTATCGTATATCAGCCAGCCACTTGCTGCCACTCACATTGCGTTGTTTTATACACTGGGCCTGAGTTTATGTTCAGTCTCCCCCAAAAAAAGTGAGATTCAAATTCTCACAAAGTGGATATACCTCAGTCCTCTTTTTTTGGTTCAGTCTCCCCCCAAAAGAAGTGATATTGAAATTCTCACAAAGTGGATATACCTCAGTCCTCTTAGTTTGTCGTATATCAGCCAGCCACTTGCTGCCACTCACATTGCATTGTTTTATACAATGGGCCTGAGTTTGGGTTCAGTCTCCCCCCAAAAAAAGTGAGATTGAAATTCTCACAAAGTGGATATACCTCAGTCCTCTTAGTTTGTCGTATATCAGCCAGCCACATTCTGCCACTTACATTGTGTTGTGTTATACACTGGGCCGGAGTTGTGGTGCAGTCTCCCCCCAAAAAAGGGAGATTCAAATTGTCACAAAGTGGATATACATAAATTCTGTTAGTTTGTCGTATATCAGCCAGCCACGTTCTGCCACTTACATTGTGTTGTGTTATACACTGGGCCTGAGTTTTGGTTCAGTCTCCCCAAAATAAAAAGGGAGATTTAAATTCTCAACAAGTTTATATACGCCTTCTACCTTGTTTTACAGTACCATATAATGGTCGTTGCCAGCTGATACTGATGGTGGTGGTGGAGCATCTGGTGGTAGTAAGAAAAGCAAAATAGCACCTAAGGCTGGAGGTGTTGAGCCAGTGTCATCGTCTGGCTACACAAGGCCTCGAAGGCTCCCTTATCTTGGAGTAGGAAAACCGCTTTTAAAGCCGGAGCAGCAGGAAAAAGTTTTGGCTTTCCTTGCTGACTCAGCCTCTACCTCTTTTGCCTCCTCTTCAGAAAGTTCCAAATATAAAAGCAGTGAGTCGTCAGTGGATGCTCCCGGTCAGGAACAAGACATTTCCTTGTGTCCTTCACCCAAACCAAAAGTGAAGGATGCGTCAGGCGACACCACAGGTTACTCCATGGAGCTCTTTACACATACCGTGCCTTGGTTAGAAAGGGAAATTGTTAACTGCCCATTACAAGATGAATCGGACATGGAGTGCACTGATGCACAGCCACAGCTAGATTATTATGCTGTTCCATTGACTCAGATCACTACATTGCCCTATCAGCGTACTGAGCCAGAATCTGACCCTGATGAGACTATGGTGCCCTGTCCCGATCGCTATAGCACCTTACATGGTGTCACAGAGGAAGGTGCACATGACATTGAAGAGAAGGTGATAGATGACCCAGTTGTTGACCCAGATTGGCAGCCATTGGGGGAAGAGGGTGCCGCTGCCAGTAGCTCAGAAGCGGAGGAGGATGATCAGCAACAGCCATCTACATCGCAACAGCTGTCATCTGGCAGGCCCGTATCAGGCCAAAAACGTGTGTCAAAAACAAAAACAGTTTTAGGACAGTGTGGCCATCCGGTGAAAGTAGCACAGCATGCAATGCCTGAAAAGGTATTCGATAGTAGGAAGAGTGCAGTGTGGCAATTTTTTAACCAAGATCCGAATGATCCTTCAAAAGTTATCTGTAAGAAATGCTCAAAGACCTTTAGCAGAGGGAAGAGTCTTCAAAATTTAAATACAACGCGCATGCGTAGACATTTAACCAGCATGCACTTGCAAGCCTGGACTAACTACCAAACGTCATGTACCGTTGGTGCACCTGCTCAGAATGAAGGTAGTCAGCAATGCTACATTGCTTCCCTCACTGTAAGCCCACCGTTTAGGACACCACCAGCAGCAAAGGTGGAGGTATCATCACAAGGCCAAAGCAGTCAGGGAATCACAAGGTTATTGGTAGGAAACACTCTATGTAGGCCAACATCAAGAATACCATCACCAACTCTCTCTCAGTCCACCACCACCATCACCGCTAGTTCCACCATATGCAGCTCTCCAGTCCAGCTCGCCCTACAAGAGACTCTCGTTAGGAAAAGAAAGTACTCATCCTCTCATCTGCGTACACAGGGTTTGAACGCCCACATTGCTAGACTAATCTCGTTAGAGATGATGCTCTACCGGTTGGTTGAAAGCGAAGCTTTCAAAGACCTGATGGCCTATGCAGTACCACGCTATGACCTACCCAGTCGACACTTCTTTGCGAGAAAAGCCATCCCAGCCCTCCACCAGCATGTCAAAGACCGCATTGTCCATGCACTGAGGCAATCAGTCAGTGGAAAGGTGCGCCTCACAACAGATGCATGGACCAGTAGGCATGGCCAGGGACTTTACGTGTCCATCACGGCACACTGGATTAATGTGGTGGATGCAGGGTCCACTGGGGACAGCCATAGTGGGACAGTTCTGCCTAGCCCATGGTCTAGGAAACAATTGGCTGTAGGCGTTCGTCACTCCTCCTCCTCCTCCAGAAGCAAAACCTCATCCCCAGAGCACAGTCGCACAACCACTCCATCCGCAGCTGCCAGTGTTGCACACGAGGTGTCCCATTATCGAACAGCTAGTGGTAAGCGTCAGCAGTAGTGTTGAGCGATACCGTCCGATACTTGAAAGTATCGGTATCGGAAAGTATCGGCCGATACCGGCAAAATATCGGATCCAATCCGATACCGATACCCGATACCAATACAAGTCAATGGGACTCATGTATCGGACGGTATTCCTGATGGTTCCCAGGGTCTGAAGGAGAGGAAACTCTCCTTCAGGCCCTGGGAACCATATAAATGTGTAAAAGAAAGAATTAAAATAAAAAATATCGCTATACTCACCTCTCCGACGCAGCCGGGACTTCAGCGAGGGAACCGGCAGCGTTGTTTGTTTAAAATTCGCGCTATTACTTGGTTACGTGAATTCCCGGCTTGTGATTGGTCAGGTCGGCCATGTTGCCGGGACGCGGACCAATCACAGCAAGCCGTGACGAAATTACGTCACGGCTTGCTGTGATTGGTCCGCGTCCCGGCAATATGGCCGCCCTGACCAATCACAAGCCGTGACGTCACGGGAGGCTGGACACGCGCTCACTTTAAAATTGGCGCGTGTCCATCCTCCCGTGACGTCACGGCTTGTGATTGGTTGCGCCGCGGTCAACCAATCACAAGCCGGGAGGCTGGACGCGCTCATTTTAAAATGGGCGCGTGTCCAGCCTCCCGTGACGTCACGGCTTGTGATTGGTTGCGCCGCGGTCAACCAATCACAAGCCGGGAGGCTGGACGCGCTCATTTTAAAATGGGCGCGTGTCCAGCCTCCCGTGACGTCACGGCTTGTGATTGGTCAGGGCGGCCATATTGCCGGGACGCGGACCAATCACAGCAAGCCGTGACGTAATTTCGTCACGGCTTGCTGTGATTGGTCCGCGTCCCGGCAACGTGGCCGACCTGACCAATCACAAGCCGGGAATTCACGTAACCAAGTAATAGCGCGAATTTTAAACAAACAACGCTGCCGGTTCCCTCGCTGAAGTCCCGGCTGCGTCGGAGAGGTGAGTATAGCGATATTTTTTATTTTAATTCTCTCTTTTACACATTTTAACATTAATGTTGTTGCGATACCCGATACCCGATACCACAAGAGTATCGGAATCCCGGTATCGGAATTCCGATACAGCAAGTATCGGCCGATACCCGATACTTGCAGCATCGGAATGCTCAACACTAGTCAGCAGGCTATGTTACGAATAAAGTGTTTGGGCGACAACAGACACACCGCGGAAGCACTGGCCGAGTACTTGCAGCAAGAAACTCAGTCGTGGCTGGGCAGTGTACATCTTGAGGCAGGCAAGGTAGTCAGTGATAACAGAAGGAATTTTATGGCTGCCATAGCCCTTTCACAACTGAAACACATACCTTGCCTGGCTCACACCTTGAACCTGGTGGTGCAGTGCTTCCTGAAAAATTATCCGGGGTTACCAGCCCTGCTCCTGAGGGTGCGAAGACTTTGCTTGCACATCCGCCGGTCACCCGTACACTCCAGCCGCATGCTGAAACATCAGCGATCGCTGAATCTTCCCCAGCACCACCTAATAATCGACGATGCAACAAGGTGGAACTCCACACTGCACATGCTTCAGAGGCTGTGCGAACA
The DNA here is from genome assembly GCF_051348905.1 of Ranitomeya variabilis. Lineage (NCBI taxonomy): Eukaryota > Metazoa > Chordata > Amphibia > Anura > Dendrobatidae > Ranitomeya > Ranitomeya variabilis. Next base: position 321,962,670 of record NC_135233.1, on the reverse strand, counting down.
GAGGCGTGCTGTAATGTATTTGTGGGAGGATACACATACACGGGCAGGCACTTGGATGGCAGACATGGAGTTGTCTGGTGTGCAGTGGTCGAAGCTGCAATACCTCTGTCAAGTCCTTCAGTGTTTTGAGGAATTCACACGGCTGGTAAGTGCAGACAACGCCATCATAAGCATGAGCATCCCACTAATGCGTCTGCTGATGCAAAGTTTGATGCACATTAAGGAGCAGGAATCTGCAGCCGAGGAGGAGGGAAGCCTTGATGACAGTCAGCCATTGTCTGCTCAGGGAACTCTCCTGGACGAGGTGGCAGACGAAGAGGAGGAGGAGGAGGATGGGGATGAATATTTATGGGAGGATGATGCTTCTCAGAGGGCAATAGAAACTGGTGGCGTTGCAAGGTCAGGTACAGGGTTTTTGCAGGGCACAAGTGATGTTGATTTGCAAGAAAGTGCTCCTCAACCCAGCACAAGCAGTGAATTGACACCTGGAACATTGGCCCACATGGCTGAGTGTGCCTTGGGTATCCTAAAAAGGGACCCCCGCATTATCTAAATGATGACCGATGACTAGTGTTGAGCGATACCTTCCGATATTCAAAAGTATCGGTATCGGATTGGATCGGCCGTTATCCAAAAAATATCGGATATCGCCAATACCGATACCCGATACCAATACAAGCCAATGGGACACAAATATCGGAAGCTATCCTGGATGGTTCCCAGGGTCTGAAGGAGAGGAAACTCTCCTTCAGGCCCTAGGATCCATATTCATGTAAAAAATAAAGAATAAAAATAAAAAATATGGATATACTCACCCCTCCGACGGACCCTGGCTCTCACCGGTGCAAGCGTCTGCCTCCATTCCAAAGAATGCAGTGAGTTAAGGACCTTCGATGACGTCGCAGTCACATGAGCGGTCACGCGACCAATCACAAGACCGCGACGTCATCGCAGGTCCTACACTCACTGCATTCTTAGGAACGGAGGCTGCCGGTTGCACCGCTGAGGTCCAGGGTCCGTCGGAGGGGTGAGTATATCCATATTTTTTATTTTTATTCTTTATTTTTTACATGAATATGGATCCCAGGGCCTGAAGGAGAGTCTCCTCTCCTCCAGACCCTGGGAACCATACGCACCGCACACACCTGGGAACTTAGGAACTTCCGATTCTGATTTTCGATATCACAAAAATATCGGAACTCGGTATCGGAATACCGATACAGCGAATATCGGCCGATACCCGATATTTGCAGTATCGGAATGCTCAACACTACCGATGACGATTGCTGTTTGGCCTGGATCCACGATATAAAGGAAAATTACAAAATATCATGCCACATGAGAACCTTGAGCAAATATTGGCTACCAAACAAGCAACTTTTGTAAACCGTTTGGTTCAGGCATTCCCAGCACACAGTGGCGGTGATGGTTCTCACACGAGCTGTAGGCAGAGGTGTTATAGGTGCACAAATTCGAAGTGGCGTTGGACAGAGGGGTTTTATGACCAGGTTGTGGAGTGATTTCGCAATGACCGCTGACACGACGGATACTGCTGCATCGATTCAAAGTGACAGGAGATGGCATTTTTCCAGTATGGTTACAAACTACTTTTCCGCCCTTATCGATGTTCTCACAGGTCATTCCCCTTTGACTGGGGCCTGAATTGGCAGAATATGCATTACAGGAGGTCGCTTGCCCCGCTGCTAGTGTGCTATCAGAAAGAGTCTTCAGTGCTGCTGGTTCAATACTGACCAAAAAAAGTACACGTCTGGCTACCCGAAATGTTGATCATCCAGCCTTCATTAAAATGAACCAATCATGGATTTCAAATTATTTGGCCCCACCTTCCCCTGCTGACACGTAGCTTGCATGAAAAATGTCTTGCTTTTTGCCTCCTCTTACTGACTTCTCCAATTCCTCCATTTGCAGCTGCTGAATGTCACCATAGGCCATTTTTATACCTCCCTAAATGGGCTGATTCCCCCCACAGGGCCGTGGTCACCACCTGGCACAAGCACCCGTGCGAGTGCCGTTTGCCTGGACAGGTGGGTGGGCCCACTCTTGGGTGACAGCACTGGCACAGGGTCCCTCATAGTACAATGAAGTGTCTCTGATGGTGGTGGTGCACAACCAACGTCAGACACACCGTTGTAATATCAGGGGCCCTGTGCCAGTGCCACCGCCCACGAGAGAGTGTTCCCCCCAGCTCGAACAGTGCTCTATCACTTGCAATACTTACCTCTCCCTGCTCCACCACTGTGTAGTCTGTGCTGTTAAATCCTTCAATGGCATTGCCAATACAAATTTGTTGAAATGATAGATGATAGTTAAAATATTTAGGAGCCCTGGCCTCCATTTAGACCAGTTAATACTTTGCGCCTACTACTATCACTGTCTGCTACTCAGCAGAGGAGCTTACCCCTGTACCTAGCTATGCCACCTGGTTATTTATGAAAAAAATTTTGGCAGACATTTAGCCTACTTTACTATTAGGGCCTACTCACTGTGTCATCCACTCCTTACAATTGTCCTCCGCTGAACAAAGCAACACCGGCAGTTTAGTCCTGTTACCAATTTTGAACTGCTTTTAGCCTACTTACTTATTTGGGCCTACTCACTGTGTCAGCCACTCCTTACAATTGTCCTCTGCTGAACAAAGCAATGCCGCCAGTTTAGTCCTGTTACCAATTTTGAACTGCATTTAGCCTACTTACTTATTTGGGCCTACTCACTGTGTCAGCCTCTCATTACAGTTGTCCTTCGCTGAACAAAGCAATGATGCCTGGTTAGTCCTGTTACCAATTTTGAACTGCATTTAGCCTACTTACTTATTTGGGCCTACTCACTGTGTCAGCCTCTCATTACAGTTGTCCTTTGCTGAACAAAGCAATGACGCCTGGTTAGTCCTGTTATCAGTTCTGAACTGCTTTTAGCCTACTTACTTATTTGAGCCTACTCACTGTGTCAGCCACTCCTTACAATTGTCCTCTGCTGAACAAAGCAATGCCGCCAGTTTAGTCCTGTTACCAATTTTGAACTGCATTTAGCCTACTTACTTATTTGGGCCTACTCACTGTGTCAGCCTCTCATTACAGTTGTCCTTCGCTGAACAAAGCAATGATGCCTGGTTAGTCCTGTTACCAATTTTGAACTGCATGTAGCCTACTTACTTATTTGGGCCTACTCACTGTGTCAGCCTCTCATTACAGTTGTCCTTTGCTGAACAAAGCAATGACGCCTGGTTAGTCCTGTTATCAGTTCTGAACTGCTTTTAGCCTACTTACTTATTTGAGCCTACTCACTGTGTCAGCCACTCCTTACAATTGTCCTCTGCTGAACAAAGCAATGCCGCCAGTTTAGTCCTGTTACCAATTTTGAACTGCATTTAGCCTACTTACTTATATGGGCCTACTCACTGTGTCAGCCTCTCATTACAGTTGTCCTTCGTTGAACAAAGCAATGACACCTGGTTAGTCCTGTTACCAATTTTGAACTGCATTTAGCCTACTTTCTTATTTGGGCCTACTCACTGTGTCAGCCTTTCATTACAGTTGTCCTCCGCTGAACAAAGCAATGCCGCCTGGTTAGTCATGTTACCAATTTTGAACTGCTATTAGCCTACTTACTTATTTGTGCCTACTCACAGTGTCAGCCTCCCATTACAGTTGTCCTCTGCTAAACAATGCAATGCTGCCTGGCTAGTCCTGTTACCAATTTTGAACTGCATTTGGCCTGCATACGTATTTGGGCCTACTCACTGTGTCAGCCTCTCATTACAGCTGTCCTCCGCTGAACAAAGCAATGCTGCCAGTTTAGTCCTGTTACCAATTTTGAACTGCATTTAGCCTACTTACTTATTTGGGCCTACTCACTGTGTCAGTCTCTCATTACAGTTGTCCTCCACTGAAAAAAGCAATGCTGCCAGTTTAGTCCTGTTACCAATCTTGAACTGCATTTAGCCTACTTACTTATTTGGGCCTACTCACTGTGTCAGCCTCTCATTACAATTGTCCTCCGCTGAACAAAGCAATGCCGCCTGGTAAGTCCTGTTACTAATTTTGAACTGCTTTTAGCCTACTTACTTATTTGGGCCTACTCACTGTGTCAGCCTCTCATTACAGTTGTCCTCCGCTGAACAAAGCAATGCCGCCTGGTTAGCCCTGTTACCAATCTTGAACTGCTTTTAGCCTACTTACTTATTTGGGCATACTCACTGTGTCAGCCACTCCTTACAATTGTCCTACGCTGAACAAAGCAATGCTGCCAGTTTAGTCCTGTTACCAATTTTGAACTGCTTTTAGCCTACTTACTTATTTGGGCCTACTCACTGTGTCTGCCACTCCTTACAATTGTCCTCCGCTGAACAAAGCAATGCTGCCAGTTTAGTCCTGTTACCAATTTTGAACTGCTTTTAGCCTACTTACTTATTTGGGCCTACTCACTGTGTCAGCCTCTCGCTACATTTGTCCTCCGCTGAACAAAGCAATGCTGCCTGGTTAGTCCTGTTACCAATTTTGAACTGCTTTTAGCCTACTTACTTATTTGGGCCTACTCACTGTGTCAGCCACTCCTTACAATTGTCCTCCACTGAACAAAGCAATGCTACCAGTTTAGTCCTGTTACCAATTTTGAACTGCTTTTAGCCTACTTACTTATTTGGGCCTACTCACTGTGTCAGCCACTCATTAGAATTGTCATACACTGAACAAAGCAATGCCGCCAGTTTAGTCCTGTTACCAATTTTGAACTACTTTTAGCCTACTTACTTATTTGGACCTACTCACTGTGTCAGCCTCTCGTTACATTTGTCCTCCGCTGAACAAAGCAATGCTGCCAGTTTAGTCCTGTTACCAATTTTGAACTGCTTTTAGCCTACTTACTTATTTGGGCCTACTCACTGTGTCTGCCACTCCTTACAATTGTCCTACGCTGAACAAAGCAATGCCGCCAGTTTAGTCCTGTTACTAGTTTTGAACTGCTTTTAGCCTACTTACTTATTTGGGCCTACTCACTGTGTCAGCCTCTCGTTACATTTGTCCTCCGCTGAACAAAGCACTGCTGCCTGGTTTGTCCTGTTATCAATTTTTAACTGCTTTTAGCCTACTTACTTATTTGGGCCTACTCACTGTGTCAGCCACTCCTTACAATTGTCCTCCACTGAACAAAGCAATGCTGCCAGTTTAGTCCTGTTACCAATTTTGAACTGCTTTTAGCCTACTTACTTATTTGGGCCTACTCACTGTGTCAGCCACTCCTTAGAATTGTCATACGCTGAACAAAGCAATGCCGCCAGTTTAGTCCTGTTACCAATTTTGAACTACTTTTAGCCTACTTACTTATTTGGGCCTACTCACTGTGTCAGCCTCTCGTTACATTTGCCCTCCGCTGAACAAAGCAATGCTGCCTGGTTAGTCCTGTTACCAATTTTGAACTGCTTTTAGCCTACTTACTTATTTGGGCCTACTCACTGTGTCAGCCTCTCATCACAGTTGTCCTCCGCTGAATAAAGCAATGCTGCCTAGTTAGTCCTGTTACCAATTTTGAACTGCATTTAGCCCACTTTATTATTTGGGCCTATATCTGTGTTTCCTCCTCATCCTGCCCATTGCCCAGCCAGTGCTAGATGAGTCTGCTGGTACATTGACCCAGACCACTACATTCCCCTTGCACTCTACACAGCCAGAATCTGACCCTGCTGAAAGTCAGGTTCCCCTTCCTGCATACTATACCACCTTACACGGGGACAAAGAGGAAGGTGCAGATGAAATTGCAGGTTCCTTCATCAGGTCGGGGGGCATAGTCATTGGCGACATCACTGGCACAGGGCCCCTCATAGTACACAAAAGTGTCTCTGCCGGTGGGAGGCGCCACCCGCCGTCAAACACACCGCCGTACTATGAGGGGCCCTGTGCCAGTGCCAATGCCAACAAGTGGGATCCCACTGCTTGCTCAGGATCGCAGCACTTCCAAAGTTGAAATACTTACTTCTCCCTGCTTCACCGCCATGACGTATTCCGCTTTTCCTGGGCCCACAAAAAACTTGAGCCAGCCTTACCCCCCCAGCCCTACCCCCCCACAACTTTAGCCAAATGACCCCCAGTTTTCAATGCCTAACTATTATTATAAAGTAAATTAATATTGACAAGCTTCAGTAATAAGAATTGATGTTTTTGGCATTAAAATGGGCACTGTAGGTGTTTTTCTGTCCTCCACTCTCTGCCGAATTTGATTCCCCATTGACTTGGATTGGGTTTCGTGTTTCAGTCGGCCCCAGACTTTTCGCAATAATCAGCCGATTTCACCCGACCCGACTTTTGCAAAGTTGGGTTTCGCGAGACCCAACTCGATCCTAAAAAATTAAAAGTTGCTCAACACTAGTCACCAGTATTGCACTTTGCACTTTATACTCTGTGGATTACTTTTATGCAATTACCTTTTCTAGGGATACACCCTGCCTTGGGCTTGGCTTGATGCTGGTGACATCCTTTGTCATCTTTTAGCCCCATTGTATCTGTCTGTCTGGTATAATTTGTTTTATTTTCTATTTGATTATAATAAAGTGTTTTGGATTTCATGACTGCCTTGTGGTGTTTGAGGTTTTCTGTGATTAGTTTTGCAGTTATCCACATATATCCATAATTGCGTGGTGTTTGGGTAGACATATAGATATATGTACATGTTTATTCCACTCCGTGATATTTCAGGTCCCCACCACCAATAATGTTCATCAGAATATTCCTTTATACAAATCCAAATGTGCAAAGTTCAAGCCAAATTTGAGCTTGGCGAACGTTTTCTGAACAAGTTTGCTCATCTCTACTTCTGACACTTCATAGACTTACATAGTAAAAACCACATCGATTGCGCAGTGTGCCCTGTAGAGTCTGCAGAACGATGATGTTACCAAAAAGAGGAGGAAAATGGAGCTGGATATCGAATAAAGCAATGGCGGGTGAGTACATTAATACAATCATACTATACTACATGTCGATATATATGCAACTATACATCCTGCACAAGAGCAATCAATCCCAAATTTCAAGCCAGCTATAGATACTTTGTTCCCCATGATTAGAGGAAAGCATACATTTCCAAAATTCTGTAAATGGTTAATTTCCTATTTACACCTTATAGCATGCCAATTAAAAAAAAAAAAGCGCTGTTGATTTTTAAAGGCAATATTCAAGAGGAGGTTTTTTTATGGATAGGCCTTGACTAGTGTTGAGCAATACCTTCCGATTTTCGAAAGTATCGGTATCGGATTGGATCGGCAAAATATCGGATCTCGTCGATACCGATACCCGTTACCAATACAAGTCAATGGGACACAAATATCGGAAGGTATCCTGGATGGTTCCCAGGGTCTGAAGGAGAGGAAACTCTACTTAAGGCCCTGGGATCCATATTCATGTAAAATATCGATGACGTCGCGGCTTGTTATTGGTCACGTGACCGCTCATGTGACTGCTCACGCAACCAATCACAAGCCGCGACGTCATCGCAGGTCCTACACTCACTGCATTCTTAGGAACGGAGGCTGCCGGTTACACCGCTAAGGTCCAGGATCCGCCAGAGGGGTGAGTATATCCATATCTTTTATTTTTATTCTTTATTTTTTACATGAATATGGATCCCAGGGCCTGAAGGAGAGTCTCCTCTCCTCCAGACCCTGGGAACCATACACTGGGAACTTCCAATTCCAATTTCCGATATCACAAAAATATCGGAACTCGGTATCGGAATTCCGATACAGCGAATATCGGCCGATACCCGATATTTTCAGTATCGGAATGCTCAACACTAGCCTTGACTTATGGGATGTCTAGAGTTTTGAGAATCAAGGAAGTAGATGAATCTTTAATCCATGTTCATTACATTCCTAAATCCCCTTGCTGGCATGTCATAAGTTTTACATAAAGTATCTAAATGTATCTTGTTTTTGTAGGAGTGAATTTTGCAATGAAACCAGATACAATAAAACAATAGTGAACTGAAAGCTCAATTTCTCACACATTATTCACTGTGGTAATTCACGAGTGGCATCATATGATGTCAACAACTTCAGGGATCAAAGATTATTATTATTATTATTTATTGTTATAGTGCCATTTATTCCTTGGCACTTTACATGTGAGGAGGGGTATACATAATAAAAACAAGTACAATAATCTTAAACAATACAAGTCATAACTGGTACAGGAGGAGAGAGGACCCTGCCCGCGAAGGCTCACAATCTACAAGGGATGGGTAAGAATACAGTAGGTGAGGATAGAGCTGGTCATGCAGCGGTTTGGTCGATCAGTGGTTACTGCAGGTTGTAGGCTTGTCGGAAGAGGTGGGTCTTCAGGCTATTTTTGAAGGTTTCGATGGTAGGCGAGAGTCTGATGTGTTGTGGTAGAGGGTTCCACAGTAGGGGTGATACGCGAGAGAAATCTTGTATATGATTGTGGGAAGAGGAGATAAGAGGGGAGTAGAGAAGGAGATCTTGTGAGGATCAGAGGTTGCGTGTAGGTAAGTACCGGGAGACGAGGTCACAGATGTATGGAGGAGACAAGTTGTGGATGGCTTTGTACGTCATGGTTAGGGTTTTTAACTGGAGTCTCTGGGTAATGGGGAGCCAGTGAAGGGATTGACAGAGGGGAGAGGCCGGGGAATAGCGGGTGGACAGGTGGATTAGTTGGGCAGCAGAGTTTAGAATAGATTGGAGGGGTGCGAGAGTGTTAGAGGGGAGGCCACAGAACAGGAGGTTGCAGTAGTCAAGGTGAGAGATGATGAGGGCATGGACTAGGGTTTTTGCAGATTCTTGGTTGAGGAATGTACAGATTCGTGAAATATTTTTGAGTTGAAGTCGGCAGGAAGTGGAAAGGGCTTGGATATGTGGTTTGAAGGAGAGATCAGCATCAAGGATTACCCCAAGGCAGCGAGCTTGTGGGACTGGGGAGAGTGGGCAGCCATGTACTGTAATGGATAGGTTCCTTGGGGGGTTGGGTGAGATGGGGGAAAGATGATGAATTCTGTTTTGTCCATGTTAAGTTTCAGAAATCTAGCAGAGAAGAAGGATGAAATAGTGGACAGACATTGGGAGATTCTGGTTAGTAGGGAGGTGATATCTGGTCCAGAGATGTAGATCTGTGTGTCATCAGAATAGAGGTGATACTGAAAGCCATGAGATTCTATGAGCTGTCCCAGGCCACAGGTGTAAATGGAGAAGAGCAGGGGCCCAAGGACTGAACCTTGTGGGACTCCGACAGATAGGGGGCGAGGTGAGGAGGTGGTGTGTGAGTGGGAGATGCTGAATGTCTGGTCTGTTAGGTGATGAAATATTCTAAATTTATGCATGGATTTACTTTTATATACATAGAATGTTGTGGACACTGGGAAATATAAAATGATCTTCGTCCTTTTCAGTTACATTAGTTGTGATAGGAAAATAAATTATTAATTGAGAATGTGAATTTGAGCAACACACATAATGATGCCTCATACATTATCCTGTCAGTTTCCTTTTGCCATGATCGAACACAATGCATCTGCTCTGGTTATTAGCAGGAGCCAGTTGTCATTGTTTATACCCTAAATATATGGTAATTAACATTAAAGGTGTTTTTCCATATGTTCATTTTGCTAGAAGTATTTTAGGGGACTATCCAGTGTAAATATTTTATTTATGATTTACTGACCAATAATAGACAAAACTTTTTCCATACCAAGTGAAAATTTACTTTTTTATTTTCTTACAATTTGTTCTATTGTTCTCTAAGTTTACAGTGCACTTTGATTTCTTTTTGTAAAATTCTGTCACGTCATTTATCAAGGATCAGCTGTCAAAAGTATTCTCTTAGGGTAAAATGCCAGTTGGAGAGTTGAGTGAATCCATCTGCCACATTGTCTTATTTACGCCCTGCTCTTGAAGATTGAGAATACTGATTAATACCTAATGCCTCTCAGACATGTCCACTGCTAGTGTGCAAAATACATAATAAAATTATGATAAAATATGGAGAACAGCATTAAATATTTGTGTGATGATTATTTTAAATGTAAAATATTTTTGTTTCAGTTCTTGGAAGGAGACCACATGGACAAGTTTTTGACAAAGCATCTGTTGTGTGTACAAAACTTCTATTACATATTTTTTCTTAATCACTAATGATAAGCGGTAGTGAAGAAATAATCTCCTGAAATTTGAGGATTTACACTCAGATTGGTTAGGAAGTTTGATTTGTATCAAATTTAGTTGCTGCAAATAATGAAGCATTTTAAACGTGCCACAAAGGAGGTGCAGTCATTGGGACAAACATGATGGCAGCTGGCTCAGCAATAGTAGGGTGATGATGAGTTTGTGCAGGTTGGGACTAGTTGGGGATGATGCTGGAAATGTAAGAAGTAAAATGTGTCTTTTTTTTAACTCTTCAGACAAGTCGCAGCTGGAAAAAGTTATGTCAGTCTGGGCCAGTTAGCGACTCCATCAGAAAAGAGCATCAGCATAAGTCATTGCCTACCGATCAACTGTACTGTGATCTTTTACCGTAATTTGTTTTACACAGCTGGTGTTCACCAATACACGGTCATCACATGGTAATATCATTGTTCTTGTATAGTCTATGTGTGGGGGTCTGTGGAGTTCATACTTTGTGTAGAGTATCATATTGTATGTGAGGAGTATTGTCAGAGGATTGTGTTTGGGAAATTATTCTATGTGTGAGTACATTATACTGGGTTTGGTGGCATGGGGGGCTCTGTGCATATGTATTTAATTTCATTAATAATATTATCTAGAGAACTATTACTTTTTTGTGGGTGGAACTCAGTGGTGTTTATTAATGTATGAGGAAACTGGGACTCAGGGAGAATTATTACTTTATGTGCGGGAATTACTGTACTGTAACCATCAATAGGCTGCATAGGAGGCATCATTACTTTCTATGGTGCTGACAGAGGTCATTAATGTATTGTAGGGGCAATTTTACTATCTAGAGGGCACAAAGGAGGGATTTTATTTTGTCAGAGGCATTATTTTATGAGGCACTAAGAGAAGCATTGATAACATGCTGCACAGCAGCTGCATTCTCTATGACAATGATTGCAGCAGGCTAAGCTTTTTTAAATGTACCTAATTTTTTACTTCTATTTTTGGAAGACCAGACTGACCACATTTTGACAGAGCATCTATTGTGCATACAGTGAGGAATATAAATATTTGATACACTGCCGATTTTGCAAGTTTTACCACCTACAAAGAATGAAGAGGTCTGTAATTTTTATAGTAGGTACACTTCAACTGTGAGAATAGAATCTCAAAATAAATCAAGAAAATCTCATTGTATGACTGTTATTTAATTCATATTCATTTTATTACATGAAATAAATACACTGCTCAAAAAAATAACGGGAACACTTAAACACAATAACTCCAAGTCAATCACACTTCTGTGAAATCAACTTGTCCAGTTATGAAGCAACAACGATTGTGAATCAATTTCTCCTGCTGTTGTGCAAATACAACAGACAACAGATAGAAATTATAGGCCATTAGCAGGACAACCCCTATAAAGTAATGGTTCTGCATGGGGTGATCACAGACCAATTCTCTGTTCTCATCATTTTTGGCTGTTGTCTTGGTTACTTTTGCACTTTGCCAAAGTAGAGGTACTGTACAGTAGCATGAGATGGTCTCTGCAACCCACATAAGTTGCTTGGGTAGTGGAGCTTATCCAGGATGGCATGTCAATGCGAGCTGTGGCAAAAAGGGTAGCTGCAACGTGTCCAGAGCATGGAGCAGATACCACGAAGATTACTTTTTACAGGGGTTTATGATTTGACAACCGCATCACAACCTCATCAAGTGAGAAAAACTGCCTTTTTTCTCCATTGTTCTTCTCAGGAAAACCCTATTACACTTATTGTCTATCCAGTTTCTTTGGTCCATGATAAACATATAGGATTTTTTTAGTTACTGTCAAGAAACGTGGTCTGGCCATAATTTGGACTGGAAAAAAATGTCCTTTTGATTCAGCTGTAATTTGTTGAAAGTCTGCTTGATGCTGTTATTTAGTTATTTCCTTTAATAGCTATATTATTTATTTCTGTATTGCTTTCGTGTCCATATTCATTTTTCTATTAAAGGGGCCTTTTAAGAATGGTAAAATGGAAATATCGTTTGAGTTTGTAAACTTTTTTCTTCTCGTCTGATGAGCTTTCTACTAAAAATAAAACAATAACTCACATGATGCTAAGTACTACTTAAGCGTGTCTGAGGCATCTTTTAATCAACTGTCGAGAGCTGTGATTCCTCTAATTCAAAGGAAGGAAACTCATGAGAATGGCAATTAGTGTTGAGCAAAGTCTGATTGCAGTATGAAGATATTTTACTTCTGGAAAACCTTTGAGAGTCTATTTTTTTCTACTTCAATTTTCCCACAAGATTGCCTAAGTTATTTTTCCAAATCCCAGGAAGAAATGTAGTGCATTACTAAGACAATGAATTATAAACTAAAAAAAAAAATATTTTTTTTTGCATATTTTTCTGTTTGTGGTAATATTTTATTTAATTCCCAGTATTTTTTTTTTACATAATTCTAATTTGCAAAGTAAATAAAAATATTAATCCAGGGTAAATAATGGGTTGAACGTTTTGTTCAGAAGGTTTTGTTCCACACTTGTCTATGGGCTTTTTTCTGGTAATTAAGCATAGATTCTGACCTAAAAAAACCCAAATCATATTTAAAGAAAACATTTACTTTAAAGGGAACCTGTCAGTAGGATCATTCCTTTTACCTTTTATTAAAATGTAAATAAGCTGTTAAGATATATGGTCCGGACATGGATCTCCATGAGAATCTGCCTCCAGAGCTAATTTTAAATGAAAAGGAGCATTACCACTGGGAGACATGTTATAACTAACAGTCTGTTTTCGTAATCTACATATTTCATACTGGCAATTACCTCTTTCATTTATAATAAGCTCTAGAGATCCTATGAGTTATTGTTAGTGTTGAGCGATACCGTCCGATACTTAAAAGTATTGGTATCGGAAAGTATCGGCCGATACCGGCAAAGTATCGGATCCAATCCGATACCGATACCCGATACCAATACAAGTCAATGGGACTCAAGTATCGGACGGTATTCCTGATGGTTCTCAGGGTCTGAAGGAGAAGAAACTCTCCTTCAGGCCCTGGGAACCATATTAATGTGTAAAAGAAAGAATTAAAATAAAAAATATTGCTATACTCACCTCTCCGACGCAGCCTGAACCTCAGCGAGGGAACCAGCAGCGTTGTTTGCTTAAAATTCGCGCTTTTCTTTCCTTACGTGAAGTCCCGGCTTGTGATTGGTCGCGTGCCGCCCATGTGGCGGCGACGCAACCAATCACAGCAAGCCGTGACGTAATTTCAGGTCATTCAGTATTTTAAAATTACGCTCCGGCTTTGTGATTGGTTGCGTCGCAGTCACATGGGCGACGCAACCAATCACAGCAAGCCGTGACGTAATTTCAGGTCCTTAAGGATTTTAAAATTATGTCCCGGCTTTGTGATTGGTTGCGTCGCAGTCACATGGGCGACACAACCAATCACAAGCCGTGACGTCACGGGAGGCTGGACACGCGCGCATTTTAAAATGCGCGCATGTCCAGCCTCCCGTGACGTCACGGCTTGTGATTGGTTGCGTCGCGGTCAACCAATCACAAGCCGGGAGGCTGGACACGCGCGCATTTTAAAATGCGCGCGTGTCCAGCCTCCCGTGACGTCCCGGCTTGTGATTGGTTGCGTCGCGGTCAACCAATCACAAGCCGGGAGGCTGGACACGCGTGCATTTTAAAATGCGCGCGTGTCCAGCCTCCCGTGACGTCACGGCTTGTGATTGGTTGCGTCGCCCATGTGACTGCGACGCAACCAATCACAAAGCCGGGACGTAATTTTAAAATCCTTAAGGACCTGAAATTACGTCACGGCTTGCTGTGATTGGTTGCGTTGCCCATGTGACTGCGACGCAACCAATCACAAAGCCGGAGCGTAATTTTAAAATACTGAATGACCTGAAATTACGTCACGGCTTGCTGTGATTGGTTGCGTCGCCGCCACATGGGCGGCACGCGACCAATCACAAGCCGGGACTTCACGTAAGGAAGTAAACGCGCAAATTTTAAACAAAGAACGCTGCCGCTTCCCTCGGTAAGGTGCAGGCTGCGTCGGAGAGGTGAGTATAGCAATATTTTTTATTTTAATTCTCTCTTTTACACATTTTTACATTAATGTTGTTTCGATACCGATACCCGATACCACAAAAATATCGGATCTCGGTATCGGAATTCCGATACAGCAAATATCGGCCGATACCCGATACTTGCGGTATCGGAATGCTCAACACTAGTTATTGTACATACTTAAAAAGTGGACAGTTATTATTATAACAGCACAAGGGCAATACGTATGGGGCCAACTTCCAATTCCAAAGCAGCATCTGTTACAGACACATTATTGGACTTCCAAGAACCGATATTCCATCTATATCCATCCCTGTATTTTTACATATGATTTTGTGCCAGTATTTCTCCTCTATTGGTGTTTTTAGTTATTTTATATACTAATATATTGCCAATATGGAATAATAGCACATAACGGGCATTATCATGACTGTACTCATTGGGGCTCATAATGTAAGCTCCCTATTAGTATGTTTTTGAAGTGTGGAGGAAACCCAAGCAAATGCATACAAACTTTTTGCAGATGTCATTCTTTCTGGTATTAGAACCCAGCACCTACAAAGCAACAGTGCTAATCACTGAAAATGCAAATCATTCACTTATCCAGCTCATGCAAATATTGAATGGAGGAGATGAAGATGGAATAAAAATCTTGTCCTTTATTAATGCTTCATAAAAACAAGCTGGGTGAGCTGATGAAATCCTAGTATTTGCTAATCACTGAGCCACTATGCTGCCTTTCTGTATAGAATATGATATTATTTTGTGGTAATATTATCCAATGTTAGCTTTAACATTATAATTACTACATCAATATCCTCAATCTTGGACTGTTGAGCACAAAGCAAACACAGAACAAATACTGAAATGCAAGGCTCTTTGGAAAAGGCTAAAACATATTTTTATTTCAATACATTAAAAAATGAAAAAAAAGCAATATATATACACTGCTCAAAAAATAAAGGGAACACTTAAACAGCAGAATAGAACTCCAAGTAAATCAAACTTCTTTGAAATCAAACTGTCCACTTAGGAAGCAGCACTGTTTGACAATCAATTTCACATTCTGTTGTGCAAATGAAATAGACAACAGATGGAAATTATTGGCAATTATCTAGACACACTCAATAAAGGAGTGGTACTGCAGGTGGGGACCACAGACCACATATCAGTACCAATGCTTTCTGGCTGATGTTTTGAAAGTTGGTTGTGCTTTAACACTTGTGGTAGCATGAGATGGACTCTACAACCCACACAAGTGGCTCAGGTAGTGCAGTTCATCCAGGATAGCACATCAATGCAAGGTATGGCAAGAAGATTTGCTGTGTCTGTCAGCATAGTGTTCAGAGGCTGGAGGCTATACCAGGAGACAGGCCAGTACATCAGGGGCCATGAGAGGTCAACAAAACAGCAGCAGGACCGCTACTTCAGCCTTTGTGCAAGGAGGAACAGGAGGAGCACTGCCAGAGCCCCGCAAAATGACTTCCAGCAGGCCACAAATGTGCATGTGTCTGCACAAACAGTTAGAAACTGACTCTGTGAGGATGGTCTGAGTGCCCGATGTCCCCAAGTGGGAGTTGTGCTCACGGCCCAACACCATGCAGGATGCTTGGCATTTGCCACAGAACACCAGGATTGGCAAATTCTCCACTAGCGCCCTGTGCTCTTCACAGATGAAAGCAGGTTCACACTGAGCACATGTGACAGACATGACAGCATCTGGAAACACCATGGAGAGCGATCTGCTGCCTGAAACATCCTTCAGCATGACCGATTTGGCAGTGGGTCAGTAATGGTGTAGAGTGGCATTTCTTTGGAGGGCACCACAGCCCTCCATGTGCTTGGCAGAGGTAGCCTGACTGCCATTAGGTACCGAGATGAGATCCTCAGACCCCTTGTGAGACCACATGATGGTGCGGTTGGCCCTTGATTCCTCCTAATGCAGGACAATGCCAGACCACATGTGGCTGGAGTGTGTCAGCAGTTCCTGCAAATGAAGGTATTAAAGCTATGGACTGGCCCGTCCGTTCCCCAGACCTGAATCCGATTGAACACATCTGGGACATCATGTCTCGCACCATCCACCAATGTCACATTGCACCACAGACTTTCCAGGAGTTGGCGGATGCTTTAGTCCAGGTCTGGGAGGAGATCCCTCAGGAGACCATCTGCCACCTCATCAGGAGCATTCCCAGGCATTGTAGGGAGGTCATACAGACACGTGGAGGCTACACACACTACTGAGCATCATTTCCTTGTCTTGAGGCAATTCCACTGAAGTTGGATCAGCCTGTAACCTCCTTTTCCACTTTGATTTTGAGCATCTTTCCAACTCCAGACCTCCATGGGAGATTAGTTGTGATTTATGTTGATAATTTTTAGGTTTTATTGCTCTCAGTCTCAACACATTCCACTATGTAATGAATAAAGAGTTACAACTGGAATATTTAATTCAGTGATATCTTGGATGCGGGATTTTAGTGTTCCCTTTATTTTTTTGAGCAGTGTATATTTAAGTTCTGTTTTCATTCATTCATTTTCATTTATATAGGAACTGGGGAATACAAATACAGGAAAAAGAAATACCTGGATAAGAAATAATGCATGATGCAGCTAGGCTTGAGCAATAACACAGTTGAACAATATAAAAGGAGAGTCCTGGTAGACTCTTATAGTCACATTAAACATCAATGTATCAAAGTAAGAGCCAAGGTAACACATACATATGAAATGGCATTAATAGGCAGACACAATTAAATATGAGATAATAATAATGCGTGTTTCGCTGTGGAAAGCTTCATCCGGGCTCAAGCCTGGTACTATACAGATCTGTAATGGATTTAAAAGCGTAAAAAAGGTGTCACAAACCGACCATAATGTGATTTACAAGGAAGTCTATCTGCATATCTGCATTAGGTCGGAGTCACACTAGCGTATAATATGGATGAGTAATTTCAGGTCCTGAATGCAGAAATAGGCATCAGGACCTGAAATTACGTCACGGCTTGCTGTGATTGGTCACGTCGCGGTCACATGGGTGGCACGCAACCAATCACAAGCCGTGACATAATTTTAAAAATGCGCGCGTCTCCTGCCTCCCGTGACGTCACGGCTTGTGATTGGTCGCGTCGCCCATGTGACCGCGACGCGACCAATCACAAGCCGGAACGTAATTTTAAAACCATGAATGCCTAGAATTAGGCATTGAGGACCTGAAAATTACGTCACGGCTTGCTGTGATTGGTCGCGTCGCGGCCACATGGGCGGCACGCGACCAATCACAAGCCGTGACATCACGGAAGGAAGTAAAAGCACGCATTTTAAGCAAACAACGCTGCCGGTTCCCTCGGTGAGGTCCAGGCTGCGTCGGAGAGGTGAGTATAGCAATATTTTTTATTTTAATTCTTTCTTTTACACATTAATGTTGTTTCGATACCGATACCCGATACCACAAAAGTATCGGATCTCGGTATCGGAATTCCGATACCCGCAAGTATCGGCCGATACCCGATACTTGCGGTATCGGAATGCTCAACACTAGTTGTAATATTGTTACAATTTAGCATCGCTCAGAAAGCTAAAAAAATGTGTTGGCAAGAAGACAAATTTAATTTCTACTGTTCTGTGTTAGTTAAATGTAACACCCTTTTTATTTAAAATGTGCTCTGAAGGCGGAGTTATCCCCATAGCCTGGAAGACGTCATTTACGTTAAAATGGATTTCTCTGGAATGAAAAATTGGATCGCAGATATCTAGTTATCACTTTATTCAGCTTCCTATGTCCTATATGCCCATATAGACAGCTTAGTAGGGTTTATCTTACTGACAGATTCGGATTATGTAAACATCATATCATATCATATGAGCTATACAGCGGAAGAACATCATAGTCTCATAAAAAAATGTTACAGAAGTCCTGAGAGAGTTCTGGAATGTGAGTCCTCACAGAAGCCAAATATGTCTTCCTAAAAGGCCACTGAGGGGTTTTTCATACCTTCTGAGGAACCAAAGGGGAGGCCGCAACACCCTGGCAACAAGATGAGAGGACAAAGTGCAGAAAAATATGTAAACCCAGGGTGAGAAATTAAAACATGCTCATATAAGGTAGAGGTAGGGAAAGCTAAGGAATGCCCCCAAAAATGTAACTAAAATAACCCCATAGAAATTTAAAGAGGTCAAAGGAAAAGGAAATTGGAAGGAAAACAAAGAGACTCATTGCAGGAATTCAACTGGTATTTACCATGGAAGGTTTGAAGGGCTGGAACTCTTAAACCCAAGTAAACCTAGAGGTATAACCAGCAAGGAAGTGCAATGAAAAGTAAAGTTTTGAAACCCAACCCAGAATGCAATAGAGCTGAACAAAAAAGGAAAATGGAAAATACCTAGAGAGGAGGAAGAAGGGGGAAAAAGACAATTAGAACCATCACTGTTGTGAACTATACTTTTTGGCTCCCTCTTGTGGCCACTAGCGGTATGGCACTTGGATTGTCTTTCCCCAGGTTGGTACCCACCTGGTTCGTTAGGCCTTGGGTGTTCCTATTTAAACTTCCTGGATACTCAGTCTAGTGCCTGGAATCGATGTAATCAGTCTATGTCTGTTTTCTCCTGACTCCTGGTCTCCTGGTTTTTGCAAGATAAGCTAAGTTCTGCTTTCTTATTTTTGTTCATTTGCATTTGCTCTTATTTTGTTCCAGCTTGTTCAAAATGTGATTTCTGTTTTTGCTGGAAGCTCTAGGGGGCTGATATTCTCCCCCCACACCGTTAGTCGGTGCGGGGGTTCTTGGATATTCAGCGTGGATATTTTTATAGGGTTTTTGCCGACCGCATAAGTCCTCTTCCTATTTTCTGCTATTAATTAGTGGGCCTCTCTTTGCTAAATCTAGTTCATTCTTACGTTTGTCTTTTCTTCTTACCTCACCGTTATTATTTGTTGGGGGCTTGTATTTTAACTTTGGGGTCTTTTCTCTGGAGGCAAGTGAGGTCTTATTTTCTCTGAAAGGGTTAGTTAGTTCTCCGGCTGGTGCGAGACGTCTAGAATCAACGTAGGTATGTTCCCCGGCTACTTCTAGTTGTTGTGCTAGGATCAGATATGCGGTCAGCCAAGTTACCACTTCCCTATGAGCTGGTTTTTGTGTTTGCGGACTTAGCTGGAAGTCCTGAGATCCTCTACCACTAGGATCATAACAGTATTCCAGGCCAAAAAGTGAATATTTAATGCATTGCAGAAGCGGGATTAAAAGAAAAGAAGTTCTGAGTTTTTTTTTTGTTTGTTTTTTTCTTCTTCCCCTTTTTCTCTGAGTGGCTTGAAGCTCTGCTGCAGACATGAATGTTCAGACTCTGATTACTAGTGTGGATCAGCTTGCTGCACGAGTGCAGGGTATTCCGGATTTTGTTACTTGTAGTCCTATGTCAGAGCCTAAGATACCTATTCCTGAGCTGTTCTCTGGAGATCGATTTAAATTTAGGAATTTTAGGAATAATTGTAAATTGTTTCTATCTTTGAGACCTCGTTCGTCTGGAGACTCAGCTCAACAAGTTAAAATTATTATCTCCTTCTTGCGTGGCGACCCTCAGGATTGGGCTTTTTCATTGGCGCCAGGAGATCCTGCATTGGCAAATATTGATGCGTTTTTTCTGGCGCTCGGATTGCTTTATGAGGAGCCTAATCTTGAAATTCAGGCAGAAAAAGCTTTGCTGGCTATCTCTCAGGGCCAGGATGAAGCTGAAGTGTATTGCCAAAAATTTCGGAAATGGTCCGTGCTTACTCAATGGAATGAGTGTGCTCTGACCGCAAATTTCAGAAATGGCCTTTCTGAGGCCATTAA
Organism: Ranitomeya variabilis; assembly: GCF_051348905.1. Taxonomy (NCBI): domain Eukaryota; kingdom Metazoa; phylum Chordata; class Amphibia; order Anura; family Dendrobatidae; genus Ranitomeya; species Ranitomeya variabilis. Next base: position 321,942,639 of record NC_135233.1, on the reverse strand, counting down.
GAATGTTATGGTGGGTTTTCCCATCCCTACAAGTCTGAATGATTCTATGACTCTTGCCATTCAGATTGATCGGCGTTTGCGGGAGCGCAAATCTGCTAATCCTCTGGCAGTATTGTCTGAACGGACACCTGACTCAATGCAATGTGATAGAATTCGGACTAGAACCGAACGACAAAATCATAGACGTCAGAATGGGTTGTGTTTTTACTGTGGTGATTCTACACATGTTATCTCAGCATGCTCTAAACGTCTAACAAAGGTTGTTAGTCCTGTCGCCATTGGTAATTTGCAGCCTTTAATTTGCTCATTGTCTTCCTACCCTGTTATGGCATTTGTGGATTCTGGTGCTGCACTGAGTCTTATGGACTTGTCGTTTGCCAAGCGTTGTGGTTTTGTCCTGGAGCCTTTGAGAAATCCTATTCCTCTTAGAGGAATTGATGCTATGCCATTGGCGGAGAATAAACCGCAGTATTGGACACAAGTGACCATGTGCATGACTCCTGAACATCGGGAGGTGATTCGTTTTCTTGTTCTGCATAAAATGCATGATTTGGTCGTTTTGGGTCTGCCATGGTTACAGACCCATAATCCAGTTTTGGATTGGAAGGCTATGTCTGTGTCAAGTTGGGGTTGTCAGGGAATTCATTGCAATTCCTCGCCGGTGTCTATTGCTTCTTCTACTCCTTCTGAAGTTCCGGAGTATTTATTGGACTATCAGGATGTATTCAGTGAGTCCAGGTCCAGTGCCCTTCCTCCTCATAGGGACTGTGACTGCGCTATAGATTTGATTCCTGGTAGTAAATTTCCTAAGGGACGATTATTTAATCTGTCTGTACCTGAGCATGCCGCAATGCGTTCTTATATAAAGGAGTCTTTGGAGAAGGGACATATTCGTCCATCTTCTTCCCCTCTTGGTGCGGGATTCTTTTTTGTGGCCAAGAAAGACGGGTCTTTGAGACCTTGTATTGACTATCGGCTTCTGAATAATATCACTGTCAAATTTCAGTATCCTTTGCCACTATTGTCGGACTTGTTTGCTTGGATTAAAAGTGCCAGTTGGTTCACCAAGATAGATCTTCGTGGTGCGTACAACCTTGTGCGCATTAAGCAGGGAGATGAATGGAAAACTGCGTTCAATACGCTCGAAGGTCATTTTGAGTACTTGGTGATGCCTTTTGGGCTCTCTAATGCTCCTTCAGTGTTTCAGTCCTTTATGCATGACATCTTCCGGAAGTATCTAGATAAATTTATGATTGTTTATCTGGATGATATTCTGTTTTTTTCTGATGATTGGGATTCTCATGTAAAGCAGGTCAGGATGGTGTTTCAGGTTTTGCGTGATAATGCTTTGTTTGTGAAGGGCTCAACGTGTCTCTTTGGGGTGCAGAAGGTTTCCTTTTTGGGTTTTATTTTCTCCCCTTCTACTGTGGAGATGGACCCAGTCAAGGTCCGAGCTATTCATGATTGGACTCAACCCACGTCTGTTAAGTGTCTTCAGAAGTTCTTGGGTTTTGCTAATTTCTACCGTTGTTTTATTGCTAATTTTTCTAGAGTTGTTAAACCTTTGACGGATATGACCAAGAAAGGTTCTGATGTTGCTAATTGGGCTCCTGCAGCCGTGGAGGCTTTTCGGGAGCTGAAGCGCCGGTTTACTTCGGCGCCTGTTTTGTGCCAGCCTGATGTCTCACTTCCCTTTCAGGTGGAAGTGGATGCTTCTGAGATCGATGCCGGAGCTGTTTTGTCACAGAAAGGCTCTGGTTGCTCTGGGATGAGACCATGTGCTTTTTTCTCTAGGAAATTTTCGCCTGCTGAGCGGAACTATGATGTTGGTAATCGGGAGTTGTTGGCCATGAAGTGGGCATTTGAGGAGTGGCGTCATTGGCTCGAGGGAGCTAAGCATCATGTGGTGGTCTTGACTGATCACAAAAATCTGACGTATCTCGAGTCTGCTAAGCGCCTGAATCCTAGACAGGCTCGTTGGTCATTGTTTTTCTCCCATTTTGACTTTGTGGTCTCGTACCTGCCTGGTTCAAAGAATGTGAAGGCTGATGCTCTTTCTAGGAGCTTTGTGCCTGACTCTCCTGGCGTCTCAGAGCCAGCTGGTATTCTTAAAGAGGGAGTAATCTTGTCGGCCATTTCTCCTGATTTGCGACGTGTGTTGCAGAGATTTCAGGCTGGTAGACCTGACCCTTGCCCACCTGATAGATTGTTTGTTCCTGATAAATGGACCAGCAGAGTTATTTCTGAGGTTCATTCCTCGGTGTTGGCAGGGCATCCTGGGATTTTTGGTACCAGAGATTTGGTGGCTAGGTCCTTTTGGTGGCCTTCCCTGTCGCGGGATGTGCGTTCTTTTGTGCAGTCCTGTGGGATTTGTGCTCGGGCTAAGCCTTGCTGTTCTCGTGCCAGCGGGTTGCTTTTGCCCTTGCCCGTCCCGAAGAGGCCTTGGATGCACATTTCCATGGATTTCATTTCAGATCTTCCAGTGTCTCAAGGAATGTCTGTCATCTGGGTGGTCTGTGATCGTTTTTCCAAGATGGTCCATTTGGTGCCCTTGCCTAAGTTGCCTTCCTTTTCCGATCTGGTTCCTTTGTTCTTTTAGAATGTGGTTCGTTTGCACGGCATTCCTGAGAATATCGTGTCTGATAGAGGATCCCAGTTTGTGTCCAGATTCTGGCGATCTTTTTGTGCTAAGATGGGCATTGATTTGTCATTTTCATCTGCCTTTCATCCTCAGACTAATGGCCAAACTGAGCGAACTAATCAGACGCTGGAGGCTTATTTGAGATGTTTTGTTTCTGCAGATCAGGATGATTGGGTGACCTTCTTGCCATTGGCTGAGTTTGCCCTCAATAATCGGGCTAGTTCCGCTACTTTGGTTTCGCCATTTTTCTGCAACTCTGGTTTTCATCCGCGTTTTTCCTCGGGTCATGTTGAACGTTCTGACTGTCCTGGGGTGGATTCCGTGGTGGATAGGTTGCAGCGGATTTGGAATCATGTGGTGGACAACTTGAAGTTGTCACAGGAGAAGGCTCAGCGTTTTGCCAACCGCCGCCGCGGTGTGGGTCCCCGACTTCGTGTTGGGGATTTGGTTTGGTTGTCTTCTCGGTTTGTCCCTCTGAACGTTTCCTCTCCTAAGTTTAAGCCTCGCTTTATTGGTCCTTATAAAGTTTTGGAAGTCATTAATCCGGTGTCTTTTCGTTTGGATCTTCCTGTGTCGTTTGCCATTCACAATGTGTTCCATAGGTCTTTGTTGCGGCGGTACGTTGTGCCTATGGTTCCTGCTGTTGAGCCTCCTGCTCCGGTGTTGGTTGAGGGCGAGTTGGAGTACGTGGTGGAGAAGATCTTGGACTCTCGTCTCTCTAGACGGAGGCTTCAGTATCTGGTCAAATGGAAGGGCTATGGTCAGGAGGATAATTTTTGGGTGGTCGCCTCTGATGTTCATGCGGCCGATTTGGTTCGTGCCTTTCACGCTGCTCATCCTGATCGCCCTGGTGGTCTTGGTGAGGGTTCGGTGACCCCTCCTTAAAGGGGGGTACTGTTGTGAACTATACTTTTTGGCTCCCTCTTGTGGCCACTAGCGGTATGGCACTTGGATTGTCTTTCCCCAGGTTGGTACCCACCTGGTTCGTTAGGCCTTGGGTGTTCCTATTTAAACTTCCTGGATACTCAGTCTAGTGCCTGGAATCGATGTAATCAGTCTATGTCTGTTCTCCCCCACACCGTTAGTCGGTGCGGGGGTTCTTGGATATTCAGCGTGGATATTTTTATAGGGTTTTTGCTGACCGCATAAGTCCTCTTCCTATTTTCTGCTATTAATTAGTGGGCCTCTCTTTGCTAAATCTAGTTCATTCTTACGTTTGTCTTTTCTTCTTACCTCACCGTTATTATTTGTTGGGGGCTTGTATTTTAACTTTGGGGTCTTTTCTCTGGAGGCAAGTGAGGTCTTATTTTCTCTGAAAGGGTTAGTTAGTTCTCCGGCTGGTGCGAGACGTCTAGAATCAACGTAGGTACGTTCCCCGGCTACTTCTAGTTGTTGTGCTAGGATCAGATATGCGGTCAGCCAAGTTACCACTTCCCTATGAGCTGGTTTTTGTGTTTGCGGACTTAGCTGGAAGTCCTGAGATCCTCTACCACTAGGATCATAACACATCACCATTTGGAGAGGGAAGAAAAGCCGACCTCGGAGCAACAGGTCAGCAGATCAAAACCCCAAACCAAGCTATGACAGTACTCCACTTTCTACAATGATCCACTGGACCATCCGAAGCATCTGACATACTGATGGAACTCCCTCTCCAGACGATCTGCATGAAGATTTTCCAGATCAACCCAGGACCATAACCTCTCCACTTAATGATTCACTATAGATGGTGCCTGGAACCAAGAACTCACACTACCTTATTCTCCAAGAATCCTAAATAGGTTAAAGAAGAAGGAAATGCGAAGGAAAACAAGCAGACTAACTGCATGAATTCAACTGGTGTTTGCTGTGCAAGATAAACCCTTTATCTGAAGGTCTAGAACTCCAAAATCCAAGTCCAGCTAACCGCATAGCCAGCAAGTAAGTACAGTGAAGAGTGAACAGATAAAAATGTAACCCAAAATGTAATGAAGCAGATAAAAATGGGAAAATTGAAAACACTTGGAAAGGAGCAAGAAGTTGGAATTAAATCAATTAGAAGCATCATCATTTAAATACGGAAGAAGAGGCAGTAGCTGAGCAGACAGATGAACTAATCAATGAGCAACAGGTCAGTGAATTGAATCTCCAAATCAAGCTATTACAGTACCCCCTTCTACAAGGGACCACTGGACCATAAGAAACCTCTACCATCTGATGTTGCTGATGGAACTCCCTCTCCAGATAATCCACTTGAAGATCCTCTGAATCAACACAGGAGTAATCTTCAGGACTATAACTTCTCCACTAAATGAGATACTGTAAAGCGGTGCCTGACCCTCTTGGAACCAAGAACTTGCTCTACCTTATTCTTCCAGAAACCTAAAGAGGAGATAAGAACTGGGAAGGAAAACAAGCAGACTCAATGCAGAAATTCAACTGGTGTTTACCATTAGAGATCTTTTAGTACATTGGACAGGTTCACATAAGTATTTGCCTCCATGAAAACAAGGTATTAGAACCTTGACAAGGTAGTTACCCACTACAGTTGTTATAGAACACAAGGATTTACTTTGTCTGTATATTCCTAAGCATACTGTTTAAAAGGGCAGCCGACAATGAACCCTGGCTAAATGAGAAACCCCAACATATTTAAGCAGCTTCATGGGAAAATATCGATAAAACATTTATCTTCTATCCAATATTAATAATAAAAGCGTGTAAAAAACTTGTTGAATTAGGAGATTATTTAATGGCAGTGCTGATGTAATATTTGGGATACTTAACAAAACAACAAGAATAAAAGAAAAGCTAACATTTCTGCATCTCAATAAGTTAAGTGTCAGGTAGGTTTGTGATAATAATAATAATCTTTATTTTTTTATATATATCGCTAACATATTCCACAGCTTTTTACAGTTTGCACACATTATCATCGCTGTTCCCAATGGGGCTCACAATCTAAATTCCCTATCAGTATGTCTTTGGATTGTGGGAGGAAACCAGAGTGCCCAGAAGAAACTCACGCAAACACGGGAGAACATACAGTACAAACTCCTTGCAGATGATGCATATTGCCACTATGTAGATTCATGAGGAGATCTCCAAGTTAGAATGGCAGTAGGATTAGCAGAACAGATTAAAGAAAACTTTGCACAAAGCATATGCATCTGTATAATTTTTCTTTATTATTTTCATAGCTAAGCCCTACAGACTGGTTTAAGGGGATTGAAGGTTGATCTTTAGATCGGATAATAATCAAAACAATAATTTGCTTTATTTTTTACATGGTATTTCCCACTGTTACATCCCACTTCCCAACATGTCCTAAATATAGTGCAACATATCGCCAACAAGAAATAAAATCCAAATGCCAAGAGTGTTTCATGAAATTACCTGAAATGGTCCAGAAGTGCCTCTGCTTTGGAAGTCCTATGATCTATAGCAGCCTTTTATAATTAATGGTTATTAGCCATATCCTGACCTGTCAATGGATAAATGTAACTGGAATTACTGCATGTTTAAACCAAGAGTGAAGCATTTCTAATAATTGAGAAAAGAGGTGACACATTAGAGTAAAATGTTCGATTCGGCAACTCCATCTTAGATTAAACTAATTTCAATTTTATAAATGCTGCATAAAATATATTATTTTATGATCTTTATACAGTTTCCAATTAAATAGAAAATATTCCCTGCCTTCTCATAACTCAATGACCTGCAAGCTAAAAATTATTTAAATAAAGTCCTATTCACATTGTAGTCTTTAATTGGACAAATTTCTCTCCAAAAACCCTAAAAAAGTTGTATGCCATTCCTCTATTGTATCTACACAATTATTTATAAGAAACATCTGTACCCCATAACCAAGGAGATTGAAAAGATAGCCACTACCAGGAACACCATATTGAGCCAGAGCGCGTGTCCTGAGTAGGGTAGACTGTACTCAGAGATACCTGTGGAGCAGGGCAAAGGTGGTAAAGATGCGTGCTCCAGACCAACAGGACCTTAAGCACATGACTGCCAAGGGGTGAAGCCGGCCACAGGTCTATCAGAGGAAGCCAGAGCAGACAGAGACTGCTTCAGGTCAGATAGGACCTGAAGCACCTGACTGCTGGGGGTGTGGCCTAAGCTCGGAGAACTAGGAGCAGAAGGAAAACTCCTAGAAGGGTAACTATGGGATAAAGTTACCAAGGGATTAGACAGAACATATAGTCAGGACATAGCCAAGGGGTCATACACAGAGAGTATCAGTACAAGAGAAGCAGGCAGAGGGTAGTCAGCCAAGGGGTCAAAAAACCAGAAAGGGCAAATATAGTACCAAGACAATAGACAAACTCACAACGAAGAGACGGACTGGGTCAAAACCAAACAAGCAACAGGATATCAGACACAAGGCACAGGCACGCAAGAGGTCAACCAACTCAGCAGAGGGCAGATGTATAACTGACAGCAGTCCTAGATCAATTGATAACTAAATAGCCACCCTCTGCCAGAGACAGGCCAAAACAATTCCCCCCTGTCTGAACAGGACGGAACAAAGACAAAACCCTGTCCTGGATCATGACAGCCACCTTAGCATGAAAGAAGACTATTAGATTTAATTTTGTATTACATATTGATTGTAGAAACAGTATATGGTCCTAATAACCTCAAAATAGATATGTATATTGAACTTAGTTATAGACTTTGTATTAGTTTGATTGACTCTACTGCAAAGCTATCAATAACTAATATATACGGTAATATTTATGAGCATAATCACATCAAGAGACTAATTTGTAGGAGTGGAAATTTATATCCAAAGAAAAGAGAAAAATTGCTAGAAATTATTCATCTATGTGTTAGATTTACTTTCCAGCAATTTTGAAATTTTAATCTCCAAAACAATCTTAATAGCCAACTTCAACAGTTTAATTAAACTCATACATATATAGTACATATTTTTGTATCTCACAATAATAAAACTTAAATTTTCTTAAATATCAAAGACATTATCCGACTTTTTACCTCCTTCCCGACATTCACCGTACTAGTACTGCTCTGCGGGAATTGCATTCATGCAAACAGCAGCACTAGTACGGCGCACCAATAGCGCCGCCTCACACTGAGTGCCCCAGGATCTGGTGTGGGTGTCAGCTATATGTGACAGCTGACACCCTGCAGCAATGCCCACGATTGGTATTAGCACTGACCACGGGTATTTAACCCCTCTGATGCTACTGTCAGTAGTGACAGCGGCATAGAGAAGAATCGTGCAGGGAGGGTGCACCCTGCATGCTCCATCAGGACATTGTTATGCAATTGCATTGGCCTGATGGTCTCCATGGAGACCTCTAGCACCAAGATGGCCGCGGAGTCCTTCCGGGTACTCCAGAGAGGTGGCTTGTGAACGCCTGCTGAGAGCATGTACTGGTATGCCTCCTTCCATGCCTATCAGATCACTGATCTGATATAATGAAGCGCAAAGTGTCAGATCAGCATAACTAACATTATATAGTAATGTAAAAAAGTAAAAAAAGTAGAATGTGTAAAAATATTTTTATTCAAATTCATAAATAAAGAAAACCTTTTTTTTTCTAATAAATACATTTATTTATGGAAATAAAAAAACAATAAAAGTGCACATATTTGGTATCACCGCTCCATAAAACTATCCCACTAGTTAACCCCTTCAGTGAACACCGAAAAAAAAACGAGGCAAAAAACAATGCTTTATCATCATACTGCCAAACAAAAAGTGCAATAAAATGCAATAAAAAAGACGGATGTAAATAAACATGGTACCACGGAAAATATTATCTTCCCCCGCAAAAAAACAGCCACCACACAGCCACATCAGCAGAAAAATGAAAAGTTGTAGCTCTCAAAATAAAGCAATGCAAAATAATTATTTTTTCTATAAAATAGTTTTTATTGTGTAAAAGCGCCAAAACAGAAAAATAAGATATAACTGTGGTATCGCTGTAATGCTACTGACCTGAAGAATAAAGCTGTTTTACCAATTTTACCACACGCGGAATGGTATAAAAAAAAGCAATTCCTGAATTGCTGGTTTTTGTTCATTCTGTCTCCCAAAAATTGTCATAGAAAGCGATAAAAAAAGTCATATGCTCGAAAATGGTACCAATAAAAATGTCAGCTCGTCCAGCAAAAAAAAAGCCAGAACATGACTCAGTTGGACGAAATGTGAAAAAATTATAGCTCTCAAAATATGGTGATAAAAAAACTAGTTTTCGCAATAAAAAGCGTCTTTTGGTGTGTGACTGCTGTCAGACATAAAAACCCCTTATAAATCTTATGATTTTTTTCATTCTGCCTCCCAAAGATCGCAGTAGGGCTCATTTATCCTGCACTCTACGCTGAGCGCTTACACCAAGGTTTCTATGTAAATCTCTGGAATATGTGATTCTGACTGAACCCCTGGCAGAAGATTCCCTATAATGAGGCAAATAGAGGCACTGTGCGTGCCATAGAACCTGTGATCCGGCAATGTCCATCATTTTAGAATTGCATAAAAGTGTCGTCGGCCACAGTTTTGTGCACTTCTGAAAAGGACACTGCTGAACAGAGGCCAGACGGAGTCCAGAGTAAACTTGCTGCCTCATTATAGTGAATTGATCCCTCGGGGGTTTCATCTGTCACGACACTCAGAGATTTAGAAGGAAACCCCAAAATGCTCAGCGTAGATTGATGGATAAATGTGATCACTAACATTATGTAAAATGTTCCCAATAAATGTTTTAGCTAAATCCACAAAAAAGCAAGTCCCCACTCAGGTCCGTCATCTGTTAGCGGAAATATAGGGAGCGTCCACGTTACTGGACAAGAAAGAGTGCCTAAACCGCATTTAGAGACCACATATTTGGCATTTCTGTAGTGATGAGAGCCTGCCTAATTTACAGGTGCATGTCTCCAGAAGCATGAGCTGGGCATAATGTACTGGTGACTGCAATGTACTGGTCATTACGGCATACTGGTCACTACAATGGAAGGTTGCAATTTTCACTCAGCAACATCCACTGTTGCCTGTTTCTGGAGTCCAAATCATCACTACATCTGTAGATAAATTCCCAAAGGGTTATAAATTCCAAAATGTGGTAAATTGAGGTTGGTTTCCACTGTTTAGGCACATCAGGGGCTCTCCAAATGCTACATGGCATCCTCTATTTATTTTATTAAATTTTACATTCAAAAAGTCAAATGGTGCTCTTTTCCTTCCATGCTCTGCCGTGCACCCAAACAGTAGTATTCCCCCACATATAGAGTATCTGCACACTTAAGAGAAGTTGCACAATAAATTGTATGGAGAAATTTCACTTGTTACCCTTATCAAAAATGCAAAATATAAAGCTAAGAAAGATTTTCTTTGGAAAAATGTAGTTTTTTTTATTTCCACGGCTCTACTTTATAAACTTCTGTGAAGCACCTGTGGGTTCAAGGTGCTCAATACACATATAGATACGTTCCCAAAGGGGTCTAGTTTCCAAAATTGTGTTACTTGTGAGGGGTTTCCAATGTTTAGGCACATCAGGGTTTCTCCAAACGCAACATGGCATCCTCTATTTATTCCAGTATATTTTACATTCAAAAAGTCAAATGGCGCTCCTTCCAAGCCAAGCCCTGCCGTGCACCCAAACAGTTGTTTTCCTCCACATATTGAGTATCTGCACACTCAGAAGAAATTGCAAAATAAATTTTATGGAGCAATTTCTCTTGTTACCTTTATTAAAATGAAAAATTTGGAGCTAAAAATGATATATCTGGAAAAATGTGATTTGCTTTATTTCCATGGTTTTACGTTATAAACTTCTGTGAAACACCTCGGGGTTTAAGATGTTCAATACACATCTATATAAGTTCCCAAAGGGGTCTAATTTCCAAAATGGTGTCACTTGTGGGGGGTTTCCACTGTTTAGGCACATCAGGGACTCTACAAACGCGACATGGCATCCGCTAATTATTCCAGCAAAGTTTATACTCAAAACGTCAAACAGTTGTTTTCCTCCCCTGCGAACCCAGGAGAAATTGCACAACAGATTGTATGGAGCAATTTCTCTTGTTACCCTTATGAAAATGCAAAATGTGGAGCCAAAAAAATATTTATCTGGGAGAAAAGTGTTTTGTTTTTTTTCACAGCTTAATATTATAAACTTCTGTGATGCACCTTGGGGTTCAAGGTGCTCAATAAACATCTAGATCAGCTTCCTAAGGGGTCTAGTTTCCAAACTGGTGTCACTTGTGGGGGGTTTCCACTGTTTAGGCACATCAGGGGCTCTCCAAATGCGACATGGAGACTGCTAATTATGCCTGCAAATTTTACATTAAAAAAGTGAAATGGCGCTCCTTCCCTTCTGAGCCCTGCTGTGTGCCCAAGCAGTAGCTTTCTGCCACATATGGGGTATTTTCATGCTGAGGAGAAATTGTACAACAAAATTTATGGTCCATTTTCTCCTGTTACCCTTGCAAAATTTAAAAAATAGGTCTAAAGGAACATTTTTGTGAAAGAAAAGTATATGTGTATTTTTTTCTTCCACTTTCCAAAAATTCCTTTGAAGCACCTGAAGGGTTAATAAACTTCTTGAATGTGGTTTTGAGTATGTTGAGGGGTGTAGCTTTTAGAATGCTGTCATTTTTAGTATTTTCTGTCATAAAGGCCCTTCAAAGTTACCTTCAAATGTGAGGTGGTTCCTAAAAAAGTGGTTTTGCAAATTTTGTTGTAAAAATGAGAAATCGCTGCTCAACTTTAAACCCTTACAATTTCCTGACAGAAAAAAATATATTTCCAAAATTGTGCTGTAGTAAAGTAGACATGTGGGAATTGTTATTTATTAACTATTTTGTGTGATATGACTCTCTGATTTAAGGACATAAAAATAAAAAAATTGAAAATTGCTAAATTTTCCCAATTTTTACCAAATTTCCATTTTTTTTACAAATAAACACAAGTTATGTTAAAGAAATGTTATGACTATCATAAAGTACAATATGTCATGAGAAAACACTCACAGAATCACAGGGATCCATTTAAGCGTTCCAGAATTATAACCTAATAAACTGACAGTGGTCAGAATTGGAAAAATTGGCTTGGTCAGGAAGGTGAAAACAAGCTTCTGGGCGAAGAGGTTAAAATTGATGGCCTTTGCTTAGAACAGTCCATCAATGTTAGATTGTATTGGTATAACTCTTGACGTGCATCTTTAATGTCTACTATGGCTTGCAGTAAATACAGTGGCATGTAAAAGTTTGGGCATCCCTGATCACAATAAATGTTCTTGTGAATATTTGAGCAAGTTGAAAATGAAATGATCTCTCAAAGGCCTAAAGTTAAAAATGACACATTTCCTTTGTATTTTAGGCAAACAATATATTTTCATCTTTTACATTTTTAAAATTTAATGCATGGTTAGACCTAGTAGCACCCCCTTTTGAAAGTATCACAGCTTGTAAACGCTTTTTGTAGCCATGCAAGAGTCTTGCAATTCTTGTTTGAGGGTTTTTCATTGATTCTTCCTTGGAAAATTCTTACTGCTCTGTGAAATTCCTGGGTCATCTTGCATGCACTGATATTGAATTACTGAATTTTTTTAGTATCTGCACTCCCCACTAAAAATTCAATAGAAAGTGATCAAAATGTTTTATGTACACAAAAAAGGAATGAATAAAATTCTAATTTCTAAAAGTAGCAATACTCAAGCCCTCACATAGCGCCATTGATGGAAAAATAAAAAAATTGCATGTCTAAGTAAATGGCGACATGTACCAAGTTTATTTTGTATAGCTATGTCCACAAAAGTCCGATCTATCAAGATATAACATTATTTTACTAATTTGTTAAAGAAAAAAAGAGTCAAAATGTAATAACTGCTCCATTTTTTGTTCAGCAATCACTACGAAGATGTATTTGTGTCAAAATTGTAACAATAGCATCACAGGCTGTGAAAACTAAAAACAAAACAAGACATCATATAGGACCATTGAGAGAAAAAAATTGAAAAACTGTTGCGGATCTAAAAAAAAAGTCAACTCAAACCCATTTTTTAATTTTTTTAAAAATTCTAATTTTTTTATCCACTCGAATACAAAAGAAAAAGAAAATAAAAAGCTTGGTATTGTCATACTAATTTTGACCTGAAAAATAATGGTGCCAGGTAATTTTTATGGGGAGCGAAGGCTTTAAAGAGAAAACCCATAAATCAATGGCCAACAGTGCATTTTTAATAGCATGGTAAAGTGAGTGAAAACATTCAAAATTGTAACATCATGTAAATGTCAATTTATGTTTTCCTCCCTTGAAAAATAAAAAAAAAACTATTGCTCTTAGATGAAGGAAAGTAAAAAATAAAAGTGTAAATATGGAAAATTTCTTGTTCGTAAAGGGGTTGAAAAAACACATGTATTAAAGAGAAGTCATTAGAACTTTAAGTCAAACTATTTCTGAAAATCACGTTTTTTTACTGTCAGAATCTAACAAGCATCCTTTAGTTTCACTCTCTTCTAATCATAATCCTGAAGTTAAAGGATTAGTTTAACCTCATTGCTGAAAGAATTACTTGATCATGGATGAGTTATAAAGCAGTTGTTAAAATTCATAATTTAAGAGGATTAAAAAAAACATTTCTACATCAGAGTGTGCCCATTAAAACACTGACTGATTGAGCAGAGAGTCAGTAATGCAAGTGTATTACACAGAAAAAATCATAATCTGGAAAAAAAAAACATTTGATACACATCAATAAAATTCTACTCTTTCATGCTATAAAATTATTTAACTCAAATGGTAAATGTTGTGAAGAAATATATATGCCAGAATTGCAGCATTTCAATCACCTCTCCTCTTTAAAATTAATAACAGAAATCTGTACAAGATTATTGAAACCAAAAAGTACAAAATAAAATGTCAGTTTGACTCAAACAGAGATGAGCAAACTTGTTCAGAAAGCGCTTGCCAATCTCAAAAGTAGGACATTCGAATTTGTGTTCGGTTTCCAGAGCATTTTTTCTCAAAGTCTGCAAAATCTGGTCACAGTTCGGTAAATTATTGTGTTTCCACTAATGCTTTTATTATGACTTTGGCTAAGATAGTGGTGCTGTATGATGGGTGGGAGGACATATTTGATGAGAGGAGGGGGTGTGGAGAGGTTAGAGGAGCGGCTGACTTTTTAAATATTTTTCTCAACATAATATGTATAAATTCCATCAGCCAATCAGGGTGCTGAAACCACGCACAACATCATGACACAAGGTCTTCTGTGATTGGCTGCCGAAGTCACATGACCCTTGTCTATATAAAAAGTGGACATCTTGTTCTGCTGTCTCCAAATTCTCAGTGTTACTTGTCTGTTAGCTAGATCCTGTCTAGTGTGAAATTGATCTTCCAGCATCTAACTAGATTGTGCTAAAACTGTGTTGCAGTCTGAGGAGGTTGTATTAACTAATCCAAATCATTTGGGATAAAACTGTGTTGCAGTGAGGAATCAGAAGGCAGGATTTCCTCTTAAAAATCATTAGGTCTAATAAAGTAGTTCAGCCAGGAGGCCCTATTTGGTAATACAAATCACTTAGGATAAAACTGTGTTCCAGTGAGGAATCAAAATGCCATATTTCCTCTTAAACATCATTAGGCTGATTATAAGAGGTCAGCCAGGAGACCATATTTGCTAGTCCAAATAATTTGGGATAAACTGTATTGCAGTGAGGAATCAGAAGGACAGATTTCCTCTTAAAAATCAATAGGCCTAAAATAGGAGTTCAGCCAGGAGAAAGTCTTTACTAATCAAAATAGTTTGTTATAAAACTGTGTTGCAGTGAGGATTCAGAAAGCCAGATTTCCTCTTAAAAAGCCAAATTTGCTCATCAAAATTGTTAGGTATAAGAGTGTTGTTCAGACACACAATCAAAGAAAATAAATAGTAATTGCTCACTTAGTGACAGGTGACTAATAGGCATGGGCCTAAGGTTGTGAAATAGCAGGTTAAAGAGGAAGGGTATATACAACATGAGTGGGAAAAGTGAGGTCTTGGTGGAAGGTGGAATAGGATTGATGTTCAATGTATACGTGGGTTAGGTGTTAATAATAATGAAAGCTTCACTGAACAAACACCATCTCGTCCTATCAAAAGACAACTGACAACATCTGCTCCTGGATGAGCTATTCGACTCCCTTTCTTTGTCAGCCGCAAAGTGGTATACCTTGTAGATGAGGCACAGAAAAAACATGTGCTCCATTGGATGGCAAGTGCTGCATCAAGTGACTTCTCCTCCTTTTCCTCCACCTAAATATCACACACAGTACAATCCTCAGAGGTTGCACCCAAATCACCCTTGTTTCTCACTGCATTAAACATTTTCAAACATCAAACTGACTGTCGGGAACCTCAGATGGCCAATTCTGCAGTGCTGTTTACACATTCTATTCCATGGGAATCAGAGGTCTGCTCCAAAGATTCACAGAATAAAGAGAAGGAAAGCATCTGCATCAATGCCCAAACTTTTTTCTTGTTGGATATGGGGCCGAACGAAGTAGGTTTCGAGCTGAATTCAGACACTCATCACCTGACGCTAACCATTGGGGGTGGAGGTGATCCTAAAGAGACCCAGATACCAGAGGCGCACATGGAATGTACTATGGTGTCAGGGCAGGGAAAAGGAGAAGTGTAACTGACAGGTTAGGAGTGGGAGTACAGAGAGGATGATGATGAGGATCCCACTTGGTGTTAACCCAGACATATGCAGATGATGAGCTCAGCAGAGGGGGTGGTGGAGGAGGAAGACGAGGAGCTGAGTTTGCAGGATCCCACACAGACACAGAGTGATGCAACCACGACAAGCACTGCACTGCATCCTCAGCCACAACTCTGGATGTGGCCATCACTGGTAGCGAGTGTGTAGTTCACAGTGGTGGCAAGGGTTGCCTAGCCTGCACTTTTTTGAGACCACAAAAGATGACCCAACTGACATTATTGCTATATATATGCCTTAGTCTTGGAATCTCACTGCACTACAATGCTGAATAGTGGGCCTCACCAAACACCGACCGTCCCATCAGCCACATTTACTGCTACTTCCTCCTCATTCACTGTGCCAAGTGTTCTCGCACAGGTATCTGGTAGCAGGAATCCACATGTTTACCCACTACAGTCAGGGTGAGTGAGAGCCCATCAGCTGTTAAGGAAGTGGAGATGTCTGTTGTTTTCTGAATGATGATTTCAGAAAGTTGATGGCTGTGCCTGCATTACACCATGATGTTGCAGACATCACACTTTCTTTGCAAAAAGTCTATATGAGGAGGTGGAAACAAAGGAGGATGTGGAAGGAATAAAAATATCTCAAATTTCCAGACTGTCATCACACAGGCAGATGCCATGAGAGGGTGGCTTATAGTGATCGTGGGGGGCTCAGGGTACCAGACAAACTGAGGAACAAATAAAGGAGGATGAGGTGATGAAGGTGCAACAGTCAGGAGATGAAGAGAATTATGATCCCCTCTCTGTTGTCCATGGTTGGCGGGCAAGGAAGGAAGAAGCAACCTTAAGTGTTACCCCTCCACTAACACACCATAGACCTGGTCCTCATTGAATCACCCAACACATGAGCAACTTCTTGCTGCACTATCTTCAACATGATGCCTGTATTCTTAGGGTTGGAAATAGTGCCTTACTACTAGGTTGTCACTATGTTAGATCCACGGTAGAGTAAATTATGCCAGATGCTTCCCCACCCTGGAAAAGGACATGCGCATGCTGTAGTATCAAAGCACACTTATAGACAATCTTAAGAGTGCTTTTTCTAAAGACAGCAGTGAGTTACACAGTGTGCATCACAGTTCTAGACTTCTAATCCTGGGAATGTCAAGGCGTCATCACAAAAACAGCTGCTCCTTCTGCTCAGAAACGTCTGTGTCAACATCTCCCATTTAGCCACCAATGCTGGCTCCTGCAACAACTCCAGGGAAACTGCCTGATCTGCAGACCCAGCTGTGACACCAACGGACTTGTTTCCAAACTCTCCTTTAGCTATAAATCCTCCTTGCCTGGATATATATATATCTCAGCATTTCCACTGTATCACTAATGCCGACCAGCACAGTAACTCCATTTAAACATGGATGTGTCCTTTTTCCAGAAACAGATACCAATCTTATGCATTCCTACCTTGGCATCTTTTGGACCCCAGTGCAAAAAAAAAAAATTCCCTCAGTGTGGATTGTATGTATACACCCTTATATTTATTTACCTCAATGATACTACATGATCAAATTCAAGAAAAGAACCTACGAAAGGTGGCCACTGATTGGCCGAAAAGTTAAATTTTTTTCTGTCGCCTTACTTTTCACCAATAAATTATCCACTTTGAGCAAATCTTCTCCTGAATGAGTGCAGTGATTATATATTTTATTTTTTATTACAAAACATGAGCAGCAGCAGTGTAAGTGGCATAAGCAATGTTTGTGAGTAATTTCACACTTTCTTTTAGACCTTTCCGTGCACCAGTTGAACAGAGTACAAATCTGACAGGTTGTGAACGACTGGAGAGCATGGCACAGGAATACCTTGAGCTCAAAATAAATGTCATGAGGTGGGATTTTGATCATTTTGCATTTTGGTCTTAAAAAATGCAAGAGTGTCCTGAGCTTGCTTGTCACGTCTTGGAGGTTTTGCCATACCCTGCAGCCAGCGTTCTCTAAGAACATGTCTTCAGCGCTGCTGATGGTGTCCTGACAGATAAGCACATCCGCAAGTCCCCAGAAAGTGTAGACCACCTAACTTTCATCAAAATGAACAAGTCAGAGTAGGCGATGGTGTCATTTTTGTTTGCTCAATTGATATTGTCACAATATATTGAAATGTGGAGAATCCAAGTTGTGTCTCCATTTGATGGGTTGTCTGTTGTTGAAGGGGTGTCATAGGGCCACTATACTATTTCTACCCTGTGCAAATTGATGTCAGTCTAGTGGTGTGTGAAAATAATGTTTTGAATTGTGGAGACTCCAAGTTGGATGTCCATCTGGTAGGTTGCCTGTAGTGGAAGGGGTGTCAGAGACCTATTATACTATTTCTGCTCTGCTCTGTGGATATTGATGCCATTTTAGTGTTGCGTGACAATAATTATTAGAAATGTGGAGACTCCTAGTTGGCTACTCATCTCGTGAGCTGACTGTAGAGGAAGATGTGTCAGAGGCCTATTATACTGTTTCTACTCTGTGGAAATTGATGCCATTTTAGTGGTTTGTGACAATAATTTTTTTGAAATGTGGAAATTCCAAGTTGGGTCTCCTTCAAGGGTGTAGGGCTCCCATACAGGCAGTACTGCACTTACTTTCATTTAACTACCTTTGCTACTATTCTTTCATTTTTATTCCAATATTACGCTATGAAACTGAAGTTTGTGCAATCTTGAGTTTGGCTAGAAAAAAAAATGGAATTGTTGCATGAGGTGTCAGGGCTCCGAACAAAGAAGGCTTACACCTCTCCATTAAACACCAGGTCTTCATTGAAACTTCAATTCAAAGCTTTAAATGCTGGCCCAGTTCCTGATACCTCTTGTGCATGGTGGATGGCTGTCTGCTTCTGTGCCATTACAAAATGTTCTACTGTGGGTCAGTTGATCAGTCAGCAACTTGTGTTACTTCCCTTACATTTTTCTACCAATAGTACCCTATGAAACTTTGTGCCATCAAAGTGTGGCTGGGGACAAAAAAATGAAACTGTTCCTTGAGGTATCAGGGCTCCCAGCAGAGAAGGCTTACACAGCTACCTTAATCAACAGGACTTTGTTGAAACTTCAATTCCAAGCTGAATGCTGGCCCAGACCCTGATCCCTCATGCATGGCCCATGGCTACCTGCTGCTATGCAATTAGCACATTTCTACTGTGGGTCAAATGATGACACCTTTCATGGTTTATGCCCCCAATTTTATCTGTTTGGGAAGCTTTTGGTCACCCCTTAAGGTGATGCGCATGAGTTTGGCTTGGCCTCTCATTGAATCTAATGGGGTTTGGGTACATTCGTTGAAACGTTCGTCAAACATGGGAACGTTCAGGGAACCAAACCGAATCTTGAAGCTCTCCAACCCTGATGAATGAACTCTGAATGGCATATATATTATGTAAAATAAAATGTGAGATTGAGACTACTTGTTTCACTTTTCACAGTTATAGAGTGGCAGCATGCCAAACTGTTCTTAACGTGTCCATGACGGAAGCTTGGTTGGATCTGTGACTAACTCAAATAAATGTAAGCCCATTAATTGCCACTCAAATCTGTTGTATAATATTATGTCAATAGGCAAATGCAATCAAAACCTCAACATTTTATTTCGTTTTCCTTTATTATTAAAACAATATATTCAATATAAACAAAATTCATGATGAAAATAAAAACATATTAAAACAATCATCCATATTATAAAGTAAAAAAAATTTAAACAATGTATTAAATCCATGTTTGAACAACATCAAATTAATAATATACAGTGAAACAGACCATACCCTATACAATAGACAATTAAAGATTTTCAGTTTCACCATATATTATGTATTCATGCCATCTTCTATGGAGAAATATAATTGTTTGCAGTTGTTGGCTATTAAAGAGGTTTCACTTTATGATTGTTTTACCTGACAATGTGTTCTTGTCTGCAGTATGCAGTCTGTTGCTTCCCCAAAAAATAACAAATAAGAAAACAGCCAGCGGCTTCCTGGTATACTAAACAATTCAAGGGTTCCCTACTGGTTGATAAAACTTATATGCATTTTTTCTTTTGTTTGACTGCAGAGAATAAACTCCATATGCCTTGAGTACAGTTAAGTATAACAAAGTCAAAAGTGTATAAACAACATTTGTATCCTTTGGGAAATATGTAATAGCATATTTTTTTACTATTGACCACGGACTTGAATAGACATAAAGACAAGTAAGTTGCAGAGAGGAAAAATATTACAATTTTTTAATACAGTTTTATCAGCATATATGTCACTTCCCAAATTTTTTCCTAAATAGGGCATACGTATTCATTAGCACTTTACATTGTCTGGTGCTGGACAAAGACTATTCCTGGCTTATTCAGGCTCCCAAATGAGACTTGTGTCTTTTTATTAAACTGTGGCTTCCCTTAAAATTTCTAAATTAAAAAAAAAAAAAAATGGCGGTGGGGTATTGGCCAGCCTCTGTACATTTTAAGCAGGCTTAATAGAGAGGGTTAATGTGCCTACAGACTTATTTAGGTCGGCAGCCTTACACATATTGGAACATGATCATTGCCACGCCAAGGCCTTTACCTGAGCTCTGTAGCACTGGCTGTCTCCTGAACAATACACTCCAATACACTCCAATGTGATGAAAATGAACAAATTAGTAAATCAGGAATGGGGCAAATACTTTTTCACACACATCTCTCTCTCTCTCTCTCTCTATATATATATATATATATATATATATATATATATATATATATATATATATATGCACATTTAGATTGTGAGCCCCAGTAGAGACAGCAATGATAATGTCTGTACAGCATTGCAGAATACAACTGCGCTAGATAAGCAAAGCATAGTAAATATTAATAAAAGATGCCTAAAACATGGCATATATCCAAAAATATAAGTTCTTCTCTTCTATTTTTCCCCTATTTTCCCTCCTCACAAAAGGCAAATGGAAGAAAAGTATGAGCTCATAACAGTTTTTTTGCACCATATTATAGATGTGTAATAAAAGGTTTAGAATGTGGCTTAAATACTGTATGAGAACTCATGATAAGTTAATGTTCTTTATCAATAACTGATAAGTCATGTAAAACAACAATTTAACTTCCAGTAGTCAAAGAATAAGAAAAAAGTATTTGACCGCTTTAACACATTCTCTTTGGGATTTCATTTTTAATGTCTTGGTAACCAGACAGGTGTATAAAATCAGCAGATTGGGAAGTGACATGGTCATGTTGCCATAGGGAGCAACTTGACATTAAATTGAATAGTTGACTAAACAGATGTACCCTGTCACCTTTACATTGAGGTGATGGCAATTTTCCACTGAAAACTCATTTGGCTTGAAGAAGAAAAAAAATAAAACCTGTAGCAGTACAGATAAACTCCATAATAAGGTCTGTCGGTGACTGATACTAAGAAGTAGTGAATTATGAATATTTGTGGAAAATTATGTATTTTCATTAATAACTAGACTTTTGTAGATGTGAACACACATCTGCGGGATATTAAAATGTAAATAAACTTCAAACTGAATATGAAAACATTTCTGGATTTTCATTTTCAGTCTTTGACAGAATATTAGGTTATATAAAATATGTTGTACATATTGCATCTCGTAGAAAAAAAAGTATTTTGTCAAAGTATATTTTTGTACAAAAGTCTAAGCCTCAAAGTTTTCCCTACCATGTTTATAATAATTATATTTTAATTATAGTTAAGTCTTCACATGTTTGTACCATATCTTTGGCTTTGTCGGCCACTTTCCTTCTAGAATATTAGTTTGCATTGAACGTTAATTAGTTATACCTCAAATGTTTGTGTATAGGAAGGATGGTGTGATAGCAATAGACCAAATTCATACATTCATAAAATACAGACCATGTTTGGATGTCAATACCGGTCCGACCAGTGGGTCTACTGGCCTTCCTGAGATAATTGCATCATATCTTCCTGTGACAAAGTTGGCTAAGGTCAGGAGAACCAAACGGTATTGCCAGGTATTATGATTCAAGCATAATTCTAGGGTTAGTTCACTTTAAGGTTAGATTTTTTTCAAGTTGATTTTAGAAAAAAAAAAATGTGCTAAAGTCTGCAAGATAACTACCCAAAAACTGACTCTGATTGTGTTCAATAGAGTGTTTGCTTTGTCATTTTCCTTCAAATCAGCTTTTGATTTTTCAGATGTTAAAAACCTATGTGTGAATACACTTGAATTCCAGTTATGCAGGACTTCATGACACTGTCACAAATTTGTTTTCTTCCACTTTATGAAACTTAAAGTTATTCCTTGGTATCTGGGAGGCAGAAGAGGAATGCACTCATGAAAAAAGAACATGAAAAAACACCTTTAGATAGGGAATTTACATATGACAGGATCCCTTTAAATATTTCATTTGCAAATATTAATTTATACATGGTTTCTTAATAGTTCTCTCAACGTTCATTTATTATGCACACATTTTTTTCAATTTTATGCATTTAATATAATTATCACATCAGGTATTTCCCTAATATTACTACATGTCTAATTAATATGAAAAAAATATTTAAGATTTCATTTTTTTAAACACTTACTTCTAACCACAGCTTGAAATACAGAAGCTGTAGAAGGATCATCAATGGATCACATTCAGCCTGTTGCCATAGCTACAGGCTCAGTTAACCCAAGTGATTTTTTCCAGTCAGAGAGGTGTACTTTGAACCTACTTTTGATATGTAGAAGATAATACAATAAAAGTACACAGATTTGCTGAATATATTTGAATGTTGTGTCCGCATTTTTATTTGTCACCTTCTGGTGTAAATATTATAAGTAAATCAGTGGGAACACTATAGAAGTTTGAAAGTTAGCAAATTTAACGTCCAATTAATGCTGCTACATAGGAAATGTACCTGACCCCATTACAGATCTATATGTAGGGCTCACGGACTACTACATCACCTGTGCCTCTGATTTTATTTAGAAAGGCACACACATTGTATGCTTCGTCTCAACAGTAAATGCAGAATCTGTGACAAAATATTGTGCATTGCAAAGTTTTTTGTGCACTTTCATTAATATTATTAATGAAATTAATATTAACCCCTTTCTTACATCAGATGTACTATCCCGTCGAGGTGACCTGGGCCCGTTTGACAATCGATGGGATAGTACATCATACACGATGAACCTCGCTGACGGGGGAGCGCTGCCGTCCATGGCCTGGTGTCAGCTGATTATCACAGCTGACACCCGGCACTATGTGCCAGGAGCAGTCATGGACCGCTCCCTGCACTTTAACCCCCTGAACACTGCGATCAAACAAGATTGCAGTGTTCCGGTGGCATAGGGAAGCACTGCACAGGGAGGGGTCTCCCTGCGTGCTTCCCTGAGACCCACAGAACAACACGTGTGATCGCGTTGTTCCGAGGGTCTCCTCTGGTCTCCTCCCTGCAGACCCCTGGATCCAAGATGGCCACGGGGTCCTTCTGGGTCCAGCAGGAAGGTGGCTTGTCAGTGCCTGCTGAGAGCAGACACCGAGAAGCCTCCTACACTGCCTGTCAGATTGCTGATCTGACACAGTGCTCTACAAAGTGTCAGATCAGCGATCTGACTTTATACAGTGATGTCCCCCCTGGGACAATGTAAAAAAGTAAATAAAAAATATTTTTTTTTTTAAATTCCTTAATAAAGGAAAAAATATTGTTCCAATAAATACATTTCTTTATGTAAATAAAAAAACAATAAAAGTACACATATTTAGTATTGCCGAGTCCGTAACGACCTGACCTATAAAATTGGCCCACTAGTTAACCCCTTCAGTGAACACCAAGAAAAATAACTAAAAAGCGAAGCAAAAAACAACGCTTTATCATCATACCGCCGAACAAAGAGTGGAATAACACTCGATCAAAAAGAGAGATATAAATAAACATGGTACTGCTGAAAACGACATCTTATCCTGCAAAAAATTTTCCCGATACACTGCAATCAGCGAAATAATAAAAAAGATATAGCTCTCAGAATAAAGCGATGCAAAAACAATTATTTTTTATATAAAATTGTTTTTACTGTATAAAAGCACGAAAACATAAAAAAATATAAAAGAGGTATCGCTGTAATCGTACTGACCAAAAGAATAAAACTGCTTTATCAATATCACACGCGGAATGGTATAAATGCCCCACCCAAAAGTTTTGGTTTTTGTTCATTCTGCCTCCCAAAAATAGTAATAAAAAGCGATTAAAAAATCTTATGTGCCTGAAAATGGTTAATTAACTTCTTGAATGTGGTTTTGAGCACCTTGAGGAGTGCAGTTTTTAGATTGGTGTCACTTTGGGCTATTTTCTATCATACAGACCCCTCAAAGTGACTTTAAATGTAATGTGGTCCCTAAAAAAAATGGTGTTGTAAAAATGAGAAATCGTTGGTAAACTTTTAACCTTTATAACTCTCTAACAAAAAAAAATTATGGTTCCAAAATTGTGCTGATGTAAAGTAGACATGTGGGAAATGTTACTTATTAAGTATTTTGTGTAACATATATCTGTGATTTAAGGGCATGAAAATTAAAATTTGGAAAATGTCTACATTTTCAAAATTTTCGCCAAATTTCCATTTTTTTTAAACAAATAAATGCAAGATATATCAAAGAATTTTTACAACTGTCATGAAGTACACTATGTTTCAAGAAAACATTGTCAGAATCACCAGAATCCACTGAAGCATTCCAGAGTTATAACCTCATAAATGGATAATGGTCAGAATTGTACAAATTGGCCTGGTCATTAACGTGCAAACCACTCTCGGGGGTAAAGGTTTAATGATATTATGCTAATGAAAATTAGTAAAACGTCTACATATAGAGGGAGGGATTTAATAAGGTGCATACTGTACTGACCTGGGGAATCATATTGCCTGGTCAGTTTTTCCATATGGTGAACATGGTAAATAAAAAAAACTCAAAAAACAATTGCGGAATTGCATTTCTTTTTTGCAATTTCACCTCCCTTGGAATTTTTTTCCTGTTTTCCAGTACTCTATGATAAAATAAATGATGTAATTCAAATGTACAACTTGTTCCACAAATTATCCGCCCTCACATGGCTATATTATTTTAAAAATGGAAAAAAAAGGTATGGCTCTTTGAAGAAGGGGAGGAAAAAATTAAATTAAAAAAGGGAAAATCGCCCTGGAGCTGAATCAGTTAAACATGGTGCTGATGTAAAGCAGACATGAGTTAAATGTTATTCATTAACTAGCTTGTATGGCTTGACTATAAGGGTTATAGGGATACCATATTTTTTGGACTATAAGGCCTCCTTTTTTCACCCAAATTTGGGAGGAAAATGGGGGTGCATCTTTAAGCCTGAATGTAGCTTACCAGGCATCACGGTGGCTGTGTATTGGGGTCACAGGAGGCAAGATCACTGATACAGGAAGCATGCAGCAGGAGTGGGGCCATGCTGCAGGCCCTGGGCTGGAAGGAAGGGGTGTCTAAGGAAAATAGCCACCAGAGTTGATGCATGTGCTGATTAAGATCTTGGCTCGCCATTTAGCCTTTCTTCACCACTGGGAAATCAATGTACAGAGTGGGGACTCCTCTCCTGTTTCACGACTGACATTTTCCATAGTTCTATGGTCACAGCCTTGCACCTTTGGGGCACCCTTTCCTCCAGGGCCTGCACCATTGACCCACTCCGGCCGCTGCAGACTTTCTGCAGCAGCAACTCTGCCTCTTGTGACCGTGCTCCACCACTATCTCCACCCGGTAAGCTAAATATGGACACTAAGATGCACCCCAATTTTAACATTATTTTTTTTCAGATGTTACTCACTTGGCAGGGCGTTTTATGGTCTGGTGAGCCTTATAGTCTGAAAAATACAGTAATCATTCAAAGTTTGAATTTTTTTTTTTTTTAGAATTTTTTTAAAATTTATGTTTTGCATTTTATTATAAAAATATCGAAATTCACAATTGTCACAAAATATAATGTGTCAACAAAAAATCAAATCACTGGGATATGTGGATGATTGACAAAGTTATTGCTACATAAAGTGACACGTCAGATTTTAAAAAATTGGCCTTATCACTGTGTGGGTTATAGGGAACCTAAAAAAATCAAAATGCTGTCTAATCTACAGGCATCATGTTGTAGAGCAGGGAACCTCAGTAGGTTGCTATATAGTTTTATGATAAGTGATTCAATATATTTGATGTTTTAATCATTTAAACTTCTGCTCTTTTTGGGGATTTTGAGTCCAGTGGTGGGTCCTATCAGTGACTGACATCTGTCTCTGTATTTACACTTATCAAAAGAAAGCTGTCAGTCACTGATAGAACCACCCACTTGACCAAAAATGCCAGAAAGAGCAGAGGTTTACCCTAGTAAAACCCAGGTTATACCAAATCTTTTCTCATAGAACTATATTTCCTACTTTATTACATGGTGCCTGCAGATTGGAAGACATTCTCATGGTGACAGGTTCCATTTAAATTATTTTTGTGGAATAAAATTAGAGTGTAATGAGGAAACTCTGCAAAAGGATAATATGCAAAATTCATGACAATACTAAACAACATTTTGCCAGATTTAAAAACAGGACATTTTTAATCCAAAAAAGAGTTTATAAAAAAGTTGACATATTCATCATTTAATATGCATTCGTTCGGTTAAGCACACTTTGCCTTTTTCAGAAGACACTTCAGGAAACTCTTTTTCTCTAGCAATTAGTGAACCTGAAGTTTATTTTTTTAGAATTATTTGTTCATTTCCTAAGCCCTTTTTTGATATTTGTGACCTTTGATAGTATCTTTGAGCATTTTCCAAGCACTGACAAAAATGTTCAAAAAGATGTCCAAGCATCTTCTTGACATCATTTCAGCCTTCTTATTGACCCTGTATTGTAAGTATAAGTTGTCTTCCAAATGGAAAGCTTCTGAAAAATAGTTGACTCACTTATGTTAAATGTTTGGATAAATGAAGTCTCAATATATAAACAATTTTTTTTTTTGCACATAAATGTGTATCTTCCTTTTTTTCACAAAACATACCTGAAAAAAACATCCTGTACACATACCATTCTTTTGGTTCTAAAAATTGTATCAAAACCTTAAACAAAGGAATACACCATAAGGGTACGAGCACATGACATCTTTTTCAGGCAGATTCTATCAGCAATCCACCAGAAAATGTGCCGCAAAAGCACCCTTTAAAATGATGAACTTAGTGTACAGCAATGTCAAAAAAGCATTGCTGTGCACATATCCTGTCTTATATAACTTCTTTTAACTGCTTCAAGGTCCAGACAATAGAGTGAAAGCTGCCGGCAATGGAGGTGATGTAAAAATGTCATCAAGGCTTCTCACATTTTCCTAAAGCAGCTTTGCCTGGAAAAACTGTGAAGCTGCACCAGCATTTAAATGATGCTATGTATAGCAACTCAAGGATATGTGCACAGTAAGGAGTGGGTGAAAAGTTGTGCACGTGTTTCTAATATACCTTTCCTCTGATTGTTCCTCTCCTGGTTTTGGCTTACAAATACTGAGGAAATATACTGTCCAAATGCTGAACATGTGAACATGACCTTACACTGTGAACTTACAGAGCTAAACACTGACCCACTTACCCAATCTATCCATAGCCCAGCTATTAAAACAAATTTTATTCCTGACATTGTGATAAAAAGTAAAAGCAAAAATTAAATCTTTTTGTTTCCCTTAACTTCCATGGCTATCTAATTTGGTTTCCTTTTGGTATACTGTTTCCAAGTTTCATGTATCTGTCAAATCTGGAAGAAGAACTTTAAAATTAATAAAAAAGCTGAATGATTTCTTCATTTTTTTCTCAAAAGGTCTAACTATTTGCCTGCAGCTAAAATTTCACAGTCATCTAGACACAACAAAGTGATTCATAACTTACTTTTTCTGTTGCACTAGCGCAGTCTGGCAGGACATAAGAATACACACTGGATCTCACTGTCTTCAGTCATTTCAAAGTCACAGGTACTCATTTTATAACATGAAATGATATATGTGTAAAATACTCTTAATTTATGGAAAAAAGTACATATTGTTGAAATGTCAATACCATTGGTGCCTGTTAGTAGAGATGAGCAAATAGATTTCAGTGCAATTGAATTCTACTTGAATATTAAAAAATCTGCATTTGCGAAAAATGCTAAGTTTTTAATTCACTTTTTTATTTAACAAAATTATGGCTATGAATCACCATTTTTCTGAATTTTAAAGGGCAATCAAAAGGTTAAAACAAGCACAAAAAATTCTTATCTTTACCTTGATACTGACCTCTCTGACCCCTTTACTCCTCAGCATCACCAGTCTACTTCTCACTGCATCTCCTGATTGCCAATAGGAGATACAAATTCCCTGGGTCTCTCAGGCAAGACCAGGATGTCCAGTTTTAATGTCATGACTAGTGATGAATAGTGTTGAGCATTCTGATACCGCAAGTATCGGGTATCGGCCGATACTTGTGGGTATCGGAATTCCGATACCGAGATCCGATACTTTTGTGGTATCGGGAATCAGTATCGGGATTAATATCAATGTGTAAAAGAAAGAATTAAAATAAGAAATAGGGATATACTCACCTCTCCGACGCAGCCTGGACTTTACCGCCGTAACTGGGAGCCGTTGTACCTAAAAATGCGCGCTTGAAGGGCCTTAGACGACGTCACGGCACTCTGATAGGTCCGTAGCGGTCGCGTGACCGCTACGCGACCAATCACAAAGCAGTGACGTCACCTAAGGTCTAAGGCCCTTCAAGCGCGCATTCTTAGTTACAACGGCTCCCGGTTATGGCGGTAAAGTCCAGGCTGCGTCGGAGGGTGAGTATATCCCTATTTTTTATTTTAATTCTTTCTTTTACACATTGATATGGATCCCAGGGCCTGAAGGAGAGTTTCCTCTCCTTCAGACCCTGGGAACCATACAGGATACCGTCCGATACTTGGTGTCCCATTGACTTGTATTGGTATCGGGTATCGGTATCGGATTAGATCTGATACTTTGCCGGTATCGGCCGATACTTTCCAATACCGATACTTTCAAGTATCGGACGGTATCGCTCAACACTAGTGATGAACTAATCAAGTCGGTCAAAAGTGGTGCACTCTATATGTAGAAGAGTTGCGCTCAAAGGAAAAAGGATATAATATAGAAAGGTAACCTACTGTTAGGGCTAGCGGAATGCACCAAATTATAAGAGAGATGGTATAAAGTGCGTTCGCAGCCCGGGGTCCACTGTGCAGAGATGGAACCTGCTGCTGAGTAATGACGGACTAAATGGCGGTACAATGTGGATACACACACGGGTTAACTTCACCCTGTGTGAAGGAAGCAAACCCTGTTGCATCACAGGGCCACGGTACCGCACCAAGAGCGCAAGCAAGGAGTCTCAGGACTCTATCCCAAGACACATGATTAGAGTATGTTCAGACAACTTGCCCTCGACACCGCAACTGGGGTGTCAAAGTAACTGAAAGTATAATTTAAATGCAAAAGAGTGCATGCTGTGCCGCTTTGGCGGACGCCACTAACCACCAAGACTTGGGATAGGAAAGCGCTCTAAAAGCGCACGGCACCGCACTGGCGGTCACAGCAATTGACGCTGTATTGTGTGTTTAGTACTGATGGCTCTGTCGGGCACTAGATAGCAGACATCCTCCTTACGCGAGCAGTCATACACAAGGGAGGGGATGATTAATGAGCGACTTTCACACATCAACACACACACAATTCCAAGAGTACACTAGCGCATGGCCGAGCGGCCATGTGAACCTTTTATAGCTGCAGCAAGTTAAGGACCTTCCTAGAGGACAAATGAGAACTGCTACAGTAACTGAGCAACTTCAGGACCTTCCTAGAGGACCAGTAGCAGCTACTGCAGTACCTGAGCATGTGACCCCAGACCTCGACTGAGAGGTCTTCCTTTGGGCATGCTCAGAAAGGGAAAAGCAGGACTTAGTCCCCGAAAGACCT
Organism: Ranitomeya variabilis; assembly: GCF_051348905.1. NCBI lineage: Eukaryota > Metazoa > Chordata > Amphibia > Anura > Dendrobatidae > Ranitomeya > Ranitomeya variabilis. Next base: position 321,913,327 of record NC_135233.1, on the reverse strand, counting down.
GCTCGCTGCTGAACATTGCTGGCTACAAGGACAGAGCCTGGAAGGGCAGTAGTAACCAGTCATCCAGTATCAGCCTAAGCTAGACGCTGGGACCGACGTTTCCGCTGAGCAGACTCCACTGTGGCTGGAGAAAAATGGGATATCTTAGAGGAGATGGTTCGAGATTCCCCCTGTGCAGAGGCGGGAACTCGACACCTAACACCTACGACACTCTAATGAAGTCACAAATATAATAAAGCTTCCAAAAATTTGTAATTTAATGAACAGTCGACATAATTGAAAAACAAACATCAATTCATCCGACGTTTCGGCACCATTGCCATTATCAAGGAAGTCTACAGATATTTAAACACAAATGAACATATTATGATTTACAAGATTATATATATAAAAAATAACCTAGAAACAATCCTAGTGTTGAATACACATACAAGAAAATATCAATGAAAAAACAATATTGTATATCAGTAACCAGCAGCTGTATATGTCCAAATGGACTGTTTAAATATAAGCAAAAAACAGTGTGGTGAATGACCTAAACCAGGTCCATATTTGCAAACTTGTGTGGTGAGGCAAAAAGACAGAGGAATTAAAAATTATTTAAGTAAATGGAACACATTTACTTAAATAATTTTTAGCTCATCTGTCCACTTGCCTTACCACACGAGTTTGTAAATATGGACCTGGTAACCTGCATAATCCTTTGTCTTGTCTGGCTGAAGCCTCCATTGCTCCAGGTCCTTGCTTCATTTGCTTCCATGTGTGCTGTCAGCTTGCAACCACCGGTGATCCATCTCCTCATTCCATTTGTGCCTTTTTGCTGCTGCATCAATGCAGAATCAGTGTGTCTTGGGGCCTAGAAAATCTGCACCACAAGGTGAGCCCTAATACCATAGTCATAGAATGTGTTAATAAAATATGTAAATAAGTAAAACTCTCATTCCCTAGGACTGTTTAAACATTTTCCCTCCCATTGATGTTGTTTTTCTGATGCAAGTTGCAACAAAATGGATTTATGAAAATTCCACATTGATGCAGGCAGTTGGTTAATTTTTCTACATTAAATAACATATTTTAAATATAGAAATTACACATTCCTGCAGGCTGCTCAGTAAATTCTTGTGGTTTCATATACAACAGTGAGATCTAAAGAGTTGTGCTTACAGTACGGGGGTCATGTCATTGTAGACCCTGCAAGGACTATGGTCAATTTCACAGATACGCAAAAAAAATGTTCTTGCTTGACTTATGTAGCAGGGCAACCTGTAAAATATACCAACATTTTCCTTAAAATGCCTATACTTAAAGCACATGAATGGAGACCATTTATCTGCAGCTTCACAGCAGTTGAAATCCCATTGACGATATAGCTATAAATAATAGACATGCACACTTGACAAGTCATTTCTTCAAGACATTTGTGCAGACTGCAGACAGATGAAGAGCTCAGTGTGCTGGTGACGATTTCATGTTAGTAAATGTAAACTGTGTAGACGTTATTTATCTCACCAGGGGGCATAGAGTACCATCCTGTATAATCATGCATGAAATAGTATGTTTGCTTGTGATTAGCATGAAATGGGCACATTGGTGCACGGATGCAATAGCGCTCATTTGCTCGATATTTATACTCTTGTTTGATAAGGAGACAAACTGCAAAAGTCAATTATAGTATGTTTTTTCTGAGGTAGAGGATAAAATGTTTAGTTACAATTAATTTAAAATTGTTAGAAGCAAAGTATGCAAATTGCCTCTTCAGAGAAAAAGAGGACTTAAACTCTATAGCGCCACCTGTTGGAAGTAGCGATCCTAAAAGTCACAATCAACCCTTTAATGAGTTGTGCAATATGATCTCTGAAGAGGCAATTTGCATATTAAAATTCTCAGAGGAGCATTGCACGGCGAATAAGCCTCCTTACCTTGACAAGCCAGAGCAGATATGTCACTCTACATAAGGAGAAATGTTACCCCTTAGACACCAGTCCAGAGCCTCTCACCTAGCCAAATTAGTTCTCATGCTTTGCACTGACGAGGGCCAACAGCCCGAAACACCATGTCTGCGAATTGAGATACTGATTTGGCTTTTATCCTAAGTCATATTGCACGACTCATTAAAGGGTTGATTGTGACTTGTAGGATCGCTACTTCCAACAGGTAGCGCTATAGAGTTTAAGTCCTCTTTATCTCTGAAGAGGCAATTTGCATATTATATTTCCCGGAGGAGCATTGCACGGCGAATAAGCCTCCTTACCTTGACAAGCCAGAGCTTGTATGTCACTCTCCATAAGGAGAAACATTACCCCTTAGACCCTAGAAGCAAAGTAGAACGCTGTCAACATAAAGTGGTTTACGTTAATTTACTTATGTGTGCTTATTGTCTATATTTAAAAACATAACTTATTGGGTTTTTATGATGTTAGAAAAAGAAAACAGAAAAAAAGCCTAATTTAGCAAGTTGGTTATTCCAAAATTCTGGGGTAAACCACCCTGAATTATCTAAACAAAAGTTAGCACCACTCTGAGTTATGCAAAAGTTTTTCAACTTGCTGCATTCTTAGTCCAAATTCAGCAATTTTTCCCAAAGTAAGGGAAGCTGGGATGTGGCGTGGTGGAGCCGAGGCGGCAGTTTCATCAGACTTTACACCACATTAATGGTAGTTAATGAAATAGATGCATCTTCATCCAGCTGTCCCCTTATTGAGCCTGGCTTACACAAAGTCAGTCTTAATAAACTGGGCCAAAAGTGCGCGATAAAGTAGATTTCATTATTTAAAGAGCTGACGATTTTTCTAAGTTTAAGTGTTATACTTGTCTCTATTTTATAAATGGGCAGGCTGTATATATCTTGCTGATACAAAACTTCAGATTTGGCAAGTTTTTTTTCAACCTCTGCTATTACCAGTTTGTAGTTGTTGATGTCAGTCTGGCATGACCAGGAAAGTCTATCGATCAAATTAAACTTTTGACTGTCTCCTCCTTGAACTTATTAATGATGTTAGAAAGTATGGCACAAGACTGCTAATGTCAGCGATTGGCTGCAGCAGTCATGTGAATGAACATAACATCATCACTGCAGGATAAGTAGGCAAAGACTCATTTGGGTGAGTTAGAGGTGGTTGTGGAGCGGCAAGTTTAGTTATTTTTTATCTACTGGTGTAGTATTTTTTTCCACTCCAGGGTATGCTCTATTCACATTTCTAATGTCTCATTGTTTCTCAGCCTATGCCGAGTCATAAAACCCCCTTGAATCTGTGGATCCCTTAGCATATGAAAATGCTTATATTGAAGTAGTAATGTCCTTGACTAAGTGACTCATTAATGCAGCATTAGCAGCCATGGCTATTGCTTGGGTCTTCAGTTATCAGGGGCACGAGCTCTACGATATAAGTTTTGCATATTAATCTATAAAACAACTTTTACACCAAGACAGATTTTATATAATCCTGTCATTAATTAAAGTTCCCACTTGACTTATGGTTGACTTAAAGGTGACATTTTATACTATTGGAGATCTTCATATTCAATATTCTACTCAAGATAGGGCCAGATAAGTGACTTACAAATGCTCCTTATTTTACATTATTTTTCTTCTGCTGCCCTCTATACAACATCATTGCCCCTCTTTATGATCTACAAACTTCCAATGCCTTCTTTAGTGCCCCCACCAAGTAGTACTTCCTCCAAACATTAATCATTGTTCTTATGTACTGTAGTCCACAAAATATTAATGACCACTGTATGATCCACAGTAAAGTGTTCCTGTTAATAGTCTACCCTGTGCCCAAAAAGGAATAAACTCTTTTGTTCTCGACACAAGATAACTGTCTCTAAATCTTCCTTTGTGCCTCTGTTTCTTGGACAGGATAAGTCATTGCAATCTCAATAGCAAAACCCTACTTTTTAGGCAGTTCAGAACAGGAGTGTCAAGAATGGCATGCTTAATGTATATATGAAAAATTAGGTGACGGGGATGGAGTAGTTATGAAATATGTTAATTTAGATGATGTTAAAAGACCAGATAACAGTCCAATTAAATTCTAATATTACATTTAACTTGACCCACTTTTGGAAAAAAGCTTGTTTCCTGATTACTGAACCATTTAAACACCCCTCTGATAGTTAATTGGGTAATCACTTGCATGTTTACAATGACCAGCAGTTGGCCAATTATCGACCAATCAAAATGCTCCTGTAGTTTAATTCACATTTACTGGTTTTGAACCGATATTAGCAGATGTAGAAGAAAACACTGAACTTTTGAGAAAAGGGTGCTGGTCATATTCCTATAACAAGTATTTCAATTACTAGTGTGATAAAAATGCTCCATTAACAGCTCCATCATAGGGCCTCACATAAATAAGAACACCTGCAGAATGGCCCCGTAAACAACTGTGCCAACATTTGATCCCAATAAATAGTACGTAAAATCTCACATACACAATGTAAGCAAAGTGCATTCTCATAAAATTAAAATATACGTATGATTCAATTTTAATTCATCTATATAGTATTTTAAAAAGGCCAAAATGCCAATCAATCAGCTTCAACTGTCCGTGGTTCTTTGGAAAATCAGCTGTAGGTAAAAGTGTGACCTGTAAACTGTAAAATTGAATTCAAACATTCAATAAAAGATTGCAGAAGCTTGTGCCTTAAAATATGGAAGATTAGTAAAAACATATAATTAGATTTATATTAAAAAGATTATATTTTCCTATTTTAGCATTTTTATACTGCAGATAATTGGGTTATTATTCTGCTAAATTTTAGGGATACATAGTCATGATAGCTTTGTGTAATCTTCAAAGTGGCTTCAAAGAAGGATATACATATGCCTTGAATGCAAAGCGTGTAGAGATAACCTTTTCTCTCATTTCCAGAATATCTGAATAGAGGATGCTATAGTAAAACAATGTGTTTTTGTGTTTATGAAAACATCTCTGTATATTTTGCATGAGATAAAGAAAGTAATGCTAGAGGTTTTAAAGGGAGTCTGTCACCCCAAAAATCGTATCTGAGCTAAGCCCACCGGCATCAGGGGCTTATCTACAGCATTCTGTAATTCTGTAGATAAGCCCCCGATGTAACCTGAAAGATGAGAAATAAAGGTTAGATTATACTCACCCAGGGGTGGTCCTGCTGCAGTCCGGTCCGACATTGTGGTCTTGGTCCGGCGCCTCCTATCTTCATTCAATGACATTGTCTTCTTGCAGCGGCTCTGTCGCAGGCGTACTTTGTCTGCCCAGTTGAGGGCTGAACAAAGTACTGCAGTGTGCAGGCGCCGGGGCTCTCTGACCTTTCCTGGTGACTGCGCACTGCAGTACTTTGCTCTGCCCTCATCAGGGCAGACAAAGTACACCTGCGCCAGAGCCGCTGCAAGAAGACAAGAAGAGGACTTCATCGTAAGAAGATGGGAGGCCCCGGACCGCAACGCCCATCTGACCGGACTGCTGCGGGACCGCCCCTGGGTGAGTATAATATAACCTTTACTTCTCATCTTTTAGGTTATATCGGGGGCTTATCTACAGCATTACAGAATGCTGTAGATAAGCTCCTGATGCTGGTGGGCTTAGCACAGATATGATTTTTGGGGTGACAGATTCCCTTTAATGATCAGTAGGAGAGACAGACTATTCCTTTCAAAAAGATGCTTCGCTAAAATAGAGCAAAGGAAAGAAAGTGCCCAATATATTTCATTCTTTAATTTATTATGATGTAATTTAGAAGACAAATCAGGAAACATTTTTTGTTCTGATTTTATATGTAGCTACTAGTGATGAGCGAGTATGCTCATTACTCGGGTTTCTCTGAGCATGCTCAGGTGGTGTCCGAGTATTTCGGTGTGCTCGGAGACTTAGTTTGTGTCGACGCAGCTGCATGATTTGTGATTGCTAGACAGCTTGAACACATGCAGGGATTGCTTGCTTGTTAGAGAATCCCCACATGTATTCAGGCTGTCTAGCAGCCGCAAATCATGCAGCTACATCGACGAAAACTAAATCTACGAGCACATCCAAATACCCAAAGACTACCCAAGCATGCTCTGGGAAACCCGAGTAACGAGTATACCCGCTCATCACTAGTAGCTATGTTCTTAGAGCTGTAACTTTTTTGTTTCAATTATTAGAGATTGAACAGGGTATAAAATCTGTCCTTATTTTGTAGCATTAATTTTGCAATGTTCAGTGTGTGCCATGTTAAAAACAATCTACTGAAAAGCACATTAAATTTCCCCAAAAAATAGCAGAAAAATAGCTGCCATACTTTATAATACGTGGTCACAATACTAATGCACTGTAGGATGTAGCAAACACCATAATAAAAGGAGGAAATGATTCAGATAGCACAGGTGTAAACTACCGATGAACAACCACACACATATCAATCAGGGAGAGGGTAGTCCCAGTTAGTTTAAATACATATCAATATGGCTTATCTAGGGCACTAACCACTCATATAAGTGTAGTGCATGCGGTTTACATCCTATTCGTCACATCCCAATTCCCCCTTTCAACGCTATAAGGCTTAGCTGCGCCGTGCAGAAAGATTTTTAAAAAATCATGATGTAAAAGCTATAAATTTCAGTGTAAGGACTCGTAAGACAATAAGGAGCCTTGAAATGGGTTGTAAACTTGGGTATTTTGGCCAACATATCAAGCAATATCTCACGTATTTTTAATCTTTTGCAAGGCACAGCCAAGACTTAGAAAGAAGGAATATAAACCAGCTCGCCCGTGATGCATAAACCAATCTTCGGGAGCACGGTCCCGCTGTGTCCAGGCGTATAGAGTCCAAAAAAGAAAAGAATGTCCAGCTTCACTGAATCCATAAAAAAGAGTTTTCTTTATTCACAAACTTTTAAGCATAGAGGATACAGACTTCAGCACAAGCCATATGGGTAAGAATCTCAACGTGTTTCTGGAGACTAAGCGCCCTTAATCATGAATGTCATGATTAAGGGAGCTTAGTCTCCAGAAACGCGTTGAGATTCTTACTCATATGGCTTGTGCTGAAGTCTGTATCCTCTATGCTTAAAAGTTTGTGAATAAAGAAAACTCTTTTTTACGGATTCGGTGAAGCTGGACATTCTTTTCTTTTTTGGACAGCCAAGACCTGCAGTTTTAGTGGGGGATATTGGGGAGTGTGTCCCTGAAGACTACACTTATGGAGTGCTGGAGTGATCACTAGGCTGTAAGCAGTCATAGTGCACAACAAATATCTGTGTAATTGGCACCCTAGACCATCTTCATCACTGTGTATTTAGAATACTAGGCTACTATCCTCCATGATTGGCAGGTGTGAGAGTGCTTGCTTTATTAGTATATAGCATTTGCGATGCCTCCGCCTTTCATCATGGTGGCTGGCTACATCCTGCAGTTCATTAGTATTTTTGCCAGGTATTGGTAAGTATGGCTGATTTTTTATCCCTTTCTCTGGTATACAATTTTAACTTATCTTATGAGTTATTACAATTGCTTCATACCAAATATGTATTTTGTTTGTTTTTTTCTTAGTTTTTCACAATAAAATCACTTTATAAGGAATATTTTGTAGATTTTCTATATGAACTTAAAAGGGTTTTTCCAGCCTAAAAAGACAAGTCTGCAGTCACTATATGTGCATACTACTGGCCAGAATTCAACTAGACTGTTTCTGGCATGCTCAATGCAAGTTTATTGCGTGAGACCAGAAACAATCTAGCCAAATTCTGGCCTGGAGTGTGCATATTGCATTCTTGTAGTCACATGACCACCATTCCCGATGCTGACACTGGAGAATCCTCAAAGCCTGTACTGTGAATATTCAATACTCTGCTGTCACATAGACTTGTCGTTTTAGACAGAACTCCATTAATTTTTTATTTATTTATTTCCATCAAAAAACTTGAATTTCCTATCCTATCTTAGTCACCTCTAGCACTTAATAGACCCTACCCTTATGAAATGCCTCATATTGTGATGAATGACGTCAAAAAGCATAGTCACCAGGGGAGCTCAGAGTGTTGGTCAATGATGCTGGCCATAAAATAATGAAGACTGCCCTGCTGGTCTGACTGCCATGGAAAATGGGACTTTATGCCAGACCAGGGTAGTGCAGATGTTTTGACTCAATTCTAGTTAATAAGGTTGTGTATTAAAGATGAGCTAGACATTGTTGATGACTTTTGATAAAAATCAAAATAATTTAAACTGGACAATGGACCTTATAAAATATTTTTCTAAATGATGAAAAGTTACTTTTGACACACTTATGACCGTTTCGGCAGGAAATCTTCCTGAAAAGATCTTGAACATTTGGCTTGAAAATAGTGAAGACAGCAGCAAACAGATCCTGTACATCTTGTCAGTAAATCTACTAGGAAAGAAAAATCCTGGCTCTAAAGTGATGTGCAAGTGGCTAAAGTAATTGTGTCTTTCAACACTACCCTGTCACATCCGCACCTAATTTCCTACCTTTCATGTCCTCTGTTAAATGGAAAAAAGCTAGATAGAGATTGTAAATACTGCAACTTAAGCCCTATTTCTGTGAACAAAATGCTTTGTGACAGACAGATAATTTTTGACCGGACCTATTAAAGTGTTGTTTTTAGCTACTTTAAATGTATTATTGAATTATCTGTTGCATTATTAAACTGTAATGTGAACATGGTTGGTCATAATTAAATAAAAATGAAATTAAAAACTTAATTTTTTCTTTTCCTTTGAATAAGGTTACACGGCCTTATTGCATTCTGCACAGAAATGACAAACTTGTGCTTTGAAAACTATAACAACTATAATTATAAGAACTACAATTATAAATACAACAACTATAAGAAATATAGCTATCGATTACTAACTATAACTATAACTAACTGCAGGGTGGGCCATGTATATGGATACACCTAAATAAAATGGGAATGGTTGGTGATATCAACTTCCTGTTCGTGGCACATTAGTACATGGGAGGAGAAAAACTTTTCAAGATCGGTGGTGACCATGGAGGCCATTTTGTAGTTGGCCATTTTGGATCCCACTTTATAAATGACCCACCCTGTATAACTATAACATAAAATTCAACTGTATGTAAACATTTTGAAAAAAGAAAAATAATGAAAATGCACGTGTCTTTAACATACATATTTTGCACAACTAAAACAAGTCATATATGATTTATGGTCACTTGATAGAGGGCAAAAGCAGCATCTTTTCCCTTTAAGGCTGGCAGCAGTGCTGGTGGAGGATGTTGGTTCAGCAGTTGTGCTGGTGGAGGCTGTGGTTTCGCTTATTTGAGCATGCTGTAGGATACTTTGAACAATGGCTCCTGCTCCTTCACTTCTGGGATTCATTTTTCTCCCTTCAATATATGGCCTAAAAAGGGATTTTCCTAATTCTTCCAGAAACAGTCTTTTTTTATGTGGTTTATTTCTGTTCCAAATGGGGTCTATTTCACACCATAAGATAAATGCATTGCATGCAGACACATCAAAACTATTATAAAAAACAATCATTGGCCACCAACTGGTTTTTCGTTTGCATGTGTAAGTAATTATCAGTTGATAGTGTATCAATGGCCCCTTTTGTGGCATTGTACTATAATATCATGTCCGGCTTTCTGTCTTCTCGATTGCTTATTGTATTGTCATAGTGCATTATGCTCATCAGAATGACCTGTGTATTTTTTTTTTTTGAATGTCAGAAACCAGTGTTGTAGCTCCAGTAAAATAAAACATAGAACTCTTTTCAGGTCAGCTTTACACAGTAATAGTACCAAGTAACAGAAGGAAAAAAATATATAAATATATTTTCTTTTACAATATGCAATCTTGAAAACTGAATTGATTTACTTTTAGACGAACAGCAGGGTAAATAAGGTACAGCAAAAAACATTTGCACAGAACTGTACTGAAAGCTAATGTGCATGGCTTGTACTGAAAGCATGTGTAAATCTGCACGTAACTGGATAACTTGATAAACAATGGTAGATACAATAAATAGTCCCAAAAGTAATTATAACTCCTTTATTTTACTGAAATATGGCAGGAGATCAGTATGAAATACTATCGGTCATTTTGGACCTAAACGTACAAGTGTAATAGTCAACGTGTAGCAAAAAGTAAACAAACAAAAAAAAAACATTCCTAGTAAGAACTCCTCACATGAAAAAAATAGAATAAACCATAAGTTTCAGATTTGCATAATAAAAAATCTGCAGAATATCAAATTTCAATTTCGGTCATTTTTGACAGAACAGAACAGCAGGGTTAAAGGGAACCTGTCACCCCCAAAATCGAGGGTGAGCTAAGCCCACAGGCATCAGGGCCTTATCTACAGCATTCTGTAATGCTTTAGATAAGCCCCCAATGTATCCTAAAAGATGAGAAAAAGAGGTTAGATTATACTCACCTGGGTGGTCCGATCCGATGGGCGTCGCGGTCCGGTCCGGGGCCTCCCATCTTCCGGGAAAGGTAAGAGAGGCCCTGTGCCTGCGCACTGCAGTACTGTGCTCTGCCCTCAACAGGGCAGACAAGGTACACCTGCGCCGCAGCCGCAGTGTGAAGACCAGAAGAGGACGTCATTTGATGAAGATGGGAGGCATCGGACTGGACCGAGACACCCATCGGACCAGACCGGGACCGCCCCTGGGTGAGTATAATATAACCTCCTTTTCTTATCTTTTAGGATACATTGGGGGCTTATCTACAGCATTCCAGAATGCTGTAGATAAGCCCCTGATGCTGGTGGGCTTAGCTCACCCTCGATTTTGGGGGTGACAGGTTCCCTTTAAGCCTGAAGTAATGTGGATGCCAAGGTTAGGGTGAGAAGAGAAGTTTTAGTGCACGTAGTGCTATATGCAGTGGGAGTCAGGAGAGCTACTACCCATTGCTGGAAAATAGCCGGGTTCATCATACCATGAATGGCTGTTGGCTCAGATTAATGAATAACTGTGGAGACCTGTAATCATTATCATCAACTGCTCCTGTAAAAGTGATTTTTTTTCCTGTTGCACCTGAGGTCTCATTGAGACAAGCAGATCCTGCATCCATTGCACAATTTATCCCTTTTTATTTTGTGGAGGATGGCCCATCGGCCGGTGAGACCACCGTGACCGTTGGCCCCATTACAAACCCGCTTGGGGTAGGCCGACCCAGACAGAAAATTCTTCCTCAAAAAGCAGTGGCTTTATCAAAACTACACAAGCAGCCCAATAAGTGACATATTGCAAGAACCAAAGTCTCTGTATCTACATTGTTGTGCTCTCAGATTAGGTGACAAAAATTGGTGACAGATTCCCTCTAACATGACAAGAGTGGTTTTTCAGGTTCTACATGTGAGGTCAAATTCACAATGTGCATTTTTAAGTCACTTTTGTTTATTTTCCCTATTTTATTTATTAATGTTTTTTTTCTGGCAAATTCTTCAATATGGCACTGAAATTGTTATCACTCTCTTCCCACATTATGGCTAACAATCTAAATTCCAAGGTAACCTATTTATAAGTTGTTTTTTGAGGGTGGGAGGAAACCAGAATAAAACCATGTAAACACAAGGAGAACATACAGACCCCAAGCAGAAACTGTCAGATTTGAACCCAAACCATAGCCTTGCAATGCATTAGTGCTACCACTGGGCCACCATACTGCCAATGCTCTCCCATTGCAGAGGTAGTCGGTTATAAATTTTACCTATAGTACATCCAAAATGTTAACATTCAATTTTTCCAAAATATTGCCCACATTAGATAAGATAGTAAGATACCAATAAAATGAAGAATTCTCCATCTTTTAAATGGAATTTATAAGTATGATCAACCCTCCTAAGCTGCCTGTATGGTCAATCAGTAAACAAAAAAAGTTGCACTCAGTAGTGCTAAAGCATGTGAATATGAAATATATGAAATATGAATAGCAATACTGCTTCTGGATACTAGGAAAAAATGAGACGCTTAGCACATAATTTGGCCAATTCATGCATGCCCAGCAATTAACGACAAGACAGTCTCTAATCTGCTGGGTCCTAGCATGTCTAGTGTGAATACCTTTCTAAGACTGATGTCTGCATTCCTGGGTAATACCTCTCTTCAAACTCTGATTTTATGGGTAGGTAGGACCATGTTGCAATTAAAATCCACCACATGCTGGAGGGTGGAGTGCTTGGTGTCATTTATATGGTCATGTAGGTCATAGAATGGTTAATAAAATTATATCTTAATATCTGCAATCCGATGTTTTATTCCCCAGAAAACACATTTTTCTTAATATGTAATCTAACTTTTAAGATCTATGGGTGGGACACTGCTCTATCTGAGAATCTGCCTCCAGAGCTTATTCTAAATGAAAGTTTTACAAGCAAAAAACATGTAGACAAGAAGAGGAGACTGTCAGTCAATGCAAGTATCACACTGGTAACACCCACTTTCATTTAAAATAATCTCTGGAGGCAGATTCTCATCCTGTGTTCAGCCCATGGATCTTAACAGCTGATTAACATATTAACCCCTTCCCGACCTGTGACACAGCGTATGCGTCATGAAAGTCGGTGCCAATCCGACCTGTGACGCATATGCTGTGTCACAGAATGATCGCGTCCCTGCAGATCGGGTGAAGGGGTTAACTCCCATTTTACCCGATCTGCAGAGACAGGGGGAGTGGTACTTCACCCCCCGTGGCTATGATCGCTCTGATTGGCTGTTGAAAGTGAAACTGCCAATCAGAGCGATTTGTAATATTTCACCTATGAAAATGGTGAAATATTACAATCCAGCCATGGCCGATGCTGCAATAGCATCTGCCATGGCTGGAGACCCCGATCTGCCCCCACCCCACCCCACCGATCGCCTCCCCAGTCGTCCTTTTTGCCCCGATCTCCGTTCCGCTCCCCTCCTCCCTCCTGTCGGCTCCCCCGGTCCTCCTGTCTGCTCCCCAGGTCCTCCGATCCCCCCCCCGTGTTCCGGTCCCACCCCCCCATACTTACCTAGCTCCGATGTCCCTCCCGGTGTCCGGCCGTCTTCTTCATGGGCGCCGCCATCTTGGAAAATGGCGGGCGCATGCGCAGTGCGCCCGCCGAATCTGCCAGCCGGCAGATTCGTTCCTGCACATTTTGGTCGCTGTGATAAGTTCTATCACAGCGATCAAAATAAAAAAAATAGTAAATAAATCCCCCCCTTTATCACCCCCATAGGTAGGGACAATAATAAAATACAGAAAATATAATTATTTTTGTTTTTCCATTAGGGTTAGGGTTAGGGTTAGGGGTACGGTTAGGGGTAGGGTTAGGGGTAGGGTTAGGGTTGCACTTAGGGTTGCACTTAGGGTTGCACTTAGGGCTAGGGTTGCACTTAGGGTTGCACTTAGGGCTAGGGTTGCACTTAGGGTTGCACTTAGGGTTGCACTTAGGGCTAGGGTTGCACTTAGGGCTGCACTTAGGGCTGCACTTAGGGTTGCACTTAGGGTTGCACTTAGGGCTAGGGTTGCACTTAGGGTTGCACTTAGGGTTGCACTTAGGGTTAGGGTTGCACTTAGGGTTAGGGTTGCACTTAGGGTTGCACTTAGGGCTAAGTCTGCATTTCAAAACATCACTACTTCACTTCCAAGCCCCGGCATGTGCCCAAACAGTGGTTTACCCCCACATATGGGGTATAACCGTACTCAGGAGAAACTGGACAACAACTCATGGGGTCAAATTTCTCCTGTTACCCTTGGGAAAATAAAAAAATCAGGGCTAAAAAATTTTTTTTGAGGAAAGAAAACGTATTTATTATTTTCACGGCTCTGCGTTATAAACTTCTGTGAAGCACTTAGGGGTTCACAGTGCTCACCACACATCTAGATAAGTTCCCTTTGGGGTTTAGTTTCCAAAATGGGGTCACTTGTGGGGGGTTTCTACTGTTTAGGCACATCAGGGGCTCTGCAAACGCAACGTGACGCCCGCAGAGCATTCCATCAAAGTCTGCATTTCAAAACATCACTACTTCACTTCCAAGCCCTGGCATGTGCCCAAACAGTGGTTTACCCCCACATATGGGGTATCACCGTACTCAGGAGAAACTGATCAACAACTCTTGGGGTCAAATTTCTCCTGTTACCCTTGGGAAAATAAAAAAATCAGGGCTAAAAAAAATTTTTTGAGGAAAGAAAACGTATTTATTATTTTCACGGCTCTGCGTTATAAACTTCTGTGAAGCACTTAGGGGTTCACAGTGCTCACCACACATCTAGATAAGTTCCCTTGGGGGTTTAGTTTCCAAAATGGGGTCACTTGTGTGGGGTTTCTACTGTTTAGGCACATCAGGGGCTCTGCAAACGCAACGTGACGCCCGCAGAGCATTCCATCAAAGTCTGCATTTCAAAACGTCACTACTTCATTTCCAAGCTCCGGCATGTGCCCAAACAGTGGTTTATCCCCACATATGGGGTATCAGCATACTCAGGAGAAACTGGACAACAACTCTTGGGGTCAAATTTCCCCTGTTACCCTTGGGAAAATAAAAAATTCAGGGCTAAAAAAAATTTTTTGAGAAAAGAAAAATTATTTTTTATTTTCATGGCTCTGCGTTATAAACTTCTGTGAAGCACTTGGGGGTTCAAAGTGCTCACTACACATCTAGATTAGTTCCTTGGGAGGTCTAGTTTCCAAAATGGGGTCACTTATGGGGAAGTTCCAATGTTTAGGCATACAGGGGCTCTCCAAACGCTACATGGTGTCCGCTAATGATTGGAGCTAATTTTCCATTCAAAAAGCCAAATGGCGTGCCTTCCCTTCCAAGCCCTGCTGTGCATCCAAACAGTGGTTTAACCCCACATATGGGGTATCATCGTACTCAGGACAAACTGTACAACAACATTTGGGGTCCAATTTCTCCTGTTACCCTTGGGAAAATAAAAAATTCTGGGCTAAAAATCATTTTTGAGGAAAGAAAAATTATTTTTTATTTTCACGGCTCTGCATTATAAACTTCTGTGAAGCACTTGTTGGTTTAAAGTGCTCATTATGCATCTAGATAAGTTCCTTGGGGGGTTTAGTTTCCAAAATGGGGTCACTTGTGGGGGAGCTCCAATGTTTAGGCACACAGGGGCTCTCCAAACGCGACATGGTGTCCGCTAACGATTGGAGCTAATTTTCCATTCAAAAAGTCAAATGGCGCGCCTTCCCTTCCGAGCCTTGCCATGCGCCCAAACAGTGGTTTACCCCCACATATGAGGTATCGGCGTACTCAGGAGAAATTGCCCAACAAATTTTAGGATCCATTTTATCCTGTTGCCCATGTGAAAATTAAAAAATTGAGGCTAAAATAATTTTTTTGTGAAAAAAAAGTACTTTTTCATTTTTACGGATCAATTTGTGAAGCCCCTTGGGGTTTAAAGTGCTCACTATGCATCTAGATAAGTTCCTTGGGGCGTCTAGTTTCCAAAATGGGGTCACTTGTGGGGGAGCTCTAATGTTTAGGCACACGGGGGCTCTCCAAACGCGACATGGTGTCCGCTAAAGATTGGAGCCAATTTTTCATTCAAAAAGTCAAATGGCGCTCCTTCCCTTCCGAGTTCTGCCGTGCGCCCAAACAGTGGTTTACCCCCACATATGAGGTATCAGCGTACTCAGAACAAATTGGACAACAACTTTCGTGGTCCAGTTTCTCCTTTTACCCTTGGGAAAATAAAAAAATTGTTAAAAATCATTTTTGTGACTAAAAAGTTAAATGTTCATTTTTTCCTTCCATGTTGCTTCTGCCGCTGTGAAACACCTGAAGGGTTAATAAACTTCTTGAATGTGGTTTTGAGCACCTTGAGGGGTGCAGTTTTTAGAATTGTGTCACTTTTGGGTATTTTCAGCCATATAGAACCCTCAAATTGACTTCAAATGTGAGGTGGTCCCTAAAAAAAATGGTTTTGTAAATTTTGTTGTAAAAATGAGAAATCACTGGTCAAATTTTAACCCTTATAATTTCCTAGCAAAAAAAAATGTTGTTTCCAAAATTGTGCTGATGTAAAGTAGACATGTTGGAAATGTTATTTATTAACTATTTTGTGTCACATAACTCTCTGGTTTAACAGAATAAAAATTCAAAATGTGAAAATTGCAAAATGTTCAAAATTTTCGCCAAATTTCAATTTTTTTCACAAATAAACGCAGAAATTATCGACCTAAATTTACCACTAACATGAAGCCCAATATGTCACGAAGCGTTGAAGCGTTCCTGAGTTATTACCTCATAAAGGGACACTGGTCAGAATTGCAAAAAACGGCAAGGTCATTAAGGCCAAAATAGGCTGGGTCATGAAGGGGTTAAGAAAATATGTGATTTCTCTGGAAATGGATTTCAGATTGCAGATATCAAGTATCATTTTATTCAACTTCATATGACTTGCATGCTAATATAGACTGCTTAACAGTGTCAATTTTACTCACAAATTCCCTTTAAGTTGAACCGATTTCCTGTAAAGTAATCCTAAAAATACAGGGTGGGCCATGTATATGGATACACCTAAATAAAATGGGAATGGCTGGTGATATCAACTTCCTATTTGTGGCACATTAGTATATAGGAGGGGGAAAACTTTTCAAGATGGGTGGTGAACATGGCGGCCATTTTGAAGTCGGTCATTTTTTAATGGCCCACTCAGGTGTATCCATATAAATGGCCCACCCTGTAGATTGATTCTGCTATGACTAGTCCAAGTAGTCAAGCCCGGCAACTATGCCTTACAGTTCCTCTAAACTGACAGATCTCTGTCTATACACACAAATAAGAATACAATTGTTAGTTTAGGTGGGCCAGCTCTCAGGGATCAGCTTCGATTAGTTATCTGAGACACATAGTGTCATGCCTGCATGTTAATTAAGATTGTCACTTCACAACTATACCTATTTTCCTACTTCTTTATGTCCATTGTACCAGTCCATTTCTAAGAGAGTCATACTGCCAGCGATTTGTTCCCTTACTGGAAGTCTTTGTGAGAAGGAAGGAGGGTGGGAGGGTGAATGCCCCACTCACTAGTGGTTTACAGATTTTAATATTTTTTATGACAAATAGACTGACCTTTCAAATTATGTTTTCTCTGAAATGTTGCAATATTTTACAGTGAAACCTATACAGCTGCAATAACACAGCCAGTGTCGGAACCATATTGCCCATGGTTCAGGCAGCAAGAGTTTGCTGTCAGGTTTCATTTAAAAAGAATGAAAAGCATAATGAAATACCGTATTCACCTGCAAAGTCATATTAATCTATAGCAGCACATTGTAAGAAACTTGTAGAAATGTCCCTGGTCATTTAGCAGTAAAAGAAAAGCTTGGTGCTTAACATGTTAGGAGTACTAAATTTCCAAATAACCAAATGTGCAGACTGTATATTTTATTCTGTCATATAAAAATTATTCCTTAGCAGTTGTCAGCCGAAACATAAAAGGCATCCACATTATATGGCAAACACATTTTTTTCTCTCTTAAATGTCAGATTGCAAAATTAATTCAGGCCCAACTTATCACAAAGACGGCATTTTTTTGTAAACATCTCCGTCTTTTACTTTCCAGAGCTGCGCTCCTTTTCATACAGCTGATCTTGTAACGTTATGTTGTTTCTAGCTATTAAACCTTTTCATATAGATGCTGCCGTTATGATCCATCTAAGATGCCTGTAGGGATCTCTACAAGCCTTTTGAAAGATTAATGAATTAGCTGTGTTTTTTATGACAGCATTTCAAAAGAAAAGCATGCATATGTAATGGGGTTATATCTACTAGCTGAGCCTTGAATAACTTGCTAGGAGAAATGATCTGGGAACTTTATATTGTGTGGAGTTAAAACTACTTTGCCTAAAATACTTCTTGAGGACCAATATAGTGATATGTTCACTTTTAAATTGTGTGTCTTTAAACAAATCATCCAAATTAAACTTCATTTTTTTCATTTTCTAAATTCTATAAATGCTCAGTTCCGACCAAATGTAATCTTCTTAAAGGAGAATTAAGCTTTAAGGGTGAATTCACATGTGGCAGATTTATTGTAGAAATTTCTGTGGCTAACTCTTTCATCTAAAAGGTGCTTCGGGTGGGATTTAAATGTTTGACAACAGGGTCTCTTCAATACTGAAAATATGTTGTGAGATTACAGCAATGCTGCCTGCTATAAAAAAGGATTCCTATATTAATACAATGTACTGCCAAAAATGATCTTCTGTACTGTCCAAAAGATCATTTCTACCGATGAACGAGCATTTTATCCATACGTCAGGTGCTTGGGAGCCTGTTTACATGGTAAGATGCAGTTATGTGTAAAATATAGCAGTGTGTTTAAAACAACTGAGAAAAAAATCCTCATAAAGCATTTATTTCCACATAGACAATGGAGCTGGGAGCACTGCACGTTCAATTCCAAATGAAAACAGGAACAAAATGTCAATTTTTAAGTGAGGAAATGAAGAAAAAAGAATAATAGGCTGTTCATAAACTAGCAGTGTCTGCATTTTCATTTATGAACTCGAATATTTACAGTATAAACTGAAATTTGTTTTCAGACTTAGCTTTTCTGTTAACAACTGTTAGTTGTATAACCATTATTTCTGAGTCAGCAAACATTTCACACCTGCAAAAAGATATTCCAGCCCAAGTTGACTAGACTAAATTCCACAGTTCTTTTTTATTCTTAGATTTTGTATCAAAAAAAGCATTCTTGATGTCACGCCACAAGTTTTCAATTGGATTGAGGTCTGGGTATTGGGCTAGCCACTTCATAACTAGAGATGAATGAACCTTTCAAGGTTTGATTCGGTTCGCTGAACAGTTCGTCAAATGTACCTGAACCCCATTGAATTTAATAGGATGCAAAACCAAATGTGTACACAACACCTTAAGGGGGGACAAAAAGCTTCCCAAACAGGTCAAATTTGGGGCAGACACAAGGAAAAATGGCATCAATTGACCCAGAGTACAAATAGTATAATTGTGCAGTATGGATGCATGGGACAGGGCTTGGACCAGCATTTCTAGCTGAAACATTGATCAGTAAAAGGTGGATGAGTGACAGGTGTAGGCCTGGTACTCTGAGAAGTCTGACAAACTCAAGCAACACATATGAAGGAGACCCAACTTGGAGTCCAAACATTTACAAAAAATTATAGGCAAACACCAGGAAAAGTTGCACCAATTGACACATAGTAGACATTTGATAATGGCACAGCAGCAGTCAGCCATGGGCCATGCATGAAGTATCAGGGCCTGAACCAGGATTTAGAGCTTTGAATTGAAGTTTCAATTAAAACAAGGTAGGTGAGGGTGCAATGTAATCTTTCTTTGCTGGGAGCCCTGATACCACATACAACAGCTCAAACTGTTTTTACCCAGCCACGTATAGGTGGCAGAAATATCAGCTTGATAGAACACTAATATTAGAAAAATGTAAGGATAGTAACACAGGTAGTTGACTGATCAATTGACCCACATAAGAACATTTAATAATGGCACAGAAGCAGTCAGTCATGGCCCTTGCATGAGGTATTAGGGTCTAGGCCAGCATTTACAGATACAAATTGAAGTTTCAATAAAGATGAGGTGGATAAGCAAGAAGTGTAAGCTTTCTTTGCTGGGAGCCCTGATACCTCATGCAAAAGCTCAAACTGTTTTTTCCCAGCCACATAGCGACCCAACTTAGAGTCTACACATTTAAAAAAATTATTGTCACACACCACTAAGGTGGCATCAATTTCCACAGAGTAAGGGCGGGATCACACATGCGAGAAATACGTCCGAGTCTCGCATGGTAATACCCGGCATTGCCGCCGTCTCTCTGGAGCGGAGTGTGCGGCCGCATGTATTGCTATGCGGCCGCACTCTCTGTTCCTGAGTGACGGTGGCAATGCCGGGTATTACCATGCGAGACTCGGACGTATTTCTCGCATGTGTGATCCCAGCCTAAAAAACAGTTTAAAGGGCCTCTGATACCCCTTCCACAACAATCAAGTCACCACATGAAGACCCAACTTGTAGTCTCCACATTTAAACAAAATATTGTCACACACCGCAAAAGTGCCATAAATTTCCACATAGAAAAAAACAGCATAATGAGCCTCTGACATCCCTTCCACTGCAGACAACTCAACAGATGGAGACCCAGCTTTGAGTCTCCACAGTTGAAAAAATTGTTTGTAACTTCAGCAGCAGTAGCATCAGCTGTCACGGATGCCAGAAAAAGTTTTACAGACTGCAATAATGCGAGATCAAAGCATGACATTAACCCCTTAATCCCATTTGATGTACTATCCCGTCAAGGTGACCTGGGACTTAATTCCCAGGGATGGGATAGTACATCATAGCGATCGGCCGCACTCATGGGGGGGAGCGCGGCCGATCGTGTCCAGGTGTCAGCTGACTATCGCAGCTGACATCCGGCACTATGTACCAGGAGCGGTCACGGACCGCCCCCAGCACACTGCGATCAAACATGATTGCAGTGTTCCAGTGGTATAGGGAAGCATCGCACAGGGAGGGGGCTCCCTGCGGGCTTCCCTGAGACCCTCGGAGCAACACGATGTGATCACATTGCTCCGAGGGTCTCTTACCTTCTTCTTCCTGCAGGCCCAGGATCCAAAATGGCCACAGGGCTGCATCCGGGTCCTGCTCTGCAAAGTGTCAGATCAGCGATCTGACCTTATAACATGATGCCCCCCCTGGGGCAATGTTATAAAGTAAAAAAATATTTAGTTGTGTAAAAAAAAAAAAATCCTAAATAAAGAAAAAAAAATATTGTTCCCATAAATACATTTCTTTATCTAAATAAAAAAAACAATAAAAGTACACATATTTAGTATTGCCGCGTGTGTAACGATCCGACCTATAAAACTGTCCTACTAGTTAACCCCTTCAGTGACACCGTAAAAAAAACAAAACGAGGCAAAAAACAACGCTTTATTATTATACCGCTGAACAAAAAGTGGAATAGCACGCGATCAAAAAGACGGATATGAATAACCATGGTACCACTGAAAATGTCATCTTGTCCCGCAAAAAACAAGCCACATACAGTGTCATCAGCAAAAAAGTAAAAAGTTATAGTCCTCAGAATAAAGCGATGTAAAAAAAAATATTTTTTTCTATAAAATAGTTTTTATCATATAAAAGCGTCAAAACCTAAAAAATGATAAAAATGAGGGGTCGCTGAAATCATACTGAAGCAAAGAATAAAACTGCTTTATCCATTTTACCAAACGCGGAACAGTATAAACGCTCCCCCCCAAAAGAAATTCATGAATAGCTGTTTTTTGGTCATTCTGCCTCACAAAAATCTGAATAAAAAGCGATCAAAAAATGTCACGTGCCCAAAAATGTTACCAATAAAAACGTCAACTCGTCCAGCAAAAAAACAAGACCTCACATGTGAACCAAAATATGGAAAAATTATAGCTCTCAAAATGTGGTAACGCCTAAAAATATTTTTTGCAATGAAAAGCGTCTTTTAGTGTGTGACGGCTGCCAGTCATAAAAATCCACTAAAAAACCCGCTATAATAGTAAATCGAACCTCCCTTCATCACCCCCTTAGTTAGGGAAAAATAAAAAAAATTAAAAAAATGTATTTATTTCCATTTTCCCATTAGGGTTAGGGTTAGGGCTAGGATTAGGGTTAGGGCTAGGGTTAGGGCTAGGGTTAGGGTTAGGGCTAGGGTTAGGGTTAGTGTTAGGGCTAGGGTTAGGGTTAGGGCTAGGGTTAGGGCTAGGGTTAGGGTTAGGGCTAGGGTTGGGGCTAGGTTTAGGGTTAGGGTTTGGATTACATTTACGGTTGGGATTAGGGTTAGGGGTGTGTCAGGGTTAGGGGTGTGGTTACGGCTATGGTTGGGATTAGGGTTAGGGGTGTGTTGGAGTTGGGGTTAGGGGTGTGGTTGGGATTAGGGTTAGGGGTGTGTTTGGGTTTGGGTTTCGGTTAGAATTGGGGGCTTCCACTGTTTAGCCACATCATGGCTCTCCAAACATGACATTCGAGCCAATTCTGCATTGAAAAAGTAAAACAGTGCTCCTTCCCTTCCGAGTTCTCCCATGCGCCCAAACAGGGGTTTACCCCAACATTTGGGGTATCAGCGTACTCAGGACAAATTGGAAAACAACTTCTGGGGTCCAATTTCTCTTGTTAACCTTGGGAAAATAAAAATTTTGGTGGCTAAAAGCCATTTTAGTAGGAAAAAAATGATTTTTTATTTTCACGGTTCTGCGTTATAAACTGTAGGAAAATACTTGGGGGTTCAAAGTTCTCACAACACGTCTAGATAAGTTCCTTGGTGGTCTAGGTTCCAATATGGGGTCACTTGTGGGGGGTTTCTACTGTTTAGGTACATCAGGGGCTCTGCAAATGCAACGTGATGCCTGAAGACCAATCCATCTTAGTCTGCATTCCAAATGGCGCTCCTTGCCTTCCGTGCTCTGCCATGTGCCCAAACAGTGGTTCCCACCACATATAGGGTATCAGCATACTCAGGACAAATTAGACAACAACTTTTGGAGACCAATTTCTCCTGTTACCCTTGGGAAAATACAAAACTGGGTGTTAAGGATAATTTTTGTGGAAAAAAAATGATTTTTTATTTTCACGGCTTTGCGTTATTAACTGTAGTGAAACACTTGGGGGCTTAAAGTACTCACAACACATCTAGATAAGTGCCTTGGGGGTCTTGTTTCCAATATGGGGTCACTTGTGAGGGGTTTCCACTGTTTAGGTACATTAGGGGCTCTGCAAATGCAATGTGACGCATTCAGACCTTCCATCTAAATCTGCATTCCAAATGACGCTCCTTCCCTTCCGAGCTTTGCCATGCGCCCAAACGGTGGTTACCCCCACATATTGGGTATCAACATACTCAGGACAAATTGCATAACAATGTTTGGGGTACAATTTCTTCTGGTAACCTTAAGAAAATAAAAAGTTGGGGGCAAAAATTTCATTTTTGTGAAAAAATATTATTTTTTATTTTATGGCTCTACATTATAAACTTCTGTAAAGCAATTTTTGGGTCAAAGTGCTGACCACACATCTAGATAAGTTCCTTAGGAGGACTACTTTCCAAAATGTTGCCACTTGTGGGGGCTTTCAATGTTTAGGCACATTAGTGGCTCTCCAAATGCGTCCCATCTCAATTCCAGCCAATTTTGCATTAAAAAGTCAAATGGTGCTCCTTCCATTCACAGCTCTGCCATGCACCCAAACAGTGGTTTACCCCACATATGGGGTACCAGGGTACTCAGGTCAAATTGTAAAACAACTTTTGGGGTCCATTTTCTCCTGTTACCTTTGGTAAAATAAAACAAATTGGAGCTGAAGTAAATTTTTTGTGAAAAAAAATTAAATGTTCATTTTTTTTAAACATTCCAAAAATTCCTGTAAAGCACCAGAAAGGTTAATAAACTTCTTGAATGTGGTTTTGAGCACCTTGAGGGGTTCAGTTTTTAGAATGGTGTCACACTTGGTTATTTTTTATCTTCAAATGTGATGTGGTCCCTTAAAAATATAGTGTTGTAAAAATGAGAATTTGCTGGTCAAATTTTAACCCTTATAACACCCTAACCAAAAAAAAATGTGTTTCCAAAATTGTGCTGATGTAAATAGACATGTGGGAAATGTTACTTATTAAGTATTTTGTGTGATAAATCTCTGTGATTTAAGGGCATAAAAATTCAAAGTTGGAAAATTGCGAAATTTTCAAAATGTCCACCAAATTTCAGTTTTTTTTTCACAAATAAACATAGGTAATATCAAAGAAATGTTACCACTATCATGAAGTACAATATGTTTCTTGAAAACATTGTCAGAATTACCGGGATCCGTTGAAGAGCTCCAGAGTTATAACCTCTTAAATGACAGTGGTCAGAATTGTAAAAATTGGCCCGGTCATTAACGTGCAAACCACCCTCGGGGCTTAAGGGGTTAAAAATGACACCATCGCCTACTCTGCCCAGTCTGTGACTAGAGTGTAAAAGTCATATACATACCCATCCCCTCATAAAACATCCCCACAGCTCATCAAACAGAACCACTATCCTAGCCAAAGTCATAGCAAAAGACTTAGTGGATATAGGTGTCGCTCAACTGTATGAGTGGGTGCTCTGAAGTATGACAAGAAGTAACATAAATGAAATGTAATATAAACGTTGACACTCCAAGTTGCAAGTTAATGGAAGTTTATATATAGACTTTAATTACAGACATTCAAATTAAACCAATGTTTCAGCCCATATATGGCCTTTATCAAGGTAACCCTGTGAGTGCCGTAACACAACTTCAGGGTCTGGTAAAGTACAAGTAGAGACAGGTGGAGATGCATACCTGTGGGTGCCTTGACAAGACTTCAGGGTCTGTAGGTGCCATGACAGGACTTTAGGATTTAGGCTGGGATCACACTAGCGTATTGCATGCGATGCGAGATCATCGGATGCGACATGCTAATGAGCCTCTGCTCCTGCTCTGCTGCGAGCAGGAACCGAGTGTCATGCGTCTGTGCTCTGATCATCTTGCACAGAGTGGATCGGAGCACAGCTGTGGAGGAGGCGGAGAAACTAATTTCTCCATCTTCTCCATTGCTGGGGTCTGCTTATAACGCACAGCACTGATATCTGAGTGATGTGCGCTGTCTCACTCGCATGAGATGCTGCGATTGTCTCGGACCGAGACAGAGAAAAACGGCCGACAATAAGTCAGCTGCTGGGAGCTGCCCCATAATTTAACATTGGTCCGCATTGCACTCGTCCGTTTAAGTCGCCAGTGTGACCCCAGCCTTAGTCCTTCATGCTGCTGAGGATCTAAGGAGATATGGGCGTCGGTTGTGTTATCTGTCATCTGGAGAAGCATGAACTGTTACTACAGACTATACCGCTGGCAGATACAAAATCTGTGGATCTACAAAAAATTGGGAGACAGTCAGAATCACCTGGCATGGTGGTAGTAGAACTACTGACCCCAGGAGGGGATATTGTGGACTGAGAGCAATGTATTTTGGCCATCTACCTAGATTTGCTGTAAAATCATGGAAGTAAGGAATAAAAAGTAGTTGCATCATTAAACTGCCTAGGTGATCATAACAACCCACAAACTCAGATCCTGACAGGTTGTAATATTATAAATTAATAATGTTGGATCAAGGAGAAAATCCTGAGGTCACAAAAATATTTCAAATTATTACATATGTTTATGTATCAAATGACTGAGGCAATACATTTATGCCCAAGACTAGCAAGGGTTTAACTATTTCATCACTATGCAAAACCACAACTTATTTCACCAATCTATTTTAGCCCATGATCCTCTTAAGGTGAACAAAAGTCCTGTCATGTTCAGAATGTGCTTTTAGTAGACTTAGTGCATACAATAACCCCTTCATGACCTGAGCTTTTTTTATGGCCATGTGAGTTCTTAATTTTTCCGGAACGAGTTGTACTTTTGAATGACACCATTTTATTTACCATGTCATGTACTAGAAAATGGGAAAAAAATTCCAAGCATGGTGAAGTTGCAAAAAAAAGTGCAGCCGTTTTTTGTCTTTTTTTGCTAGGTTCACTAAATGCTAAAACTGACCTGCCATTATGATTCTCCAGGTCAGTACGAGTTCATAGACACCTAACATGTCTAGGTTTTTTTTTATCTAAGTGGTAAAAAAAATTCCAAACTTTCCTAAAAGAAAAAAAAAATTTGATACCCATAGCGTCTCCATTTTTCGTGATTTCGAGTTTGGTGAGAGCTTATTTTTTGCATGCCAAGCTGATGTTTTTAATGATACCATTTTGGTGCAGATATGATTTGATTGCCCATTATTGCATTATAATGCACTGTCTGGGCGACCAAAAAATTGTCATTTTGACTTTTTTCTCCCTATGCCATTTAGCGATCAGGTTAATCCTTTTTTTCTATTGATAGATCAGGCATTCTGAATGCAACAAAACCAAATATGTGTATGTTTGATTTTATTTTTACTGTTTTATTTTGAATGGGGCAAAAGAGGGGTGATTTGAACTTTTATATTTTTTTATCATTTTTTTATATTTTGAAACACTTTTTTTTACTTTTGCCATGCTTCAATAGTCTCCATAGAAGACTAGAAGCTGGCACAACTCGATCGGCCATTTTGACTATCATAGTTGTGGTCTACCTATGATGTTAATTACAGGAATCTCTCATTTTTTTAAGTGGGAGAACTTGCACAATTGGTGGCTGACTAAATACTTTTCCCCCCACTGTATACTACTGGATCTCTGATGGATGTGCTAAAAGCTCATAATAAATTCTAATTATGTACAATTATGTGCATTGAAGTATTTTTTACCTACCTTAGGGTACCGTCTCACAGTGGCACTTTTGTCGCTACGACGGCACGATCCGTGACGTTCCAGCGATATCCATACGATATTGCTGTGTCTGACACGCAGCAGCGATCAGGGACCCTGCTGAGAATCGTACGTCGTAGCAGATCGTTTGGAACTTTATTTCGTCGCTGGATCTCCCGCTGTCATCGCTGGATCGGTGTGTGTGACGTCACCGCTGTGCTCTGCTTTTACTTTACTGCTGGCAGTCAGTCAGTGCAGGAAGCAGACGGCGAGGGACCTGACGGACACCGTAATGTGAGTATGTACTGTTTGTTTGTTTTTTTACATTTACGATGGTAACCAGGGTAAACATCGGGTTACTAAGCGTGGCCCTGCGGTTAGTAACCCAATGTTTACCCTGGTTACCCAGGGACTTCGGCATCGTTGGTCGCTGGAGACCTGTCTGTGTGACAGCTCCCCAGCGACCACACAACGACTTACCAACGATCACGGCCAGGTCGTATCGCTGGTCGTGATCGTTGGTAAATCGTTTTGTGTAACGGTAGAGTAGCTCCAGATATTTGAGTGGATATCAGCTGCTAAACATCTTTAGATCTGGCATAATTCTCAAGGCAATCTATGGTTCTTTCCCCATTAACTTTAATTGAGTTAGTCAAATCCGCAGCACATACACCAGTATAAAAATGTTTGCAGATTTGCTGCAGATTTGCTGAGTTTTTACTGACTTCCTATGGTGTTTCACAAGCATGAAGAAAAGTTTCATCTGTGTGACAGCGTGAGAAAAACTGGCAGTTCAGATCAGGGATAAAGTTACCGCTGGTAAGGGCTGTCCCACACGTCCAGATAATTCCGGTACCGGAATAAATCGGTACCGGAGTTATCCGTGTCCGTGTGCCTGGGAACTCACGGAGGCCATACTTGCGGCACACGTGTGCCGCCCGTATGGCGAGTGGGTACCACACGGAGCGTGTGGTACCCACTCTGCATGGTGCTGAAGCTGCGATTCATATCCTCTCTGCAGTAACGTTTGCTGCAGAGAAAATATGAAGAATAGTGTTAAA
The DNA here is from genome assembly GCF_051348905.1 of Ranitomeya variabilis. Lineage (NCBI taxonomy): Eukaryota > Metazoa > Chordata > Amphibia > Anura > Dendrobatidae > Ranitomeya > Ranitomeya variabilis. Next base: position 321,885,998 of record NC_135233.1, on the reverse strand, counting down.
AATAAAGATTTAGGTGTCCGCCGCCCCCCCACCCCCTGTGCGCCCCCCCGCTGGTCAGAAAATACTTACCCAGGTCCCCCGTCGGCTGTCGCTCCTTCCTGGTCTTGCCGCGGCTTCTCCTGCATGCGGTCACGTGGGCCCGATCATTTACAGTCATGAATATGTGGCTCCACCTCCATAGGGGCGGAGCCGACTATTCATGATTGTAATTGATCGGCCCCACGTGACCGCATACAGTAGGAGGCGCGGCCAGACCAGGAAGGAGCGACAGCCGACGGGGGACCCGGATAAGTATTTTCTGACCAGCGGGGGGGGCGCACAGGGGGTGGGGGGGCGGCGGACACCTAAATCTTTATTTTTAACACTATTCTTCATATTTTCTCTATAGCAAACGCTGCTACAGGGAAGATATGAATACCGGCTTCAGCACCATGTGGGGGGGACAGCGCTTACTGTAGCGCTGTCTCCGGCACGCACACCGACCCCAGACGGAGAATGTCCGTGTGAGGTGCGTGTTTTACGCGGACCCATTGACTCTATTGGGTCCGTGTAAAACGTGCGCTCCCACGAACACTGACATGTCTCCGTGTTTGGCACACGGAGACACGGTCCGCACACGGTCCGCAAAAAATCAATGACATCTGAACAGATGCATTGATTTTTATGGGTCTACGTGTGTCAGTGTCTCCGGTACGTGAGGAAACTGTCACCTCACGTACCGGAGCCACTGACGTGTGAAACCGGCCTAAGATAGTTACCTTCGGACAGAGAGCTGCGGGGTCACGCTGTCAGATGTCAGCATGAACGCACAGATGTGATTGTTATCCACAGTAAAAAGATTACCACAAGTCAGCAGTTGTTGGCTTATGAGATATTACTGCTCCTGTCAGGCTACATCTGCTATTACTGATAACTGTTATAGGAGATGCTGCTAATAGGAGAAGTAGTCTCTCGTCAGCTGGCACCTATGCTCAAACTTAAAAAAAAAGATAAAATAATAAAACATTTGAAAAAATTAAAGACAAATTCAAATAAAAATAAAAACACATTCTACTTCCCTGATGCTCTTGACTTCTATAAAAAAATAAAAAAATAAACAATATATACTCACCTTGTTGCCCAATACCTGATGCTCATGTTTCCTGTAGCAATGAAACTTAATAAACTACCACATACTCTCCTCTCTGCCGTAGTCCACATAATCCACAGTGTCCCATAATGATCTCACTTGTAGAAAAGTCACATCGGAAGATATGACTGTTCTAGCTGGCCGCTGGCTACACACTGACAGGAGTGTCATTGCTTCTGCAGTGCATACCCGAGCTACCATCAGAGAGGTCAAAATACTTCATCAGCAGATAAGCTCCGGTGATCTTACGGCACCACCGCTGCAGGAGAAATTTCTCGAGCAGCAGTGGTGCCGTAAGTAAGATCACCTGAGCTCATCAGCTGATGAACTCCTGTGAGCTTTCCCGCTGCAGTTCAGTGCTCTACACTGCAGGAGAGATTACCTCTTCTTATGTCAGTGTGTAGCTGGCTGTCCTTGAAAGCAGTCCCATGAGTGACTGCTCTTAAAGTCATCAGGATCATTGTGGGATACTATGGATTATAATCTTCTTGGTGGACAGGTGAGAAATATTGTTGCTTATTATTTTAATTCTGTTAAAGAGCACCATGGTTTCAGTGGATTGGGCGATGATGTGAGTATGGTTTAATTTAGATTCAATAAATGAGTCTGTGTCAGTATTTAAATTAAAGGACTTTATTCTGGATGTGTGATTTTTTATAATACCATTATGAAGTTAGTAATGGGGCTATCTCATAGATGTCTCTCTATTACTAACCTCTGTGTTTGATGTCACCTGACAATAAAAGGTGAGATCAACCCACCCAAATATCACCCCACTGGGGTGGCTGACAGCTGATGTTTTAACCTGGGAGGGGGCAAATACCCATGGCCCTTTCCTGGACTATCAATATCAACTCACAGCTTTCTGCCTAGCCTTTGCTAGTTAGATTTTATAGGGGGACCATACATCAATTTTTTCTGGGGTACCCCTGTAAACTTGCCAGTAAAGGCTAAGCAAATAGCTGTGAGCTGATATAAATAACCTGGGAACCTTTTTGGCTTTTGGCTCCTACCCAAAATATTAACATCAGATATCAGCCATCAGCTTTCCCTCTGCTGGATATGAAAATTATGCTGGAGCTCACATTTTTTTTTCATTTTTTGTGAAAATTAATAGGTATTGCAGACTCTCTGCTGGATGGCAGGCTGTAAAGTTGCATCATGCAACAATGCAGCCTACCATCTAGAGCTAGACCTGTCACTGGACAAATGGAACATTTTTTCATGGGCAGGCAGTTAAGGAATATTGTTGTCTATAATTATAATTCTGTTACAGGAGACTATAGCTTCTGTGGAAATGGCAATGATGTGAGTATGGTTTAATTTAGATTCATTAAAGGAGTCTGTATTATTCTTTAAACTAAAAGAGTTTATTATGGGTGTGTGTTTATTTACAATATAACTATAGGATGAGTAATGGATAGGCATCTTATAGACGCCTCTCCATTACTAACCCTTGGGCTTGATGTCACTGGACAATACAAAGGTGACATCAACTCCACAAAAATGAATCCCACTTGCCACCAACACAACAGGGTAAATGGGAAGAACAGAGAAAAGCACCAGACTTGGCACATATAATAGATGCACCTTTTCTGGAGCAGCTGCAAGCTGCTATTTTTAGGCTGTGAGGGGGCCAATATCCATGGCCCCTTACCAGCCTGAGAATACCAGCCAGCAACTGTCTGCTTTAGCTTGGCTGGTTGTCAAAAATGGTAGGACCTCATATCGTTTTATTAAGTTTACTTAAATAATTCAAAAATACTGTGTGGGGACCCCTATATTCTTGATAAGCAGACTTGCTGATGCTCACAGCTGAGGGTTGCAGCCTGCAGCTGTCAGCTTTGCCTGGCTGATTAGCAAAAATACAGAGGATTACGATGTAATTTATTATTTAAATGTATTTGTTTATAGAGCAGGTGGAGGCTGATGAATACTCCCATCAGCCGCCACCTGCTTTTGCTTTTAACAGTTGAATAAAACTTTCAACATTGTCCCTTGCTAGCACTGATTGCAGCGAGAGCAGGGGATAGTGATGTAAGCTGTCTTCACTTCAGCATCTGATGCCGGGGAACAGTGCGAACAGTGCCGATGACTCCCAGGCACCAATACGTGTCAGACTGATGACACACAAATGTCATTTATGTGTCATCAGTGTGCACGTGTGCAAGATGTTTTGTGGCCCATGTTACTACTGGAAACACTGCTGTCTGAAAGAGCCCTTAATGAATGCGATCATTTATCCAACTTTGCTGATTTTTAGCTTGGGATTCTGAACACGAATGCGAATGTGCAACACTCATGTCGAATTTGAGATTGTCAAACGTTTTCCAAACAAGTTTGCTCATCTCTACTTAGAATTAGATTACATGCACCAAATTTATCATTTATCACTGCGGCTTGTGCTTTCATCTAAGTTATATTATTTCTTGGTTCGCTCACTTTAAACTTTTTTTGCACAAAAACATTGGAACAATGTGGTGCATTTAAAGCTTTTTCTCTATTTCTGGCTTAAAATAACAATGTGTCGGGGCACATGCGCGGACTGTGACGGAGCCAGACATGGTCTGCTGAGCTCCGCGACCTGATCTGCTGACATTACCCCACAGAGCACCGGAATCGCTCCGTACCTACCAGGGACTGACTGCTGCTGCTTCGGGGCCCCGTCCGGATTGACATGCCAAAGAAAGGCGGTGCAGGTCAGCCAGTAAACCGCACAATAGGCGACCTCCTCGTGAGTGGCGGAGTGGGCAAGAAGGCCGCCGCAGCTTCTTCCTCCTCATTAGCCTCTCCCTCACCGCCTAGTGATGAGGCAGGCCCTGAAGAGACAACGGTGGTCAAAGCGCTGCAAGAGACTTTCAGAGCTGAGCTCACCACAGCTATGCACACTATTGCTATAGCGTACCTCAGCTCTGGAGGAAAAAATGGACGTCACAGCAGAGGCATTAGAAGAGGATAAAGAAACTATTAAGCAGCACGCAGAACGAATTGCAGACCTGGAATTAAAGTGCGAGGACTATGAGAATAGATCTCGCAGAAGTAATATACATATCCGTGGTCTCCCTGAAACTATTTTAGCTCTAAAAAACACGGCTTCTGCATTGTTTAAGATGCTACTGCCAGATTTGGATCCATCCCTGCTGCACATCACGAGAATACACAGGGCCCTTGGCAGGCCGCGTACCACAGATTTCCCTAGAGATGTGGTTCTCAAGATGCATTATGAGGAATCCAGACACCTTGTACTAACTGCCACCAGAGAATTAATCTCCCTGCTAGGTTTGCCAGGATCAGTACGTCTATATGCTGATATATCCCCATCTACACTGGCTAGGAGGCGGGCCCTTAAACCAGTCACAACTGCACTTCAAGCACTGCAAATAAAGTATAGATGGGGGTTCCCCTTTGCACTCTCATTTTCCCACAACAATGAGCTTTTTGTTTGTCGATCCTTGGAAGATGTCAGGAAAATTCTTGAACGCGCTGGAATTCCATTCCTTGATGCTGCACCACCTCAACCACAGCGAAGACCACGTCCAACTAAGGACTGGAAACTCACTCCTAGAACCAGGAGCCAGAACACTCGGGTTACTTGATCACGTGTTTTGCAGCTTACAATCTGATTTCGTTTAAATTTGATGACTTTAATGTCAGCATGTTTTTCGCTTGGTTTCCGCAGAACATAAGGATTATATCCTTTCCTTTCCATAAGGTTTTGAGTTAACAATGCCATGGGGTGGCGAGTTACCTTTAGTAGCCATATTTGTTTAAGATTCTGACTTAAATACCATATGCTCTAACCTAGTCCTTTTTTTTTTACCACACCCCCCTGTCCCCTTACATCCTCCCTCACTCCCTTCCCCCCTCACCCTCCTCTTCCTCCCTCTCACCCTCCCTTCCCTCCTTACTATTTTCTCCCTCTCACCCATCCCCCCCCTTTTTTTTAATTATTATTATCTTTCCCCAATAAGAGCATTTTCAAATAGGGGTTTGGCAGTCGGGCATTCCACATGCTGCCCAACCAACTTTGGTGATGCCTGGATCTCCCGTTAATATGGAGTTCCAAATCACCATGCAACCTGGGTTTTCAGCCCATTTGGTTCTTTATTGTTTGTGCAGCGCCCCAGAGTCCTGGTCGTTGCAGTACTGATGCTCTGCCGCTAAGGGGGGCTATGGTACGTCTGATGGCACTGAAGGAGTTCACCTGACCAGGTATCACAGACAACAATACACTTCACAGTCTGGCCTCCAGGGGGAGCTAAGGGTGCTAAGTATTAGGCCACTCCTCACAGTCTGGTAAAACTGGGGGTTAGAGAGGAAGTTAGAGAGAAGCTGACTGGGAATCGAACAGGCAACACCCTGTGGCAGAGGGTGTTGCGGGGAGAGACTCAGGGGGTCCCTGTCAGGGGTGGGATCCTGGCAGAGACCTAGCGAACTGAGAGAACGTTATGGGACCGCGCCTGCACCTGATCGCGGCGGTTCCCTAAGAAAGGACAAGAAGCGAGGTTTATTGTGCTGAGTGAGAAACGAGATCAACGCAACAAGGAGAAACACCAGTAGGAGTCGCGCTGTAAGACGAGGCAACATCCTACTGAGGCGCGTAGCCGGTGGCTGGAACGCCGAGGAAGTACTAGGCTCCAAGCAATAATTCAAACCTACGGCAGGACAGTCAGCTATAGGCGGGCTGTCTCACACAAATCACCTATGAAGACACAGGGGGCAACAACAGGAGAAGGGCGACACTAGGGTCCAGGAAGAGCTCCGAGCCTACCAGTCATACGGGTGCTTCCTAGCCATATCATCTGGGGGACGAAGAAGAACATCAGAATCGAGTTGTGAGGGAACACGAGAAACAGACACAACAGTTGTGTGGGACTATCCCGTAAGCACAGCAGGGGAGGACCACAACACACAAGCGCTAGAAGGTAGGCACAGATTTCCACCTGCAAAGGGAACTCTGGAGGTGCCATCGGACCGTCCGGACTTGCGCAGCCTGGTTAACCGTATTCCGTACTGAGGATCCTGAAGCCTTCAGTAAAGAGGTAAAGAGACTGCAACCTGGTGTCCTCGTTATTTACTGTGACCAGCACTGCACCGCACTACCACCACCATCCACACCTTTCATTGGGCGCCCCTCAGCAGGGTCACGGACCGGGTCTAACCACCGTGACAAACCCAGAGCAGAGACTCAAAGGCCCGGTCCTGGGTACCCCTCGGCCCTGCGGCAGTGGGGGCGCTACATTTGTTTTTTGTAATTGTCCCCCTTTGCCATGTCTCCTCCCTATTGTGCCTCCACAGAAATGGTTACCTCTGTCGATGTCGTCCACGTCGGTCTTGGTCTGATGCAGGGAAGACTGAGTTGAGAGTCCAGGACCCTTCGTTGTTTAGAAGTAACTGGTTATATTACTATGTGTAAAGTCCTTTCCCACAATGTGAGAGGGTTTAACTCTCCCTTTAAACGTAGAAAAGCCTTTATAGACTATCACAAACAAAAAAACAATATTATATGCCTACAAGAAACACACTTCTCCAAGTCTTCAAGTCCCAAATATTTTGACTCTCACTTCACGCATTTTTTTTAGCATCTTGGGAACGAAAAACTAGAGGGGTGGCCATATTCCTTAGAAATAATCTCCCGCTCCAGATAGACAACACATACTCAGACTCTGAGGGCAGGTTTATAATTATTCAAGGTACCTTACAGGGCCATAATGTTTGCATAGTGAATAGATACCTTCCCGCTAACACTCACACCTTGGTTTTTAAATTAATTTTATCGAAAATATCTATAATCCCCTACCATCACTTAATATGGTGTGGAGATTTCAACTTCACTCTAAATCCATACCTAGACAGCAGCGCTTTAAAATGGTCAGACATAACCAAATTAGATAGAAAAAAAATCTTGCACCTGTTGAGCGAAAATAGGCTGGTGGATGTATGGAGGGAAACCAATGATTTGGCGAGGGGATACATGTACTTTTCTTCAGTACATAAGTCATACTCAAGAATTGACCTGCACTTAACCACAGCACAATCGCTGCCCACCATCTTATTTTCCCGCCATATCCTGTCTTCGTGGTCTGATCACGATGCAGTTCTATCTGTGTTTAATTTTAATATTACAACATCATGCCTGTTTTGATGGCGACTAAATGAATCCCTCATTATGGACCCTGTCATCACTACTCAAATTAAAGAGGAATTAAAATTCTATTTCCAATCTAATGTGAACGAAGATTCGTCTTCAGGAAACGTGTGGTTAGCCCACAAAAAATACATTACTGGTACTTTCATCAAACTAGCCTCAAACAAAAAGAACAGATCAGAGCTTCAAAATAAATTAGAAAATAAGCTAGTGAAACTTGAGCAAGCAAACCAAATGTCTACCTCCCGTTACCTAATTAAACAGACACAGAATACCAAATTGCAATTAAACGCCACTCTTACCAACAGAACGGAGAGGGCTTTGACCTGGACCAGGGCCACCTTCTACAGGCAGGCAAACAAACCAAGTAGAATGCTAGCATGACAATTAAGGATAAAGGAGTTACTAAACACTGTATCATCAATTAAAGATACTAAATGTCGTGTGTCAGCCCACCCTGAAATTATTTATAAGGAATTCCGCGAATACTACCAAAAACTTTACTCTTCTCCACAACCTCCCCTCCACACCTTCTACAATCCTTCTTACAAAACTTACCACTTCCTAAAATCAGCGAACCCACATCCCAACAACTTCAAGCAAATATAACAGATGAAGAAATACAATTTATAATCAAAAATCTGAAAGCGGGCAAGGCACCCGGACCCGAGGGCCTCACAGCTCTCTATTACAAAAAATTTCATGAATTGCTCACGCCTCATATAAAAAACTTCTGCAATGCTCTTCTAACTGGATCTCAGATGCCCCCCGAATTCTATACTGCGCACGTGACTGTGATCCCCAAGCCGAAAAGAGATCACTTGTTAACCAAAAATTATAGGCCCATTTCACTTCTAAACGTTGATCTTAAAATATTCACGTCAATTATCGCTGACAGAATTATTCGAAATACTTCCCTCATTAATACATGGAGACCAGGTGGGTTTTATACCTAAAAGGCAAGGACCAGACAATATAAGAAGAAACTTAAACATTATTCACTCAGCACATATTTCACCAAAACCGACCATATTGTTAGCATTAGATATCGAATAGCATTAGATATCGAAAAAGCCTTCGATACAGTATCCTGGACATACCTTTTTACTGTCCTTCCCAAATTCGGTATTCCCCAGAAACTACTTTCATGTCTTCATCTACTATACGATAATCTGACTGCATACCTCAAACTACCTTCAACACGGCCCCTTCCAATTAACATTAAGAAAGGAACTAGACAGGGTTGCCCCTTATCGCCAGCATTATTTGCTTTAGCTATGGAACCTTTAGCTGAAGCTATAAGACATAATCCCAACATATTAGGCCCCGTAGACCTCGGAAACCAGTATAAGGTCAGTCACTTCGCCGATGACCTCCTCCTGACTATTACCAGCCCGCACACTACTCTCCCCAGTCTGTTTTCATTACTTCGCGAGTTTGAATTAATTTCAGGTCTTAAGATTAATGTCAAAAAGTCTGAAGCTTTATTTATAAACACCCCTGAAGAAATACAATCAGGCCTAACCACTCAGTTTGGGTTCACCAAAAAAGAACACTTCTTGACTTATTTGGGATAAATTTCACTACCCCTAAATCAACACTATACAAATGGAACTATATTCCATTAATCCAGAATCTCCGGAAAGACGTGGCCAGATGGTCTTCAATGGCTCTATCTTGATTGGGAAGTTTAAATGCCATAAAAATGGTTTCTCTTCCATGATTCTTATACTTATTTCGCTCCCTCCCTATTTCGATACCTTCTAGGGTTTTTCGGGAAATACATTCTATAATCTCAAAATTCATATGGCAGGGAAAGAAACCAAGAAAACAATGTTCATACATAGAAAAAGGGGAGGATTATCCCTACCTAATTTTATTGCCTATTTTAAATCAGCTCAAATTGCTCAATTAACCAATGTCTGTTTGACTAATAATAAAACCTAGATGGGTATATCTGGAATCACATTTATTAAAACCCTATTCATTACCAGGCTTATTATGGACCATGGAGAAACTCCCATGTGACATTTCTATCAGAGCGCCTTTTGCCGCTCACTCGTTATTTCTCTGGTGAAAAGAAAGATTCAAGCATGAGCTCTAATTCAAATTCACCCCATTACAATACCTATTTAACAATCCAATGTTCAAACCGGGTTTAAACCCCCGCCCTTATTCCTGGTGGTTATTAAATGGTATAACTATGTTAAAACATTTATGTACCCCGTTTAACACATTGTTAACTATGCAAGAATGCATCTTGAGGCATAACCCACCAATTGGAGAAGCCTTCTGTATGAATCAAATTTTCAATTTTGCCAAACAGAATTTATCGAATAGAACCCCCTTCCCTATTTCTGGCTTTGAACAAAAGTGTGTAGCTGATCCCTTGGGTAGGGGGACAATCTCCTTATTATACTCTATAATAAATGCTATACAAGGCGAGGATAAGCTAAAATATATGAAGCAATGGGAAGAGGACCTGGGACTTGTTATAAATATCCAAAAACCCGGCACTCAACTTCAATGAAAATTGAAATTTATTGCGTAGTACAGAAAACGTTTCGGTCTCATGCGACCTTCATCAGTTACATACTTAAGGGTGATTGTGTATCACTTGATGAGCGGAATTCAGTAGATCCGGTAGGAATAACTGGAATATGGCTGCCCTAGTCCTATGTGGGCTGGGAGCTTAATAAATCCAGAGCTTGACGCGGTGTCCACCGCTTGTCAGCGTGAATATATGAAGCAATGGGAAGAGAACCTGGGACTTGTTATGACACTAGAAGAGTGGCATAGATGCTGTGATAACTTATCTAGGGGTAGCCACCAGGTTTCACTAGTAGAATCATCTATTAAAGTACTTCATAGAACATATCTGGTCCCTACGAGACTTCATGTCATTTATCCTCATTTATCTGATATGTGTTTTACAGGTTGTAGCAACCCAGGCGACATGAAACATATCTGGTGGAGCTGCCCGCTGGTCTCTGCTCTTTGGCAAGAAATAAAAATCATAGCTGAGAGAATGTTCAATAGAGTCATTCATCTTGACCCGATTGTTTTCCTAGTGGGATCTAAGCAACCCGGATTCTCTAAAAATTCGCATAGACTGATGAGTCTGCTATGTATGGCAACTAAGATACATATAGCATCTAAGTGGAAGACCACATCGCTTTCTATATCCTTGGTCAGGGATAGAATGAATGCAATAATGCTATATGAGCGTATTCAAGCTACTAGGACTGATAATTGGAATGCATTCTTTCAGATATGGACTCCCTGGCTGGACTTGGATCCTAATGTTTGCTTGACTCAGGCTCTCGAGCTATCACCATGAACGGTTTCCTGTATATGTGGGGACCCTGGATGGATTTCCCATTGATCAGTTTGAACTTTAGTTTCTGTAACCAAACTCCCCTTTTGCATGCAGCCTACTGAGAATTCTGTCTACATGTTTCTTTTTGCTTATAAAACCCTGGAGGTGGTATGTATTAGAGTGGATGAATGATTAAGGAATCTTTAAATTCAATATATTACCATGCGGTGGAATGGCAACACCCACCTACCTAGTGTGTTCTCCCCCTTGTTATTGTCTTGTCTTTATATGTAAAATTTGGATCACTTTACGAATCCATCATTGAGTGTTATAAACATGTAATTATCCCCTGCGGGGGAAAGTTATTCCAGAACTGTTAAATGTTAAAAACTGAATAAAACTTATTGAAACAACAACAAAAATAATAACAATGTGACTCTATATTCTTGATGCAGTACTGCAGAACTTTTGACGTTCTTCTGAGAATTTCCCTTATTTGTCAAGAAACTGCAGTTGAGATCATGGTAACAGGAAATCCCCTACTTCTAACCTGCTCTCACAGTTAGGTCCTTTTATTAAGGACACTATATAGAGAATATTTAATATGTTTACGTGTAAGCTGATAAACCATGACTAATTTTGTCAAATAACAAGCAACAACCAATAAACTCCACCTTGCCAACACTAATGGGACCACTAGAAAAGTTTTTTCAAATGTTGATGCATGGGAGACATTAGTGTTATAAGTGACACACAGGTAGAGGACATGTTGAAATTGTATATTGAGGCACAGAATATTTAAGTTTATCCAATTAACGGAAAATGTGTCCAGATATAACTATGTTTTAGTATGTTTTTGGTGCTAAAATGTATAACTGCTATTAGAATTCTGCAACACTAGGCTCTCCTGCTGCTACTTGTGATAATGATAAAGCTATTTGTAAGAATTATTATTTTAAAATTAAAAAAGGATCTCTGGATAATCAACCAATTGTGAACAACTCATGTTCTTATACACAAATGTCTTGTTGCACAGAATACATTATCTTCCCAGTATCATCCCTGCCGTCGTTTATTTTGTTAGCAGAATGATTTTAATTGACACAAATATAAAATGGTTGTCACTGTTTATTTCTATTAAGACCAATTAGCCTGTGTCAGTGATACATTTCAAACAATTTTAGGGCATGGTCAGTTTCCTTTTGCATGCTAAGCAAATCAAAAGTGAAAAAAAGCACATTTTAATTAAACCAGAGTGAAAGATGCATTTACTAAAGGATTTAGAAAACATGATGCATCAGTATAGAGAGTATAATAAGAAAAATGTAAGAAGCTATAGGATTAGTGCATTAATATGTCACAGAGAAGATTTCTAATTTTCTTTATTATGTATATTAGTATATAAAGACCGGAGTTGCAATTAAATCTTACCTTTTTTCCATTGAAACATCAATACATCAACAGCTGTTTAAAAAAGGCCTCAGAACAGAAGCTAAAATGCGTCATTGATGATTTGAAGTTACAATAGAAAAAAGTCAAGAATTGTTGCAATATATTTAAGGGTTGGCCTTCTTATACATTTATATGTTTGGACTGCCATCTCTTCTCGCGAGCACCACCACCTTTCTTAGTGCCGATTGGAAACATACAGTATATGGTACATAAAGTATATTTAAGATACATTATATCACGTGATACAAAATCCAGCTACTGCAGAACTGTCTATTTGACTGAGAAATTTTTGTCCTCCATTTCTTAATTGGGTTTTTCAGTAGTATACTGTAATTTCGATGGCCTATCAATGGGATAGAATATTGACAGCAGGTAGTGATGAGCGAGCGTTCTCGTTACTCAAGTTTTACGAGCATGCTTGGGTGGTCTCCGAGTATCTTGGACGTGCTCGTAGATTATGTTTGTGTCCCCGCAGCTGAATGATTTGCGGCTGCTAGACAGCCTGAATACATTTGGGGATTCCCTAACAAACAGGCAAAATCTCTGCATGTGTTCAGGTTGTCTAAAAGCTGCAAATCATACAGGTGAAGGGACACAAACATAATCTACAGGCATGCCCAAGATACTTGGAGAACACTCGAGCATGCTTGGAAAACTCGAGTAACGAGCACACTCGCTCAACTCTAACAGCAGATCGACAGATGTTTGAAACCAAACTACTCGACCAATTAACTGTTTTCAACTCCAATGGTAAACAGTTGTAGAGCTGAGCAGCGCATATATCCGCCAATTGTTTAGTAGCATCTTCAATTGAATAGGATCTGATCTGCAGTCCTCAGCAGAGAACACTAAGCAGTTGATGGACCTGTGCCATTCTTCCTAGAACACAGCTTAGATCTGATCACCCCCCAGAAAACAATTAATCAATAGGGATGTACTGTGCCAGAGCTGACACTGTTCTAATGTGGATCAGTAGAGGTCATCGATATTTTAAAGAGAACCTGTCACCAGCCCAGGCATTTTTAACTAAAAGAGCCACCTTGTGCAGAACTAATGCTGCATTCTGTCAAGGTGGCTCTTTTAGTTCAGGTCCCTGCCAATGCTGAAATAATCATTTTTAGAAATTGCCCCTCATACCTGCAGTTTGTCTTTTCCCCCCTGACACAAACGCCTCCAAGCCATTACTCAGGGCCGCCGTGCACCGCCTCCATTTCCTTCCTGGACGTCCCCGGTGCCTGCGCTTTAAGTTCCCATCATGTGATGGGAGTCGAAGGGCAGCGCAAACTACGCATGCCAGAAAAAAAACTTACAGTCCAGGTGCAGGGGACTTTCAGAAAGGAAATGGAGGTGGCGCCTGGTGCACGGAAGCCTTGAGTGACAGCTGGGAGGCATTTGTGTCAGGGGAGAAAAGACATGCTCCCTGACAAACTGCAGGTATGAGGGGCAAATTCTTAAAATGATTATTTCAGCGTTGGCAGGGACCCGAACTAAAAAAGCCACCTTGACAGAATGCAGCATTAGTGCTGCACAAGGTGGCTCTTTTAGTTAAAAATGCCTGGGGGGTGACAGGTTCCTGTTAATAATGATATGAGCCTTTTATATTAAACTGTTCTTTCTAACAGAAAGAGAGAGCAGTCAATGATATGCTGTAAAAAGATTATTTGGAGATATTTACTAAAGACTGCTATTAAATCTATATATTATATGCATCGTGATCTTGTTTGGTAATAACTTAAAGCTGAAGCAGCTGAACTAGGTCATATGAGCCTTAGCATAGAGTGCACTAACCTATAGACTATTATAGACACAATGCTTGTAGTGCAAATTACAGAATTAAATAGAACACAGTAAGAATAAACTGTTTTGACTTTCAGGATTGAATTAAATGTAGTTGCATCTTATCCAGACTGGCCAAGCAGCACATAAATAATCCTTGCTTAATTCTCACGCTATGATTGGCAGTGCCATCTCTCAAAATACAAAAGCAATGCTGATGTAGCAGGTGCTATTTTTCATTCTTGCTTATATAGCACCATCTTACTCCACAGACGTTATCAACATGGTCTCTAATGGGGTTCACACTCTAAATTATCTATCAGAATGTCGTTGTGGAGTGGGATGAAACCTATACAAACAAATTAAAAGAAAAAAACTACTTGCGGATATTGAACCCAATAAGTCAGCAAGACTACAGCGCCAACTACTGAGCTATTGTGCTGCCTTACTTGACCTGCAGTGCATTTACACCGTTTGCATTACACAGCAGCTCATCTAGTTTATATTGGAACCGCCATTAAGCAAATTGAAATCAGCAGGCCAAATAAATACTCGCGGTGAGCAAGAGTTTCTTTTAAGGAATGTTACATCTGTAGAAGTATAATTGGGAAAGAACAAATTATGCTCTGCTTTCGCGTCTACTAAAACTTGAACAAAATTTGTAGTCAGTTTATAATATATTGCGATCATTGTTTATGTAAACCATTTGTTTTCCCCCCTATAAGGTATAATTATTTTGACTTTGAATAGGAATGTCTGCTGCATTGAAATTTGTTGATTTTTATGTTGCATTTGATTTTTATGTTGCTTTTAAAACCCTGCAAACTTAAATTTTGAATCATACATTAATAAACACATAAGAGTTTTTGTGTTATTTCCCATGTGACCTAAGGTTGGTCAGAGTGAATTTTGCTGCCCCAAAGATATTAACTGGATAACCAATTGCTACTGAGCTAATTTTTTTTTCATTTTTTTATTTGACATAATGACTTTGAGCTTATACTGCTCTGATTACTAACCATGCTGCCATGACTAATCAACCATGCTCAATGTTATTTGCTGCTGTTATAACATTTATTTATCATTGGACTTTTGAAGGAGCATCCTTGTGTCTGCTCAACATGCCTTGTGTAAGAGTCTTCAGATAACTTATTTTAATTTGCACTATAAATGATTTTGTGACACAAGAGGTTAGGAAACTTAATTAATAACTGGTACACCACAACCCTGTTAAATTTCCAAAAATTTGTGGTTTCACATGAATTCAAACATTTTGAGATTCGACTCACAGTTTGCAAGAAAGAAAGCTTGCACCATTCATTTCCCACACTGCTTAAGCATCAGAAAGCAGGCTAATCATTTGCATTGCCGCATGTTCCTTCCCACAAAAGCAATAGCACCAGGTGGATTAGCATTACTTTTGTGGGGAGAGTTAGTACTTTGGTCATTTGACATCACTGGTTTACAGTGGAGCACTGTTTGTATTTCAGAGTCATTTTCATCTACAGTCTCACTGGGTAAGCCTCTTTCTCCTGTAGAGTGTAAGCTCTTATAATCAACAGGATCTTCCCTTGCTCTCCCTCCTGGAAAGTGTAAGCTCTTATGGAAAGTGGGGTCCTATCTTTCCTGTAGAACATACGTTTTTATGGTCAGCCAGGTTTTCTCTCTCTCCTTAAGTGTTTCCATGGGTCTCCCATACTACAGGGGCAAAGATGCTCCTGCTAACAAAATTGGAGTATGCTCAGTTCAGACTATTGGCTCAACTCTGTTTTTAGAATGAACTGTTAATCTTAAAAAATGCCCAAAGCCAGGAGTCAGAGGAGTCGTGTGTTTTTGAAGAAAAACATGAAAACACTCCTGTAAGTTAAAAAAAATAAAAAGAAAAGTTGCTGCAAGTGGATGCTGAATTTGGCCAGGTCCAGTGTCCCTGTACTTCTCCAAGCAACTTTGCCTCTGCTAGCAGCATTGGAGAATACTCATTTCAAATTATCAGGGTGACTATTCTGCTAGTCCGGAGATTTAAATTTTAGGAGGAGGAGGCAGAGAAGTGGTAATATAAACAGCAGGATTTTAAACTAAATGACAAGTCTAGGAAGTGGCCTATTCAATCCTTTCCTATTTTAAGGTCACTGTAAAATTACTTTGTGTTAGCATTAAAGAGTTTTAAAAGGGTTAAATGCAGTCCTAGGAGACCTCAGAGTGTCATACTCATTTCTCCAATGCAATTGAAGGCCTTGCAGTACTTTTGTTTAAATCAGTTCCCTGTGAGTCAAATAAAAAATATAATTCCCGAAGCTAATGAAATTGAATTTCAAAGCATTTTCTCATCTATTTTGTTTTCCTGGTCATAAAATCTGGTATGGTTCTGACAATGGAAATGGAATAGGAGTAGTTAGAGCATGGCAATCATTAGAGGATGATGATACCATACAGGTAACCCGGGAAAGGTCAGAGAGGCCCGGTGCCTGTGCACTGCAGTACTTTGCCCTCAACAGGGCAGACAAAATACGCCTGCGCACGAGCCATGACAGGAAGCAAAGAAGAGGACATCATCGTATGAAGATGGGAGGCGCTGGACCCAGACCGCGACGCCCATTGGACCGGACCACACCGGGACCGCCCCTGGGTGAGTATAATATAACTTGTTTTTCTTATCTTTCAGGTTACATCGGGGGCTTATCTACAGCATTAAAGAATGCTGTAGATAAGCACCTGATGGCGGTGGGCTTAGCTTATAGGCCTAAAATGGGGTGACAGATTCCCTTTAATGATATGGCCTAGTTTCTATAAAGATGTCATGAGGTGAATGAGAGGAAGAAAAATTTGTGGCTTGAGCAAATTTCTGAACAGTTTGCTTTTCCCACATGAGCAGGTAATGCCACTTTAAGTGATTATTTATAGCCATATTTCCTAGTTAGTTTTACCTGGGACACCTATTACTTATTTTCCTCCTGCAGAGCCTGCGCACTGCTAAATATTTGTCAGCTGGCAACATGGAAAGAATTCCCAAAAGCAATATAACTATATATAGGACTAGCTACCATCAGGACCACAACCAGAGCTTTCAGGTCACTTACAGCTCTGGAATGACATGCTTCTAAGCTGACCAAAGATCTGCTCATGAAAAATCTTATGGCCAAACATAAACTCTGCTCTATATTAATGTCAGCACCATCCCTCTTTTTGGTGACATCACCTCTTCATCACTCCCATCTGGACACTACCCGTCATTATTATCATTATTCCTTACTTATCTGACAGTTTTCTCAATGTGGAAAATATTCTGAGCTCTATGCCTTTTCCTGTTTCCCACTTCTAGATTTGCCTTGACTAAGTGGCACATCCACCTAGGCTGCCGCTGCTGTTTCCACCTTAGCTGCTTTGGAGGATATAGTAGTAGCAGCACTGTTAGCCAAGTGTATCAGTCATTTCTTACACCCCTGATTCATTCAAGTTCAAATACTGGTTGTTTATTCAGACTCAGACTATAGTATTGGTGTAAAATCTACAGATCTTAGATGTCTATATATTTTTTTTTGCTTTCCTTTTGTATTTTCTTTAACACAATTCCTCCCTTGCCAAAAACAGCTAACAAAATACACTAGGTTCCTACTCAATGAAAGACAGCGACAATAGTATTCATGTCACATTTATGTACATCAAATTAGACTAATATAATAAGTGTGCAAAAAAAATCATTAATTTATAATATGCACATTTTGTAAGGCAGTCATAAAGTTATTTTTTTTTCATTCAATAATATTGATAGCTTGCTTCTGCATGATGCAAAAAGTGTAATTCAAACGCAGAAGCAACCTAACCTGTCTCTTTCTTCAGTGTTATCCTAATTTTTCATTCACTATTCAGAAATCTTCACTTCTTTACTGTGTTACATCACACTATCTGTAGATTTTTTTTCACTGTTTAAGACCTTTTTCTCCCTATCTCTTTGGCGTAGCTGTGAGTTGTGATGTTTTCTCATTATCCAGATTTACCACAAAATGGCATCTGCATTACCAGATTTTGCATTTAAACATGATGGTCCTTCTGAATGGTTGAGAAATACTTTGTGATGTGATAACTGCAATGCATTATGGGTAAAGACCGCCGTGCTGCACCCAAAGTCCTGTGAGTAGTGTTGAGCGATACCGTCCGATACTTGAAAGTATCGGTATCGGAAAGTATCGGCCGATACCGGCAAAGTATCGGATCCAATCCGATACCGATACCCGATACCAATACAAGTCAATGGGACTCATGTATCGGATGGTATCCCTGATGGTTCCCAGGGTCTGAAGGAGAGGAAACTCTCCTTCAGGCCCTGGGAACCATATTAATGTGTAAAAGAAAGAATTAAAATAAAAAATATTGATATACTCACCTCTCCGACGCAGCCTGCACCTTACCGAGGGAAGCGGCAGCGTTCTTTGTTTAAAATTTGCGCTTTTCTTTCCTTTACGTGAAGTCCCGGCTTGTGATTGGTCGCGTGCCGCCCATGTGGCCGGGACGCAACCAATCACAGCAAGCCGTGACGTAATTTCAGGTCCTTCAGGATTTTAAAATTACGTTCCGGCGTTGTGATTGGTTGCGTCGCAGTCACATGGGCGACACAACCAATCACAGCAAGCCGTGACGTAATTTCAGGTCCTTCAGGATTTTAAAATTACGTTCCGGCGTTGTGATTGGTTGCGTCGCAGTCACATGGGCGACGCAACCAATCACAGCAAGCCGTGACGTAATTTCAGGTCCTTCAGGATTTTAAAATTACGTCCCGGCTTGTGATTGGTTGCTTCGCGGTCAACCAATCACAAGCCGGGAGGCTGGACACGCGCGCATTTTAAAATGCGCGCTTGTCCAACCTCCCGTGACGTCCCGGCTTGTGATTGGTTGCTTCGCGGTCAACCAATCACAAGCCGGGAGGCTGGACAAGCGCGCATTTTAAAATGCGCGCGTGTCCAGCCTCCCGGCTTGTGATTGGTTGACCGCGAAGCAACCAATCACAAGCCAGGACGTCACGGGAGGTTGGACAAGCGCGCATTTTAAAATGCGCGCGTGTCCAGCCTCCCGGCTTGTGATTGGTTGATCGCGACGCAACCAATCTCAAGCCGGGACGTCACGGGAGGCTGGACAAGCGCGCATTTTAAAATGCGCGCGTGTCCAGCCTCCCGTGACGTCACGGCTTGTGATTGGTTGCGTCGCCCATGTGACTGCGACGCAACCAATCACAAAGCCGGGACTTCACGTAAGGAAAGAAAAGCGCGAATTTTAAACAAAGAACGCTGACGCTTCCCTCGGTAAGGTGCAGGCTGCGTCGGAGAGGTGAGTATAGCAATATTTTTTATTTTAATTCTTTCTTTTACACATTTTTACATTAATGTTGTTTCGATACCGATACCCGATACCACAAAAGTATCGGATCTCGGTATCGGAATTCCTATACAGCAAATATCGGCCGATACCCGATACTTGCGGTATCGGAATGCTCAACACTACCTGTGAGACTTCTTTGGCTCTTTTGGCAAACTTCTTCAATGTTTAAAATTGCATCCGTCATTATAGGTGATTTGCACCAGGTGAGTTTCAAATTATTCACATTTTCAGAAATATTTTTTCTTGCTTAACTAGTTAATATAAATTCTACATGAAATCAAATTGCTCCACTTATCCCCAACCGATATAATGTATATTCTGCATGTAAATCCATTGTGATATATACTAGCTACCTATTTTTAGATTTTACATTGGTAAGTGTTCCTCGGGATTACAAAAATATTCCCATTATGTTATCAAAAGCATTTGTTATTGCCTCAAAAAATGACACACTACATAAAAAAACTGGTCAAGAAAAGTCTTTTAAAAAATGTAAAATGGAAAGCTGTATTGAGTTTGTATTTCTGTTAGTAGTTGTCATCACAATACTCTATGCACTACATCCATTCTTTATGTGAGCTATCAGAAAGGCCTTTTCAGATGGCAATGAAGATACAGCTCAGTCGGCTCTGGCTGAAATCCAGTCTTGATTAGTAGGTCAGTTGGACTCTATAGTGGTTGCAATGAACTATGACTTGAACTTTGATGAAAGGATGTAGAAAATACAATAAGTTACTTTATATAGTGTAAGAAGTGTTTTCTGAATTAAATGACTATTGCAGCCATCTCCACTTCCTATCAAACACTGTGCTGTAGATTCAAAAAATTCTATAGGTTAAAACTGTAAAAATGAAGTAACTTAATATGATGTTTTATATGGAGTGTATTATCTAATATTTGCAGTTAATTTAAAAATGGGCCCATGGTGGTACTAAGTGATAAAAAGAACCTCATACTCTACTTCTAGACCCTGTTCTGCCTCCATATTGCTATCAGTCTATTTGATGTTGTCCTGTCTAATTCTTCTGGTGCCTTATTGCCTGGAGGGGTCACATTATGTTTGAACCAAAATAAACTATATGCTAACACTTTCTTCTTGCTCAGATGGAATGTAACAACTGCAGCCCATCTGCAGCTTTTGATTGGCTGCAGTTGTCATCTATGGCTCCCACTGACAGAGAAAGCCATGGGTTTTTCAAATTAGGATGACCATTGGCCATTTTTTAAACTAAGTAAAAGTAGTGGACAACCCCTTTAGCGGAAGGGCTCTATCCCTTGCCATTCATAGTAAACTACTAAAACTTACAAAAGCAAGTTTGGATGATTTTTTTTCTAAGTTTCCAAAAAATGGCCATCACAACCTCCCAAGTGAACTGATTTTGCTCCTCTAAACGTGTTTTGACAGAGGTCAATGAAGAGCGATGGAGATAAATAGTAGAGAAACACACATGCCATCTGAAGTACATAATGATCTGTCAAACAGGCTTGAAAAATATGTACTTCTAGGCAGCATAATACACAAATTGTAAAGAACCTACAGTCATTGTACTTGTTTTCTCAAGGATATGAAATATTGATGGCAACATCAAATATGAATCTTGTTAAAAGTTACATTTATATACAAAAAAACTGGATAATTAGTCTAATGGAGTAGATTAATGTATAGTTTGTTTATTTTCAACTTTTAATGCCAATATATATACTGTATATATACACACATTGTATATATTGTGTTTTTTACTTTACAACTTGATAAAAGGCATCATTTGTCACTGCTCACAGTCATAGGTTACGTTTTCAAATATGAGACTATAAAATCTTATTGGTAGGCATATATCAATATGGGTGACATGTTAAGACTGGAGCCAAGTAGCAGTACTGGACTAATTTAAACGCCACAAGATATGATTGCATATTCAAGCTGGACGCCTCAATATGAAACCTGCCAGCTTAATTAAATTTCTGGAATGCATTGGAGGGAAATGAATTTATCCGGGTGAAAGCTGCAATCATTCAGACTGCATGTATCTTAAACGTACACCCCTTAGGCAAAATGACCTCAGTAAAATGAATTATGCCCAATGGTAGATTGTGATTCTGCTAATTATATTCTTCTCCCTATCCATTTTCATTTTAGGATAAAGGTTAAGATATGTATGATTTTGTACTGCATTAGCAGTGAAGTAATGCACAGCTTGAAAAAACTAGAAAACTATTCGCTTTCCTGTCTCATAGTTTCGTAGAGTTCATTTTTTATAGATTTTCTACTGTATATCATTATGATGAGTCAACATAGTACAGTTAATAGGGGTCCTAGAAAAAAAGCAATAGAGGTCCTATGAAGAAATGTCCAGGGGTTCCCCCACTAAAATAACTGTTTTTGGCACACAGTTCAAGACGACAGTATCTGACAGAAGCAACTCAACTCCATTTAATGACAATGATGCTGAGTTTCAGGACAATATCCAAATTCCCAGCAGAGATGAGCAAATATATTTGGGTAGAGTTGAATTTTACTCAAATTTTACAAAAATCCACATTCTCCAGAATGCAGATTTTTTTGTATCTCGATTTTCTCAAAAAGGCAACATGTTGTTGTGACCTTTCAGGCTTGCAAAAGTCTCAGATCAGTGTAGATTTCAGAGCAAGTAGCAGAGAACAGAAGATGAAACGAAGACCGGACTGGTGACGGTGAGGAACAGAGAGGTCGAAGAAGTGACCGGTAAGGTGGGTATGAGATTTTTTTTTTTTTGCAAATTGCATTTATTATATTTGAGGATATAAAGAGATGCCTGAGCATAAAGTGTGATATTAAATACTTGAAGAATAACTTTTTGATTAATTGAATTTCCCCAGGAAAAAAATGCATTTGAATTTTGCCTGATCTGCTTATCATTATGTTCCAGCCATAATTTTGTTCCAGCCTTTTATATATTGTTGCCATTTGTGATGATAATTCATAAATAGCAGTAAATTTGTAGGGCAACATACTCTGATTAGATCCTCACATTTTAGGATCATTATATGGTAGCTAACTAAACGTTACTGTTTCAACAACAGAAAAATTGTAGATCTGGATCTACCCCAAAAGGAATGAGCTATACAATCTATGAGTATTAAATTTCCAATTGTTTTTAGCATGGATATAATAGATTTTTCTCATAACAGAACTGTAAAAAAATCAATATACCTGTGTATTTTTTGAACACAAAAACTTATGCTACATATATCCTACAGTGACATATGGTAGGCAAGTTATTGCGGGTCACAATTTAGGATTATTTTTAGTCTTGATAAATAGACATGTTTGCAGCCAGTCCTGCAAGCAAATTCAATATTATAATTCAATAGTTGCTTGTCCTACAAACATTATACTATCATATAGCGTTGTCTAAAATTGGATTGCACATAAACACCTTTGCCATTTCCCTTTTGCCATTTGGACGTATTCAGTAAAGCCTCATACACCTAAGATCATTGGTCATTCCAAGTTCGGGGAATTAATGTGTAATTGAATTTATTTGGCTAACTAATTTAATCAGATGCTTTAAATGTTTTCTTTCACTGAAATATCATGGGACTTCTAAGTGTATGCACACAGAATATTTGCAATAGGTCTTTTTACAGCAATAACCATAAAATACACATATAAAATTGGTATTGTAATACTCTATTCACATTGGAGCCATATGTGGAGAGTCTGGCCCTATAAACCTAACCAGGTGTCCAGGCTGTCCGCTAGATCCAGTTCTGATTCCTACTAAGTGTTGTGTCTCTCTGCGTTGCACCACTTTTGAAGATCAGGGTGTCCATGGATTATATTCCACATTAGTGGGCTGTTTCTCCGAGACCAGCTGTGGCCTTGTTAAAAGTCATGTAGGCGCATAAGAGTCATTATATACATTTTCTTTACTTATTCTCGGTTTTTTCCTTTCTATATAGCTGTTTCTCTTATCCAATATTGCATTTATATAGTTGAAAATGCCAACTGAACATGCACTATATATGTAGGCCTTTCCCTTTTCCAAGATGGCACATGCTATTACAGAGCTCAGAACCCTTCTTTTTCTTCCTGTCTTCCTGTAACTTTATCAATATATAAAGTGATTCCATATGGGGTGGATTTGGCTCCACATGGAGCGTTTTTTTGGACTGTTTAAAAGAAGTGAGCTGCTTTCTAAATTATTTATACTTATTTGGTTTTGCAACCAATTTATGCACTTTACCTTGGATTATGTCATATTGATCTGCTAACCATGGATGCACTATGTGATAAAAAATTACTATGCCTGATTATTATCCATATTTATATCAATGCTATACTGATTGCACAAAATGAAGTTTTTTGTATCAACGATGACTAATTCTATTTTTTATTATTATATATTTAAATACATGGCTTGTACACTTGTTTAACCCTTTAACTCCTGGAGCTTTTTTTGGTTTTGCGTTTTCGTTTTTCGCTCCCCTCTTTCCCAGAGCCATAACTTTTTTATATTTCCATAAATATGGCCATGTGAGGGCTTATTTTTTGTGGAACAAGTTGTACTTTTGAACGACAACATTGGTTTTACCATGTGGTGTACTAGAAAATGGGAGAAAAATTTCAAGTGCGGTGAAATTACAAAAAAAAGTGCAATCCCACACTTGTTTTTTGCTTGGATGTTTTGCTAGGTTCAATAAATGCTAAAACTGACCTGCCATTTTGATTCTCCAGGTTATTATGAGTTCATAGACACCACACATGTCTAGGTTATTTTTTATCTAAGTGGTAAAAAAAATCCAAACTTTGCTAAAAAAAAAGAAAATTGCACAATTTTCTGATACCCGTAGCGTTTTTATTTTTCGTGATCTCGGGTCGGGTGAGGGCTTATTTTTTGTGTGCCAAGCGAAGACATTTTTAATGATACCATTTTGGTGCAGATATTTTTTTTTAATCGCCCGTTATAGCATTTTAATGCAATGTCGTGGTGACTAAAAAAATGTAATTCTGGAGTTTCAAATTGTTTTCTCTCTACGCCGTTTAGCAATCAGGTTATTTTTTTTTATTGATGGATCGGCGATTCTGAACTCGGTGATACCAAATATGTGTAGGTTTGATGTCTGATTTTATTTTTACTGTTTTATTTTGAATGGGGTGAAAGGGGGTGATTTAAACTTTTATATTTTTCAAAACATTTTTTTTTACTTTTGCCATGCTTCAATAGACTCCATGCACTTGTATTTTATGCTTTTAAATGGCTAACAATATAGTAACAACAAATACTATTTACTTTTTCTTTAAGTGCTTACTTTTTAGTTCCTATTTCTTTTAAGCGATTGTATTTTTTTTTAATACAATTGCTTGATCACGTCACAGTAATTTTTATCCATGGTGATCATATAATTGCACAGTATACTCTATATAATTATTGGGCTCACAAGTACATGATTATTTCTGCCTCGTAAACTAAGTATTTTCAAGAGATGTAAAAAAGTACAAATCACATGGCAATTAGTTGCCTGGCAACTTAAAGTATAATTATCATGTAATCTTCAGAGAAGGCATTGCTCATGTATTAAACAGTTTCACTTGATACTTTTTTATCAAAGAAAATTGTCCCACTTCTTTTTTTTTTCCTTACTCTTATCTAAATGATTTAATTGCCAGTAGAAAACAAGGCATGAATTTTGGGTGACCCTTATTGTAATTGAAAATATAATTGAGATGGAACTGATTATGGAAGATTGGAGATTCCTATGGATGGTGTTGTAGTTGTGTAGTATATTGTGCCATTTAAAATTTTGAATATGCAACAACATCTGGTATAAGTAAAATGTTCTCTATGTTTTTTTTTGCTTGTTTTTTTTTGTAAATTAAAAAAAGAAAAAGTTGGTAACTTTTTCATGTAGAACATTCAAATTGCATCTAAGTCAAATGTCTTTTCAGTGCTGCAGCCTGCTGAGAAAAAGGGATAAAAAATCCATTAGCAACTGCATAACCATATCATTAGTCTAGTGCCTGTGCCACACTTAATATTGGCGTAAACCTTACGGAAACATATGCTATAAATCAAGTGAAAATTTAAGGCTTGGTTTATGCCATGTTTGGATGCTACATGCACATTAAGAAATGCTCATGACTTTTGTCTAAGGTGCCTATAGAGTGTCTTATTGATATATAACCCTTTTTTGAGGGTTATATAGCAACTAAATGTACCCAAAAATATGTAATACCCTATGCACGAGCAACATAATAGCAATACATTTTTATCACGTTTTTGTAGGCTTTCATAACAACAAAATGGACTCTAGTTCACTGAATAGTCTAAGGGTGAGCAACATAATACCGATACATTTTTTAAGGCTTATACAGTAAAGAAATGTACCCAAGAAGATTTAGTACCCTATAGATGAGCAATGTAATAACAATAACATTTTGAACAATTTGTACTCCAGACCACAGAATAGTTTATGGGTGATTAATATAATAATGATAACATTTTGTAAAACTTTTTGGAGGGTTATACTGTATACCAACGAAAGGTACCCAAGAACACATAATACTGTATGGCTGAGAAATGTAACCCAGCAACATTTTAAACTTTTTTACTCTTATATATCACAAAATGTATCCCAGGACACAAAATTCTGTATTGTTAAGAAATGTGAGGAAACAAGCAACGTTTTCAAATGCTTATTTTACTGTTATATACCACAAAAAAAAGAAAGTGACATAAAGAGCATAATACTGTATGGATGAGTAATCTAATTTTGAACTGGTTTTCTATCATTTTTTGTACATTTTACATACTACTGTAGTGCAACAATAACCATGTTAAACTGTAAGGAATGAGTCATTGAATCCATAACAACAGTTTGAATAAAAATATTTTGAAAGTGTAGTTGATATACTTATACTGTGATAAAGGCTTTGCAGAAAGTGCAAAGCCTAGCAGAAAATATGATTAGGGTCATTCATAGACCCCTGAAAGGCAATAACTGGCAGGCTTCATTAAAATATTGCAGACACTTTATGTCTGCTGTCATCTGGTGGTGTGTAAAAGTGTGGGCTAATCCAGGCTTTGTTCATTTTATGAGAGTGAGCCTGTCTGCATTCTCTGTTGACAGATGAAAGAGCCTGTCTGTTATAACCCCCAATAGCACTAAAAAACAACTCACACTAGACCCTATCAGCAAGAGAGCACAACACCTCCAAGGCACAGAAAGATAGCTCATGCCAGATGTCCAGCTTTCAGACTCAACAGTTGAAAGTTGCAAAAGAATTAGGGAGTACGCTACTTTGTTCGGCCATGTTTTGCTTGACCATATTTTAAAAACTTTTCCCTTCTTGTCAAAAATACCAGGTAATCAGGCC
The DNA here is from genome assembly GCF_051348905.1 of Ranitomeya variabilis. Taxonomy (NCBI): domain Eukaryota; kingdom Metazoa; phylum Chordata; class Amphibia; order Anura; family Dendrobatidae; genus Ranitomeya; species Ranitomeya variabilis. The sequence continues at coordinate 321,859,447 of NC_135233.1, read as the reverse complement.
ATGGGTGATGGGCTAGTGTCATGAAATTGGCCCACACATCGACACTGTACCCCTGCCTCTGCTGTGTGTCTCCCTGGCCTCACTTTCCTTGTGTTGCAAGGAAGCTTACCCCCTGATGCTAGAGTTCTTTGATGGGAATTTTTCTCAACATATTTTCCACAATAGCTTTCTGGTATAGCACAATTTTAGAAGACCTCTCCACCTGAGGAAGAATAGATGCAAAGTGAGTCTGGCAGGGTAAACAATCAGTACTATTTTTGCCAACATAAATGTAATGTGAGGGTCACGAGAAAGGCAGCAGTACATAAAGTCGGCCATATGTGCCAAGCTCCATATAGCCAACACTTCCCTGTCACAACCATGATGCCTCTCCATCTCCTCCTCCTCCTCCCCCTCTTCCTTCTCATTGTCATCCTCAGCACATCTGCGTAGGAGAGATCAGACAAAGGTTGTGTGGCTACTAGCCTGTGTTGTGCTAGCCACCAGTTCCTTTTCCTCCTCTTCAGCGTTCACTTCCTCATTGTTACCCAATACGTGCTGAGCATATGAGATGAGGCTGGGCTGTCTACAGGCTTTCTTTGTTATGTCTTCCTTCATCCCCACCTGGTCCACATGCAAAGCTTCATGTTTAATTGTGAGCTGCAGCTGTTTAAGTAAGCAGATAAGTGCGATTGTTGCATTGACTATGATATCATCACCGATCACCATATTTGTGGAGTCCTCAAAGTTTTGGGGAACTAAGCAAATGTCATACATCCATGCCCACTCTTCAGTTGTTATGTCCAGAGGCAGACCAGAATACCGACAGACATGTTGTAGTTGTTACTCAACCACAGGCCTCTTCTGCTTACAAAGCCTTGCCAGCATGTGCAGAGTGGAGTCCCAGTGCATGATGATGTTGCACACCAGTCTGTGAGCTGGCACTTGCATGCACTGCTGCAGCAGTACCAGAGCAGTGTCAGCTGTAGCTGACTTGTGGAAATGGGTGCTAATGTGGTGTGCTTTGACCAGAAGTTTGGCAAATCTGAGTATGTTTTCAGAAGCCACTGAACTACCAGGTTGAGCATAAGTGCCAAGCCTGGTAAGTGTTTGAGCTTGCCAAGCTTCACATCCACCACCAGGTTATGCCCATTATGACACACGACCATGCCTGGTTGGAGGTTCAGCAGCAAAAAACACCTTGCTTTCTGGCCTGTTATTCCTTTGAGTAACTCTACTGTGATGTGAAGTTTGTCTCCTAGCTAAATTATCTTCAACAAAGACTGTTTCTGCTTTGCTGAGGCAGTGCTGCAGTGCTTCCAGTTTATGTGGACGACGTGTTCTGAGATAGCACACC